>NC_137776.1:174945276-175575276 GCF_963455305.1 Plecotus auritus | reverse complement strand
GCAGGATGAGATCATGTGGAAGATGGCAGCAGCTATGCCCTAGCCAAATGATTGCATCTCTTGACCATTGCATGCTGATCTGAGAGTGTGCTGAAGGCATAGCACTTTCCCGATAGGAAACAAACTGTCTGTTGTTGAGTTCTTGTTGATCTTAACTGGAATGGAGTCAAGCCTGGTCAGATGGTTTCCCAAATATTCACAAGGCCTCTTTGGTTCTGGGTGGTCAGTTTGGCAGTCCTTTCTTTTATGCATTTTAGGTCCTACAGTTCACACCATTTGGCAGGTGCCCTGAACCTTGTCTCCAAATTCTGACTCTGCTGAGGTGGCATGCAGCTGGATGCTGCCAGTACCATTGGTTTCACACTGGTGGAGGGCCTTCCCTTTGGTTGGGGGCTTCCAGAACACTGTCTGAAATCTTAGTTCCCAGGTCTGTGATGAGAGAGGCTGGTCTTCTGAGATGGAGGACTTTGGAGAGATTCAAATCCAGCCCCTTCATTTTTCAGACGTGGATCCTGAGTCCCAAGGAGGGGAAAGGAATAGGTCCAGGCCATACAGTGAGTTAGTGGTTGGGGCATACATCCATCCCTTCCGATTCCCTTTGGGGACTCTGTCCATCACACGACATTGCTTCCCTGCCTTCTCTCTGAAAGATACGTCACTCAAAACTCTCTTTTTATCCCTGGAGCTGTATCTTCCCAAGAGACAGAGGAGAAGCATACTATGTAATACCCTTTGTGGTTTCAGTCTTGGTCTAGTTTCCTTTTTGCCCAAGTGTTTGGATGGATGAGGTGCTATATGGTAGAGGCCAGGAGAAAGGGTTCAGTCTGAACTACTGTATAAGAAGATGGAGAGTACATTCTCAAGAGGAAAGGTATTTGTATCCACATACTGGAACTTATCCACCTTGACCGAGATGGTGGTATTGACCTGGAGGTGCTCCAGCAGGAACTGAGAGAGGTTCTGGTATATGTTTTTGGTTTGCACTCCAGACTCGCACACTGTCACCAAAGTCTGCCTTTTGACATCTTGGTTGATGAGAAGTTCCAATTTTAGGTCGACAGAATGTTCTGGGCATTCCACCAGAAACTGCAGTTGGCAAATAATGAAGTACCAACCTGGGAACTGGATCACCAGGTTCCCATCCTGATATCTGAGTCCATGGACAATGCCATCTTGGTTCCAAGACAACTTGGTTTTGTTTATGTGCTTTGACACTGGAAAGAGAAGGAAAAGCAAAATCAGAATTATTGGGCAGAATGCAGGTGCAGACGGGAAAATTTGAAGCCTTTATTCAAAGTTCCCCCTTTAAGACTCCTGTCTTCTATAATATTATCTGCTGTCCCAACCATCCAGAATATCTTCTGTGTTACTCTTTCTAGGTGCTGCTTAATATTCAAGGCACAGCTACAAAAGTGCCCCTCTTTCCTTTTTCCAATGCCAAAGCTGAAGGTCTGAACACACATGGTGTTGGACCTCTACCTCATACAGAATTGTTTTCCACTTATTACATTATTCTGTTATTATAATTATTATCTTTGCCTTTTCAGACTATAATCTCCTGGGCTGTATTCCCCACAAGTTCTGGACTATCATGCTCATTTTTTAAAAAATATATTTTTATTGATTTCAGAGAGGAAGGGAGAGGGAGAGAGAGTTAGAAACATCAATGATGAGAGTGAATCATTGATTGGTTGCCCCCACTAGGGACCTAGGCATGCGCCCTTGACTGGAACTGAACTCCGGAGCCTTCAGTCTGCAGGCTGATGCTCTATCCACTGAGCCAAACCAGCCAGGGCTCATGTTCATTTTTTCAATCAATAAATAAATGTTTGATCAATGGGAGGACTATTGTTTGGGAGGCATTGCACAAAATATCAGAAATAGGACATTTATTTGTGTTCAGTTAGTAACCAATTGAGGCATCAAGATAGCCAGGATAATCTAGTCTGTTTGCTTTCACATTAAGATGCATCCTTTAGCCATTCATTGTCTAAATTTTTGAATGTTTTCCTCTCTTTGAAAGGGCAGCCAAACATGACTGTGTAGACCCTTTACATGTAGACACTTTAAGGGGCTCTTCCCAGTTGGGGCTTGTAGAAAAGCAGAGCATTAGCAGATCCTCTAAGCCAACATGTTCATGTCAGAAGCCAAGGCTTTCTGAGCCCTAACAAGTGAACATCAGCCCTGATCGGTCAGGGTGCCTTTCAGAGCCGGGAAGCTGGTGTGTTCGTTTTAATTGCCTCTATGACTTCTTCCCTTTAAACCTCATTGCAATTCAATTGAAAAATGCAAACTAATTTAACTGCAAAATTGAATTTCTAAAATGAGCAGAAAGGCTATTCAGAGAATCCTGGATATCTTTTCCAGAGCTCATTTTTCCCGGTGTAAGTAGCTCTCATTATTTCATTTAGAAGGGGCCTCTTACCTTGCTGCAATATGCAAATAGGCCCTGTGCCGACATGTTTATTAAGCTGTCAATCTGGGGACAGGGCAGTTTTGTGGTCCCCTTGGGAATAACTTGATAAAGGCAGAGCTTAAGAGCCTGCTTCCCTTGTGTGAGAAAAAGCACTATGCACGTGGCCTGCAACTTGTAGGTGGTGGAATAGAGAGGTGGTGGAGTTGGGGCCCAGATGACTTCAGGGGCACGTAGGCAAAGGGAAGGAGAGAATGGGGCTGAGCAAAGAGGAGCCTTGTAGTTTTAGAGTAACTTTCTTCTCTTTCCCCATAAGGAATTTTAATTCAAATGATTTTAAAAAATAGCTTATAGGCTAAGCAGAATACATCTGCAGGTCACATTTGGCCTTGGGCCTCTACTTATGACCACTGGCTTAGACGTTTCAGGAAGGCCACAGGAAGTGGCCCTTGCATGGTTGGGGTCCCAGGGTTTGGTTACTGACCTTGGAGGTAGGCCCATGACTTCTTGAAAGGAGCCCTTTGCAGGATACATGAGATGTCCTCTGAGCAATTTCCTAAAAATGAGAGCACATATGAACTATCTTTCTCTGCTCTGGGAACTAGAGACACCAGACCTTTTTTTTATGATCCTTTGATGGAGACAGTTACCATTCTATTTCCATTTGGGGTAAAGAAAATCTGTGTATTTCTCATTTTGCCATCAGGTACCTTAGATCTTAAAAAGTTGATTGCTTCCAATTGAGCTTTTACAAAAGACGTGGAAGTTGGGGAACGAAAACATATATGACCTGGGTTCCTACATGTACCAGGTACCATTCCTGGTCCGATTACCTATCTCACCTCACTTCATCTTTGGGGCAACTCCATGAGAGAGGTATTAAGTCCCTTTGACAGAGAGAAAAAGCCTGGGGACCAGACAGATTAAGTACCTTGTCCCAGGTCACTTAGCCAGCGGGTACAGTCAGGACTATATATGGATGGAAATGGTTGTTGTCCTTCCCGTAAGAGGGCACCAAACACTGGACGGGGTACCTGTACATATTTCAGCTCATATAATTCTCAGAATAACTTTGCAAGGTTAATCCTGACACCTAGACATGGTCAGTGGTACAAGGTCAAGCAGGTTGGCGGAAATGCTGAGATTCACCTCCAAGTCTACACGGTTCCAGAAGCTAGGCTTCCTCCTTGAGGCTGTTTTGCTCGACAGTGGGAATAAACACAATCTTATGCTTAATTTTGAGAGGATATAGGATCAAGATAAACACATCCTTGTGCTCAATTTTAAGAGGATATAGGATCAAAGAGTTCTAAGCAGGGAGCCTGCTATCATAAGCTCCCTTGGAAGGTGGAAAAAGACAATGTTTATATCATTATGGTATTTAAGATATTAAAATATTTTAAATATATACATTGGTGATGGTGGCTTAGCTTCTTATTATAGTAACTCTTTTGTATGCAAAGAACCAAGTTACACATTTCCTGCAGTGCCTCATGGATTCAACTTACTCTGGACAAATTCCCTTTCGTCTTTGGGCCTTAGTTTCCCCGGCTGTAAAACTGGTAGGTCTATAACCAGACACTGGCAGCTTTTGGATGATGTCATCACAAATGACTATTCATTCCATCCATGAGACACCAGGCAGCCAGGAGCCGATTCAGTTGAAGCCACCTCAGCCATGAATTTGCTTACTGGTCTCTGGGCAGTACTCGGGCTCACAGTCTTCCTCACCACCTTCTCCTCCCAGGCCCGAGAAAAATCTCTCCTGGTTCTTCACAGCACTGGACTTGGAAAGGTTGAACGTTACATGGAGAGTTCCCTCTGCTGTCTGAACAGGTTTGCTGCTAGAGGCCCCTTCAGCAGAAGCTGAGGGTGGGTTCATCCTTGTCTGTCCTCAACCCTTAAAAAGGCTCTGCGGGATCAGGGCCACACTCCTCCACATGGCACCCATGCTCCCTGGTTCTCATCCCTCATCTTCTGTCCTAATTAATAATAGTAGTAGCAATAGTAGTGCTAGTAATGATAATAATAGCTCATATTTCTCTGACCCTTCCCTCTGCCTGCCTATCTTCTTCCATTGGACTGTAAAGAGACTACTGTTCATACATTCCCCACTGCCAAGCCCAGAAGATGTTCCACAAATGTTTGTTGAATTGAATCATCCAGTTCTTTTTTCCCTCTGTGAAAGTCAGCTAAGTGCTCAAGGCATGAGCGAGGTGAATGGGATGCTTGGTTTGCTTTCCCCCTCCGGGTTGAGATAACACGTGGGCTCATTCTCCCATTGGTCCTGCAGGTTCGGTTAGATTACATGAGAGGATAAGCCTCGAGCCCTGGACTGAGGCCAACATATCCCAGCGAGGACAGGCCCTGCTCATAGGCCAGAGGCCCCCACAGCACACCACCTCAGGTGAGCTTCTGTAGGCAGATGACTGCAGTAGTACAAGCCTGGGCTTGCCTCTCACACATGCAACTGCTTTTGTTCTTTCCCCTTTGCTCTTTGAATGTTTGGTGGGGTGACCTCAGTTGTAATTCTGAGAAACCCAAGGATGGAAAAACACACATCTTATTTTTGAAACATTTGCATTTCCTGAAGTCAAATGGCATGGCGTATTTTAATTGTTCTTAAAGAACCTTTTAGATGGTTTCAAGTGAAAGGAAAAACATGGGCAGCCCCCCGTGACAGGGCTAAGGAAAAGGGGCTGGGACCCAGTATGCTGGAGGAGTTGCAGATGGAATGAATGGGTGGCTGGACCTGGAGAGGAGCCCAGAGGGGCCTTTGCCACCTGACGAGGAGGCTGTCAGCAGGAAGACGGCGCAGCCTGCTCTGCGGGGCCCACACGCTGAGGCTCCAAGTGCACATTTAAGGAGATGACACACTCAGCTAATGGCCAACGCTGCTCTTATCCCCATTTCTCAGGTGAGGCAGTGAGAAGACCTCATCTGAGGACACACAAACCACATTGGAAGTTACAGTACTGGCACCTCAAATATTTGACCAGTTGGTGCCATTCAAAGAGGCATTGGGTGGCTTTACAGGGTCGCCGGGCTCTTGCCAAGAGCTGGGTGAACTTTATATGTGGCTCATGTCTCCTCATCACCCTGGGACACCATGATCTGACGTTTTTGGTTATGAAGACAGGAAGGAGTGACTTGTGAATAGCTAGTGTTACATACAGTTGGAATCCTGTCATGTCCCTGGAATCTGGAGTGCTGGGAGCATAGGGAGCAGCACACTCCCTGTTTCATTCATTTCCCAGATGAATGTCATGTCTGGGGGTGGGTGATAGTTTGAAGAGCTGAAGACTTACATGGGGAAAATGAGAACTTTCTGTAAGTCATGGTTGAGTTGGGGGCCTGGGAGTTTCCCCTCTCTGGGCTCTCATGTCCTGACATAGATGAAGAGCAGTGTGGATTTGATGATCTAGAAAGGCCGTTCTGGCCTGTTCTAGTAGGCTGTGTAGACTCACTACACTGCCAGGCCTGTTACAGGGGGGAAAGTTAGTCCCAGCCCCAACTATCTGCCTTTGTGGGCGTGTTGCTTTATCCCAGCTAGGAGACTGTCTTCACATATTCAGATTTCCAGACACCTGCCGTGGTAGAACAGAACATTTTAGCTCTGGGATAATCAAGGTTATAAAGAGTCTGGTTCCTTAGGATTTGCATGGTTCATAGAAATGGAAGTTCCCTGAGAAGTCACCGGGTCCAGGCATGGTAGCCACATAATATATGTGCTCGTCAATGTTATCCCCACAGCATACTTGTCCTAGGTCACCCCGTGAGTTAGTGACAGGGGGCAGGACCAGAGTCCAGGACTCCTTACTCCTTCTGTGGGGCATTCCATCCTTCAAACAACTCAAGTACTCTGAATTCTTCTGAGGACCAAGGCCTTCTGATGGGAAAGAGTTGTAAGCTCTTTTCCCAAGCTTTGGACTCCTCTGGAAGGATCATGGAACTTTCTTAGGCTTTTTTTGAAAGCCTGAAGAGAAATATGTGGCAATGAAACCCTCCTAGCCAGTTGCACAGAAGAGAGATGTTGCTTAAGGTAGTTGAAAGGATCATGTTCTAAACATCAGAATAGTGATAGTCTGAAGACTGGACCCCACCTTGAGATCTTATAAGGTTAGGCCTGAAAGGGCCATTAGATGCCAACTTAACCATGACCCTAGTCCTATGAGTGGGGAGACTGAACCCAAAACGGCTGAAAGTGTGGCCAAGATCCCACAGTAGGTCAGGAACAGAGCTGGGCTCAGAACACTCCTAGTCTAAGGCTCTGTTCCTATCGTTTGATCTTCCCATGGAGCAGAGAAGAAGTGGGTTTGCAGCCACCATAAACCCTGGATGGAAAACAGGACAGCTGGAGGTGCTAGGAAAACAAATCTCTGGGCTCCCTCTTGTGGGAGAATACCAGAAGGTGACTCCAGGCCCATGTGCCGAACCCTGCCAAGTCATCAGTCAGGGGCAGTCAGGCTAACGGTAAGATGCAACAATGCCCAGGGTGGCAAAACAAGCCACACTAATTACTGTAGCCGGATGGTATGTGGTCTGAGTGCCAGGCACCGTCCAGGTTATCAGGATGAGACAGACACAGTGCATCTCAAAACAAGCCCCTTGGTTCTGGTCAAGATTTTAGCTTCAGACCTGTCACTTCCTCTAACTGACCCTCAGTTTCTGCATCTATGACAGTGGGGATAACAGTCAACCCAAATGAATGGATGTAGTGATGATGCAACGAGATCATGGGTCTCCAGTGGCCAATGCAGAATGTGGCATAGAGGAGACAGCCAGCAAGTGGTAGTCCCTTCCTCCCAGACTCCTCTTTTCCTAACAGTACCACTTAGCAGAATGATCTGGCTGATGAAACGCTCATTAAAACACAGCCCATGGCATTACCTGGTGGATCAGAGTTTCTCAATTACCTATATAAGTGTTTGAGACCATCTGACACTTCTGGAAAAGTGTGCAGAATCCTCCTTCCATCTGTTCAAAATATTTAATCCTCCGAGGAAGGAGAGCAGTTATTCTGATGCCTCTGCATCTACCTTGTCCTGCCTTCTTATTCCATCCGCCTGGGAGCATAGCCAGGAGAGTCCCAACAGTGACATCTAGGGGACAGTCTCTCCAGTGTCAGTAGGAGTTGAAATCCAAGTTCATCCTCAACTGGATTTAACTTAATTGCTTTCTTGATGCCACCAGGCTCACTAGTGATGGAGAAACTCCCTGATAGGTGACCTTGGATTTTACAAACAGCAGTTGTGAGGACTATCCATGCTGGCATGCTCAGTGTTAAACATAAAAAGTGTTCAGTAGTACAAACTGAGATCAAGGTACAACTCAGTTGAATCCCTTGAAGGTTCCTTAGGATGTTGCGGCTTTTCAATCCTGACCTGTTGCAGTATGTAAGATAAACCTATCTGACCCTATAGGTATTTTCTTGAAATTTGCTTCTACTAAATGCAGATTGAATGGATATCATTGGGGGCATTTAAGAAGCACCTTTAAAGTCTATAAGCTAAAAGACAAAGTAAATCTGGAGTCTGCAGTGCAATTGGCTAACCTTTTAAATACCATTTTGAAAACCCTTCGTAGCGTATTCTAGATGCAGAAATGTGACAGCACACTTAGAATGTTAGGCTTGGGATCAGACTGGCTCGGGTTCAAATTCTTCTTCTGCCACTTACTAGTCACTCAGCCTGTGAATTTTCCTACAAGTGAGGACAATCATAAACTCCCTTGAAGGGTTGCTGGGAGGATTGAATGATATGATGCATAACAAGGAGCCTCTATCCGCACCCAAAGTATATTCAACAGCAGCTGGCTCCCATCCTGTGGTTCGGGGCTTGCACGGCTGGACTTGGTAGAAATATAAGCCAACATGTATGATGCCGGAGTTCTAGGGTGAAATTAAGTGTTGAAGCAAGTTTGAGGAATAGGCCTATTCCCCTCCCTCCTCCCTCTGTCCCTCCTCCCTTCCCCACCTCTATTTCTTTCCTTTTTCCTTAAAATAGTTAAAAGATGAGGATTTCCTCTGTATTTAGAGAGTTAGGATTTGTATGTGCTAAATTCAAGTATAATTTTTAATATTTCTCAGGGATCAGAATATTTCTTCCCCCTTTCCCTCCCCTTTCCTCCTGTCTTTCTCCCCTCCTTCTCTTCCCCCCTCCTCCCCTCGTGGCACCCCTTCTCTCCTCTTGGGGGCAAGGGGTGGGATTAGGTATAGATCCCCTTAGCACTGTAGATGGCCTCTCCAGCACCCTATCCCACTTTATTCTGAGTGGCCCATTTTCTGTTTTCTTTCTTGAGAGATTCCTGATTCCTGTTAGCTCTGCCTTAAGAACAAGACAGCGAGTGTAAGAAAGAGTTTGCAGTGAGTGTGTTTAAAGTAAAAAGAGAAACAAATAGGCTCTCTGAGCCCTGTGACTGTCTGAAAAGAAATTCCCCCCTAAGCAGAGGTGCCCCCTCTTGCTATGAAAAAAGGAGGGAAAAAAGCGACAACATCTGGTGGGTTGGGCTATCTAGATTCAGCTCAGTCCAGCCAGTAGAATTGAGGTCTCTGCTTGCTAGTTGCCATCTTTCTAGGAAAGGGGGCTGCTGCTCCTCTACCTGCCTCTTCTCCTGCAGCGCAGGGTCCTGATGGGGCTGTGACCATGTGGATCGCAGTCATGTGACATCAGGGATAGCTGGGGATTGGTGAGGAGCCAGCCTGAGTGCTTTAGCTTCATTGCCTTTCATTGGGCAGTTTTATTGTTTCTTTGGGCATGGGTTTCACTAGGTGCAATTAGAGAGCCAGCCTTACTTGATCGCTCTGATGCTTACATTTTCTGTTTAGCAAGGGCATGGCATGGGGACAAGGTGGTCTGCCAAGCCATGCAGATTTTATAAATTAGAACAGTCAAATGGCCAACAAATCTTAAGATATTTGCTTGATTCCTGGAAGTTATGCTCCAAGATATTTGCTTGATTTCTGGAAGTTATGCTCCAAACAAAATCCATGCCAGGGTCAGGCCATCTGGCTGGCCCCCATCACTTTTGATATTTTAGAAAGCAGGAAATTCCAGTTCCTGCAAGAGAAAGTGAGTTGCTTCAAGTCCCAGGACTGGACTGTAGGTATGTATTCCAAAGTAATGGAGAGCATGATTCATTAGCAAGAAAATAGACAGCCGCTGGAGCAGGGGCTGAGAGTTGAGGAGGAGTTGGGAGAAGTCCAGCCCCAGAGAACTGGAAGGAAGTAGCCGCAAGTTACTAAGCGTCTGGTGGTACAGCCCTGGTTAAGCAAAAGGGCTCCAAGGCAGGCCAGCCTGGATTTTGAGGTCTTGTTGCCCTCCTTGCTAACTGTGCAATCTTAGGCGAGTCAGTAAACCTCTCGGTGCACCAGTTTCCATACCTACACATAGAGATAATATTTATCCCTGGGGCTTGTTGTGAGGAGTGCATGAGTGAATCACAAAGACCTCAGCCCAGTGCTTGGCACATCTGGGTAATTATTTCTACTCTGCCAGATCCTCATTCATATGAAGTGAGGGGATAAAAGAAAACTGATTTAAAACTTGTCTACAGAATTTCTCAAATGCTGGGAAGCACTGTCATTCAGTTGCTGGGATGTTGGGAAGGCCTGGGAGTGAGACCAAGGGGACGAAAATTTTTCTACAAATAAAGTCAGTGGAATTGGAATTTCTGCAGAGTTTATGAGGGGAAGCCGTATGTGTGTGAGGGGTCGACATGGGGAGGAGGAGGACATAGAAACAGGTGGGAAGGAGAGGGGGGTCAGTGTGCATGGTGGAGGGCTGAACCTGAGAGGAACGCTGTCCCTGCAGAAATGCTCCGTGGCTGGGGCCACAGAGGCCTCCCGGGACAGGGCACAGTACGCCATGTGCATGGTCCTCTGCGTGGAATGCACCACCCTCCAGCTTCCCTCTGCACCCCAAAGCCTGCTGTAAACGTGGCTATACACAAAGGCAGGGTGCTGTGCAAACTTGGGAAAGAAGGTAGAGGTGTCTGCAGTGTGTGGTTTGGACATATAACACGAGCACACGCAAGGTTCAGAATGCGGTGGAAACAGATCAGAACAAGAGGTGAGGAGAAGCAGCACAAGCCTCGCCCTCCTGGCAGCCCCCCTCAGTTCCTCGCCATATATGGGCTGGAGTGAAGCCATTTTATTGGCGATGAAAGAATAGTGTGGACCGTGGGACCAAAGGACACAGGCTCAGCCAGGTGGCAGAGAGGGTTGTATGTGCTGTCCCATGTCACCCTCTCGGTGGCTCTGTGCAAGATTTATTAACTCTGTTTTCTAGATGAGAGGAGGAGGGTGTGGTGGAAGGTTCTCCCCAGGCTCTTGCTGGCCCACAGTCCTGGGTGAACCCCAGAGCAGTCAGTCTACTGAGTCCTAGGCACAATGGAGAGAGTGTGAGGTGGCTGCAGGTGACCAGTGTCCTGGCTGGGAATAGGAAGCTTTTGTCTTGGGACTGAGCCCTCCTTTCCCTACACAAAGGGCTTGGTTTTCCGTGGTTTCCCTGCAGCTGGTTGTCAGGCTGTGCTGTTACTTTAGTGCTCAGGCAAGGCCCTGCTTCCCAGGCTCTGGGCTGCTGCCCATTTCCTGCTGATGGGGGACAGTTTCCATCAGCCGGTGGCACAAGGCTCCCTGGAAAGCATCTGGCTTCTGCCCTGGTCCGCTCCAGTGACAAACCACATGCTGCCTCTGGAGCACCCTCCCAGGAGTTTCTGGGAGCTGGTTCCGCTCTGCCTGGAATATCTTGCAATGGCTTTTCAAAGGGGACAATGTGCTGCTTGTGCCTGTGTAAGGCGGGCTTGCTGGGGGCAGGGACCCTGGCTGCGGATTGCCTCAAGGGCTTTGTTAGACTTTTTCTTATATATTTACATATGAAACAACAGAATTATCAAGTGTCAAAGCTGGAAGGACTTTCCAGTTCATTGAGCACATTGAGTTATAGACGAGACCCGGGGAGGGAGAAAGACGTGCCCAGAGAAACAGCTGGTGGAGTGAAGGTCGGTTCTGGAGACCAGGTCTTCCTCCCTGGGACTGTGCTTTCTACCTCACCTTCCCAGCAGGCCTGCAGTCTGCCCAGTGAAGGGAAGAGTAGGCTTGCATTAAAAGCAGGAGGAAGCTAGGGACCAGACACAGTGGGTGATGGGCGCTTATGGCTGAAGCATGTCATGCAGGGAAATGGAGAGGAACCTTGGGGTCTGGTCCCTTGGACGACCGGCAGCTCCTTGGACGACCTTAGACAAGTCGCCTTGATTGCATGGGCCTCAGCTCCTCACCTGCAAAATGGGATCACTAAATCCCCATGTTGCTCACTCCTGGGAGGGAGGTAAGATCTACCCAAGGGAGGTACTGGAAGGCCCTTTCCAAAGTTCCATGGCCCTAGTGGGGATTTTTATTAGCATTTTTATGCTAATGTTGCAGAAACATTAAATTGTAAACTGAGGCTGGTTGTGGATTAGTTTCTCTTCTGATAATTCAGTGATGGCCAAGATAAGATCTGACAGTGATCTAATCCATGGCGCCCACAATTTTGGATTTCATGGATTGATGAAATTACCCACAAGTGAAAATTCAGTGACCCATACAGAGCGGGCAGCTTTTGATTTTGCCTATTGTGATCATTAAAACAAAAAATAACTTGGACAAGAAGTAAACCAACTTAACTTCCCTCCATATCAGCTTCATCTTATAAAAGAAAGACCATTTTAACATTTTAGCAAAGTATATACTCTCAGAGCAAAGGAGTGCCCCTTACTTACAAATAATTGGCTCTGAGAAAATGGGTGACCTTGCCTTTTTCTGATTCCACTCTGGACTGGTGGAAACTATTATAGGGGTAGAACCACTAGTAAGAGCCCCTGTGCTTGGCAGCCTATGATGGGAGCTCTCTCCAGGTGCCAAACTGTGATGTGGGTGTGAGAGGCTGTGTCTAGACACTGTGTCCTCCTTTGGTCCCAAGGATGTTCTGGGGTCTCTACCTGGGTGCCTATGATGGCCCATCCTTTCTCTTTTCCTTTTTTTTTTCTCTGAGCTGTCAGGTTATCCAGCTGTGCTTGTTACCTAGGTTCTAAAAGATTACAGAACTGAGATGGGTTAATGTTCTTGGGTGATAAGACCACTGGATTAGAGATGAGGACATCTGAATTCTAGGTTTGGCTCTATATGTCCTTGGACACAACACTTTACTTCTCCTCCTTTGTGCTATTGAAAGATTATTCAGATGATCTCAACATTTTCATCTTTGTTGTGAACTTAACTCTGCTTACCAGCCCTCTGGAGTAGAGACAAATGCATTAATTAGTGATTTCAATGATAGGAAGTGTTGAGGGGTGGGGTGGAGAAGAAGGTCTGTTTTCCCAAGTCCTCAACTGCATTATGCATTTTGGCTGCTACCAGTTATTTAATGATTACTATGTATTGGTTGCCATGCCAAGCAATTTATGGATGAGGTCTGATTGGATTCTTGAATACCTTCATAAGGTAGTAGTATTATTCCCATTTCAAAGATAAGGAACTGAGGCTCCTAGGTGGAATTTAGGGCCAAGACTCACTTGCCTGATTCCGGATATCAGGCTCTTAACACAACACTGCTTTGTGTTCCCGTCCATGTCTATGTGACAGCCTATGCCAGAGGTAGAATTTCCCTCAGTGGGAGAGGTGAGGGGTGGTGGGAGACTTGTGGGGATGAGCTTGTGGATCACAGCCTGCTCTGGTGAATCAATTTGCAGCAGCTCCACCCTATGCAGCCCCACCTCTGCCTCCATCCTCTTTTCTGTTGGGCGCTGCCATGATGTCTCTTGCTGTTGATCAACTCTGATGTCATGTGGATGATTCACTACACATTTACTCCTAACCCCAAGGTCTTACCTCCTTTAAGGGGGAATTTTCCTGGAGGAGTTGGAATGGAGTCCTAGAAGAAAAGAAAGAAAGAAAGAAAAAAAAAAAAAAACGGTGTGAGGAAGATACTCAATTGAAACAACTCACTTTTTTATTTTCCATTTTGGTTGTCCTCAAAGTACTGTGCAATTTAGAATTCACCTTCCATCTGACTCTTAAATTTTAAAAGATAAATTCACTGACTTGGTTATAATGAACTTGCTCATGCATTTTCTTGACAACATGCCTATCAAAAAAGCAATTCAGTTACTATCCACATTTCACAGGCAAGGAACCAGAGTTGAGAGAGAGAAAATGAAAAGTTTATGGCAGCTCAGGGACCAGCATCTGCAACTCAACCCCCAGTCTAGTGCTTTTTTTTTTTTTTTTACCTCCACATGTGTTATTTTCCCCCCTTCAGTCAACATAAGAACAGTCAAATACAAATACATGTGGTTTTCTTCCATCTTTGTTTCATCAAACAGTGAAAATAGATTGTAAACATACCTGGGAAGGTATATTTATATCCCTCCTGTGGTTGGAAATTCTGAATTAATTGAATGTTTATGTGCCAAACATCCATGAGGATAATTAAATAATTAAATTGAGTCCCTGTCCTCTGCATTTATTACCAGCTTAAAATTGGATAGATTATCCAAATATTTATAAACATATAACATAAATGCAGATATCTTATATTTTTATATATTCACTGTATATTTCATATTCTTTATTCTATAGTACACATGAATATATACATCATTATTGACACAGATAAGTAAGAGTTTGATAGAAAGAGATTGTCTTCTGGAGGGGCCTCCTGGACAGGGTGGTTACAGGGGATGAAAGGGAGGTCTTGTTGAGGTGCACTGAGCAAGTAGGCAATAGAGCAGATGGGCACAGTTCTTCACCCCAATTAATGCTACAGAGACTAACTTCTGCACACCTAGTCTCCCTCCCACTTCTTCCCACCTCGGCCATGGAGACACCTGTCAGATGTCCTGCCAAGGAGAAATGAAATGTCTTACTCATCTTTTGACCTGTCCAGGTTGGGAATCTCCTATGGTTCATTGGATTGCAATATTAATAAAGACCTAGAGACCTTAATACATAGATGAAAATACCTTCCCAATCTATCAGAACAAGAAGTTAGCAGTTGCCCATATCTTCTTTTCTTAGTGTTTAGTACAAACACCTAGGACCATCTGGAGTTCCCCTTTTATTCTATCACTAGAGGCCCAGTGCACGAAATTCGTGCACTCGGGGGAGGTCCCTCAGCCCAGCCTGCACCCTCTCGCAGTCCGGGACCCTTGGGGGATGTCCACCTGCCGGCTTAGGTCTGCTAAGCTGGCAGGCGGACATCCCTCTTGCAGTTCTGGACCCCTTGCTCCTCACTGCCCACCTGCTCACTGCTCCTTACTGCTCTGCTCGTTGCTCCTTAGTGCTGCTGCGGAGGCAGGAGAGGCTCCTGCCACTACCGCTGTGCTCACCAGCTGTGATCCCGGCATCTGGCTGAGCAGTGCTCCCCCTGTGGGAGTGCACTCATCACTAGGGAGCTGCTCCTGCATTGAGCGTCTGCCCCCTGGTGATCAGTGCGTGTCATAGCGACCGGTTGTTCTGCCATTCAGTCAATATGCATATTAGGCTTTTATTATATAGGATTTCCCCAGGGACTCTGTCTTTTGTCTTCCTGGTAAATGGATCTCTTCTCCAGCCCAAGTGGGTTGTAATGAGTTTAGAAGTCTCCTGAAGGCAAAGCCCTAGCATAGCACCAATCTGGAGAAGGTGGAAATCAGTCTAAACTTTTGGGCTTCAGCTTTTCAGGGGAAAGAAAGTGAACTTGACTTGGAAGGTCCTTCCCTCTTTGCTCTAATAGTCTATGATTTTATTGTTTTAGTTGAAAGCTCTTAACTTAAATAACAATGCTATTCATTGTGGTCTCTCAGTTATGCTTGCAGTTCATAGGAAATCCTGACATCACAAAATTCCCCCCTGTGTTGCCTCTGTGAAACAATAAACAGCATTTCAAAATTTAATCAGCACCTCATTTACTGTCGAGCATGACCATTGATTAGTGTGATGTTCAAATGTACAAAGAAAATCATCTATGTTTGGGTGTGGTACTAAGATCATTGACCTGGTTGGCTGCCAAGGAAAGTATGCAGGTACCATGAGAGAATGCCACAGCAGGAAAAAAAAAAAAAAAGTGGAGCCACCCCAGGGCCATGGGCAGATGGGAACTACCAGAGAATCATACATTCAGCACATACTGAATGAGCACCTGGTGTAGGCCAGGCACCAAGTTAGTGTTGGAAAACATCCTGTGGATTTTATGGCTTAGCTATTAAAGCAGTTATTTAAAATACACAAATAAATATATAATAACAATTTCAAGTTGCAGCAAGAGCTAAAAAGGAAAAGAGTCTGAATATTTCAAGATTGTATCTAAGACCCTCCGTGGATGCCTGAAACAATGGAAAATACTGACACCTGTAGATACTGTGGTTTTTCTATATATACATAGCTTTTTCTTAAATGATATCCAAATCGCCTGCATCACTGCTGATGGTTTTGGAGCCATTGTGAAGTAAATGAGGGTGGTGTGAGCACAAACACCACAATATGGTAGGGCAACAGTGGGCCCGACCACCCAGATGGCTACGCAATGACTAGTGGGTGGGGACTACACTCAGCATGGGGATGCTGGACGAAGGGATGATTCACATCCTTTGGACTGGACAGAGGGGGGTGGAGTGGGACTTGTTGAGATTTTTATCGCGCCGCTCAGAAGTGTTTATTTCTGGAATTTTCCATTTAATATTTTCAGATCAAAGTTGACCACGGACAACTGAAACCACAGTTAAGGGTAGGGTGGGAGGGGACTGCTGTACCTCCCAGGCATTTGTTAAAATGCAAATTCTGACTTGGCAGGTTTGGGCAGAGCCTGGGAGTCCATTTCTGACAAGCTCCCAGGTGATGCTGATGCTGCTGGCCCACAGAACACACTTTGGATAGTAAGGTTGTAAAAGGCAATATCTGGAGGAGGACTTCATTTATAGGAGGTTAGAGGAGGCCTCTGTCTGTCACTTGAGGGCTTTCTGGTTTCCTAACTTCAGACAGAAGAGGTCATAAATAAAGCTTCTTTGTACAAGAAAGAGTCCTGTGGCTTAAACCTTGGATGCCCAGGACATCCAAGACAGGAGTGTGGCTATTCGTGTTTTGAAGAGCTCTTTGGACAAAGTCTCCTACTTCTCCTGGTTGCCCATGGTAGGAAAGATCAGAGAATCAGAGCCAGAGGGGAGCCTAGACGTCTTTCAGTCCATCAAGCTATTTTTATAGAAGAAGAAATTGAGAGACTCATGAGTCAGTTAGTGGCAAATCTGAATCAACGTTCTCTGGTGCTCTTTCCACTTTCCCAGGAGTATTGGCTATCCTCAGAAGCCAACGAGAGGAAAGCTCATTCTACCCTCCTCTCTCCTCCCATTTGGAGATAGAAAAGCAAGGTACAAAGGAATGATGGCTTTTAAAATTTGCTGAGGACTGTATGTGCCCTGGGTACTATGCTAAAGGCTGTCCATCAGTTTCTCTTTGGCAGGTGCCTCTCAGTCCTAGGATTCTCTCCCATCTCTTGCCTGGGGATCTGGATCCTGGCTGGGGAAATGTGAACCATCTTGCTCAGTGATTTGACTTTGAGGGGAAAAGTACGTAGGCTAGACACAGGCACAAGCCAATGGACCCTCTCAGGTTGTCATTCTCAGCTTCACTGAGTAGCTCAGGAAACTTCATCTCCATGGTTACCAACCAGCTATACTTCCGTCAGTGTACCTCTTTGGCTTAGACTCTGGGTATCTGATGGGTGTCTCCAACATTTCTGTGCATGGTGGGAGGAACTGTCACATTTAACCTGCTTATCCAGGTGAAATGACCCAATCCCAATCATCTTCCCTACTGAGGACTCTGTGTCCTCATTTCCTTTAATCACTGTGATTACAGGGCTAATTATTCTTCCCTCCACTGGGTTGTTGCAGGCATGATAAAATGTTATATATAAAGTGTTTGCGAATGCTTGAAAATGGTACCTATTTTGGCTACTCTCTTGATCCTAATGATGTGCTTAATTTGCTTCAGTACCTTGAAAGGCCGTTTCCTTTCACAGAGCAATGCTGTGCAGGGATAATCAGCTCCCAAATTTGCTTTTGACAGAAGATACTCTCTCTGATTGAAAATGGCCAGAGGGGATTCCACATCCCCTTCTTTGCTGGCCTCATGCTGCCTTGTAAGGTGGGCCACAGAGACCTTTGCCAGAAATGCCTCTTATTTTCAAGTTAACACAACTAAGCACTTAATCCTCTGTGGTTAAATGCTTTATTTTATTTGACCTTTACTCCAAGAGTTAGTGACTACCCAAGACTTAGAGAAGTGACTTAATGATTACAGAAAACCCCACAGATAGTAAATAGTGGGGAAAGGATTCAAACTCAGGACTTGGATGGCATACCACAGTGCCTTTCTAGGGTAGGGCAGGATTAAGCTGAGGCAGAAAATTCTCCTGGGACTTTATGAAAAAGTGGATGGAGGTCATAGAAAATCCCCAGGAGAAAGAAGACTTTTATTAGCAGTCTTTGTCTTGATATAGTTAGTTGAAGTGGGAATTGAAATAGAGTGGCTTCAAGCAATGATTCTCCCAGTGGGGGTCTTGTTCAAATGTTGGTTCTGGGTCAGTAGGTCTGAGATGGGTCCTTTGGCTTTGCATTCCTAATGGGCTTCCAGTGATGCCAGTCTGCTGAGCCATGGACCATGCTTTGAAGAGGAAGGGCTTTAAAGCCATCACTCAACAGGCAATTAGGACAATTGAGGTCTTCCTTTTCCAAGGAATTGGGAATGGCTATAGGAGGCTGAGTGTGTGTTTAGGAAAACTTCTTCCTAGACTGCTGACGGGGATGGAATCCTATCCTCTCCCCTTCCTCCATCAATGCTTCTTGCCACCTAGGTCTATTTCCTGCTGCTCCCCTGTGCAGCCTGACTGACTGCAGTTCTGGCTCCCCATTACTCTCCTCACACCTGGGCTTGCCTTCCTCTGGAATGCACCTCTGCTCACTCTTTCCCTCACCTGGAATGCCCTGTCCCAACTCCCACCTGCTTCATCCTTCCAATGGAGAGCCCTTCTCCATTGGAGAATGCCGGCTAATAAATGTGGAAGTAGTGATAGAATTAGGCAATCATTAATCTTCTACCCTCAGAGCATCACCCCATAGATTACTCATTAGTAAGAAAGAAAAGTGTTTTACAAAAGAGATAGGCAGTGGTGACCAACTTAATCAAGTGACTAACCATCATTGCCATTCATGGGACAACCTGACATATGTCTCTAGCCGAGCTACAGTAAGAAGTATATAAAACAGTACCTGTGCACTATAACTGCCAAAAATGATTCCTCTCAGATAATGATGAGTAAACACTATAAGACAAATCCAAAAGGTGAGTTATTCTACAACGAAACTAGCTTGGACCCTTCGAAAAAGTCAGTGTCATGGAAACAAAGAGCAAAGGGCAGAGAAGATGGTTGGGTCATTGCTTCTCGGTCTTAAATGTGCATAGATCCCTGGGGACCTTGTTAAAACGAAGTTTTCAATCCAGTAGGTCGAGAATGGGGCCTGGGATTTTGCATTTCTAATAAGCTTCCAGGACCACCCTTGAAATAACAACATTCTAGATTAACAGGCATAACCAAATGCAGTGTGCAACCTGAGACTGGATTCTGAATCTCTAAACCAAACAGGGCACAGTGCCTGTAGAAGACGTCTTTGGACAAGTGGGGAATTGAAGTGTGGACTGCATATCATTATTAAATGATATTACTGAATTAACATTAACTCTCTTGGCTATGAGAATGTCTTTGCAGTAAGTAGGAGACGGGCTGATATCCATGTAGGTGAAAGGTCACACTGTCTACAACTTCGTATATAGGTTGTATGAGTATTTACCATTCTAGTTTACTGAAGGTTAAACATTTTCAAAATAAAACTCTGGGCATAAGACATGATCCTTTTAACCTTGAAGGAGGCTCAGCTTGCATTCCAGCTATTCTGTAAACCCCTCCCTCACTGCAAAGATGTTCCTAAGCAGGAACTGTCTTCCTCTCCTGTGGTCTATGGCATTCTGTGCCATTCTGTCCCAAACTGGAGAATTCCCAGAAAACAGAAGTCCTGCCCTATTCACTCGGTCCTCCCATCACGGCCCATTGGATCAAGCATAGGGCTTGACCCTTGAGATTGTCAGATTTTTTTGATTGATAAATTGAATGCATTGAAGAGAGTAACTGGGTAGAGGGAAGCATCACAGGGCATTTCAACACACCTCTTTATTTTATTGGAACTTAAAAGTAAACTAGAAAAACCAGACCACCGTCCCACTCACTACCCTTAAACAGGCACTGCTCCACTCTTGGTAAGGACACACTGTTTTAAAAAGGAATTTTCTTTGCTTATAAAAAGAAAGGAGGCAGCTGCTTTCTCTTCTTTCTACAAAGGCCCTCCTTTCAAACCTAGTGATCCTGAGCCTCTTGCTTTGCTCTAACCTTGTTGAATGTAAATGGATCTCTCAAGGGGCTGGATAAGCCCAGTCTTGGGTTTGCAACAGAGATGGTCCTTTGTAGAGTCAACCTGGCATGCAGCCTACCTCCTTCTTTAACTAACCCTTTGTCTCTGGAGGAGACGAGAGAAATTGTACTGTTTTTGCTTTGCTGTGTAAACTGTGTGGAATTTCATCCTGACATACCTGTGTGTACTATGTTGTGCTCACTCAGTAATAAATTACCTTTCTTTCTTTATATCTTGAGGTGAAGAGATGTCTCTTTGTTGGTAGTACTTTTACTTCCTCAAGAGTATTCTGGTACAATCTCTTTGGAAGCTGATTGGCAATATTTACTGAAGTGAAAAATACACATTCTATTCCCACCACTAGGAATTTATCCCACAGATATACTTGTAGACATGCACAGTGAGCACAATTCTAGGCACAGATAAATTATGATGCAGTCATTCAATAGGAACTATTGTATGACTGCCTCATACAATAGGTGGATTTCCATGTATTGGCATGGATGAATCTCCAATATATACTGTCAGTCAATAAAGTAAGATGGAAAATTATGAGTTTATTATAATTATATGTGTGTACTATGTATTTGTAGATACATACATTTTGGGAAGGACAAGGAAGTATCTGTTAATGGTGGTTATCTCAGGAAAGGGGGATTGGTGGTTGGGTGGGCAGGGTGTAAGAGACTGTTGCTTTTTTCCCCCTTTTTCCTTGTTTCCTGTTTATTTCTCTTAAATAATTTAAATATAATATTTTATAATAAATATACTGGCTTAAATGTAAATAAAACAAAGTACAACCACACAAACACAGAGGCATTAATAGACTACTGTTTCATAAGCAACATGAAAGCAGGACTTCTTCATGTTGGCTTTTTCAAGGCTATATATATCCCCATTGCTCAGAACAGTGTCCTGCACACAGTAAATGCTCAATAAACATTTGTGATTGAAACCCAAGTGCCTTCTTTGTCTCACCCAAGGAGTTTGACCTTGGAGTTATTTGATCTTCAGGACAAACCTCAAGGCAATCTTTGTTGATTTTCCTACATTCCTTACATCTTCTCTTCTCCATCCCTTTGCTCATGTTGTTTTATTGACCAGGAGGGCCCTCCCCTTTGATCCCCCTTCTTGACCTGCTTGAAGTTATACACATCTCTCAAGCCAACCCAAATCTTCAATCTCCAGTGGAGTTTTTGTTAGACTTTCCTATTCTGTCTCCTTAACTTGGGGTCTTATGGTAGCCCTAGGTGCCTCCTTTCCATCACTTAAAATAGATTATGACTTATTTTAATTTTGTCTGTACATGTGCCTTTTTATCTACAACTGTGACTTCTTATGCCAGTAAAACCTTTCTCATGGTTCTCTACCCCTGCCCCCCCATCCATCCTCACAGACTGCTATGTGGCCATGAACCCATTTAGTTTTTTAATAATTGGGATGTGAGTTTAAATTCCTTGGGTATCTCCCATTGATTTTTTTAAAAGCAGAAGTCCTGTCAGAGTCTCTTTATTTGTCTAAGTTACACCTACCCTAAAGTCTGCCTGCATTCTCTCTTCCTGAGGAAGCCTTCCCTGAATGCTTGAGCTCATGGAGATAACACTTCTCATCTCTTACAACAGTTAATACCTAAACAATTTAGTAGAAACAATATTTGTAAAACACTTAATACTTACACTGTTTTTAAGTGAGTAACTGATACTTCTCAGGCTAAGAAATCATAGCATATCAAATCACACAATCAGATTGTGAAATGAATCTTTTCACATCCAAACATGAGGGCTAAGTCAAAAGAAATGGATGCACAAGACAATAAAGATCCCGAGAGAAGACTGAGAACAAAGTTTCTTAGTGCTTCTATTGCTGTCTGTATTGGAAAAGGGAATGTTTTCTCATTAAACAATCAAGTAGCTGACTCTTCCACTTTCTCAAGATGACTTAGCTCAAGCTCTGTCCCTTTTCTGTTCCTCATTTTCCATGTTTACAAAAACGAAGCAGAAAGATGCATGCCAGTTCCTTTATGAAAAGAATCAATTCAACTAAAAGTGGGATTTGAATAAGAACCGTTCTGGAGTTCCCTAGCTTTATATGTCACCATCACCACCCCACCGCAATCATATCCCCCTCCCCCAAGAAGTTCTAGATGCAACCTTTAACTAAATACCTTAAAGGCCACTCCAATTTCTTTTCTTTGGCCATTGCTATAAAATGATACATCTCTGGTTTACATCAAATTAGAATTAAAGAAAATTATAGAGCCTCTACCAAAAAAAGAGTGCCCTAGAATGTTTTCAGAGTATTATTTTTAGTAGATATAGATAAGGCCATTAAGTGACGAGTTTCATAAACTCTACCAACGAAATCAAACAGAGCAATTCTGTTTCCTTTCACTTTTATGGAGATATGAGACTCAAAGTGTCATTTAAATTTCAAAGCTCGAGGACACTTGAGAAAAGATACCAAAGCCTTTTAAAGCCTGATTCTTTTTAGTAATCCACAAGTTATAGAGCCTTCAGCCGAAGGGAGTGGGAGGGAAACCAGGGCACATCCTGCAGGGTTGTAATGTCACACAAGTGGGAACTGTGAAGGAACAAACAGAAACATTCTCACTCTGGCAGGGTGGGGAGAGGGTGCAGTTCTTAAGCTATCAAAATTAACAAAACCTTTACTTAAGTCATCAACAACATGTATTTCCAGACACTGCTCTTTATAACACCTACTGGTGGATTCTCTGTAAACACCAATTTCTTAAAATATGAGAAAGCTTCCTCCTTCATCGCTTGTGTTTTTGCACCAAAGCTCACCTTTACTTCAAACAAAGTCGGTCTCCTGAGAGGTGTGACTCTACCGAGCGCACCCATAATGGCTTGTAACTTCAGCATTCTGAGCAGTCTCAGAGGGAACAGATGTTAAAAACATTTCTATGATCTGCCTCTGGGCTCTGTTTCTTGTGACACCCTCAGCTCTTCAAAGCGCTGACTTGCGAGGGAGCTTTCAATTTGTCTTGTGGGTAAGTTGTATAAATATGTTACCCGGTTTCCTTATTGCTTCCTTCCTTGCTCAGAGTCCCTGGCTCTGTATGATTTAAACCTTCATTTCTCAGAGCTAAGAGCTCTCCTCCCTCTTTTGACTCAGGGGGTCTGGAAAGTTTTGAGATGATAGCTCAGCAAACCTTTCTTTCCAAAAGCCAAAATATTTCAGAGAGTTAAGTTCCCGTTTCTCTACTCCCTTTCTCTACATGATCTGTGTACTTTTAATTTTTAAACCTCCCGCTAATTTATTAGCTGATTCCCAAGACTCTCTCTGGGGAAGACTGAACGTAAATCAGAAAGGAAAGGAGAGGAGAAGTCCACTTACCGACTTCTGAAGCACCAGCACCATGATGGTCGCCATAGCAAAGACGAGACACACAGCCAGCGTGGCCGTGGTGAAGCAGAAGTAACTGCGGCTCGTGGTCCCCCAGTGGCTGGTGACGGAGCCTGCCGGCTCGTGCATGGCTGTGTCTTGAGAAGGGGCCACTCGGTGGAGTGCTCGCTGCAGCCCGGGGCCCATTCTTATATAGTCTTCCCCGCATCACACCTTATCGCTCCTCATCTGCTTCGGTTCTGGGCCCATCTGGGTTCCAAGAAGGATTCTCCCCTGCATCCTGGATCATGTGACTTGGAAAAAAACCTTCACCGGCTGCCTTGCAAAGAAACTCTTCTCCGGGGGCGTGAGGCACAAGGCAGCAGCACAGGTGGGGGAGAGGCTCATTTTTCAACGCCAGGGATTAAGTTGAGCACAGAGACACTGCAGCGACTCAGGAGGTGGCTGATGTCAGAGGGCGAGTAGGAAAATGATGGTTTCTCTATTCTGTGTGTGTGTGTGTGTGTGTGTGTGTACACAGAGTGACTTCTGTTTCATTTAGACTCAGCCGCAAAGTGCCTTCCTGCTTGAGAAGCTGCATGCACTCTTCAGGGAGGCCTGCGGGTCAGAAGACCTGTCAGAAATGCCTCTCTGGGGGATTGGGGTGGGGGGCTGGATTCAGTGGGTTCAGCTGGACAATATTCCTCCTGCTGAAAATTGGAGATGCTACTGGATATAGATGTCCATTGATATAGAGATTGATCCAAAGAAAGACAAACTTGTGGCAGTATGAAATGGGGGCAGGTGCAAAGGGACTCTGAGTAGAAAATCTGAAAACACTGATCTTTGGAATAAAAATTTCTGCTGAATGTATTGGGATCTGTTGAAGTTGCAGACAAACTTGGGCTTGTCATAAAACTCACAAAGAGGGGAAGGGATGGGCTGTGAGGAAGGGAGTGGGGAAGTGGTCTTGTGCTGAATGTGGGGGTGTGTGTGCCCGTGCTACATGTGAGTGTGATGCATGCTGTGTGCATTGTGATGTGTGGTGCATGGTGTGTGCATTGTGATGTGTGGTGCATGGTGTGTGCATTGTGATGTGTGGTGCATGCTGTGTGCATATGTATGTGTTGTGTACTGTGTGTGGTGTGTGTGTATGTGACTATTATACTTGAACTTCTGTTGTCTCAGGCAAAGTGCTAGGAGCTTTATGCATGGCCTCAATCCACCCTCACCTCCACAGTCTGAGGCAATTGATATTTCTTTTTTCCAGAGGGGAAAATTGAGAGAGAGAATGAAAACTGTTTCAAGCAAAGTTGCTAATGTTGATCAATGAGCTAAGGGGTGCATAGCCATACCTGGCTAGCCCCCAAGCCCATGCTAAACCATTCAACCATCTCTGCACTTGAAGGCTGGAAGCCTGAGGTTGGGTCTCAGCCTTGCCCATTACTGGCCTTGGGTCCTTGTACAGATTCTTATGGCCCTCCCTTTGACAGCCACTGTGAAGATGAAATGGGATGGTGGTGTAACAGCACTTTGTGAGTGGGAATAGACTTGGCCGTGGTGTTGGACCATTTCGGTAAAGCATCTGAAGTGGTCCCTTGGGCCTGGTCTGGAATTTAGATGGGTTCAATGAATAGATTCTCTGGGGGGTAGAGCTGCTTACTAATACTCCCCATGTCAAAACACCATTGAAAATGTGAGTCACTGCTGAGCCCGTGCCTCTGGATACAGCTCTGAAAACTTCCCCTGGAAGCACCCAGTTCTTTGCAGCACCCTCCCCTTTCTGCTCTCTGTTTGGCTGCAGTGTATCTCTGAGCGCCAGCAGAAACCCCAGATCCACCCAAGGAAATGTGGCCTGAGCCAAGCTTGGATTATTACCACTGCAGTCTCTGTGGGGATCCCAGGCTGCTGAGTATCACCCAGTTAGTCAAACTAGGAACTGGCCTGGATGTTCCTTCCCAGTGAATCTATAAGAGCATAGATTCTGGATATGGAAGAGCTGTTAAGAAGTAACTTCTTTTTTTGGCTGAATAGAATGGTAGGCTGTGTACTTATTTTATACTCAAGGAAGCTGAAGCCTCCCCATCCAAAGTTGGGATTTTATCCGCCCCCCCTATTTTATTGAGAAATAATTGACATACATCACTGTATACATTTAAGGTGTATAGCACTATTTTTTAAAGCGGTGAAATGATTCCCACAATAGGCTCAGCTGACATCTGAGCTTGGTTTAGGAAGAAGTCGGCACACACACTCATTTGGTCTGGCAACGGGTGGGAATGAAGCAAGCTAGTGCTGTTGTCCTTTTTGCGTGTGTACCTGGCCGATGTGGGGAGAAGGTTGTGTCCTGTATGGGCATGGGCAGTGAGTGGGTAGTGGGGGCTCAGTCATCTGCCCAGAGCTGCTGAGAAAAGCTGCTCCCTCGGCCTCTCTCTTTAGTCTCTTTGATGAAAGTGGAAAACTTCTGATTGTTAAATGGAAGCTGTGGGTGTTGAAAATAAAAAGCTTTGCTTGAAGTGCAGGTCTTCCTGAAGGCTCGCGGGGCTGAGAAGGGCAGTGGAAAAAAATGTTTGTCTTACAGTCACCCGTTTTGCATACAGTACAATGTCCTGGGAGGGAAGGCTGACAAGGGGGAAAATCAAGCTTTGTGTTTACGCAGAACCTTCTGCGCAGTTGAGATTTCCAGGTCAGTTTGTGTCTCTGGCAGCTGCTGGGCCTGATTTCACTTCTCTCCCTGGGCACTCCTCCACTCATAGACTTCAGCGGTTTCCTGACCACTGCCCCCATGCGTTAAACTTCTCTCTGTGCCAAGCTGTTCCAGAAGCTAGCCCGGCCACATCCATGTGCGAACTGGCTGTTTTCTTCTTTCTGTTCGGCCACCCAACACACCAATGGAAAGAGTCTTTGCAAACTGTCTTGTTGTGTGGTTCTCAAATCCTTCCTGGAGGTGAAAGTGCGGAGAGTGAAACTGTAGGAAAGCAGGGAGAGGTGGATGGGACACGGGAAAGGGCTGAGCCCAGCTGCTCATTTCACCTGCTAATGGCCTGGGGTCTGTCCAAGACGGAACAGCATTTGAAAACTTGTGATTTAGCTCAAAACACTCATTGCTCAAATTGGAAAACTGAGACAAATAAGTGGAAATGACTTGTGGGAGTTCACATGGAGATGGTAGAGATAAGCTTAGAAGTCCCTGTGCTCATTCTCATCTCTCCTCTGCTAATGTTGCAGGAGCACCCAGGTTTCTCCCCAAGTTCTTCCTACCCTTTCCTGCATCAGGTCCTTCCCGTCCCTCCAGGCCCTGCCAGCCTGCCTCCCCTCCTCCAGGAAGGCCTGACCAGATCTCTCAAGTCCACCAACATCCTCTCTCCAGAACCCTCTCCATGCCACCTAACATTGCATCTAATGATCTACTAATTGCCTTGACGTACACACCTGTCAAATGTGTGAACACATGTGAATTTTGCCTTCCCCATAATATTGAGATCCCTGGGGGCAGCCTTCACTTTCCCAGCCTTCTTCTGATTCCTTGTATCCTACCCTGCATGACTTGGCGCTGGGCCTAGGTATGAGCCACCCTCAGTCAATGCTGTGTTGACTTTGTGTTTATGGAAAGAGAAAGTTCTGGACGGTTGGGTTACACAAAGGAATTGCATGATGGCATATTTGCCTCTTCTTAGCTGTCCTCCATTTTCCTGTCCTTCTCTAGATGGCTCACCTGGCCCCTCAAGAGTGACCACTAGCCTCTTTTTAGCCTATGATTAGTGGTGAGGTGAGGCTGCAGCTTCTGAGACTCAGTGGGCAAAAAGAACTAATTGCTTATCCCTTCAAGAAGGAGCCCCATTTTCAAAAAGAGGAATGAGCTCTAGAACACCCCCGCCCCCATCACCACCACCACTAGTGCTTCCCCGTAGAAGGGACTGTGAGAGCTCTAGCATGTAGACCAGTGATTCCCAAAGTTTGGTCCCTGGACCAGCAGTAGCAGAATTTGGGGGCACTGAAAATTCTTAGGCTCCACCCAAGAATCAAAACTCAGGCTGGGGTCTAGCAATTTGTATTTTAACAAGCACCCCAGGGAGTTTTGATTCCTGAAGCCCTTCAGAAATCACTAGGTTAAGGAAATGACCCGTCTATTGTAGGGTGAACTTCCAAGGGATTATCTGGTCCAGACTGTGGCCTTTGGGTAGGTGAATGCCTACCCCCGTCATATAGATGAGAAAACTGATGCATAGAGAGGTTGTTGTCTAGGGCAGTGGTCGGCAAACCGTGGCTCGCGAGCCATGTGGCTCACGAGCCGCGGTTTGCTGCTCTGTTGACTAATGAGTTTGCCGACCACTGGTCTAGGGTAATGCATCTGGGAAATGTTTCCATGAAGACTCATTTTTCTGCCCCTTGATTGAACCTTCTTTCCAACCTCAAATATGGCTGTAAAAATACTGTTGCTTATGCAGATGGAGATATATTTGTACTACGCACTGAAAGTTCTCTTATGGTGATCATTGTCTGTGGTAGAAAGACATATCTAAAACTATTGGTATATATGAGAGAAGGATAAACTTCCCCAGGGTATTTTCAAGCAATAAAATATGCAATGACACTGATTACTGAGGAGGGAAGGTCCTGTCCCAGGAGCTGAGAGCCCTCTGGTTCGCTGGGGTTACCTTGAGTAGATTGGCATTGGAATTGACCAGAGTGATACTCACTGAGAAGATGCAGTGAGGACAGACACAGTGGGGGAAGGTTTAGAGCAGGTCACAAAACTGGTCACTGGCCAGATCCAGCCTGGCACTCCTTTATAAATAAAAATGTATGGTAATGTAGTCTTTCCCTTCACTTACTCATCATCTGTGGCTGAGTTTGCACTACAACAGCAGTTCTGAGTAGCTGCAACAGAGCCCTCATGGCCCACAAGGTCTAAAATATTACTAGTTAGCCCTTTACAGAAAAAGTTTGCTGACCCCTGGTTTAGGGTGTTAAAGTAAACTCAAGGCGGGATAACAAAGAAGGGATTTGGAGAATAGGAGAGAAATGTGTTTCCTGAGTCCTCTGCAAAATCTTTACTTACATTTACATTGCTAGCGCATGCCTCCCTGGGAGAAGATTCGTTTTTGGGATTCACCAGTTGTAGAGGAGTCAGATGTCCTGATTGGTACATGACAAAAATAGAGGACAGAGGAGTTGAGAGAGAGGTGTGGAAGAAGCCATCTGGAAAATAGACAAGATATATTTTCAGTATTGGATATATGTGTGTGTTTATAAATAATATGTAATACACATATACATATAAATGAATATATGCATATATGTACATGAATTATATAATATATATACACATACACACATACTTATATATGTTATTACTGCTGACTCAAAAAATGTTTACATAAATACACAAATTTATAAGAACTGAAGCCATAAGACAAAGACAAAGGTAGGAGCCAGGATATAAAGGTAGAGAGAAAGTGGAAAGAGTGAATGGATTAAGAAACCCTGGCTGATGACAGTCTCAGCAGCTGAGCACAACATGTGTACATCTGAGCTTCCTGGTAACCAAGGCAAAGAAGAAAACACATTGGGTTGCATAACTCTCTTTGATCGTAAGAAGCAGATGAGTTCAAAAGGAGAAATGGACCCTTTGCTTGCTGTATAGGTGCTTTGAAATATACCTTTTCTGAAATGGCAGATGATTGTAATCGATGAATTTCAAGCATGCCCCTGAAATGACTTGGGATAAGAGCTAACCTTAAGGATTGGAAATACTGAAGTATGTCCAAAGAAATGTAGTTTTATAATTTTCAATGACCCAGAACTAATGATAAACAAATACTAGGGAAGTGGAAGATTCAAGAACTAAAATAGACCATCACTTCCCTGACTTCTCTGGGCTTCCAATAGAAATGAACTCGAAAATTCATAAATTAGATGGTCTTAAAGAACTCCACTGTCTTTCCAAGAAGAGAGATGAGTCTTTACTTTCTGCAAAGCTAAGGTGATCAGTAAAAATATAGGTAAGGGAGGAGACAGGGTGATGTGTTTTATGCTACAATGTCCATCGGGCATTTGAGAGCTTATTGCACACTGGGCACTGTCAGTATAACAATGGATGTAACAGATATCATTCCTGCCTTTGTAAAGCTTATAATTGGGTGAGATGGGCAATTAAATAGGTAATTATATCATGATTGATATCAATAACAGAATTCAGGGCATCATATGTGCACAGTGTGAAAACTCAAGCTGACCTGTCATTCTCAAGGTGAACTCTTTGACCTCTGCACCAGGTTAATGAGTAAAAATCCCCCTGGACACCACTAGGTACTTTCACTTCTTTCTTCTTCCAGTTTAAAAGCTTCCAGGACCTCCCCTTTCCTGTGGAACCCCGTCACGTTTCCTTGGGAGTCCTCCCTGGTCTTCTCCTAAGCTTCTTTTTCAGCCTCTCATTCCTCTCAATACCCCCCTCCACTCCAGACATGCTGTTTATTTGGGTGCGCTTCCCTGCAAATCCCTTCACTGACTCTGTTTTGTTTTGTGCAGGCAGCACCCTCACCACATCAAATGCCCTTCCTTACAGCTCTTGCTCTGATAAATCAACACCTTTTTTTTTAAGTTGCTGTTCAAATATTGTCTCTTCTCTGAGCTTCCACTCCAAATGTTCAGTAAGAAACGTGTCTTTTTTTTTTCTCTGTAGGGTTCCATATCATACTTCTATCTCCAGTCAATCATGATGAGAGTAATAATAATTATTTTATGATCACAACTGTCACCTACATTTAGTGAGCTCATATTGTGTGCCGCCCACATTACGTTCATATTTACACTTACTTTTTACATTTATCCCATGAGCGCTATGATTCCCATTTGGCAGGTAAGGAAACTGAGCCTTGGAGCTGCCAAATAGCTTTTCCGAGGTCTTACTGTTATGCACTGATGGAGCCTGGCTGCAGAGCAAGTTGCTGCAACCACTATGCAACTAGATCACCTGCATTCTAGGTGGCTACCTGGGGCCCTGTCTCTCCAGCTACACTGTAGGCACCTTGAGCACACAGTGTGTCTCTTGAGTAAATGGCTAGCAGGTATCCACACCCAGCAGGCTCCCAATAAATGATTAAACTGTACATCTACGTAATAAAACTAATGAAATACATATATTGGGGGAAACACCATTTGTTTAAAGACTTAAAAAAAATTTTTTTTTATAAATGAGGTCTAAACATGAGCCTGTCCCAGAAAGGAGATCCTAGGCCTGATCCTCTCCCCAACCCCTTTCCTCTGGCTGCCTTCCAACCTCCAAATTCCCTTCTCTCCCTACTCCAGTCCTTGCCTCTAAGTATATGGGCACATATGTCTTGAAGCAGAAGCAGACAGAAAGTGTGGCCCATAAATGACTAAGGCAATTGGTGTCTTCTTAGAATGGTGCCTGAAATATAATTGATGAGCAAAGAATTAGATGAGCAAATATTATGTGTGTGAGAGAGAGAGAATGTCAAATGGCTCATTTCTCTGGTTATGTTAGATTTATTGACTGTACTGAGAGCAGATGTTGACACAAAAAGATGTCCTAAAATGTTGTTTACTGATTTTAGCAAAACCAGGAAGTGGCCTTTTCTCTTCAAAGTGGACTAACTCCGCCCCCTTCCCCCCCCCTCCAATTTCTGTGAAATTTGAAGTTCTATGGGTCTTGGTTTTGTAGTAAAACTTGATTTATCCCTTGAATAAAGGATTTCAAATTGAATAGGTGCTTTTGCTGTGCACATTTTCAGTTGTGAAGGGACAAGTAGAGGAGGAAATATGTGAACCACAAGAATGCACCCCTTCATTTTGTGTGGTTGTTATTTTTTACTGGGAAGGAGAATTAAAAAAAGTCCCAACCTAACTCTGCTTTCTTAGCATCAAACTTTCAGCTATGCAAAGAAAGGGGAAATTAGCAGACAGAAAGTGCCTAAATGTGAGCACCTGTCTGCAGAGGGGATAATCGAGGGGGAAATACAGAAAGTGCTAAGAAATGAAAAAAAAAAAAAGTGTAGTTATAGCATCTCTCTGGGAAACTTTTCCTCAGTGAAGCTACAGTAGTCTCCCCCTCACCCCCTTAATCACAGGGATACATTCCATGATCCCCAGCGGATGCCTGAAACTGTGGATAGTACCAGACCCTACAAAGTCTGTTTTGTCCCCTACACATCCATACCTACCATAAAGTTTATCAGTTAGGCACAGTGAGAGATGAACAACCATAACTAATAATAAAATAGAACAGTTATAATAATATGCTGTAATAAAAGTTCTGCAAATGTCGTCCTCTCAAAATATCAAGTGTACTGTATTCACTCTTCTTGTGATGATGTGAGGTAATACAGTGCCCTCGTGACGAGGAGAGGTGAGGTGAGGTGAATGACGTAGGTATTGTGACATAGCACTAGGCTACTACTGCCTTCTGACTATATGTCCAATCAGGAGGAGGATCATCTGCTCTGGGTGAGCCTGGATTATCAAGCCATGACGATGTCCATGGCTGGATGTCAGGAACAGATGATGTCCATGGTTGGGGAAATGTGATTTAATTTTTGAACCGCACTTGATCACAGGGAATTGAAAATGTAGAGAGCAAAATTGTGGCTCAAGGAAAACTGTTGTATAGAAGGGAATGGATGTTTGGAGAAGTGTTCAGAGGAGTGACCTGGAGACACAGACCTGATTTCACAGTCTCTCCCCTTCCTTCTACTCAGAACGGACATTTACTGAGCACTCACAGTAAGAGAGGTATTTCTAACCTTTGGGAGGGGGTCGACATAGTTAATTACCCTATGTCTCAGTTGCTTTCAGTGGTAGTATGACAAGATTGTTTTCACTTCTGGCGTGGTTAAAAGATTGATGTTGTGTTTAAAACACCTTATCTCTTGGTACATAGTGGCTACTTGTTTTACATTTGTTGCAAGTACTTGAGTCTTTTGTTGACCTGAAGTGTTAGATACTAATCTAGCTAACTAAACCATTGGGTACATATCTAGGCAATGAAATTCCCCCATCATTACTGGTCAAACCACCAAAACGTCCATTCCTCTTTTTCTTTCTCCCTTTAAAGCTCTTTCCCTCTTTTCTCTCTCATTTGTCCTATTCCCTTCTTGGTCCTTCTGTTCCCTCCTGCTCACTCACCTGCAATTTTACCAAGTATATGTCTCTTAGTTTTGTTACATATTTTTGTCCCAAATTGCTTATAATGACATGTATTGCTTTTAATAAAGAAATACTAGGGAGAAACCAAGATGGCGGCATAGGTAAGCACCTAAACTGCTGCCTCGCACAACAATTTCAAAACTACAACTAAAAGACAGAACGGGACACCATCCAGAACCACACGAAAGCTGGCTGAGTGAAAATTCTACAACTAGAAGGAAAGAGAAAAGCTCACAGAGAATTGGAGGTACGGCAAAGGGTCTTTGTGCGCACAGAGAGGAAGGGCGGCTGAGAGCCTGGCTGACTTTCTCTGGCGGAAGGGGGAAGGAAGCCCCCGACCACACTGAACCCTAGTTCTGACTGCACTGAACCCCAGTTCCAGGTGAGCCCCTGGGGACCCAGGCTCTTGTGGGGGGAATCTGGACTCTTGGGTGGAGACTCGGGAGCTGGGGAAGGCAGAGGTCTGAAGGTGCGCGCGTGCCAGTGCGCACAAAGGCTGCGGAGGTTGCCACAGGCTTTCCTTAGTGGAAGGGAGTCAGAAGCTCCTGACTGCACTGAGCCCCAGTTCTGACTGCACTGAGCCCCAGTTCTGACTGCACTGAACCCCAGTTCTAGGCGAGCCCCTGGGGATCCACGCCCTTGTGGGGGGAATCTGGACTCTCGGGCGGAGACTCGGGAGCCGGGGAAGGCAGAGGTCTGAAGGCGTGCGCGTGCGCGCAAGGGCAAGGCTGATGGGAAGCCAAGACTGTCTGCTCCGCCCTGAGACTCCACCCCATCCAAGCTGAGCACAGAGGCTATTGCAGTTTGGCAAGTCTAATCCTATAAGGCTGTCTCCAGCACCGAACTTCTCCCAGCGTAGACACAGCTGATCCTTACAGCCAACTGGCCTGGAGGTCAATTCCTCCCAGTGATACCAACAACAATCAAGACTTAATTACAACAAGGCTGTACACACAGTCCACAAAGGGGTGCACCAAGAGTGTTCACCTCAGGTTAACTGGGGAGGCCGACCCACTGGGCCATATAGGAAACCTAGCACACAAATCTACCCTACCAACTCAGGGAAGCAATGAAAATGCGGCGTCAAAGAAACAGATCACAAACGAAAGAAATGGAGGAAAACAAACGACTGGATATAGAATTCAAAACCACGGTTATAAGGCTTTTCAAGAATATCCTAGAAAAGGCCGATAAATATAACGAGACCCTCGAAGATATGAAAAAGGACCAACTAGAAATTAAACATACACTGACTGAAATAAAAAATATTATACAGAGACCCAAAAACAGACTAGAGGAACACAAGAATCAAGTCAAAGAATTGAAATGCAAAAAACACTCAACCGAAAAAGCAAAAAGCAAAAAAAAAATCCAAAAAGTTGAAGATAGTGTAAGAAGACTCTGGGACAACTTCAAGCGTACCAACATCAGAATTATGGGGGTTCCAGAAGAAGAGAGAGAGCAAGATACTGAAAACCTATTTGAAGAAATAATGACCGAAAACTTCCCCCACCTGGTGAAAGAAATAGACTTACAAGTTCAGGAAGCGCACAGAACCCCAAACAAAAGGAACCCAAAGAGCACCACACCAAGACACATCATAATTAAAATGCCAAAAGCAAAAGACAAAGAGAGAATATTAAAAGCAGCAAGAGAAAAACAGTTAATTACCTATAAGGGAGCACCCATACAACTGTCAGCTGATTTCTCAACAGAAACTATGCAGGCCAGACGGGAGTGGCAAGAAATTTTCAATGTGATGAATAGCAAGAACCTACAACCAAGATTACTCTACCCAGCAAAGCTATCATTCAGAATTGAAGGGCAGATAAAAAGCTTCACAGATAAGAAAAAGCTAAAGGAGTTCATCACCACCAAACCAGTATTATATGAAATGCTGAAAGGTATTCTTTAAGAAGAGGAAGAAGAAGAAAAAGGTAAAGATAAAAATTATGAACAACAAATACATATCTATCAACAAGTGAACCTAAAAATCAAGTGAATTAAAAACCTGAGGAACAGAATAATCTGGTGAATATAATAGAATCAGGGGCATAGAAAGGGAGTGGACTGATAATTCTCAGGGGGAAAGGGGTATGGGGGTTCATGAAGAGACTGGACAAAAATCATACACCTATGGATGAGGACAGTGGGGGGGAGGTAAGGGCAGAAGGTGGGGTGGGAACCGGGTGGAGGGGAGCTATGGGGGCAAAAAGGAGAAACAATTGTAATAATCTGAATAAAGATTTATTAAAAAAAAAAAAAAAAGAAAAATACTAGAAATGGCCCATAATCTTTACCACAACTAATATCTTGTGATTACAGTAGAGTGAATATATGTTATGCTCTTATTTTCTTTTAAAAATATATGTAGTTTCCTACAGGCTATGGGAAAATCTATTACTCCTTTGTCTGAAAAACTTGTACTACCTTTCACTACCTCTTTCCAGGGAATGTGGAATGTATAAGAAATAAAATTCAATTTCTTCCTCCGAAACCAGCCCACAGAGTGGTTGACCCAGCCCTGTGTGTCCTTTTCTTCTTGCTATGAATGTGGCTCTGGGGTAGTCCCTCTGTCCTTCACATCAGAAAATGTTAAAGGAGCTGACGAAGAGCTGGCCAGGCTGAAAACCCTTTATGGGAACTGAGAGAGAATGAGGTTTGGCAGAGCTTTGGAGATGATTCCCCTGTCCTTCAAGGACTGGAACCCAGGCCCCGCTTGGCAAGGTGCTCCTGGCGGTGCGCTCCTCCTGGGAAGTCCTGGCTTTGGTTTCCGGTGGATGCCCCTGGGAGGATCCAGGCTGGAATCCATGGGTTAGGGGAACCCCAGCTTCGAGGCCACATGGCTTTGCCTTTCTTCCCTCTTTCTCTTCCTTTGATGTAATGGAACTTCATAAGCATTTTGGGGGAGAAGAAATAAAGCCTAGCAGTCAATGCGTTTAAAACACTGTGGAAGTGGTTGGCCTGCTGCATGGGATTCAGGAGTAATTGATTAATTGTAGTTATAATACCATGAACCAGTCCTCTGGAGAGCATCAGTAATGATGTGATTAAAGAAGTACAAGTAAAAGCTAGGAATAACAAGAAACAATACACATGAATATGGATCCGTCTTGGGAATGAGTAAGATCATCCTAAGAGTGGCAGCAATGGGCTAGTGTCCACTGCCCTGTCCATACTATGTGACTACCAGTCCTGGTCCTGGGTTCATGTATAACCACTGCCTCAGAAACTTGCATTATGCATTGTAGTTGCCTGGGGAACTTGTTAAAATGTTGATTCAGTAGGTCTGGGGTGGGGCTGACCACATTTCTAGCAAGTTCCATTAATACTGTCCCTCCAAAAGCCATACTTTGAATAGCAAGGATGGATAATCAAGCCAACATGACCACCATGGGCCACTTCACCTAGAAGAATGACACAGAGGAAGCACTGCAGGCCAAGAGGGCAGCATCAGGTGTGTCTCTTAAGCGAGGGTCTTCATAGCAGTCCAAGGGCTATTGTCTTCCCCTGAGAAACACAGGTGTTGACTTTGCAATGAGACTCCGCTCTTGGGTATAGGGTCCACTCTGGTTTAAAAGCCTTAAGCTCCATTGGAACCAATACCTGTTTCACAGCTTCCAGGTCTCACCCTGGGAGAAGCATAAATCTATACCTTTCAACCAGGTTTTCATAGTTCATTCCAAGTCTGCACAGTCTAGAGGCAGTTTATCAATCAGAGGTCATTTTCCCATGAGCAGTGTTAAAGGTGGACCAATAGTTGTTTTCCCATAGAGAAGGTGAAGGCATGTTGTTAAACTTTTACTCATGCTCAGCAATTTGATTTTCAGTTCTGAGCACACAAGATCGCCATGGATGATTAGTCCTTGATTCTGTCCCATATCTACCTGGAAACTGGGCTCAGTGCTTCAGTATCCTTCCCTCCCACATATATCATCATGAAGGGTGTTAGGGTTACAACACACACATTTTGGAAGGGTGCAAACATGTGGTCCATAACACAGACCTTCTACCATTTTCTGCCTATACTCAGGATACTATATGATTAGAAATATGGATACTTGGGTTCTGGCCCCACTTCAGACTCTGGGAACTGGAGTGTGTAGTCATGGGACTTCTTGATGCATTAGCTTCCTGAAATATCTACCTTCAGAGCTCTTGACATAGTGAGCATGAAGGACAGTTATGGAAAGTGGTGGTGATTATTGTGCCATAGCCAGAGGGGGAGAGGTGGTGTGCTCATCTTCTCGTTTGCGTGTATTTTGAGCACTAAGTGTGAAACATTTCCCCAGAAACTGGAGATACAATGGTGACCAATAACACACTTGCTAGCTGCACAAATCCTCTCATAGTCAGGGACATCTACATTACTTTTATGATGATTTGAATCACACATATTTTGGATTATAATTAGTGCCATGAAGGAAAGGCACTCAATTACATGAATGCCCCCATTCTGATTTAGGGGACATTAAATCTTCCTGGAGCAAGTTCTATAGGATAGGAGCTCTGAAGGATAATTTGGAAGTAAAGTAGCCATTAATGATGGTGATGACAGCACTTACTGAGGTCTCACTGTGTGCCAGGTGCTCTTTCATGCACCTTCCCTGTACTATTCCAATTATCTTACTATCTCCATTATTCCTCACAGTAACTCTATGGTCTAGGACGTATTAATATTATCCTATATTTATACAACTAGTTGGGGGAAAAGGGGATGAATATCAGTAATATGGTCCTGTTGTTGGAGAGAACGTGGCACTCAATGCATTTGAAGAACTAAGACAGTGGTCGGCAAACAGCAGTTCGCAAGCCACATGCAGCTCGCTAGCCGCGTTTTGCCGCTCTGTTGACTAATGAGTTTGCCGACCATTGTCATATACTACTCTTTACCTCTTTGCACACAATATGCCACAATTGCCTAATCCTCACAGCTTCCAACTACACGGTAACATTTAGTCTAGTCCAGTGGTCGGCAAACTAATTAGTCAACAGAGCGGCAAACTGCGGCTCGCGAGCCGCATGTGGCTCGTGAGCCGCGGTTTGCCGACCACTGAACTAAGAGAATGATGAAATATTTGAAATGATTTTTTGTAGTAATGCTAAGGAAAAAGACTTACCCTTCCCATCCAAGTATGAATGTGTTGAGTGACTCAGAGTTGCAAATGTAGAAGTTTGTGGTTGGTTGTCAAATTTAGCTGTCTATAAAACACACAGGCTTATGACCTTCTGGAGTATTCGATTGAAAAGCTTTGTGTCTGGATTCTTCATTATGTTACCACAAGAGCTCAGAGAAATTGAATCTTTTGGAAGATGCATAAAATCTCAAGACCAGGAGGAGGGAATTGGGGATTTGCTAGCGCTTTCCGAGTTTGGGAGCTTCCGAGGTCAGTGGAGAGCAGAGTTCAAGGGGAATGCTTCCACTCGACCTTATGTAAATATGCATTGTGGACTGGGGAAGATAACCATTCTGTACAGCACAGTGATAGCTTCTCTAGTCTGGCTCACAGTGTTTTCATAGCAGGTAACAGGAAGGACTTCTTTCCTTCTCTTCTTAGAAAACGATCAGCTCTTTTTGAAGTTAGAATGTGATTTTCTACATTAGGCAGCATTTTGTTTTCATTGAACTGACTTTGATGTGAAATGTCCTGGCATTCCTTAATTCTGTAGAGGGGGTTTCTCCCTTTGAAACTGAGATATGTATGTGTACAATTATACACATGGCTGTGTCTCTGACTGATGCCTGTGTTCTCCCATCCGTTAGCAGGATTTCTTCAGCACCTCCTATATTGTAGATTCTGGGAATGCTGTAGTGAGCCAGCACATCAAGCCAGGCTCATGTCTTCATGGCCATGGGGTTTACCGTCTGAAGGTGCTTATAGACATTCAGAAGAAAAAAAAAAAAGGGAAAAAAGTGAAATTTGGATTGAATAATTAGATGAAAAAGTATGGGTTGCTATGAGGCAGAAGAACAGGAAGGTTTACTTGAAAATGGGTGATTTGCTGGGTAGCTGCTGACCACCCCATCAACCTTCTTCCCACCTCCACACTTCCCAGGAGGCTGGCCTGCACAGACTGCCTTAAAGAACCCCTCTGCTCCCAACTGGGAATAGGTCATTGATTGGGACAGTGAGAGAATGAGGCTGGGGTATTTACTTCCCTAGTCCTTTCTCTACTAGGCTTCCCTGCTTAACTGTGACCTTCTTCTGAAGGCCACCAGTACTTTAAGGTAGCCTTCTTCTTACACCTACTCTCTCCAGGTTCTTGTACACATTCCCTCCCCTCCTGCTTCAGGCCTGAGCGAGGTAATGTCTGCTTGCTGTTGCTAGCCCTGTGGCACTGCATTTATGATTTCTTTCTTTTTTGTTTTGTTATTTTTGTTAATCCTCACCCGAGGATATTTTTCCACTGATTTTTAGGGAGAGTGGAAGAGATAGGGAAAGACAGAGAGAAGCATCGATGTGAAAGAGACACATCAACTGGTTGCCTCTTGCACATGCCCCGATCAGGGCCCTGGGCCAGAGAGGAGCTTGCAACCAAGGTACGTGCCCTTGACTGGAATTGAACCCAGGACCCTTTGGTCCACAGGCTGACACTCTATCCACGGAACCAAACCGGCTAGGGCTCATGATTTCTTGTTGGTGTTTCTAAACTCTGTCCATACCTTGGTCCATAGCCCTTTTTTAACATTTACCCCACTTGGTATGTGCTACCTGTTTCCTGCCAGGGCCCTTACTGATATATATCCAAGAGGGTATTGTTTTGAGGATGTGGCTTTTAAGGTGAAACATTAAATGTCAGAAATTGTGGACCAGGAAATTATTGGGAGGAAGTGGGTTTCAGAAAGAGAAGAGTATGTGTGAAGGCCCCAAGGCCAGAAAGAATTCTATATGCTCAAAGGTCATATAGAGGAGAGGCATATATGTAGGACAAAGGAGAGATGGTGCCAGATGACACTGGAGAAGTGAAGTGGGTTTAGAAAGTTTGTGTTTAATCTGAATGGAATGGAAGCTATTGAAAGAGTTTAGATAGGAGAGTGTCATGATCAAATTTGATTGATTGATTTATTTGCTTGTTATTAACTGACACTTTCCTGTATGCACAGACCTGAACAGAGTATGGGGGAGAGGGAGGCATATAAGGCATGCCCTTTTATCAAGTAGCCTACTGGAAGAGTTAGGATATGAGTATAGAGAATGCCAATACAAGACATGATATACGGTAAGTAGTATGAGTGGGAGTATGGACTACAGATTATTTTCAGTAAAGATGAATAGGGAAGACTTCCTGGAGGTGGTAGCATTTGAGGGGGCTTTAAAGGATAGATTGATCTTTGATAGAAAGGCAGTCCAGGGGAAGAGAACTGTCTTAGGCAGTGCTGTTCAAAGTAGCTGGTCTGAGTGCCAATGAGAAAAGAAACTTGTGTCTGAATGTAAGTGCATTGCTTTCTTCATCAAGAGAGTCTTTCAATGGGCCACTTGACATTTGAAGGGAGGAGGGGAAGACAGACAGAGAGAGAGAGAGAGAGAGAGAGAGAGAGAGAGAGAGAGAGAGAGAGAGAAGTTTGGTAGAGTGGGATGCAGCCAGATCACAGAAGGATGCAAATAGCTGGGTAAGGAGTTGGGATTTTAGGCTGTGGGCAGTGGTGGGACATGGGACATTTTTGAGAAGAATGGTAAGTTTAGAGGTGTATTTAGAAATATAATCTGGCAGGACAGGGCTAGATCCAAGTGGGAAATTCTGAGGCAGTGATCAGAAATCACTGTGGAAGCCATTGTGGCCATTCTGTTATCTTTCTTGTGGTTCCATTAATTTAACAGGAGCTGTTTTATCTTTGAAATAATGGCTGTGGTCTAAAATGTGCTGTTATTCACCTGCTCCCTTTCCATGCTAGTTTTTGATATGGAACAAAGCCACGGGTCCTCAAAAAATGGAAAGGTCTAAGAACAAGAGTGAACTGTAGCCTGCTAATTCTTAGCTTGTTGATTTAGTGGGGAGAGTGTGTAACGATCAATTCTGTAACCTATGTGAACTTGGGAAAGTTTCTGAAATTTTTGGGGGGAGGGAGTCATCCTATCTATTCTTAATGGGTATAAACTTGGGTAAATTATAGATTATTAGTGGAGTGGACCCGTCACTTTTAGAGTAATGTCAAATAATTGTACAGAGAAATTTGGTGAATTATCAGCATAGTGTTTATTTGTAGAAAAAAAGAGATCAATCATTTTAATTAAGAAAAGTCCCAAATAGGATTTATAGATGAGAAAGGGGAGTGGAGGAGGGAAACTAAACCCAAACAGGTTCAGGCAGTCTAGGAAGAGGGGGTCTCCTGGGCATGTTTTCTGGGTACCCTGATTAGCTGGCATCAAGCCACCAGTTCTGTATGGACAGCATCCTTGAGGAGACTGGCCAGGGGTATCCAAGAAACCCTTCATCTATGGATTCTCTGGAAAGCCAGAGAGGTTAGCTATGGAACATACATAGCAGACTGGGTGTGGAGGGGTTCAGAGTGCTTCTGGGCAGAAGGAACAGCAGCCAAGAAAACCCTGGGGCTGGAGGAGCCCGGCACAATCCAGGACCTGAAAGATCAAAATGCCTGAGAACCACAGATTCCATTAGTGTTTAGGACACATTATTAATGCGGTGCTGCCTCGTCCCAGTGCAATAAAAATAATTTGTAATTATTCTTCAGTAATTTTTATAAGAAAAGGCCAGCAGCAGTAATACATAGACTGCCTGCTGTTTGAAAGGAAGCAAGAGTTAATATGCAGAGACATAAGTGCTATTTCACAAAAATAATTACATCTGGGTGTTACTTTAACCCAAGAGCATGCACTGTAAAATGAAACACATTCTTTTAGATATTAATTGCTATTTCTCTTAAAAGAGGAAAAATCCTCTATTAATAAGGGGAAAAGAGGAAATTCACAATCTCAGGCTCCCGTTCACAGGTATGTATGGATTTTTTGTCTGAAGAGTCTTAAAAGGAGGACCTCACGAACCAAGGGTGATGCAGTCTGCATTGTGACTCTGATCCTGCCGTCAGCTTGATCTCTGAAGTTGGGAAAATCTCTCCCTGGGGCCCATTCCTCCTGGAGAGAGGAAGAGGGCATTTATTGGGTCCTCCCTTGAAAGATCCAAGTCTGGCCCGGCTGATGTGTCTCAGTGGCTAAGAACTGACCTATGCACCAGGAGGTCAAGGTTCCATTTCTGGTCAAGGCACATGCCTGGGTTGTGGGCTAGATCCCCTGCAGGGAGCAAGCAAGAGGCAGCCAGCCGATCAATGATTCTCTTTCATCATTGATGTTTCTTGCTCTCCCTTCCTCTCTGAAATCAATAAAAATATATGCTTAAAGAAAGAAAGAAAGAACAATAATAATAAAAGATACAAGTCTGTTTTAAGACATCTGGAACAGAATGATGAGAGAATGAAGAACAGGGCATGTAGAAAATCAGTCAAGTGATGGAGAAGATCAAGACTTTGGATTTGGTTAAGGAGAGGCGAGAAGAGATTGGAGGGAATCGTGCATCCAAAATTCCAGGGTGTGGGGCTAAGGAGATAGTGTAGTCAGGGTTGGAGCCAGGGTTTACTTGAGAAAGGCAGGTTCCTTTTTTCTCCCAATTACAGTTGACATTCACTATTATATTTAGGCATACAGCATAGTAGTTAGATATTTATATAACTTAAGGAATGATCCCCTGGATAAGTCTAGTACCCTCTTGACACCATACACAGTTATCTTCCTAATAAAAGAGTAACATGCTAATTGTCTGTATATTCGTGACACCCACCAGCCAATCAGGAGTGACTATGCAAATTAACCCAACAAAGATGGCAGGTTAATTTGCATATACGGGTGCTGAGTGGTGGGGGGCGGGGCGGGACGCTTGCATCATTGCCAAGGCGGCTCTGGGCCATTGCAGAAAGATGGTGCCAGCAGGCAGGGGAAGGAAGGCCCATTCTTGCACGATTCTTCGTGTATCAGGCCTCTAGTTACAACATAATAAGGCAGTCACCTTTAAAGCCGGCAAGGACATTGGGAGGTCCCCTTGCTGTTTAGAGATGAGTTTGACATGGCATCTTGAAGGAGACAGATACAGTCTGGCTCAGCTCTCTAACTGTACAATACCTTTTTTGTTAGGTTGTAGATTTCAATGTTTTTATGCAAAAATCACGAAAGGAAGAAAGGTGCTCCAAATGTTGGTCACAGTCTTATGACACATTCATGTCATTCTGTTGGTATCATCAGTCAGTGTTCAGCAATGTCTTTGAGATGCTTCAAGATGACATATGGTCTCTTTCTTGCTGTCTACGCTAGTTTGGTCCTGAACTTCTATATCCACACTCTCTCATTCAGCCAATCCCATCCAATTCAGATCCTTCAAGTCATCATGCTTTATCTCACTCCTGGACCTCTACACAGGCTAGTCTTGTCTGGGAGGTTCCTTCCTCCAAACTGGCTGGCTGGCTTTCAGGTTCTTAGTTCAAATGCCGTCTCCATAGAACCCACTTCTCCGGGGATGATGTGAATTTATAGTCTATCCACCTCCACTATTCTTTTTCATGGTGTCTTGTTTTGGGGTTTCATCATACCTACTGACTTTTGTAGGTTTCGAGATGGTGTATTTTTGAAAATTAATGGCCACTTTATCAAACATTATGTATACACATCCTATATAATAAAAGGATAATATGCAAATTGACCCTAACGGCTGAACAACTGGTCACTATGATGTGCACTGACCAACAGGGGGCAAGCACTCAACGCAGGAGCTGCCCCCTGGTGATCAGTACGCTCCCACAGGGGGAGCTCTGCTCAGTCACAAGCCAGGTTGACGGCCGCAAGCGCAGCACCGGTGGTGGGAGCCTCTCCCTCCTCCTCGGCAGTCAGACATCCCCCGAGGGCTCCCAGACTGCAAGAGGGTGCAGGCCAGGCTGAGGGACTCCCCTGAGTGCACGAATTTTCAAGCACTAGGCCTCTAGTATATTTTTAAAAAAGCATTGAAAGGTTTATAATGAAAAGAGTGCCCTGTGTACTAATCCCTACCTCACTTGGTCCTGCTCACCAGACAAGTCACTTTTTATCTCTTTTAATTATTTCTTATGGCACATGCCTCTATATTTCTAGCAAATATGCTTATATTGTTATTGTTAACATAAAACCCATTGAAACCTGTAAAGAATTTTTGTGAGTTTATTTGAGCCAAACTGTCAACATATGCTGAGAAGCAGAACTTCAAGGAATTGAGATAATGCTCCGGAGAATGGCGTGTTACATCTGTATTTATACATTGCAATCAAAGGAAGGAACGTAGGTGGGTTACACCAATCCATTGGTGATAGATTAGAGAGGCGGGAGAAGGCAAATCGGGGGTGGGGGAGGGAACCCCTGGGATTGGATAAAAGTAAAATGATGGACACATACTTAGGTGGGTGCAGGAACAATGAACATGATAATGAAGGAATTTGTGGTATCTGTCCTGGTGCCCAGCACATTTGGTTGTGCCCCAGGGCGTCCAGAAAAAGGGAAGTTACAAGTTACCCAGACACTTCAAGGATATGTTTTCATAGATGCAAAAAGACAGATAGGCTCAGTAAAGGTAAAGGTTGACATTGGTTGTCAGTGAAGATACTGGCCTAGGACGTAACTGCGCACCATAACTGCTTTTAGTTAAAGTTTAATTTCAGACCATCATCCTTTGTGGTTACTTTAGGTCTCTGAGTTTGCAGGACTGCCATGCAGGCCTCCCCTGAGCTTGTCAGGTTAGCATGTGGCCCCTTTCGTCCACATTATCTATTGATTTATCATCATCAGGCTTCTACTGACTTCTGCTATAGTAGATGAAAATTTAGAGCTTTTATACATCTCATTTCTCTTAATATTTATATCATACTTTTTGGGTAAATTGGAATCAGTGTTTCTATTTTTATGATCATGCAAATATTCTTCACTGCAGAGTCCAAATAGTGTCTTAAGATCATTTCTTTTCTGATACACCTTGTACTTCCTGAGTTAACAATTGCCTCTTTATCCCCAGTTGGTTATTTTCCCCATTTGTTATCTTTTTTTGCCCATTCTATCAGATCAGTAATTTTTTTTTCCTTTTTAAATCAGGGGTTGACAAACTGTGAAAAAAAACAAAACATAGTAAAAATCTGACACTTCTCCGTCAGTCTCTGTCACAACTACTTAGCTATTATAGAGGGAACACAGTCAAGGGCAATGAGCTGCAGACAATATGTAAATGAATGTGGCTGTTTCAATAAAACTTTATTTGCAAAACTAAGTAGCAGTCAGGATTGGAACCCCTCTTCTAAATGACAACATATATCAGGTATTAATTTGTGTCATTCTTTTTTTTTTTCTTGCAGCCCTTGCCTTAAACCTCCCCCTCCCTTGCTTTCTATACTGCCCCACCCTGCCTGCATCCTGGAATTTCCTCACCCTGCTTTCCTATTTTGGACCCCTTGTTTCTTAGATCTCTGCATCTTCCTCTTTCTTTGCTTAGCTGGAGGACATTCTCAAGTTACTTCCTGAAAAAGAGGGTGTGTATGGAGGTGAACTTTCTGAATCTTCCTTTGTCTGAAAATGTCTCTTATGTTTTCCTTATTTTTGTTGATAATGTAGCTATGTAACGAGTTTTATATTCAAGCTTTCCTTAGAAGTTTGAAGGCCTTCTCCAATATTTTCCAACTTCTAGCATGCCCAGTAGAAGTCCGATTGCAATCTGACCCCATCAATTTGTATGTGATCTTTTTCTCTTCCCCTCCCCCATCTAGGAGCTTTTAGGATCATCTCCTGAAATGCAATGGGGATGTGTCTTAGCATGATCCTTTTTAGCCCATGCTCTGTGCCTGATGTACGTGAGTCTGGGACTTCTTTAACAATTTCTGCAGACACCAGCTCTCCTGTCTTTTGCTTGTAAGGTGGCTGTCAGGCTCCGTGGGGCCAAAGGGGGCATCTAAGTGTTTAACTCTTCCTGTGTGCAGATGCGCAGCCTCCCGCCCTGCCCTTTGCTTCTGCGGAACTGCAGGTGTCCCCACCTCACCTTGCAGGCGTTCTGCAGGGTGCATGATTATGTTCAGCATTAGCCTCCCACACACTTTAAGTTGATGTTTTCTCCACTCTGCTAAGTTGACCATTGCTCATCTATCTATATACCCTGTCTACCAAAATTTGATTATGTCATTTGTTGCCCACTATATTTTAGACATTTCTTTGGTCATTTCACGGGGAAAATGAGACAATATAAATGCTGTGCTCAGCTTGCCCTGTTTCCCCAGGAGTTCACAATTTGCATTATATATGCACTTACTTCTCTATAAAGCCTGCCTGCTCCACCTTGGAGAGGCTGTGTCTGTTTATTCACCTACTGGATCCCTAAGGTCTGGCTCAAGTGGGCCTTCTACAAATGTTAGTGAATGGGATGAGTTGTGTCGAGTGGAATGGCTTAACTGGAGCAGAGGCCTCAGTGGGGAGGCCAGGGAGATGGTGCTGGGAGAAGCTGAGCCCAGGTTATGAAGAGCCTTGAGCACCGGGCCAAGGAGTGGAAGGCTGTGGAGGGTTTTCTGTGATGCTGGAAGGTGGTGGGTGAGGAGTATTTTTCTGGCTGTGATATAAAGGCTAGTTTGAAAGGAGTACACATGTAGGGAATAAAATGTCATGAACTAACAGGAACCCGTGAGAAAGAAGGAGCTGGACTGCAGAGACCTGTGCAGGAAGAATCATAGCGTTTATGTTCTGATTCAGGGATTCAGTATGGGGAGTTAAAAGTGAACCTCAGCCCGGCCGGCATGGCTCAGTGGTTGAGCATCAATCTATGAACAAGGAGGTCATGGTTCCATTCCTGGTCAGGGCTCCTACCCGGGTTGTGGGCTCAGTCCCTGGTGGGGGTGTGCAGGAGGCAGTCGATTGATGATCCTCTCTCATCATTGATGTGTCTATCTCTCTCTCCCTTCCTCTCTGAAATCAATAAAAATATATTTTAAAAAACAAATATTAATAACGGGTGGTTCCATTAGCAGAAAGAAAGGACCATAAAAAGGATTTGTGGGGGGAAGGAGAAGAGTAGATAATCTTTTTGTTTGTCGTGTTTGAGGCAATAAAGGAGCATCCAGGTGGAAAGATGTAGCAGGCAGCTGACTATACTAAAGGTAAGGAATGAAAACAGGTTTGGAAGTTATTCCCCTAGAGAAGTCAAAGGAGAGAATGACACGAAGAAAGATTCTTATTGCATAAGTCACATAGATGACAGTAGACCACCCCAGGATTGGAAGTCAGATCTGTCTAAATCTATTCTCAGGTTTCACCACAACAGTAGGCTAACTCTCAGACTCCCTCCAGATGCAGCCCAGGAGAGCGGAGGCGTAGGACTGGCCTTAGTAAAGCTCCCATTTAGTGGGACGGGGACTTAAGAATGAAGGCGAGCAGTGCAGCAAGAAGCTGATGAGGTCTGAGAGAAGGATGCTGACGTCACAAGACTTGCAGAAGTCTGGACAGGAGGCAGGACCTGGAAACCTGGGTAGGCCTGGCAGCTTCAGCAGGCCACCTTGGCTTTGGCCAGAGCTGAGGTCTGCCACAGAGCCGGCCTGCTTTCACTTTGACGACTTCCCCCAGAGCATCAGCTGTACTTTCTTTACTTACACTTTCCATCCTGCCTGCTGCTACGGTTCAAGCCAGAGCAAACGTAGCAACTCTCAGAACCAGGGCTGACATCCTGCCTGGTTACTCTCTCTCACTTGCTTAGCCCAGAGCAGCCTGAGGGAATCCTGGGGAGGTGGGAATTAGAGATTTTCAGAAGTGCCCCATGCAGGAAAGGACTCCTAGGCACCTCCCCCGACGCGCCCCTTCCCTGTGGCACGCTGAGGGTTCATGGCATGCGCTGAAGAAGGAAGAGGAAGCAGACACCCTAAGCGTAGGGGCATGGGCTGTGTAGGTTGTGAAACAATATGAGAAACCTCCAGAAGCAGCAAAGAAAAGTTTTGTTTCTGGAATTTGGAATTAAGAGTTTTTCACACTCAACATTTCTGTGACTAGAGGGTGAGATAAAAATCTCCGTCATCCCATTTTTTTTCATCTTCATTTTAAATTATCAGATTTTAAACAGAAATGATCAGTGTGATATTGTTTCCTTTTCTAAAATGTGGTTTAATTTCATAAAGAGCCGAGTAAGACGGCAGAACTGAATCATAGGAAGTGTCAGCATGCAAGCTCTGTGCCTGTGGTAACCTTGCTATTCCTGAAAAAGGGTTCCTTAATCCGAGGTTTGTGTTTTTCATGAGGGGCATTTTCTCTTCCTTTTCCCTCCCAATACAGCCTCTTTTATTTCATGGACGAGAATGTTTAATCTAGCAAGAAAGCATGGGTCTTGGGTTTGAATCCCACCCACTCCTCTTTCTTACTGGGTGATAGTGGAACAGTCACCTAACTTCTCTGAGCCTCAGTTGTCTCCCTGAAGTGCAGATGGGAAGACAGAGTATATACATGTCTATTTATACATGATGACTAATATATTGTTAATGATTAGTAGGTATTACATATATGATTAATTATTGTGCTTATATGATTAATGTATTGCTGGTATTTAGTAGATGCTGAAATCATGTTCCTTTAACCCCCATTGAACAGGATTGGATAATTTTTTTCCTATTGCTAGTCACTGACTCACCAAAAAAAAAAAAAATCAATTTATTGTATGCTGTTAATTCAAGGGAGAGAGTTGTGGGTGTTTGTGTTTTGGGTGCTATTTTTAGACATTACAAACATGTTCCATCCACTGGATTCTGAAAGTAAAAAACATTATTTATATCTGAATCATATATTACAACAGATGAAAGTATTATATGCAGGAGTTCAGGTCTATATTATAGGCATTTAAAGGAGAGAGAGGAGAGAAAGAGGACAGAGAGAGGCGGAGGGAGGGAGAGAGAGAGAAGGAGGGAAGTACTAAGGGGAATAGTCACACAAAATTGGCAGATATTTAAAGGACACAGCAAGGGCTAATGGATGTAAGCATTAGAGTTTGCACATTTAGGGGGCAGGAAAGGCTTCATAGAGGGGGTGATGCTATACTGGGTCTCAAAGGAAATGCATTGACTTGTTAGCAGAAAAGACTGTAGGTATGAAGGAGGTTAAGAGTCTGTTCTGGGCAGAAGAAAACCCTAAATAGCTTTTGGAATGACCCAGTCCTGTCAGAACTGGGAAATGGTTTACCTGAAGCATAGCTCTGTGTGCTCTGGGAGCCAGATAATCAAGATCCTGGATGCTGCAGGCAGACAGATGCGGATTTAATCTTGACTTACTAGCTGTGTGGCTTTGGTCACACTGTTCCTCTGAGTCCTAGCTTGTTCATATCTAAAACGAGGATAAAACTCAGGAATGTTGCAAACCAAACTCAAAGGCTAACACAGGCCAAATAAATGAGGCATGCAGCCTGTGGGCCGTGAGTTTGACATGCTCGTTGTAAACTTTCAGTGAATTGTCAAACACATGTAAAAATTTGTGCATTCCTGGGGACACAGTAGGCCCTCACAACTGAAATCATTATTTTCATTTTGGATCTTAGTGGCACTCTGAGCAAGTTGGGTCAGAGGTGAGAAGTGATCCCCTGTAAAAAAAAAAAAGGTTATGACTTTTCGACTCTTCTCGGAAACTTCTTAGAAACGTTTCTGAATCACAGTAACTCAAGTATCAATGTTGAAATTTTCCTTTGGGGTGTATCCCTCTGTATTTTCTAAGGTTGGAAGGAAATCAAACCATGGGTGAGAGGTAAGAGAGTCATCGTATTTGTTGTAAACTGCCTCGAGGACGGCGCCTTGCCATACTAGCAGTCAGCAGCTGTGCGTCGCTGCAGGTTGCCCAGGACCAAATCAGAGAGGGTCGGACCTGCATTACCACCATTTGTCCACCATCCAGAACTGAAATATCATCGCTGACATGTACACATAAGGAACTGTTTGACATTGAAATTGGGACTCAAAAGAACTGTTGGCCCAGAAAGAAACTCACTACAGACTGATTCATTTGCCTCCCAGCATAACCATTATTGCTTGTCTCATTTTCGGTTCTTATAAGTGTATTTCTAGTATCACATGATCTCACTCATCTAGGGGAAATAATGAACAACATAAACTGAAGAACAAAAACAGACCTGGAGACAGGGAAGCATCTATCAGACTGTCAAACCTCAGAGGGAAGGTAGGGAAGGGTGGGGGTAAGGAGGAGCAATCAACCAAAGGACTTGTATGCATGCATATAAGCCTAACCAGTGGTCACGGACACCAGGGAGGTGGAGGCATGTGTGGGGAGGGGTTTGGATGGGAATGGGGGGGATGAGGACAAATATGTGATACCTTAATCAATAAAGAAATTAAAAAACAAACAAACAAACAAACAAAACAAAACATTAGCTTCTGAGAGCAGAGCTCTTCAGAAGGCTACCAGCCGTATGCTTGGTGCAAAGCTGTTTCAAGCCTGTAGTGATGAGTAGCACCAAGGATACCCAACGGAGAGGATGCTATAGATCTGGGTCAGCTCTCTTAGCGTAAATGCTCATGGACAGAATGTAGAGAGAGCAAGCACAGCCACGAGACTAATGCATGAATAGAAAGAAGTCATTTTCAACACAGCCCCACTTGAAGTTAGCTTTCTTTCTCTAGTAGGACGATTAACCACGTTAATCATCTGATGTGGTTGAGTGACACTGAGTGGGTCTCTAGTTTATAATCTCTCCTTCACAGGTAACACAGTAGGGCTACAACACAGTGTCCAGGTTTGCTGTTTTTTGAAAACCAGGTTTTTATATAAAACCTTGTTAAAAATGCAGAACTAATGCAATTCCATTTGCAGAATTCAAGTATACATTTGATTTTGCTAAGAAATACCATGAATAAACACAGGCAAATGAGATCTAAATAGGCACACAAGTAATGTCATTAATAAACTTAAGAGACACACATGTATTAATAGTTGAGAAAATTTTTCTCCAATTATTATGTAAATCCTGGACCCTGGCATATATAAATTATATGAGTAGAGGTGTAGACATGTAATTAGCCTGAAAGAAGGTAGATAGATGATTATTACATATAGAGTGATTATAACATTGTGGAATGCTGTTTTTGTTTGTTCTATGTGAGAAAAATGTGCTGTTAATATTCTCTGCCAAAAAGTACAGTATGAGCAAAGCACACAAGAAGAATAAAAATAAAGATGTACAAAAAAAATAAAGATGGACAGGGAGAAAGCAGCTGACAACTGTCCTTTTATCCTTTGTCATTCAAGTTTTCAGCTAGACATATTAAGAAGGAAAAGTCATTCTCATATTTCATTATTTAAAAAAAGTCAGTGACACTTGTGTTTTTATAGAAGACAAATTTCTAACTTTTAGCTAACCTTGACATAATAACAACCCCCCCCATCAATACTTCTAAACACTATGTGCTGGGCAGTGTTTTAAATACCTTAAACACACTACGTACTTAATTATCATAATAGCCAAGTGTGATAGGTTTAATTATTCTCTAGGAAAAGACTGAACTACAGAGAGGTTAAAGCAATGGGCTACAGGTCACCTTGCTGGTGAGTTTGCCAGGATTGGTATCTGGACTCCAGAGTCTATGTTTCCCATCACTACACTGGACTACATCTTTCAAACAAAACAAAACAAAAGAAAATTTAAAAAATAGTGTGTGCATTTTAAATAATTTACATCAAGTACATTTTTAAAATTTGCATACTTTTATACTTCTGGAAACAGATTCAGTAAGTTGCCTTCTACTCAGACTGTTCTTTTTCCTTTAGACATTAACAGGAATATACTATAGCAGCCACTTATTGGTACATGAATATCTTCACATTCAATATTCAAAAAATAGTACCTTGCATCAGACATGTGACTTTGATTCTTAACTACTGTACAAAAGCATGTTACAATACAACTGTCTGGTTCTACTCTGTCCCCTACCAGCAGTCTGCCACCACCAATCCATGGCCTCCCAGGGCCAGGCTGAGGGCGGAGCCTGCAGGCTAGGCTGGGTGGGGAGCTGGCAGCCAGTGGGGGCCAGGCTGGCGAGTGGCCAGACTTGTTCTTTATTTTCCTGGGCCTTTGGCCATAGTTTGTCTTAGCCCCATATTCTCAAAGTTGAGTATCAGAATCTCCGTGTTAAAACACAGATGGCTGGGTGCCAACCCCAGAGCTTATGACCCAGTAGGTCTAGGGTAGGGCTTGAGAGTGCATTTCAGAAAGGTCCCAGGGGGCTGCTCGTCCAGAAACACACATCAGGAACCGCTGATCTATCTCAGTATTAGTCCTTTTGAGTCACCCATCTCCCCCAACTGTTTTTGTGTTTACTGGGTGTAATGAATATTGGATTGGGGCTTGTTTCTATCCTAAAAAAGAAAGGAATAATAGTGTAGGGTTGGAATGAAGGTATTCTCTAAAATCTGAAGATCCATTGTATTAAAACAAGAATGGGAGGTGGATCTTACCAAGTGGCCCATTATGCCCCAAACTAAACAAAACATTTTTTTAACCATTTAAATTATTTGAAAATGGGCAGCTTTTGGTTGAAGACGATAGATTGAACACACATTTATCCATGTTCTCTCCTATAGTGCCAATAAAGTGACAGTGACTGAACTTTTGGCAGCATGTATGGCATAAATGCTCAAGGACAAAAAGAAGAGAAGGGATGACAATACTGAAAGCTGGAAAGCAGTTGGACAATTGGTGTTAGCGGACCCAAGAATCCTGATTCATTAGCTGGCAGAAACAGGGGAGCAAAGAGATTTGTATCCTAGAGCCTCAGAAAGGTTATGGATTCTAGAACTTCTGAACAGGGTGAAGTTGGATAAAAAAGAGAAGCACTGGTTGAAAATCTGTAAAAGCAAAAAGACCACTAGATCACCCCAACCAACCACGTCATGTGACATCTCTTCCTACTCCCTGGCATGTAGCTGGAGGTTTACCCTTGAGGGAGCGAATCAGAGGCGCCCTGGGCTAGTGGACACCAGGTGCATCTGGAAGAAGGGGTACCTTATAGAAAATGGGTGGGAGGATTAAAGAAAAGCCAACACATGGAACTTTTATAACCTGTCCTCTTCCCATACAAGCTCCCAGGATCTTGACCTTCAATGTGTGCCTTCCAGGTAGTAGTACAGCGTTGGGATTTAGGAGGTACTCAACCACCTGTAGCTATTACACACAAAAATTGGGAAAGGATGGAGGGGTTTGTGGTGCAGGGGAGGTCTGTTGAAGGTGTCCAAACTGAGTTTAAGTCAACAATATTATGAGGCAGCTACTTAGCACCAAAGAGCAAGCTCTAAGCTCTGATGATTCAATGGTAAGATTCAGTGCTCATCCCTCAGAACTAGACGAGAAGGGTGGGGGAAGGAACAGCATGTACAAAGACAGACAATAATGAAGCAGCATGCTGAGTTTGTGGAACTAGGCGCAGTTTAGTACTTTTGGCATGGAAAGTGTAGAAGCAAAGGGAGCGTGGGAGGAGGGGAGGCCAAAGAGGCGCTCTTATGTTTACTTGTACTAGTTTTCTCAAAGTTTATTATTATTTCAGACGTATTTTGAATCCTGATAAACGTTTTTGTGTGTTTTTTTTTCTCATCAAAGACAATGCATTTCTCTAATTGTTGATGATTTCTACTATCTCTTCATAAGCTTGTTAGCTTTTGAGGTTTCCTCTTCTGTAAATGGACTGCTTATATCCTATTACAATATTCCCAATGGGGCAGCTGTCTGTTTCTTGTTGATTTGCATGATGTCATAAAATATTGTAGCTATTAATCTCTTTTTGTGTGCTTATCTTAGCAATGAGGAATACCCTTCAGTTGCAAGTCCTGCTTCAAGATGTAGCCATAGAGTATCAAATAGAAAAATGACATTGAGACTTGAGACAGAATAAACTGGTAGTGAGGCTTGTGTGTGACATATTTATGACCCCAAGGACCACTGGGATTATGTTGTCATTAAGTCTTTCCCCTTCATCACTTCATTCACCTGCATAATCTTCAGCTACAGTCACGACATATTACTGTCATTACCATTTTACTTTTTATTACACAAATGAAAAATATTTTGCTGTTGAAACATTGGAACATACTCAAACTGGTAACAAAATTATTAGGAACCACCCACAACTCTGCCACCTAGAGATGACTCCAGTGAATCTCTTGGGATGTATCCCAATCCCTGGAAGTGAATGGCTGGGAAGATATAAGCATCATTAAAGCATATGGGCCTCCCCTTCCATCCCCATGCTCTAGATTAATTCGCTTGTAGAACGTTCTACATTTTACTATGGTTATCTGTTCAATAACTATTTATAAATAACCATTTATTAATGGTTATTTGTTTAAGAATTATTAGAACAGGGGTCAGTTGACTTACGTTTTAGTTTCATCTTTGATTTGCCAAAGCTTTCTGTTTTTCAAAAAGAGGAGTCCTTGACAATCTTGCAAAGGCATTTTGACTTTCTTCTGTCAGTGACTGGGAGCCACCGAAGGAATTGAACTGGTTGAATCACCCAAAATAAGTTTGATAGAGGCAGTTCTCACTGGAAGCAATGGTCCGTGACTATAAGTGAATGAAAATAACATTCATTGTGCTGAAGGTGTTACCCATTTTACTGGATCTTCTCAGCACTATAATATAAGGATAATCACCCCCAAGATAGAGATAAGAAATTGAAAACTCATTGGGATTAAGCAATATGATCAAGGACACACACAGGAGTAGGAGTTAAATCCAGCACGTTCAACTAGCTGGTTTCTTTCCAGGCACAGAGGTTGGTTCAAAAGGTATGTCAGCAGTCTAGATGGGATCAGTTTCTATTTAATGGTGAGAGGTACAAGCACTAGCAAACTACATTCTTACAGCTGCAGCATTGGGTGCTGGCTGTCCCCAGGGGTTTTTCCCCATGAGTCATACACAGCAGGGGAATCCTGAGGGAAGCTCAGCTTCTATTTCCTGAATTTCAGAGTCCTAACAGACTCTGCAGTGATTGCAGATAGAGATCTGCGTCCTTGCCAGCAAAGAGATTGAAGGAGGGACCATGGGTAAGTCCCTTTCTCTCTGGACCTCAGATTTCTTAACCACAAAGGATTAAGTGATCTCTGAAGTTTTCTTTCATTCTCACACTCAAGGATCTCTCATCTTGCCTAATGTGATGTTGAGTTCTAGGTGGGACTTAATAATGGTATTAGTGATTTGTAGGAATTGAACCAACAGAATATCATTACACACAGATGTGGTTGAAAATAGGCTGTAGGCAGGCAAAGGACCTGAATAGACTCTTCTCCAAAGAGGACATACAGATGGCCAATAGTCACATGACAAGATGCTTAATGTCACTAATCATCACAGGAATGCAAATTAAAACCACAATGAGATATCACCTCACACCTGTCAGAATGGCTATCATCATAAGTCAACAAACAAGTGTTGGTGAGGATGTGGAACAAAGGGAACCTTAGTACACTGCTGGTGGGAATGTATATTGGTGCAGCACTATGGAAAACAGTATGGAGTTTCATAAAAAAATTTAAAAATGGATTGCCTTATGACTTAGCATTTCCACTTCTGGGATATAGCTGAAGAAACCCAAAACACTGATTCAAAAGAATATATGCACCACTATATTCATTGCAGCATTATTTACAATAGCCAAGATTTGGAAGCAGCCCAAGTGCTCATCAGTAGATGAGTGGATACGAAAATCCATGGTACATTTACACAAAGGAATACTACTTGGCCATTAAAAAGAAAAAAAATCTACCTGGCCAGCGTGGCTCACTGGTTGAGCATCGATTTATGAACTAGGAGATCATGGTTCCATTCCTGGTCAGGGCACATGCCCAGGTTGGGGGCTTGATCCCCAGTGTGGGGCATGCAGGAGGCAGCTGATCAATGATTCTCTTTCATCATTGATGTTTCTTTCTCTCTCTCCCTCTTTCTTCCTCTCTGAAACCAATAAAAATATATTTAAAAAAGGAAGACACAATCCTAAATTGTACCCACTTAATAGAGATTTAAAAATATATGACTCAAAAATTAACAGAACTAAAAGAAGAATTAGACAAATCCACAATTATATTTGGAGACTTCAACTTTCCTCTTCTTATAATTGACAGAAAAATAGACAGAAAACAACTAAAGCTGTAGAAGAATGGAACAGCAGCATTCAAATTGACCTAGCTGACATTTATAGAGCACTCTACCCATAACAGCAGGATTCAGATTCTTCTCAAGAGCTCATGGAGCATTCACCAAGATAGACGGCATGCTGAACCATGAAACAATGCTCAGCACATTTAAAAGGGCTGAGGAATAATGCAGAACATATGACATGCAAATAGAAGGGCTAACTTAAAAGTCAAAACAAAATGATAATTCCTGAATATTTGAAAATTAAACAACACTTTTCTACAGAATCTATGGATCCAAAAATATAATAGTACAAAGGCAACTAAAAAACATTTTGAACTGGAACCTAGAGGTGTGTACTGCGTCCAAGCCAAGCACTGTATAAGAGAAGGCATGCCCTCTCCATTTTTTCACTCCCTGCTAACTGGAATGCCCATGTGATTGTGGGAGCTGAAACAGCCATATTGGCCAGAGTTGAAAACTATGTTAAGGACGAAAGAGCAACAAGGTAGAATCTGGATCTCTGGTTGTGGAGGTACCATGCCAGCTTTGGAAAGAGAAATAACATGCGACTTTGTTGGAACCATTGCTAATTTGGGTCTATGCCACATCAGCCAAGCCTTTAATCTATCTAGTGCAGTCATAAAACAGGTTAATAGCATTGTCATCTTGGGACAACAAGGATTGTTTCTAGAGACGAGGCTGTGAGGGTAGAGCTTTGCCAGTGAGCGAAGCTCTGTCTAGAGAGTCATAACTTCTCTGTCTCCCCAGTTTCAAGTCTCAGCAGATGCATTCCTGTGGCTTGGGGCTCAGCCCCTGGCTTTTGCCTAGAGTTTCGGCAGACATAGCTCATAGTGGAGCAAAGGAAGACAAAGAGCATGCAGAAAATTTTCCCTGAAGGTTTCAGTTTGAAAGAATTGGTCTTTTTTTTTTCTTTTTTGAGAAAGTTTGAAATGATCTCTCAACCAATCAGTCCAGAATTGAATAGCATTGTGGGTGTGTGTTACTCAAACCATTCCACATCATTAAATGCCTCTTTGGAAACTTGGAGCTTTTCATGATCCCTCTGGTGGAAAGTAGGAAAATGGCAAGATAATTCATAAGGAAATTGCAGGAGATGCCTCTCTCCTCATCTTTCCCATTGGGGCCCTGGGTGAAAAGGTCATTTTTTTATTAAGTTACATTAAGTCAGAGTCAAATTCTTGAGTTGTAAAATGGCAGGGCAAGAATTTTCTTCATGCATCCCTCCCACCCCAACGAATGGCTGCAGCCCTCAGCTCTTTAGCAAGGTCTGTTTATGTAGCTCCCTCCATGAACAAAACTACCTGGAGGTTCTATCTATGTTTGCTTTCTAACTTAATGAACTTTTAAATTATCTTAATAGCTGGTACCAAAATGTGTCTCTAAAGGGATCCTTCTGATTTGGAAAGATTACATGCTGAGTCATCCTGCGTGGCAGGAGAGCCCTGAGGGGCTTTGCAGGAGCTCCAGCAAAAGAAAACACTGAAGTTGGCAGCTGTGGTCCAGGCTGAGAATATAAGATGCACTAAGAGATGTCTCTATCTCTCTATCAACGAGGAAGAGGAGAGATCAGGCAAATATAATGGAGTGAGGGGAGGAGGGGCCAGGGAGATGGTCTATGACTGAGGAGTACTGGAGGTAACGCCAGAGCGCCAGAGCCCGGTAGGCAGGTTCTGCAGGTTGTCACTGCTCAGGTGGCTGGCTGAGGGGGCGGGCGGGGCTGCAGTAACACCAGGGTCTGCCCTCCAATGCCTGCTCCCAAGCAGGGGGTGCCGCTGTGGCCTGACAGTGACTGGGGTAACCATCCCATGGGGATTTCCTCACAGCAGGGCACAAAGGACAGTTTCACCAGGGAGAGACACCTAATGTTCAACTTGAAGTGGTTGGTGTGTAACCCTTTCCTCTCTCGTAGGGACATCTTCAAGTAAGTGTATTATCCTTACCAGTTCTTGTGCGAGATGCCGCACATGTGTGTGTGCATGTGTAGAAATTGAGGAAGGGCCGGGTTTCTTGTCTAGTTTGTAGCAATGTGGAAAAAAATGGAATTTGCAGAATTAGTCACTCACCCCCGAAATCTGCAGAAATCTTACAGGCTTTGCTTTTCCGTGGAGTTAATGATCTGAGCTCACTTCACCTGATTTTACAGGGCAGGGAGGCAGCAAGTAACATCAGGATTATAGTTCATCGTTTTGGTGCCTCCAGCAATGTCATTAGTAAGTTTATTTTATTGGCTCTCTGTCTCTTGCTCAAGTGAACTGCTGTTGTATCATGAGTGGTTTACACTGCCCATGGAGGTTTTAAGGAAGTAGTCTAAAACACCAATTATATGAGCAAGTGGAGATCCTGATCTCTGGGATACAAAGGAGAATAAATAGTTCATGTGTGTGCCATGCCTCTGGAATGCAGTTTTACACATTCTGTAGTGGATGAGGTAGCCGAGTACAGTGAATGGTATGGGAGGGTAAACAGAAGCCCTGGGTTCAAGACCCAACTCTCATGCTAAGTTGCTGTGTGAATTTGGGTTCTCTCTAGCCCCCTGATATATAATTGTCCTGTGACATAGGAGTGGTCTTCAGCATCTGTATTATGACTAAATTAGTTATGCCCAGCTGATGTGGTTCAATGGTTGAGCATCAACCTATGAACCAGGAGGTCATGGTTCGATTCCTGGTCAGGACACATGCCCGGGTTGTGGTCTCGATCCCCAATGTAGGGTGTGCAGGATGCAGCGGATCAGTGTGACTCTCTCATCAATGTGCCTGTCTCTCTCTCCCCCTCCCTTCCTCTCTCTCTACAATCAATAAAATACATATTTAAAGTAAATAGTTTTAAAAAAGACTAAATTGGTTGTATGAAACAGTGACTTAACAAGGCTAGAAATGTTTTTCTTCCTCCTGTGGAGGTCTCATGGTGGGCTATAGGTATCACTCCTCTAAGAAATCCTAAAACCCAGAATAATTTTGTCTTCAAGGAGGTGCCAAAGAAGTCAAAGACTGAGATGTTGAGACCCTCCTGGCCTCAGGAAGGATTAGCACAAACTAATATGGAGTGAGGAATGTGTCATTTGTATCAAGTACTAATCTGAAGTATGAATGAAAAGGATTGTATTACTTCTTTTTCTTCACTCATGTTTCTTTAATAATCTCATGACTACTAGTAAATGCACTCAGCAATGAGATGGGATGGGTAAACTCTGGGGCATGAGACGGGATGTAATGACTCAGCACTGAAGTTAATATGACCACCGATCCCCAAGGACGTGGCAGATATCAAAGCTGAGTTGCCCTTGAGCCAATAAGTCACCGTGAAGAACCCTCTGGGCTTTGAGACCATGAGCAAAATGTTCCATTTTTGACTCTAGTTTCTTCACCTGCAAAGGTGAGATACTTGTGCTTGCCTAATAAACCCACCAATTTGTTGTAAAGACCGAAGGATGTAATAGAGATACACATATTTCAGAAGAATGCATGGTATTAGGAAAATACCTCTCAATTTTTCAAATGTCTCTCTTTGATATTAGCATGGATTAAGATAATCAGCCCACACCCAATTTAAATGCTGGGGTTATTTAACTCTGGGATTGTTTGAGGCAGAGGTATAGGCATTTGGGGATCTCCACCTTATCTTGGAGAACCTGGGCCTGGCATAGCACCAGGTCTCTGGCTGAGGCCCCCAGACTGGGAGCCTGGTTCCCCCAGGACTGTGTGGGTGCGGGTATGCCCACTGGGAGCATTCCTAGGAGGAATGTTTGGGAAAGCTTGCCACAGCTGCGCACTATCCCTCATTAACATTTTATGCCCAGCATGCTATCCACAAATTGGATATCCCAGGGTGGAGTCAGAGGAATGAGAGGAATGAGGAGGAGCATACAGATAAGCACACATCTCCTGCACCCACTATTTATGCATGGTGTGCCCAACACAGTTCATCAACAGCAGAGTAAGAATTTACAGCCAGCTGCATACATTCCATTGTACCTTACTCTACCTAAGGAAAGACTTTTGGGATTTGTAGGTTAGCCACAGCCAGGTAGGACAACATCAGTGCTAGACTTCCTGCCATTCACTGGGTACCTGGCTCTTCCGGGCCCAACCCTGCACTGGGCACTCGGATGTGAACAAGGCCAGGCTCCCGGCTCTGGGGGTTTCAGAGCCGGTTGCAATTGCTTTCTGAGTCAGTTCTGTGCAACTGTCCCCGACAGACAGGGTAAGGCTCAGTCACCGTGGACTTCCCCACCTCGAGGCCTTTACTATGCAGGCCCTCCGCTTGCAGTGACCTCCCTCCAGTGCACACATGCTCACCCCGGTGCCAGGACACCTTTGCAGGTTCCCATTCTGACCCTCCGACCCTTCCTCTGGGCAACTCTGACCCTCCTCAGTCTGCCTGGGGTTGGATTGAGCTGCACTTGTTTCTGTCTGCCCAGCGCGACTGGGAGCCCTATGAGGGCAGAGTCTGAGGCTCTTTCGTTTCTGCATCTCCTCAGATGCCCGCCATGGAGTAGATGCCACCCTAATGCGCCTTTGTGCCACAAGCAGCTTGGCCCTCAGTGCATAGTGCACTGAGGGTCCCCCTCCTCCGGAGGCCTGGATTCTAGAGGGGTCTCAGTGAGCAGCTGTCCAGATGTGGCCAAGGAGCCCTGGGCAGAGCATCAGGACCTCGGGTTTCTATCCCTTCCTAGACCTGGGCCACTTCCTGAAGCACTTCCCCTTTCTGGGCCTCAGTCTCCACCTCTGTAATGGGGCTTGTCCCTATAATTCTGAACAGATAAGAACCTGTTGTTATTTGCTCTGCTGCTTTCAGATCAAACCTCCCCTGTGTCTGTCTCAGTCTCTTTCCTTCCCCACTGTCCTTCCTCTTAGATGCGTAATAAATCAAGAGTTTACAGTAAAAGCACAGGAAGAGCTGAATGATGTGTTCTCTTCAGGAAAGTACCTGGTCCACCAGGGAGCTGGCGGTGGCGCAGGAGCCTGTGCCTCCTGAGCTGTGACTCTGAGGACCTTCTGTGTGGGCCCAGCAACCCAGCCTTTGGTGTAGCTTTGATCCGTGTGCTACTCAGCGGTCCTGACTCAGAGCTGTGGGAAGGGCCAAACAGTGGTGCTGGGGACAGTCAGAAGGCCCACTGGGGACATGGCATGGAACCTGAGCCTCCAGGATCACACCCCAAGGATGCCCAGACATCAGGCAAGACTGACCTCTTCTCCACCAACGCTCTGCTAAAGAGGAGAACAGACAGGCCTGTGTGCGCCCCAAGAAGCCAGGAGATGCTCAGAAGAAACCCCCGGAGAGACAACACATAGTCAGCTCCCAAATCTTCAGAGGTGTCTGCCCTCTTATAAAGTACTGGGAATCCCCAGGTGGTTTATTCATGTCTTGCTTTTCTTAGTAGAAATAAAGGTGATGGAGGAACCTGAAGGTACAGTCTCAAGGCTTTCATTCAAGTCACTCATCTGTGCATTCACTTAGCAAAGATTTGAGGACCTATAATATATAAGGCACTGTGAGGGACATGAAGGATACCATGATTTAGATAGATAGATAGATAGATAGATAGATAGATAGATAGATAGGTATGTAGATGATAGATGGATAGGTGATAGGTAAGTAGATGATAGATACATGATAGATAAGTGACAGATAGATGATAAATATGTAGATATGGATCTAAAGATATAGATATAGACACAGACGCAGACACAACAGACAGACACAGACACAGACATAGACATAGGTATAGCTACTGGACCTTTGCAAAGCTCAGACTCTGGTAATGGACATACTCATTGTACAAACAGTGGCACACATAATTGTGGTAACTGCCCAGAGGGAAAAGGCTGGTGAACCACAAGTCTATAAAATGGGGAAATCCTGATTTATTCTGGGAGTCAGGAGAGGCTTCTTGCATAGAGTCATTTGATAGCTAAGTCCAATGAAAGGAGACCACCCTTCCCAGCCCCCTACCACAAATACTTGTGTAACTAATTGTAATGTGGGTCTGACTGCTTGAGTTTCAGTCTGCCTCTCTATGAAGTAAGAGTTTTACAAAGTCATTGAGGACCCAGGCTTCTTCCTTCTACCCTCTGATCTCCAGCTTCGGGTCAAAGAACAGAAGGATCAACCACCAAAGGGGGCATTGTCTTTCAAAGGGGTTACCCAGAGCTCCACCCATTGGATTCTGCCTGCACCTCCTTGGCCAGAGCTGGGTCTTACTCTAGAATCTACTCCTAGTTGCAGTGATGTCTGGGGGCAGGGAGGAGGACTTTAAACTGGGCGCTTTGTCTCTTTGAACCAAAGCAGAGGTGATTGGGTGGTGCACTACCTGACCCTGCTCCAGGTAGCATCAGGGTTTACTTCCTTTTGGTAATCTGCATCTTTTCCCCATGATTGGCAACACTGACTGAATTTTCTCTCTGGAAACGAACCTGCTCCTACAGTGGAGGATCCTCATATCCTGCCTTCCTGAACCCAAAGAATGGATCTTCAGAACTTTAAATCCTGAAAAGGAGAGACAGAGATGGGAAGAGTTGGAGTGCATTCCTTCTAAGACATGGACAGGATCACTGGTTATGTCCTCCCTCCTGAACTCCGGAGCTGCCCAGTTTCCGTTCTCTCAGACTTGGTTTTCTAGTCTCTCAGGCTCAGGGAGTTCAAGTCTCTGCACCCTCTTCCTGGATTCCTCCTGTCAGAAGCCAGAAGTGCTCTCACCCCCATTCCCCACCCCCACCCTCATTCCAACCCCCATCACCCACTCTTCACTTGAAGCTCAATCTGGCACTCAAGATGGTGAGCTTTTCTGTTTTAGGTCATTGCTTATATGTCTATGCCTCTTCTTCCCGCCCCCCCCCCCCCCCCGACATACACACACTGGACTGCAAACTTTTTGAGGGCGGGGACTGGTCTAATACATTTTAGGGCCTCTAGCATGGCGATTAGCATGTGGGGTTCCTCAGTGCATGTTAATTGTTGCTTTTTATAGATCCAGCAAGCTGCAAGAATGATTACAGAACAGACAAAGCAGAAGGCAAGAGTCTTGGCTATGGAGATTACTGACCGTGTCTCCAGAACTTTTCTCTGAATCCTACTAGCTGGACAGACTTAGTGACTCCTTATTCTTCAGTAAGTCCTGACTCATGGAGCCACCCTCCCCTCTACCACATATCCCCCTCCTCCTCCCCCCACTCCTCCTCCTCCTCCCCCTCCTCCTCCTCCTCCTCCTCCTCCTCCTCCTCCTCCTCCTCCTCCTCCTCCTCCTCCTCCCCCTCTCCCTCCTCTGCCTCCTCCTCCACCTGCAATGTTATCATTATCTTTTTCACCATCATTAGTAACTCATATTGAGCATTTCCTATATGCCAGGCCTGTTCTCAGATAAGCCTCTTGCCCAAGATTACAGATAATTCATGGCAGGGTTAGGACTCAAATTTAAGTCAGTTTGGCCCCAAACCGGTGTCCTCCCTCTCTCCCTCTTCACTCTCCTTTAGCCAGGGAGGCTCTGGGGAGCATGGGGAACCTCTGTAGCCAGGCCTCACCTTAAAATCCTTCCCTGAACTTGCCCACTGTGGTGCCCATAGAACCCTTTGCCGCAGTGGGCAAGTTCAGGCTCCTCCCTCGGTCTGTACAGAGCCCTTCTTCACCCTGACCTGTCTATGTTTTCCTTCACATGCCTGAGTGCTCACCCAGCCACCTGAGTAGTGTACCGAGCATGCGCTGTACTGTCCTAGCCGGATGCCTTTGCTATATGTACACCCTCCCATCTGAACCACCCTCCCTCCCATACATCTGTGGAAGTCATATCCTTCATTCAAGACCTATCTATGCCAGGTGGTAGAAGCACATGAAATCCTCCTGGATTCACCCCACCCCCCTTTCAAAGCTTAGCTCTCTCATCTCTGATCCTCCATACTTTCTTGGTGTACAAGGAAGCCCTGCACTGGGGGTGTAAGGGGACGAAGGCTCTGTTGAAACCCCTATTCAGCCCCTTACTAGCTTTACGAATTTTGGCAAGTTACATAACCTTTCTGAGTCTCTTAGTATCTGTAAAAAGGAAATAATGGTACGTGCTTTGGGAATATGAGACAATTCTTATAAAATGGCTTATGCCACCACCCTGACTATCACTTTTGTTACATCTGCCCCCCATCCTCTCTGGGGCAAAGATGCTAGGCAGCCTGCAGGCCTGACTCTCTATCACGTATCTTCTAGGGTTTAAATCATCTTGAGAGATGACACCCTGGGCTGTTATCACTTGTGTCTTATCTGCAGGGTACTCATTGCCCTCCTGGTAGTTTCCTGACCTCCCATGGCTGGTGAGCAGCACCTTAGACACACATATCTGCCCCTTCAAGGATGGAAATTCTCTCTTAGCGGCCTTGGTACTGCTTTATATTGGTAGGTCAGGTAAAGGGCAGTGCAGACCATGGTGGAAGGAGGAGGAGGATGTATGCCCATGAAAAGGAAAGCAACCTGGTTCTAGTTAGGGCACTGCCTCTTACTCGTGGTGTGATTCCATCTAGCTTCTGCCTCTCTCTGGCCTCTGTTGCTATCCATACAGTGGGAGGTGGGACTCAGTCCCTATGCAAGGTCCACTTGGATCAACAATTAGTGTGTGTGAGCGAGCCTTGTTTCAGGGTGGGTCAGCTTGGTTGGCTTCAGATGCCCTAGGGCGATGGGGGATGGGTGGTTATTGGTGGTGGGTCATCCTGAACTAGAGAGTCTGAGGTGTATTTGTGTGTGTGTGGATAGGGTGGGGAACCAGGACCAATCCAGGGGACTGCTAAGGGGATGTGTGACATAATACCTAGGGATGGTCACGGGGCATTCAGTACCACTAGGAATTCATGAATATACTTTGTAGATAACCCTAAAGTCAAGCAACTGATATTCATTGAGTACCTACTTTATACCTATATGATACTGATAGGAGCTTTGCATTTAGATTCATACTTTTATAGTTGGATAGTTGGATTACTCAAATACTTCATCTCACGGCACAGCATCATCACTGTTCCAAACAGCCTCTCTTGTTTTAATTATGCATATTATTTTCTTCCCTGCACACTAGGTCCCTTCTCCCACCTTCCCTGTCATAAAGATATGTGTATATTTTTTAAAAATGAGTAGTGTTTGTGGTGAATGTGTTTGCTTTTAATTGACATACATGATGCTATCATATATGCCTCATTCAGTTTCTTTTTCCTTCACTCCACTTTCTATTTAAGACTCTAGCCACCTGAGTGGACATAGTTATAGTTGACATTTGCAACTGCTACATACTCTGTCAATGTGGAACTGTAACCAGACCATCAATGGCTCCACACTGCTTAAGCCAATTGAGCAGAGACGGGGTTGAATCATATATAAGCATTTATTCCAATACTGCTGGCTGCATAGGAGAGCAGCAGGTCATCCACGAAAATCTGCTCTGCCTCTCCCCATAAACCAGCTGCTTATATTGGGTAGAAGGACAAAGATTACATGGGGAAGTAGGCAAAAGGGCATGCCACTGGGCAGTTTACAGGTAACAGCAGGCTGGAGATGTGCAAAGGCCTGTGGGTATGCAAAGGCTGGGGGTCTTCAAAGGGCTGGCACCTCTGGTTTCTGCAACAAGGTTGTTAATCTTTTCATGATAATGGCAGATCCCTGATGGGGAGGATGGGCTGCATTTCCAGGTGAGCTCCCAAGTCCCATATACAACTCCCAGCCAGGTTACAATGTGCCTTCTTTAATCAGAACAAAACAATCAGGGTTAACAGAGCATGATTAATATTTCTTACAATTATACCTGGTCCCCAATATTCTATTCCTGCCCCCTGTTGGAACCAGGACACTGCACTCCTCCCTTCTCCTAGGAATGGCAAGTGTATCGCCTCCAATTCCCAGAGCAGGGATGCAGGTCTTGTCTGCTGGGGTTCTCATTGCTTTTCCTCAGTGCTTTTCAAAGGCAGACACTGGCTGCCAATGGAAGTAGTTTTAGGTGCTGCATAGTGTGCCTGTTGCTAACATGGAATGACATTCTAGGTTGCATCATGAAGATCCTATCAGTTTAGTGCTAGTAAGTTATTGCTAACCCTCCTTGCTTGCCAAACTTCCCTTTTATAATAGAGTAAGAGCAGGATTTATGCTAATAGATTTGTGGGCAGCCCATCAGCTGAAATTCAATTATGTTAGAAATGAAATAAAACTGTAATTTAATAAAATATGTGTATTTAAATGGTTCCTTCTATTTTTAAGCAACCCTGGTTTCTAGTCAAAGAGGGGATATGACAGTGCATATTTAATATAAAATGTTACTGATTATAAAGCATTATTGTTACATATTCTAAAAAATACTTTACTAATCAAGCCATCATACATCATTGACTGTAAGAAGCTTGCTGCTTTCAAAGATGCTACAATGTGAGCCAATGTGCATCTACTGTGGTTTCCTTTAACAAATAGGCTGTTTGAGTAAAGAAGGGAGTTGATTCAATGACAAAATAGTAAATGAGTGACAATTTGGGTGTTTAAGTGAATTTAGCAGAAAGGAGGCCGCTGGTGTGGGAGTGGCTGAAGTTTGGGAAACAATGAAGGTCTATATGGGTGGTCCCCACAACAGCTTTGTAAGGGAGGTTGCTTAGCAGGGAGAGGAGGCCTTCCCATGGCCACAATGTGAAGAAGAAAGTTATACTCAGGCAGGTAGGTCAAAAGTCCCCACTTCCAGGTACCAAAAGCCCATAAAACTCGTGCTCTGACTCAGCATGGCCTGTCTCCTGCCCATTCTGTCTGAGAGGCCTTGAGGAGCACCCAGTTCTTGTCCCGTTTCATTCAGTCTTGAGCCTCTTAAAGCAACTACCTGCTGGTCCTGCCTGAGTAGGCATGAGAAAGGTATTCCGGTACCTTTCTCACAGTGGCGACACCATCAATGGAAAAATCAAATAATGATGAGTGGACATTTCTGACATCGTGGCATCCAGTAAGGGATGTAAATCAAGGGCAAAGAATATCCTCTATTAGTAGTTGTCGTAGTACCAGTAATTGCTTTGTTAGCTGTTGGCTCTTTCACTTTTATCTCCCTTTGACCTTTCTCACAATCATATGGGTAGATATCATCCCCATTTTACAGCTGGAAAACTGATAATGTTAATTTGTCTCAAATCACAAAACTAATAATGGGTAGAGCTGTAAGTAGATCCATGAAGGTGCTGCCTTTTTCTTTTAATAAAATAAAATGTTTATGTTGAGATAATTGTAGACTCATTACTGTAAGAACTACTATAGGGAGATGCAAGAGATCTGGTGTATCTTCCCATTGGCAACATCTTGCAGAACTATGTGCCAAATCACATCGAGGATGCTAACATCCATACACCAAGATGCAGGCCATTTCTGTGGATCTATCACTGGTGTTGCCCTTCTATAGGCACCCCCATCTCACTCTCCTGCATCCCACCCATCCTCTGACTCCTGGCAACCACTGATCTGTTCTCCATTTCTATAATTTCGTCATTTTAAAATGTTACATAAATGGAATCATATAGTGTTCAACATTTTGATTACCGCCCCCCCCCCCCCCCCCGCCTTCAGCTTAATTCTCTGGAGACTCATGCAAGTTGTTCAGTATATCCATAGTAGTTCCCTTTTATTGCTGAGTCGTATTCCATGGTATGGAGGTGTCACAGTTTGTTTAATTAATCAGCTATTGAGGAACATCTGGGTTGTCCCACTTTGGAGCTCTTATAAATAAAGCTTCTACGAACAATCATGTACAGGCTTCTGTGTGACCAAAGTCTTCATTTCTCCAGGATAAATGCCCTCAAGTGTCATTGCTGGGTTGTGTGGTAGTTGCATGTTTATTTTTGTAAGAACCTGCCAGACTGTTTCCCAGAGTGGCTGTACTATTTTGTACCTCGCTCTACCAGGAATGTATGAGTGACCCAGTTCCTCCCTATCTTCACCAACATTTGGTTTTTAGCTGTTTTGATAGGTGTGTGATTATACTCATTGTGTTGTTATTTGCTTCTCCCTGATGGCTAATTCTATTGAACATCTTTTCGTGTGTTTGTTGCCCTCTGTGTATCCTGTTTGGTGAAATACTCCTTCATTTTCATTTTCCCCACTGTCCCTTTTTTAAGTTGAAAATTTGCATTGCGATAGTTGTAGATTCATATGCAACTGTAAGCCATAATACAGAGATCAATAATAAAAAGATGAATAGCCCAGTTAAAAAGTGGGTAAAGGATTTGAATTGACATTTATTTCTCCAAAGAAAACATACACATGGCCAGTGAGCATATGAAAAAATATTCACCCTCAATAGCTATCAGGGAATGTAGATTAAAACCACAAGGAGATACCACTTCATACCCACTAGAATGGTTATAATTTAAAAAGAGAAGTAATAGTAAGTGTTGATGAGAGTATGGAGAAATCAGAACCTTCATATAGTGCTGGTAGGGATGTAAATGATGCACCTGCTTTGAAAAACAATCTAGCTGTTTGTGAAAAACATAAACATAGAATTCGTTCATAGATACACAGTCAAGAGAATTCAAAACATATATCCATGCAAACACTTGAACATGAATATTCACAGAAACATTATCCGTAATAGCCAAAAAGTGGAAACAACCCAAAATCCAACAACTGATGAATAGATAAACAAAACATGGTCTATCCATACAATGGAATATTGTTCATCAATGAAAAGAAATGAAACATTGATACATACTAGAATAAATGCTCAGTGAAAGAAGCCAGTCACAAAAGAAGGCAGTCATACACCTAGTGTATGATTTCATTATATGAAATCTCCAAAGCAGGCAAATCTATAGAGAGAATATAGATTAGTGGTTACCTAGGGCTTGGGTGTGGGGAACTTGAAAATGGTAGGTAAAATGATGTGGGGTTTCTTTTGGGGGATAATTAATATGTTCCAACATTGTGGTGATGGATACACAACTCTGTGAATATGCTAACAGCCACTGAACTGTACACTTTACATGAGTGAATTGGGTGGTATGTGAACCATATCTCAATAAGCCTGTTTTGTAAAAAACAACTAACACAGAGAGATTCTGTATACCCTTGACCCAGTTTCCTCCATCAGTAATATTTTGAAAAACTATAGGAGGATAGGATATTGAGACCAGGATTTTAAGATTGACATAATGAAGTGATGTTTAGACTTTCCCAACTGTAGTCATTCTCATTTTGCTGTGTGTATGTATGTATGTATGTATTAAGCTCTGTATGTTTTATCTCATGGGCAGGTTTGTTTATCCACCATCATGGTCAAGATGGAATGGACTGCTGCCTCTTGAAGCTCTGTTCACCCAGAGACCTTCCGCTCCTCCTCATTGTCAATAACCCAACGCAAGGCAGTTGCCCTTCCTGCCTCCAAAGCTTCCCAAGAAGGGGAGCATCCTGCTCCTTGCTGTGGAGGGCAGAAGTCATAGAGGGACATGAATTCCCACCCACACCGGAGACGTGAAGGTCAGGATTGCCGGCACCATTCATCTAGATTCTAGAATCACCCACACTTCAGAAAGAGTAGGAAATTATCTTACCAAAAGGAGGACCATGAATTCTGGAAGGGGGATACGCCCCCGTGTCTCTGCTCCCCGCTTTCTCCTCCCACCAAGTTCCGAAGCCATCTCTCTAACTCCCAGGCCCAGTGGGTGACTTGTCAGCGCTTTCAGAGAGCTGGTATTTATTGGGTTGCCACCAGCACAGGCTCTCAGGGAGAGGCCTGGCAATGATTCATCTGTACTCATCCCTGTGTTTTCTTCAGCCTGCTTCTGCGCAAGGGGACAGCCCCACTGGCTCTTCCACAGCATCATCACTTTGGTTTCTCTCAAAATGTTTGCTCAGAAAAAGCCCAGAGTTTGGCCTCAGTTTATTCTGGGCTTCCAGGGGAATTTCCCATCCTCCTCGGATGCTATGGGTGAAGTTGCTAGAACATTCACTCCTTACCTGGCGAGACAGGAGGTAAATCTGGCTTCAGCACAGATTTATTTATTTATTTTGCATCAAAGACAAGCTCACTAGGATCACATCATTTGGGACAAGAGAAATGGTAAGAAGTAGTCGTCATTATACCCTGTCTTTCAACTGTCATCCTACTGCCCCCAAATCGCTGGTCTTGTCATAGCTGACCACATGCCAGTCCCAACTCTATCCTCCACCTGGATCTTAGAACTCAGCCATGATTTGGCCATCTCAAGCTTCTACCTTGTCCAAATCCACCCCATACAACCCCAACTGTGGCCTCTGAACTCTGGCTTGTCATCCAACCCCACCTCTGCAAAACCTCAACTTCTACCGCTCACAAGCCCAGTTGAACTTTGCATTGGGACTGATGGACGTTAACATCTCCAAAAGTGAGTAGTACTATTAATGATAATTATGGTATCTTGATTAGGTGAGCAACTTTGTAAGACAAATAGAAGCTCAGAGATATGAAAAGATGTGTCCAAGACCACACAGTATAATGGCAGTAAAAGTTTTGATTAGCAGATTTAAATTTCTTCATATTAGCCATGCTTTCCCTGCAGCCTCCTTCCTCCTTCAAGATTATTATTCCAGAGGATAGGTACCTGACTTCCTAAATAAGACCATAGCCTTGCAAACTGGGCCCTATAGAGAAGAAAAGAATGACCAGCAAGCTAGAGACCCAAGGAAGAGGTAATGTTGTAGCTTGAGTCTGAAGGCAGTCTTCTGGAAGTTTTCTCTTTTTTGAAAGAGAAGAAAGAACTTCAGTCCTTCAACTGATTGGATGAGGCCCACCCAGCTTATGGAGGGCAATCTGCTTTACTCAAAGTGTACTGATTTAAATGTTAATCTCATCTAAAAATACCTTCACAGCCACACCCACACATGCTTGATCAAATATCTGGGTACCATGGCCTAGTCAAACTGACACAGAAATTGAGCTGTTTCATCAGCCTAGGTTTCTATATAAAGGAGACGACTGGGAGGGAGGAAGGAGAGGGGATTGAACCATCCTGTGAAGGCAGTTGACCAAGAAAAGAGAAGTGCTTCAGATAAGTGAAAGGAACATCCAGAACAGAGGGAGTTTCCAGGCAGAGCCACCTCACAGGATGTCCTAGTAATGTCACAGCAGCAATCTGAAATAAGCATGGCAGTGTAGCTCCTCTGAGGCTGAGGGAGGCTTAGAGGTTTAGCCCTCCCAAGCTGCCCTCAGTTCCGGGGTGCTATGGACAGCTGGGCACTGGGGTGGAGTACTGGCTAGGAGGTCCACCATAGCAGGACCAAGGTGGTTCTGTAGAGAAGGCTGCAGAGATAAGAAACCATTTGGGCTGAGGCTGAAAGTATTCACAACAGCCCTCAGAAAGGTCTAGAGGTGATGGGACTGAGCTAGCCAGAGAGCATCTGGACTTTGCCCAAGGAGAGAGAGAGATAGAGAGAGAGAGAGAGAGAGAGAGATAGAGAGAGATAGATAGAGAGAGAGAGAGAGAGAGAGAAACTCAGCAGACCTCCAGTCTCACCTGTTGCAGACTTCACTTGGTCAGTCTACAATCAGGTAGACCAGGTGTTATTTCTGACACCAACATCCAACTGGCTTGGTGCCTCAGGCCCCCAGTGTTTTGTTTCCATCATAAGGTTGCATAGACCACACTCAGGCATCTTGGATTGGAGTTGGGGATGGCAGGCAGGAAACCATCCTTTCAGAGACTGGGTGTTTTTTTTTCTCCTAGACTCTAGGTAACCTAGAGCAACTGAGCCATTCCTAAAGATCTACTTAAATTATGGGTTCAAATTAAATATAAATTATATAGACTTTACAGTCCACATCTTATCTACTAACTGGCATAGAGAACTGGATTCATTAGAGGAAGCAATCCATTGCAGAGCTAATGTGTGATTGCATTTGTTCTGGTAATAAGGGGTGACTCCAGGAGGGAAAACTAGGTCTTCATTTCCTCAGAGTTTTATACTGACCCCCAGATAGACCATGTGATTAACAGATGTGCTTCAGGATCCTCCACCACCTCTGGCTAACTCCTGCCAGCCTCGATCCTACCCTCTGACCATGGCCTTCCAACATTCACTCTGAGGTCAACTGAGGCCAACTAAGGAAAGGGCACTTCCATCATTCTTTGTACAGCACATTGCTATACTTTTACTTTGAGAAATGTAAAAAATGCAGAAAAGTATCGAGAATGATATCACATATAATACCACTATCCAAATTAACATGTCCTATTTGTTTCTAGTATTTTAAACATGAGTGAGAAGTTACAGATGGACTTACTGTCCCCTTTGCCTGTTTTCTTCCCGTCTTCCCCAGAAGCAGCCAGGTTCACGAGTTTGAGGTGGATTCTTCTAGCCCATTAAAAAAAATACTTTTATGCACACACATACACACATCCATGAAAGATACAACTCATTTTGCATGTGTTTTAAAATCTAATCACACGTACCCAACCATATGCCTAATTTGGTAACTGCATTTCCCCTTGCTCTTAATGAGACTACATGTTAATGATTCTAGTTATTCATCTGCTATAATTTATTTGCTCTCTTATTGATGGACATTTTCCCCCTAATTTTTACATTCATAGCCAGAATCCCAGTGGTCATCTGTACATGTTTCCCTGAGTCTCTGGCAATGGGAATGCTGGCTTTCTTGTTTTGTGTAAGGCAGTTATCACACTAGGGCATCTCTCCACCGAGACGCTGAATTCCTTGAGATCAGGGGCTGTGTTCGATTCATCTCGGTATCGCCAGTGCCTACACATCATATGGAGATAAATGAATAGACACATCAATGAAATGCCTTCATCCCTCCCCCTGCTTTCCCAAACTAGCTTCCTCCCTCTGTCTAGCATGACGAGTCAAGGGAATTTCCTGCCACGGCTTACAGTGTGTGTTACCTGCATTTTCTTGTTTAACTGCCCCAACTTTCCGAGATATAACAGTTTACAAGTGATAAAATGAGGCTTAGAGAGGTGAAATGAATTCCTGTCATCACAGTCAGTTAGGAGTCAAGGTGAAATTTGAACCCAGGTCTGTGCAAATCCAGAGCTTGTGGCCACTCCACTCTCTTCCGCTACGTCTCAAATAGTGGGATTTGCTAATATGGAGCCGCCTGATATTTTGCCTTCATTAACATCATCTCAGCTTACCAGGGGTGGGCAAACTTTTTGACTCGAGGGCCACAATGGGTTCTTAAACTGGACCAGAGGGCCGGAACAAAAGCATGGATGGAGTGTTTGTGTGAACTAATATAAATTCAAAGTAAAGGAGCGGAAGGGAGAGCAAGAGAACCCTCCGCTCTTTCGGCTCCGTGGGCCGGATAGAACAGCCGAACGGGCCAGATCCGGCCCGCGGGCCGTAGTTTGCCCACGCTGGCTTAGACAGTTCTCTTCCCTTCAATGAAATATTTTTCCTCTCAGAGTCTTGGGAATTCACCGTCATTAATTATCCCACAGCTTTGACTAATTAACCGACATCTTTCTCGGGCTTTGCATCTACAGTAGAATCCTCAGGTGTTAGCAGGATGCTTTGTATGAGTGAGGCCAGCCCCATCTTTCTAGAGATGGGAAAGCCAGACCAAGGAGCTGAAGAAACGTGCCCAAGGTGCTATAGTGAAGTAGAAACCAAGCTAAGGCCAGCACTGGGTCTCCTGTGACCAGGTCTGGTCCCTTCCATCTGGCGTTTGGATTATCTGATGGGGCTGGTTCTCTAACAGGGAGGGAAGTTGAGTGGTGTATGGCTTTGCCATCTCACTGACTTCAGGGGAAATGAAGAAAGGTGCTGGCAGGACTCGGGCTGGGAACAGACATCCCAGAAACCAAGGGCTGTGCACCCGGTGAGTCCAGCGTGGGAAGCACCAGAGGGAAGCTCCAGGCGCTGCTGACTCTATTGACGAGGTGCAGGAGGCAGCTGCCTGACGCAGAGAGCCTATACTCATCAGGGTTGGCCGACTGCTGGCACAGACAACTCCAGGGGCTCAGAGGCAAAACTAAAATTAACTGCTTCACATCATGGTCCAGAGCTGCTGGTGGGTTTGATCTCTGCTTCCTGGGGTTGTTCAGGGAGTCAGTTTCCTTCCATCTTTGATCTATTCCCTGTCCTACATGCAGCCTGCAAAGTTAGTATCCAGGGTGGATAGGGAGCCAAGCTAAGTCAAGGTCAGTCAAGGGCAGAGCGTGTACTCCTGGCTTCACAGCCAGTGGCTGGGATTTCTGCCACACTGTCCTTCCTGCCTCTCAGCCTACCGGAGCTTGCTTGCTCCTGTCTGAAATGGGAGTCACACAGCCTGCTCTGCCCATCCTCAAAGCTCTAGAGCAGCGGTCGCCAACGGGTGGTCCGTGAGGTCCGAAGGGTTGGCGACTGCTCTTGAATATGTTTTGTAAATGGAAACACATCCTGCAGACCACCCACCTCAACCTGACTGCCCCTTCAGGCCCTGAGTGTAGATGACAGATCTGAGAAAGGTTCTTCAGGAATGGAAGGACAGCTGCAGGGTGTCGACGGCACAGGACACGGTCGCTGGGTCGCTGCCCCTGCGAGGTGAAGGCACAGGGAGCACCTTTCTCCAGACGAGGCTGGCGACTCAGGCTGTGGTGCGAGGCTGGCGACTCAGGCTGTGGTGCGCTCGGACATCCGGACATCCGAGGCTCAGTGCCTGTCTCCCCGGCCCCGCCTGCCAGCAGCCAGCAAGCTCACATCTGCAGGGTCAGTTGTTGACCTTGAACTTGGGCTGCAGCACCACTGGAGCCTGCCAGGGGAGTAGGTTGGCTAGAGAATGGACTTTGGAATCCATTAGCTCTGGATTTGAGTCTTGGTTCTGAGGCTTAGTGGGCTCGCTCTCCTCCTCCATAAAATGGGGAGAATGACTTATGTGGTTGTTTTGACAACTATGTGAGCTCATTATGAAAACTGCTTAGCAGATTGAAAACAAGCAGCACTCAGGAAAGCTGCGGTTCTTTTCATGCCCTGTCCAATGTGCGAGAGATGACTGCGGGGCACTTGCATAAGGGTTGAGTCAGAACTTCCCCTGTGGCTTCCCTCGTGGCCCCATTTCGATGAGCAGCCTTTTGTCTCAGTGTCCCCTTTCTGCCCATCCCAATCCTTTCCCCGAATCTTAGCCGGCTTAGCAGAGGCTCAGAGACTCCAGCTAGCCCTTCGAGGCCAGGTCCCCAGCCACCCCTGCCTCCTGAGGCCTCAGCTGGATTCCCAGGCTGAGCTCGACCATCCGGAGCACCTCGGCAGTGAAGTCTGAAATCTAACCTTTTCATGACCGTATTGATCATGGGCTAGTATCGATCTCATGGACTGGATCTTATGTAACATCCAGATTCCCACTAGAACCACAGTGAGCTTCCTCTGTAGCTGATGAGGCCTAGAGCAGAGCCTGAGGCCAAGGCTTGGGAGGGGACCCCAGGATGTGGGAGTGCGGGTGTGGGCAGGGAAGGCAGGGAGGAAGGCGAGGCCAGCGTGGGCTGAGAGTCACATTCCTCCTGGGCTCCTGTGGGAAGCATGGGCAACGTGCTCTGGCATTGTCCTGCAGAAGGAGAGGAGCCGGGGACGATCGCCCAGAGCCCCTACCCCTCATTGGTTGAGGTCCCCAGGGACCCCCCACCTCCCACTTTGAAAGGCCCCCGGGGTTAGCTCTGAGTGGGCTTCCCAGGCTCAGAAGAAAGCCGGAGGCAGAGAAGTGGAGAGACTTGGAGGCATGTGCTGGCAGGAGAACGTGTCCATGGACGTGGGGGTGATGACGGCTGAAGCCGCTTTACTTAGCGAGCTGCTTCCCACTCTGGAGTGTGCCTGGAACACTCTCAAGGTCTAGGTTCAAGTGTCACCCTCTACAGGGGGCTTTCCTGGTGTCTTATCTGAGGGAACCAACCTGGGGTTACTCCAACCCGTGCTGTTTTTCTCTCCACGACCTTCCTCTGGCAGTCTGTGGCCCGTGGAGCTTGAGACCTCCAAGTCCATGAGTGGGTCCGGGTGTTGGATCTGTTCAAGTCAGATGTGCACCTGACTTGGACTGGGGTCATCACAGACCAAGAGGGTCTAATTCCAGGACACAGGTGCCGAAAAAGTGCCAGTGCTTTGGGTGATTGGCAGCTGTCGGGGTGGGAGATGTCAGTTCGGGCCCAGCAGGCAAGGTAAGCGACTAGCCCAAGGTAACCAGCAGCAGGAAGTGGGAACCTCGGGGAGACAGAGGTCCAGTGTCATTTCTGCAGACAGAGGCAGGCAGCAGGAGGCTGTCTCGGGAGCCAACCAGGCGCTCCTCCTGGGCCCGCGCCGGCAGGTCAGGGCCCTTCTCTGGGCCTGGTTCCCATTCCCTCGCTGTGGCCACAGCGATGGTGTCACCACAGGGTGAGAGGAGAGGAGTGGCAAGTTTAGGGCCTGCCTCAAGGAAGATGCATTTTTTATCCGGCTGCAGCTCATTCGCAAACTGACCGTGAAGGGATCAAGAGCGTCCTTTGTGCGTCTTGGTCCAAAGGGGTGGAGGGGGTGGGGGGATGAGGCAGCCTGCAGTTCAGTGCTCTTGTCCCTGGAATTCTGGAGACTCTGTGTGCAGAGCAGCAGGGCAGACCCTTCCGCAGAGCATGGTTTTTCGAGCCTCAGGGAGAACAGCCATGTCTCCATGAGGCCAACTCAGCAGGACCACTTGCCTGAACAGTGAGTCACCTTCCCGACTATGGTCAGGAGCTGGGGCTGCAGGCGTCCCCTTCTCAAGGACCTCACCACATCTTGCTTCTCCACACTATGACGGGCACTAGGCAAGGGGGTGCGCGAGGGAGGTATCTGCCGTGCAGTCAGAGGAAACACTGGTGTGCACCCCTTTGCCTCACACATCTTTCCTCCAGGAACCCGGTTGCAACAGTAAATAACCTCTCGGCTCCCATCGTTTCGATAGTTCCTGAGAATGGAGCGTCAGTGGTGGCAGGGAAATCGGATTTATTCCTTATCCTTCTAGTCAGTGACTGCACGGTGGGCTGGCTCCCTGCTGGTGTTTGCAAGGTGCTAATTATATTTACCGCCGTGTTCATGGTTCCCATATGATAGGGCTCTAAATAAAGCTTTTCATTTGAGTCCTAATGCACTAAAGAAAGTGCCTCCTTAAGAGTGAGCTTTGAAGTTACCCAACCTTCCCGTGCCTCAGTTTCTCCTCTGTGCAATGGCTATATGGTGTTACTCACGCCATAACGTTTTCCTGAGGACTAACTGAGTTTCTACACGGGCAGCACTTATCACAGGGCCCGGCATGTACCTAGAGCTGTGACGAGCGCTCCATGTGCTTTTCAGCATCATCACTCATTTAAAGACATGGAATCTGAGGGAGGGAAGTCAGGGATTGTTTTCGAAGTGGGGGAGTCCAAATTGGGAGTCTCTGTGCAATTTCATGTTCTCAGTGCTCTTGTATCTTACCTTGCTGCAGAAGGATTTGCAGTGGCTTATGGATCAAACACAAATAAAATCGCACCAGTGGGATGAAAGCAGAGAGCGGTGGAAGGAACCAGAAGGAACAGAGCCGTGATGACCGGAGAAGGCAGGCGATGAGTTGTCTTTACTCTGCTTGCACCGGAGGCAGGGGGAGAGCATACTATCCACTTCCTGATCCCAGCACCAGGTACACATTCATTTGCCGCAGAAAGCTCCTCGGGCGCAGGGACAGGGACTGGACACAATGGGAGTGCCCGTGGGGTTCCTTGAGGCATAACTCACGCTGAGTACAATTTACTGTGTCTGTGTGTCCAGCTCTAACAATGAAGAGCTGTTAAAAGTGTGACTTCTGTGACTTCTATGACTCCACTAGAAGATCTGGCACTGTGTTTTTTAAAGAGATATATTTTTAAATTTTTAGAGAAAGAAGAGGGAGAGAGAGAAACATTGACGTGAGAGTAAAACATCGATCAGCTGCCTCCTGCACGCCCCCTACTGGGGATTGAGCCCACAACCTGGGCTTGTGCCCTGACTGGGAATCGAACCGGGGATCTTTTGGTGCATGGGACAACACCCGACCAACTGAGCCACACCAGCAGGGGCACGATCTAGGACTTCGCTTTTTGGAGCTGAAATGGCAAAGCAGAAATCGGGGTGTGAACCACCAATGGCAGATGCTCGTGTTGGCTGCCTCTCACAGTCATACACTCAATCTTAGATTTCCTCTCCTCTCTCTGCCCCAAATCCTGCCATGGAGCAGCTACCTGCACATAAAGCTCATGAGTTCACCTGTCTGAGCGTCTTCCTAAATTACCTGAGAGCATTCACCTTAGCTCCACCTTTGGATCCTTCGGGCAAGTGTTTACTGATCTCTGCTTCGTGTGAAGTATGTTTCTAGGGACTAGGGAGGCACAGCACTCACTGAGCACCCTCTACATGCCAGACACCTTGTGCTACACTTCAAACACAGTATCGAGTTGACTGCAATCGTGCGGGGCAGCTGTTATTCTTGCTGATTTATAGACAAAATGACCTGAGGCTCAGGGAAGTTACGTGACTTAGCCAAGGCGGCACTTGAAGCAGAGCCAGAGCCTAGACCGTGGATGGATTGATTCCACCGCAGACTTGTACACTGCCGTCTCCCCTGCCTGGTGCTGCCGCTTCGGAGTCTGCTAAGGACTGTTCCTGCCCCCAGCACCCTGCAGTCTGTTCGGGGACGCAGTTTCCTGACTCCATATCTAGTAGTCTTATTATAATCAACCTCAGACTTTAGTAGTAAAGCATGTATTACAGCCTGGCCAGTGTGGCTCAGTCTGTTGAGCATCATCCCATGAACCAAGAGGTCACTGGTTCAATTCCTGGTCAGGGCACATGCCCAGGTTGCAGGTTCGATCCCAGTAGGGGGTGTGCAGGAGGCAGCCAGCCAATCAGTGTTTCTCATCATTGATGTTTCTATCTCCCTCTCCCTTCCTCTCTCTAAAATCAAAACATATATTTAAAAAAACCCACATACATTATTATAGCTGTACATGAAGCCATTTCAATTTCATTCAAATTGGCATTTAGGTGAAGTGGGAGAAAGAATTAAGTGGTGACTGAGACTGAAGCTGAATGATAACAGCATCTCTTTTTACAGGTAAGCTAGAGGTTCCCGCCACCTCCTAAGGAAAGGTTGGAAAGTGAAATGTGGTTCCGCAGCCCGGGACTCGGTGAGATTCTCTGGCAGCAAATCACGGTGGGGGCTGCAGATTTCTCTTTTTGTAAGGAGCTCGCTTCGGAGAAACGAATGAAACCTACAGTTTTGAGGGGGTCTGCCAATGTGCTGGGTCCCTGGAGGAAGGGCCCTGTCTGTGCGCAGGAGCACTCACCACTTTTATTTCACCTCCTGTCTTAAGGGGTCACGTTCTTAAGGGTAAACATCTGTGTTTCTTGATGTTGCAACTCTTCCAGGGTTTTCTTTTCTTTTTGCATTTGGGTCTCAGGCTGGAGCAGACACAGTTTGGACAGCTCATACTAATGGAATGGAGGTGCAGAGTAAGTCCATGTTAGGGCTGGCGGGGACATGCTGACACCACTTTAAGTCGCCAAGCCCTCGGACCCTCCGGTGCCGGGTGCTCATGGCTGCGGTGACAGCCCGCTCACCCTCTGGGCAGCTTTGGCCGTGAGAAGTTCTTGTCTAACTTGAGAGCAGTGTGTCCCCGGGGACATTTTGGCACTGAATCCAAGTTCTTCTCTCTGTCCCCCAACAGACGTCTCCTCTCTCCCTTCCGGGAGAGACCTTCAGAGACTTTGAGACAGAGATTGTGGCCCTGCGCGTTATCCCAGGTTTCTCTCTCCAGGGAGGTGGTGTTTCTAATCTTCTCACCATCCCAATTGTTGAAATATGTGCCATTCTAAGGGTGACAAGTTTATTAACTAGACATCTACTGATTGAGTGCAACTCTTTTTTTCCCTTTAAACTGGGATTGGTCGTGACCTGGGAATCTTCCCAATAACTTGCAGGCAGTTACTATATGTTAACTGCTTAATAAAGGACTCCTCATTGTGCAACGACTATGTTCGAGCACTATGGGGAGAAATGAATGGAACCTTCCGTTTTGAGGAGGTTTGGGGTTCTGCCAATGTACCGGGTCTCCGGAGGTCTGTGGGCGCAGCCCTGGAGACGCAGTGGAGTCTGTAGCCTGCCCTGGAGCTAACCCGTGTGGCACTGAGTTAAAAGCCCTTTGCTATCTCCGAGCTGGGCTTTTGGGTGGAGATAGAAGCCTTTTCACACCTGACTCTGAGGCTCACCTGAAGGGCGTCCAGGTGGCTGGTGCTCAGGCTCCCCTGAGCTGAGTCCCATGTGTCTCTCTCCCTGGCCCCTTTCACACCCCTGGGCTTGCTGCTAACTGCTTTGAGGGCCTCAGTAGGCAGAGAGAAGCCGAATGCCTGAGGGGATGACCCAGCCTCTTTTTATATTGGGAAGCAGAGGTGCTTTATGGAAAAGCTCTGGGGCCCACAACTAGGTGAATCCAGTATAGCAATGCTCCTACTATCCCTGGAAAACGCCCTCTGATTCTGTCTGCCCCGTCACTTGAGTAATCTTTTAACAGTTAGTGCGTGTAAATAGAAGGCTGGGGAGGTCAGCTGATTTTGCTCACTTCCCATCAGTCCTTGAGAAATGATGGCTCTGGGCATGGTGGGGTGGCAGGGCCTGTCTAAACCCGGGGGGCTGCTCTCCGAGCTGCCACGTGTGTGGAAAGTCCCTGGAGAAGGGATTTGGGTTGAACACACACCACGTTCTGTCTTTCAGATGACTGATGCTTATGGTGCTTTTCCCTCCAAAGGTCTGCTGGGTTTCTCCCTCCTTGGCTGGAGGACAATCTCGGCCATGGCCGGCCCTAGGAGAGGCTGCTGCCTGGGGCTCTCCATACAGTACTTCCTTTGCTGTTTCTCTAAATCGCACTGGTAGGTTCTGACCTCTTGAGGACACAATGTGGGTGAGTGGGACCTGAATTTGAATCCACACTGATTGCCCGGCAGCTTTGGGAAAATCGTGTCCTCTCTGAGCTCATTTCTGCTTAAAATGATGATCTGGGGACAGAGTTGACACTCGAAGCATTCAATAGAAAACGAGGCGAGGCTAACCAGGTCTCCTTGCCTCTCCTCTCAGGGCTGGCTGCGCGGCCAGGTAGCATGCCATGACTGAGAAATGACAGCACAGGCTCTCTGGGGGCTGGAGATACGGTGGAGAGGACACTCATATAGCTCCTGCTGTTCAATTTCATTGGTTTCTAGAAAACATGCACCTACCTAAGTAAACTAGTGGCAAACCTGGTGGAAATATGTGCTGTGGAGAACAACAGAGAGGAGTACTGGGCCCAGGGCTTGTGTGTGCATGTGTGCACATGCATGTGTTTTTGCATGTGTGCATGTGCATGTGTGTGCTTATGTGGGTGGCGAGGGAAAGTCTCATGGAGAGAAGGTGACATTGGGAAGATGCCTGAAGGAAGTGAGAGTGAGTGACACGTGTGTTGGGGAAAGAGCGTTCCAGGCAAAGTCTGAAGGGGGAGCGTGCTTGCGGGTTTGAAGGACAGCAGGAAGGCTGGCGTGCTGAGAGCATCCTGGGAGCGGAGTTGAGGTCATGGAAGTATGAGGAGAGGGATCACGCAGGTCCTCAAAAGCCACTGTAACTCCCTGGACTTGGGCTAAGCCAGGAGGCAGGCTTTGGGGATTTTGAGCAGTGGGATGAGATGACTCAGCATTTTATAAGAGGATCACCCTACAGCTTCCTGGGGGCAAAGATGGGCTCTAGGAGGCAAACGTTGGGGGCACAGGGCCCTGACTTTGTTTTCAATGCTGCCCAAGCTTCTTGGGATAATCCAGAGAGATCGCCACCTAACCCAGGTGTTAGGGATGAAGAGAAAGTAATCATCCAGGGCAACAGGAACTGGCCCCATTGCTCTACGCTCGAAAGTTGAGCTGTAGGAAATGAGGGGCCTGGGACAAGCCAAAGGAACAAGTGTGGGACAGTAGGAAAGGGAGAGCTTGGCCTTCACAACCAGCAGTGAGGGAGGAGAAAGCAGACATAAGTTTGTGGTGGGATGTTAATACAACGGACCCTTAAACATGCCTGAGAAGGTTGGTCAGCAGTCCTTGCCAGGAGGTCCTTGCAGAATCTGAGTGGGATTGGACATGTGGTCAGAAACCCTGTCCCTGCCCCCCACGTTCCTGTCCCTCACCCCAATGCAGATTTGCAGGTGGTGACAAACCAAGGGTGTGTGGTTGTCTACAGGAGGCTTTGTGCAACGCCTGCCATGCCCTGGGCAGAACTTGAGCCCCTTATGGAGAGAGGGATTAGAGTGGAGGTGAAGTGTTTTCTCGAAAGGATCTGTGAGTCTGGGAGCCCAGTTGGCATCATGTCCACATCACCAGATTCACAAAGCTCCTACCCCCCTAAAGCTGGGGGAGACTGCCATCTACTGGAAGACTTAAGTATGCATCCAGACACAACTTGAGAGACAAACTTGTATTGGCATTTCCTCCAGGCCAGGCATGTCCAGTTTTTCTTTTAAATCAACACAAATTCTCTTCAGGGTAGGAGGTCCTCTTCATTCTCATTTCACTCTGAAAAATTAAGCGAGTAAACCAAGATCGTTTGGTCATTGGAAAACCTGGGGTTCAGCTCAGCTCCAACTGCAAGGATTACTTTGCAAAAGTTGCTGTGATCACACCTGCTTTGCAAACTGTAAAGTGTGATGTGGGAACTGGCAAGTGGCAGGTGTTCTGGGTGTACTGAGTGAGATGGCGCACCTCAAGGCTCTGTGGCTGAGGGGCTCAGAAGTCCTGGGCTTTAGTCCCAGCTCTGGCACCTCAAGGCCCGTGAACTTCACTGCTCTGAACACATTTAACCTATAACTGCAAATATACTGGACTAATGCAGCAGCTGCTTATTTGCACTGTGTGTGTGTTTCCTATAATATGCTGAGATCATCTTTCCAGTCTTGGGGTTGATCAAGGAGAGACCTGATTTCTGCTTCCTTTCTGAGCTTTCAATTCATTTCGGGGGGTGATCACTGGCAAGGGAAGAGGAGGAGGGGGAGGGAGCCCTCTGCTGGCCACTGATATAGCACACCTGCTCACATCCTGGCCAGGTGCACGTGGAGGCTCCTAGCACCCACTGGGCCAGGGGACACAGGTGGGGGGAGTTGCCTTTCTGAAGAGCAGGGCAATTGATTACGTCAGTCCTGCCTTCAATACCTTCCACAATTCTCAGCTGCGCTCAGAGGACACATGCCTACAAGGCCAGGCCTTGTACTACCTTCAAGCTTTGCAGTGTTCACATAAGAAACATTCAAACCTGTAAAGAATTTTTGTGAGTTTATTTGAGCCAAACTGTTGACAATTGCCGGGAAGCAGAATGTCAACATTCTCTGGAGAATGGCATTACTTATATTTTATTTAAATTACAATCAAAGGAGGAGACATAAGTGGGTTACATGAAATCCATTGGTGATAGATTAGGAAAGTGGGAGAAAGCAAAGCTGGGAAACTTCTGGGATTGGATAAAAAGTAAAATGACAGACACTTGCTTCTTTTACATAGCTGGGCACAGGATACATAGGTGTTAACAGTCAACAATTAACATAAAATAACAATGAGGGAATTTGTGGTCTCTACCCTGGTGCATTGATTGTGCCCTGAGGGGTCTGGATAGGATAAAGGGAAGTCACAAGTTACTCTGACTTTCCAAAGGGGCCTTATAGTAGCTGCAGAAGACAATAGGCTCATTAAGATCAAAGTTGATCTTTGTCAGGGAAGATACTGGCCTAGATCAGTGGTCGGCAAACTCATTAGTCAACAGAGCCAAATATCAACAGTACAACGATTGAAATTTCTTTTGAGAGCCACATTTTTTAAACTTCTAATGCCACTTCTTCAAAATAGACTCGCCCAGGCCGTGGTATTTTGTGGAAGAGCCAACTCAAGGGGCCAAAGAGCCGCATGTGGCTCGCGAGCCGCAGTTTGCCGACCATGGGCCTAGGTCCAGGACATGACTACCCATCATAAACTGCTTTTTTATGTAAAAAGTTTTCATTTCAGACCATCTTTTGTGGTTACTCTAGGTCTCTGAGTTTGCAAGGCCGCCACACAGGCCTTCCCTGAGCTAGTCAGGTGAGCAGGTGGCCCCTTTTGGTTCCCAGCAGCCAGCCACAGCCTGACCTTGGTCTTACCATTGTCTTCATTCTAAGCACGGAGCCGCCACTGAGTCCTCCTCCCCTCTCACCCACATTCTGAGGAGCCATGCCCTACCTAGTGCTCCAGGTCTCCGCAGCCCCCCATTCCTGCAGTTAGTGGGGCCTTGACTCTGGCTCTCTACATCTCTAATTCGGCTCGCCCCATCGAAATGGCACCATGTCTAGGAAAGATGCCCTGTTGGAATTGAGGGCAGCTCAGGATATGGAGAAGCTCTCTGGAACCCCAAGTCCTATGGGTGTTACCTTCTAAACCTCACTGAATCATGAGCACCAGCTTAGCTCCATCTACCTTTTTTGGGAGGGGATGGGACTGCCACTCAGAGACCTCAGGGCAGGAGCCGGCAGAGGGTTAAGGCTGCACTACGGCTTGGTGGTCGCAGGGCACCCGCTTGTTTGGGTGTATGGAGCAAAGCGGGTGTTGCTATGGCTGAATTGCAGGCAACAAGTCTGTGATCTGGAGCAGCAAATTGTGTCTGTGACATGACAGCGCTTATTAAATCGTGATAAACTGTGCAGCAAAGGGCCTGGCCAGAGTTCTGATGCTCTGATCCTCTCTCTGAGCCATCACGTTCCATTTGAATGAGGCCTATCAGCCCCAACGTTTCCATTAAATAAGTCAATTTGCTGAAAGCGCCTCAGGGAATGAACTGGGGATTGCTTTCCCCATCCTGGTTCTAAAAGAGAAATGTGTCCAGTGTGGTTCTGACTCTTAGTCACTGGTTGTGAATAGATCTGCCTGGTGTGCTGGGCAGTGAGCTTCCCTATTACCAGATGTATTCAGGCTGAGGCTGGGGGATGGGGGACACTGGGCTCTCCCTTCCTTTCGGGGGGCTTTGAGTAGGGAGAAGGAGATATTCCTAACAGGCATTCTTTGCAGTTCTAAGATTCCGGTTTGTGGACCCTGATGAAGGATCCCGTGGACCTTCCTCATTCTGCAACCTGTCCGTTGTCCTCATGGCACCCCCTTCCCCAGGGAAGCGGGGAGTTTCATCAGGGGTGGGGGTCGGGGAGCAGGGTTTAAATCCTGGTTCTATTATTAACTGGGTAAGTAGCCACATACAAGGCATCGCTCTTGTAGGAACCCCAACCTATCATATGTAAAGTAATAGTAGGATAACTACTGCCTATTAGTACTTAATGTGTGCCGGGCACCATGCTAAGGGCCTCCTGTGGGTAATATCACTCATTTCTCACGAAAATGCTTTGACATGAACACGTGTGTGAGCACCCCCACTCAGGCAGTTCTGCCTCATCTATGTCATAACATTGTTAGGCGATCACATAGGAAAATGGGTGTAAAAAACAGCTTTTAAACCATAAACAACTAGTCTTGGAAATATTGAGCAAGAAGCTGAATCTAATGTGTAAGCTTTTCCGACCTTGTTCAACTTTGTCCAGAAAAGTGTTTCCCCCACTTCTGGCCCTTGTTTCCCACGTGACCAGCACCCTCCTCGCCTTCCTGTTCCAGTACCCCCTGGTGTTGTTCAAATACGTTGGTTTTGGTGGGATTCAAGCTCAACAATGGAAGGTGAAACAACAGCCCAATTTAAAAGTACTTGTGCTTTTATTAAAAAAAAATACAATCAGGTACTGTCCACATGTGTTTCGGGAAGGAAAGTCTCTTTAAAAATCCTTAGTTTTCACCATCATCCTTATTATTATATTAATAATATTAATTATATCCTTAACATTGAAACAGGGTTGCTTTTCTGGGTTCTGTTGTATGCAATGTAAAAAATGGGGATGGCTCCCAATGACACACACTGAATCACTGGGAACAAAAATAACAATAATTAATTATGCAGCTTTGTGTAAAAGACAGCCGGTTCTAAAACTACCACTGTACAGCCAGGTACCCCCACCCCATTCCCACAGCCGCCGCGAGAAGGAAAACCACTGGGCTGCTGTCCTGGGAGGCTTTTGCGGATTCGAACAACACAACAGAAACCTGTTGGAGAGTTGTCTTTGGTGCGAAGGAAGGAATCGCAGAGGGGGGAGGCCGTGCTCCTGCCGTTGGCCCCGAGGCGCCATGGTCCACGTGAACTCCTGCCAAATGCCCAGGTGTGGCTTGACGGTTGGACGGGTTGCACTGGTGCTTTGGTAAAATTCTCTTCTTCCTCTGGGCCCTACACCTCTCAGCCAGTTGTCCCTGCAATTCACGCCCGCTTGCGCCTGCCTTCGAGGTTTCGGAAGTTGCTGGGTCTCACCTTCATCTCAGCAAACTGGATGGAATGTTCATGGCCCTTCCAGTGGAACCAGTTAACACCCTGTAGAACGAGAGAAGAGCTCCCAGTTGGTCTTGACCATTGCTCTCTAGAGGACGGGGTGAGTTCTGTTCCAGCGTGACTGCCGGGCAGTTCACAGCTGTCTCTGTCTGTTGACCTGTGTGGTGAAAAGTGCCAGAGGGGCTGGCAGAATCAGACTCAACTGTGTTACTCTAGTCACAAGCCACCTGAGATTGGCTCTGCCATCTGAAACTAAGTGGTGGCCGATGGCACTTGCCATCACGAGGAAAAGAATTCAGGTCAGGACTGGAGGTAACAGAATTGAGTAGCTCCGTGCGGGGGCGTCTATAATCCACAGGATTCCTACCAAGGATCTGACGGGGTTGGAATGGGATGGCAGAACGTGAAGGAGCTAGCACAGCGCTGGAGCAGAGCCAGAGCTAGGGACCACCCCGCTCTCCTTTACGGCCTTTTACATTATCTTCTCCTTCTTCCACAATTGGGTGAAGGATGGAAAAAGACGTTTCCCTTGGCACATAGCCGTCTTTCTTTTTCAGGAAGACTTTGTATTGCACTGATGTTAGGGGACAAGGCGGTGAAGGTGATACAATAACGCTCAGAGTGGAAGTGTAACTGAGGCGACATAATAAGACGCAGGGACACCTGCGCTCACCCCACTTCACCTCATGGCCTTCCCTTTGTCTGCTCTCCTTTTGGGGTTCAAAGATTTTGCCCAAGGAAAGCTATTTTGGAATCCACTTGATCAGTGGTTCCCCTCGTGTACTATTTCTATGACTTCACTTGACCTGCATGTCATGGAGGTTCCCCCTGCTGTGCTGGGGAAAACATGTCATCTACTGAGGTTGCTGCCCCTAGTCTCACCCCCAACTGGCTTCCCAAGCTTGGTCCTGGGCCCTCTCGGTCTGCTCACCTGACTGTGGTTATTGTCCCCATATCTGCCCATCAGGTTGACACGGTGACAGTTCTTGTACCAGAAGGCCCCCTTGTAGGACAGAGCACAGTTGGTGATGGCCGAGTCCGTGTCCTTGTCGAAGGTGGAGAAGGACCTGCCATTGTGGTAGGCCATCGAGTCACCTGGGAGAACGAGTGAGAATGCACCTGAGAGATCCCAGCTGGAGTCTCCTCTGGGATGTGAAGGACACAACCTGAGGTGACAAGGGAACGGTCCTGGGTGGGCCGGCCTTGAACACTAGACCAAATTTAGGATCACACATGGGACTGGATGGCATATGAGTATCACCCAAGGATGCATTTCTGATAGAAGCAGCATAATGTGGTAGAAAGACGGCTGTGGGTGACTTTGGATGGTCCAGCTTCAAGTCCCATCTCTTTCACTCCCTAGCTGTGACCTTGCACAGGTCAAGCCGCTTTTTGCACCTCAGTTTTCTAAGCTATAAAATGGGACTAGCACATTGATTCTATCCACCTCAGGTGCTGCTGGGACCATTTATGAGGTGTATGCTAAAAAGGTAGAGTTGAGCAAATAGTTATGATTGGTGCTAGTTATATGATGTTTTGCATTCCCTGTCCATAAAGGTGCTGAGTAATGCGAGAAATCTGCATTTAAGAATGCTTTGCCCCAGCCCTGGCTGGTGTGGCTCAGTGGATAGAGTGTCGGCCTGCGGACTGAAGGGTCCCAGGTTCGATTCCGGTCAAGGGCATGTACCATGGTTGCGGGCACATCCCCAGTAGGAGGTGTGCAGGAGGCAGCTGATCGATGTTTCTCTCTCATCGATGTTTCTAACTCTCTATCCCTCTCCCTTCCTCTCTGTAAAAAATCAATAAAATATATTTAATTAAAAAAAAAAAAAAGAATGCTTTGCCCCAAATACAAATCTTTAGAACCATACTTAGAATCAAACCCTTCAGCTATCAGATGTAACCCAATAGCCTGTGCACCACAGAGTTATTTTTCTAAGTGTTTATGGGACCAGCGTTCCCAACTCTTAGACAAGAAGCCCACTCATAGAGTGCTTTTTGGGAATCTGGTTTGCAGTTAACACACTGAGTTTTGGGAAGATTTCAGTGCCGTTCTTCCTGTGCACCCTCACTCCCCACCAGGCCAGTGCGGTGCATGAAAGCATCAGGATGCCCTGGCACCTACCCTGACCTTTAGGAGCAGGTTGTCAGAGGCAGCAGGTACCTGTCTAAGCTGCTGAGAGCATGAGCGTGGCAGGTGGACACTGATGAATGAGATGTCTTCTGTGAGGGATGTATCCCAGCTCATCTCTGCTGGAATTACAGAGATGGGTGGAGGCTCACTCACTCCCGCTGACAGCGTCTTTGTTTGCCATGTAACTGGATCCCTCTTGCCTGAAGCCATCTCCACCAAAGAGGTATTTATGGCCAGCTAATAAAATGTCAGGCTTCTTTGAGGGTGCCTCTCTTTCTGTAAAGAGCTTTGTCTCTCCTCTGACTGAGCCTGGCTTTTGGCAAACCTTTATCTGGAGACGTTTTTCAAAAATCATAGATGTTTTCTTTCAGGGCTCAGAGAGGCTGTAAATGTACCACAGCATCTCTTCGGTTTTCATGCACATCACCGAGAGCCACCCAAAGTGGGCAGGGTGGCACAGGCTGGGCACACTCGCAGACCTGATCCCTCTTGTTCCCAAGAGCACCTTCTGCAGCCCGGCTTGTACCTGGGCCCACCCTGTACAAGCTGTGTCACTTGGGCACATTGCCGAACTTTTCTGAGCCCCGTTTTCCTCCTCTGTGCCTTCCTGGCATGGCTTCTGTGAGAGCTGAGTGGGGTGATGTGTGGGAATATCTGCACCAGAGGATGCGACCCAGGAGCCCTGAATGCATGCTGTGTCCTTGTTTATTTCTCCTCTAATGTGGCGCCAGACACCACACAGAGGCCGTGTCAAGTCAAGAAATCTGCGCTAGGTTGGGGACCAAAGAACGAAAATACTGCTAGCGGTCTTCTGCCCTGGGGTGTTCAGGCTGATGCTGGTTGGCCATGTGGCAGGAATATCTTCAAAGAGACTCGAGCAATTGGTAATGCATTGAATTGTTTGCTACTCAGAGTGAAACACCACCCACAGCAGCATCACCAGGGAGTTTGTAAGAAACACTGAATTTCGGTGTGGCATCCCTTGAGGGCTCATCCTATATAATAGCACCTGGCATCCCTTGAGGGCTCATCCTATATAATAGAAGGCTAATATGCAAATCAAACTGCAGAACGACTGGTCGCTATGATGTGCACTGACCACCAGGGGGCAGACGCTCAACACAGGAGCTGCCCCTGGTGGTCAGTGCACTCCCACATGGGGAGCGCCACTCAGCCAGAAGCCGGGCTCACTGCTGGCGAGCATAGTGGTGGTGGCTGGAGCCTCTCCTGCCTCCACAGCAGTCGGACATCCCCCGAGGGATGAATTTTGTGCACCGGGCCTCAGTATGTACATAATAGATTGAGAAGTACTGGGTTACACGAGTGTGAAGGCCCTCTGAGAGACTTTTTCTGTCAGTCTATGTAAGCTGAAATCTAAACATTTCTAAGTGATGGCAGCTCCAGATCAGCCCTGAGTGTCCTGCTTTCCAACCTTCTCTGTTTCGGTGACCAAAATACTTGCCCAGCTTGGTCCAATAGCAGCTCTTCCGGATTAGCACCCAGTAGGGATTCAAATACTCAATAAATTGATGACCCAATAAATGAATGGAATAATGAAGGAAGGGAAGGGATGATGCAGGGAGGAATCAGCTGAGAGCACAGGAAGGTCCTGTGGTTCTATGGGCTCTGAGTTGCTGTCCGTACCTGCTGTCCCACTGTACCCCTCCACCTTCAGCTTGTAGCGAGTCTTGGCGTCTCCCACGCTGAACTTGTCGTAGACGGCATAGGCTGTCTTCCCATGGTCCCGCAGGTCCACCCGCAGCTCGTACTGCCCCTGGGACGTGATTTTGTTCAGGTTGTCCAGGCCTGTGGACGACAGGCAAGGGTTGATGCAGAAGCACCAGCAACAGAGGCCATTGTTTCTACTCCACTCACATCAGGGCAGAGGCTGATGTGTGTTAAGGAGGGTCGAGTCTCAGACCCGGGCTTGCAGCTTGGTCTGCTCCTTGCTGGGGCAACACCAGGCAAACAGATGATGTTTCTAAGCCTCAGGCAAACTTGGGTTGAGAGCTTTGCCCTGCCAACCCCTAGGGCATTGGTCGGCAAACCACGGCTCACGAGCCACATGCGGCTCTTTGGCCCCTTGAGTGTGGCTCTTCCACAAAATACCATGGCCTGGGCAAGTCTATTTTAGAAGAAGTTTAAGTTTAAAAAATTTGGCTCTCAAAAGAAATTTCAATCGTTGTACTGTTGATATTTGGCTCTGTTGACTAATGAGTTTGCCGACCACTGCCCTAGGGTGTTGTGAAGATCAGAGGAGATGAGGTGGAGAAAGCCCTGGTAAACTCTAAAGCTCCGTACAAGTGAAAGACAATGGATGATAGCTGGATAGACATTCCCCGCCAGACAATCCCTTTGCAGGCAGGTTATCGGAAGGTGTGAGCTGTGTGGATGGATGGAGGAGGGCATTGTAGTGCTGCCTCAGGAGATTTCAAATTGCAGCTCAAATGCTAACAGTATTGGCTAGATTCTCCTCCAAGACTCTGGTTTCCTATGTGCAAGATCGGAACTTTGTACCTTGCAGGGGTGCTTAAAGGTTATGGCTATAAGACCCCATCTCAGCACTGGGAGCCCAGGGCAGAAGCAGTTAATGGTTCAGGAGGACAATTCTTAAATGGCCAGTGAGTGACTAAAGGCGAGGCTCATTCATAAGGCCTGGCTGTTGGCTTTCCCTTGACCAGAGTTCTATTTTTAATGATACAGAGAATTTAAAGTATTTTCCACTGGGAAGTTGAAATCTGTGTCTACTACAAGAGCTGCTTCCCCCTCATCCATTTCTCTCCCAGAGGTCGCTGTGGGTTGGGACAAGTGGTGAGGGGGCAGAAATGGACGTTTGGGACACAAGCATGCAGGGTGGCCTCACCGAGCCAGAACTCTTCTCTGCGGTCCCCAAACCCAGCAGCATAGGCTTTCCAGTTGCGATAGAAGTCCTCACGTCCGTTTTTGCGTCTCAGGAACACCTGTGAACATAACCAGTGAGGCCGGGTGCACTTAAGCTACTGGAGAAAGAGAAGGCATCTTTCTGAGAGAAAGAACATCGGGCCATGGGAAAGCACCTGTCCCAGCTCTGTCCTCATAATTTTCCAGGTAATTTGGGCAGCTCACCTCCTTTCTCTGAGCCTCGGTGTTGTCATCTGAAGCATAGGGACTAAAAACACCACCCACCACCCATGATGATGCTGTGTCAGTGGAGGGTCGCTTGTAACTAATGCATACCCTGGGGCGGGATGCTAATGGCGGGAAGGCTGTGCCTGTGGGAAACGGCCTGGGGGTACTCACTATACCACATGCTCAATTTTTTTTTTTAAATAATAGTGTTGCATTGTATTATTTATTATTATTTTTTAATCCTCACCCTAGGATATTTCTTTCCCATTCATTTTTAGAGTGAAAGAGAGAGGGACAGACAGAGAGAAACATCGATGTGAGAGAAACACATCGATTGGTTGCCTCCTGCTCATGCCCTGACCAGGGCCCGGGCCAGGGAGGGAGCCTGCAACCAAGGTACATGCCCTTGATTGGAATCGAACCTGGGACTCTTCCATCCACAGGCTGATGCTCTATCCATTGAGCAAAACCGGCTAGGGCCACATGCTCAATTTTGTTGTAAACGTAAAACTGCTCTAAAAAATAGTGTATCAATTTAAAAAATATTACCCAGATTGTATGGTAATGCAATTGAAATAATTCATATAAAATTCTTAGCACAATGCCTGGTAGAGAGCAAATGCTAATTAATATATTCAGTGGGTTTATGACCACTGCCATTTTTGTGCATCACAGAGCTAAGCATCAGATGAGATAAATTACAAGAAAAGTATTTTCTTCTTCTTTTCGCCCCCATTCTTTTGTTTAAGTGACAATCCTTGAGTGTCTGCTTGTGGCAGGTACTATCTTACAAACCTCATGCACCTTGGGGTCGGAGTGCAGGGGCAGGACCTCCAGCCCTCCTGCCCCACGTGCCCTCTCTCTCCCGCCCCCGTGCCTGGGGTTTCGGCGATACTCACGATCCATCCACCCCCATCAGAGGTCATGTCACAGAAGACTTCCAGAGCCTGGGCCTTATCGCCGTTCAGATAAATGGTGTAGAGGCCAGAGGTTGTGTCTCCGTTCAACATTGCCTGGGAGCAGTCCCTGGGGAATGGGTACAGGAGTCCAACTGGGGGGTAGAAGAAAGAGTAATGTCAGAGCAGGGAGACTGGGGTGGGAGCTTGTGGATTTCAGCTCTACTCCTTGTTGGCTGGATGACTGACCCTCTCTGAGGCTCTATTCCCTCAGATGCAAGGGAGGACAAAACCTATTTGCATGGGTGCAGTGCGGCTTAGAGGTTGTGGATCTAAGGGACACGTCCATCTCAGTCCCTTAGATTGATGGAAGCTGTCAATGATGTCAGTGGGAGGAGGGCTGAGCCACTGTGATGGCCATGTGGGAGGTTGGCCTCAATTTACCTGGAGTGGCCAGGCAGCATCTAATGGACACTCAGGTGCTGGCCAGGATGTCTAGGTCCCCAGCACCCAGTGGGTGGCTCACTGTGGATCAGGGCACTCTGTTAGGCCGGATGCATCTCAGTGTCACCAGATAATTTAGGAGTTCCAGTCCTGAACTCCTCACTTCCTTGCCTTAGGACGCTGGAGAAGGCATTTAACTACCCTGAGCCTAGGGATCTTAGACAGGTGGGGTCGGGGGAGAACAAGAATGCCTGGGGAATTTCCAAGTGCAGTAATGTGATGCAAACACTTAAAACCATGATCGATACAGACAATCTTGGGTCTGTGCTTAGCAGGTGGCAGGGAGTACTGATGGCCACAGCTGTCCTTTTTCTGATCTGACTCCTCACTGTACTTGACCTTCACCTGAGGTTGCATCATTAGCTGTTGTCTATTTTACAGCCCTCATCTGAAGTCATATTTAGGGCACATTCCTATTTTTGTGTTCCCAACACCTGGTGTAAGTTCTGACAAAGAGGTGCATTTGCCTGTGACCCTCCCTCAGCAGGTGTGTGCAGAGTAACCAAAGTGAAAAGTGCGGGCAGGAGGTATCTCTGGGGTCTGCTCCATGCAACCCAGGTTCAGGGCTCCCCAAAGGCAGACTCCTCTCTTCCCAGGAATGGCTCCTTCCTCTTATTCACCAATGGAGCACCTGGCATGTCTAACATCTACAGAAGATACGCAGTGGCAGGGTGCAGGGGTGGTTCCCTGGTCCTGGAACACCTGAGCCCAAAGCTGACTCTTAAGTCATGGTGTAGCCTTGAGAAAATCAAGGGAGCCTCTGTTTCTTCACCAAAACACTGGGAATGGCATTCCTGGCCCACCACACCAGGTTGGTGGTAGGCCTGTGCGTGAGTGAATATGGACAGGCTTTGCAAATGTTGAGAAGCTGAAGAAGAAAAAGAGGGGGCCCTGAGCGTATAATGAGCCCTGAGAATGGACGACACAATGGGCTGGGAGTTCAAACACAACACAAGGACCCTCACAAAGTTCTTATGAAGAAGGGATGGTTATCAAGCCCATTGTATAGATGAAAAAAGTGAGGCTCGTAGAATGGCAGTGATTTCCTGAGTCACACAGAGCAAGTGGTGGAGATGAGGACTGAATTCAGACGTTCTCACTACTGACCCTCCTTCCCTTTCACCATGAGCCCTGTCATCTCTTGTACCCATATTCCTTGGGCTGTCAGGGAGTGGCAGGGAATTGATCCTTGTCAGAGATTGGATGGGTGAATTTAATGAGCAGTCAGAGGAGAGGAGGAGGGTTGGTTCAGTCTCACAGGTTTGATCCCTACGCCCCTTACTTGTGGTGAAGATGGTCTGGACCAGCTTGCTCCTCAGGGGCCCGTTCAGTGCCTGGATCTTTGCTGTGTAGTGAGTGGATGGGCTCAGCTCTGCTAGGCTGTAGGAGGTGGTGTCTGGACCCACAATGACTTCCTAAGGACAGAAGGAAGAACATAATAGCGTTTGGCCACATAAATCCTTAGGACACAGATGATGTAGTCATTCATTCACCCGTCTGTTTATTTCTTAAATCAGTAAGAAACCACTGAGTATCACTCTGTGCCAGGTGCCATGCTTGCTTCTAAGATGTGAGAGATGGAGAGAATGCAGCACGAGCAAAGGTCCTGGTGCCAGAAGAGGCAGAACTAATGAAAATAATATGAAAAGGCAATGACCTATCTCAACTATACTTGGTATTTGGTGGGGGAGTGATGATAGAAGAGATGGGCAATGACCATATGACGAGGGGGCTTAAAAGTCATGCTCTTGGAATTTAAAGTTTATCAGGATTAGAAATGGAGATTCCTCAAAGGTTTTTGAACAAGTGAATGACACAAACCCAATTTAATCTGGGAGATTAAGGAGAAAAGGTTTAGACTTTGAGGCAGTTATATCAGTGGTCCCTAAATATGGCTCTTTTTTTCACAGCCCCCTGGGAATTTTTTAGATAATGCAACACTTGGGCTCTACCCCATACTGCCTGGATCATACGGGCTGGGGATGGGGCCTGGCCAGGTGCATATTCAAGAAACTCCCCAGGTGATCTCTTAAGTCAGGAGATGGTTATGGGGCTCAGTAGGCATGGCCTGGTTACGCCTGGCGCTGACCCAGCACGCCCCTTTTCTAGAACAGAGACTTCCAGGGGAGGCAGCGTGTGCCGCTGCGGCAAGCCTGCGCTGACTGCGCTGTGGCTTGTGCCTGGTCACTGCGCTGCTGTCCAGAGGAGGTGATCAGTTTCAGTTTGCAGGAAATGCTCTTTCTTTTCGACTCTTCTTTCCAGCTTCCAATGCCTGTGAAATCACCTTTTAGCAAATGCACTTGGTGCCTTGGATTGAAATTCAACCTAAATTCCTAGCTAACCACACACAGTGGTCCTCTCCACAAGCTGCAAACACAGCCGACTGGGTTCAGGCAGGAATGAGCAGTGCGGAGGCCCCTGGAAGGTCCTCTTCCACCCTCACAACTGGGCAGGTGAAGTTCTCCTGATTTTTCCAATGGGGGTGGAGCTTCCGAGAAGCTAAGAGACTTGCTCTCACTCCAGCATTTATTGGTGGCAGAGGATGGTCTTGCCTTTTGTCTCCCAAGATCCTGTCCAGAACTCTTTCGTCCTATACCAGGATGCTTTAAATCCATCCTTCCTTCCCCTCCCCTCCCCTCCCTCCCTCCCTCCCTCCCACATTTTATTAAGAGAGGAATGGAGAGGGAAAGATAGAAACATCAATTAGCTGCCTCCTGCACGCCCCCTTCTGGGGACCAAACATGTGCCCTGACCCAAAATAAAACCAGTGACCTCCTAGAGCATGGGTCGATGCTCAACCACTGAGCCACACCAGTTGGGCCTGCTTTTCTTGAGTGAAACACATAAAGCTGGGGATTGGACGTACAGGAAAGTAAACCAGGGTAAGTGCTCAATTGATACCAGTGGCCCAGTGACCTTCGTGTGGCCCTTAGGTCTGGCCCTTCGGGAAGGATCAGGTACAAAGCTGGGTTCATTGAATTACTTGGGGATACAATTACCTATCAGTTCTCTAGGCTGCTGTGCAAAGTCATCCTCCAGGCAATTAGAATGCACTGAAACAAGACTCAGGACTTCAGGTAAACACCAAGTCCTAGAACGCCTGATCAGGAAGGGCCCTGAGAGACGGTGGGCCCAATGCACTCGTTCTATGGATGTGGGCACTGCCACCCAGAGAGAGCAGGACATGCCTCTGTTCACACAGGGAGGGAGTGCATTGTTCTACCGACTCTAAGAGGGGCCATGAGAGTAACCAGAAATGAGTGTCCACTTCTGGTTAAGCATGGCAGAGCAGACATGCCAGTTTATCTCGACTTGCTTCTGATGCCCAGTAAAATGATGGTAAATGAATATAAACTATAAACCCCCAAAGTGAGGGAAAGGGCTGAGGAGATGGCCACAGGCGTGCGATGTCAACAGGATCCTGGTAGACGGAAAGCGTGCGGTGCAAGGACATGGAGGGACAGAATGGAGCGGGGCATTAATCTGTCCCATGCCTTGTTTCTCTCTTTTACTTACTTACATGTGCTTTTATAATTTGCCAAATGTTGTCAAATCATTAGGCTGGGGAACCTAGTGAGGGGGGCAGAGCCTGGCAGAGGCTCCATGATGATGCCCCAGAGCCCAGCAGGTTCAGGAATGGAATGTATGCAAAGGCAAAGATGCTGCTGAAGGCCAGCGTGGGGCATGGCTGAATAACAGTTTGTTGAAAACTGCACAAGAAACAGATTTCCAGCCCTGACAGTCCACACACTGTCCTTCATGTCCACACGGAAGGCTGATAGTCCCTGGACAGGCTGAGTCAGGCAGAGACTCTGTATTCAAGTCCACCAGGGCCAGCTGCAGGGGAGGCCGTGGCGTCACCCTAGACCCAGGCCCGCAGAGTGGGAGCCACACTCTTTCTCCAGCGAGGCTCCCGGCAGCTGGGCCTGGCGGAGTTGGAGGATCCTCTGGGGAGACAGAGTAGCTCAAGTGAAAAGGCTGACAGCACTGATACTTGGGAGCCCCCTAAAGATCGCTGGGCTCTTGCCCCATCACTCTATGGTAAGCCCCAACATTGACAAGCCTGTAGGTGCGTTTGGACTTCCCAGTCAGCAGCTTCCTTCTTGGCCCCAGCACAAAAGGACAGACAGACATTGCGGGGCATCTCCAACAGAAACAGTGGAGACCTCAACCAAACCAGTGGCAACAAAGCTGAAGGAAGAGCTATGCAGGTTGTGGAATAAAATCACGGTAACATATACCCTCCTAGACAAAGAGAAGATGATGCAGGGAACACCAACAATACACTGGAAATGGATGAATGTGCAGGGAATAAGGAAAGGATTCTGGGAATATAAAGAACGGTGACCGAAATTACAAACTCAGGAACGAGTTCAGTTTGGAAAATCTCACTTGTGGGAAGCCCTGAAGTTATTTCAGATTACAAAGTAAAAGAAAGAAGTTCGTGGGTAGAGAAAGTAAATAGTATGAACCATTTCTGTAAACTGTATTAACAGCTAATGTCCTAAGAACATGGTTGATGTGTATTTCAGCACAGCATGGGGTGATGCTACCTGGGAGATCACAGATGATATATAGCCAGAACACAGAAGAAGCCTTTAGCTTTTGTTCAAATATTAAAGGACCAAGAATCCAGCGCCTAAAATGTCCTCATCTTCTGAGCATGGCTCTTGACCTTGGCTGGCTACCGACTCTGGAGCCTGGTAAAAATGAGAGGCTGGAGCCAGTGATTCAGAAGGTCTGGCATCCAGGCCCTGTTCGTGTTTTTTCACTTTCCCAGTTGCACTGGGCAGAGAAACACACCCAGATCATTCTTCCCTTCTTTGAGGATAATGTAAACATTTCAACCATCCGTGGGGAGTTGTTTATATACTTCAACGTACCTTGACTGTACCGTCCACAGATTCATACACCAATAAGTAACCAGTGACAGGTGCCCGGGGGGCTCGCCAAGTGAGGAGGGCAGTTTCTGACTGGACCTCAGTAGCAGTCAAGTCTCTGGGAGAATCGAGGTCTGGAGAAGAGAAGACAATCCATAGCAAATAAGTCCGCAAGTGTTCAACAAAAATCCCTGGCCAGGCATCAGGAGGTCTGGCGCCACGTCCTTCCCCACCACTGTCCTGGATGACCTTGGGTAGAACCTTCCTCATCTGTACATGAGGAGGTTGAGCCATATCATCTCCAAAGACATAGATTCTCTGGGGTTCATCTCATCCCAGGGGCCACGTTTTCCTGAGCCCAGCATGGCCTTGGTTGGATGCGGGGAGAGAGACAGAGCTGTGAACACATTTACTAATGTCCCTTATTCCTAAACAAGAGGACAGATGGATGCTGATCATGCTCATACCTGAGAGGAGGCCTCCTCCAAGGTCCTCCTCCCGACAGTGTGTAAAAAGATCTGTGTATAAAAACCCCCCGGCCATCTACGAAAACTTGCCTGGAAAAATCCTTCTCTTAGAATATTTCCCTGCCTAGAACATGGATCATTAAATACTGGATTTCCACTGGGGGTCTGGTTTTCCACTTAAAAGCTCTTCTTTTAAAATCACTTCCTAGTCTCTGGGGAGAGCAGGTCATTTCGGTTCACAAGGACCTGGATGCTGCTTCAGGTCCTGGTGGAACGGGCAGTGGTGGATGTGGCTGACGCTGAGCATCCCCCTGCCAGGATCCGTCTTAGGAAGGAAGTTGGAGAGAGTGGCTGTTTTAGAGGGGCCATGGCTGGCCATCTTCCCGCTCTCGGTGTCTCTGTACCTGTTGTGAACTTGGTGCTGATGGTGGAGCTCTTCTGGGGCCCTTTCTCTGCAAAGACCCTCAGTGTGTACTCCGTGGCAGGCTCCAGGTTGGTCAGCACGTATTCCACCGTGTTCCCGGACACCGTCCGTGTGATCTCTGGCACTGAACATGAAATACGCAAACCCAGGCAGTTACCGCTTCCGGTCGGAGCCATCAGCGGGCTCGGCCAACAACGCACACCCTCCTCCTAACACACACACTTTCAGTGACCCCGCAGAAATGCCTCACACCCCTTTCTCTCTCTTGAGCACTCACCTCACATACAAAAAATTTATGATACGGAGACTGAATTTTTTCAGGCACCAAATCAGAAGGAAGGAGAAATGGGGGTCAGGAGAATTTTCCAGCTGCTGTCGCTGGGACAGAGGAACCGGCCAGAGGAGAGGAGCAGGTACTATCTCTGAGCCTTGGGCTACCACGTTTAATCTGTCCCATGCCTTGTCTCTCTCTTTTACTTACTTACATGTGCTTTTATAATTTGCCAAATGTTGTCAAATCATTAGGCTGGGGGACCTCAAAAGTCAGGCAGCAGACACGCCCGAGTCTGGTTGCTGCCTCTGAGACCCGGTGTGTCAGGTCTGACGTGGAGACCAAACACCAGGGCCCAGGTGTGTGTGTGTTCATTTCCACCCACTGGGACCAACAACCCAGGCAAGCCAGGGACTGAGGGGCTCCCCAGAGTGTGGAGCTTTTAGCGCTAAAACTGGGAAAGCCCTGGACAAATTGGTAGAGTTGGTCACCCTACCACATCATGTATGGACCTCCCACACCACCCCCTAGAACAAGCCCTTTTCCAGGCAGCCAGCATTTCCGTGATTCCTCTGAACTATACCCTGATATATTTTTGGTGAGACAATACCATCTTCTCGGACTCTGTAGAGTCTCTGTGTAGAGAGTATTTACGACTTGAAGAATAAAATACACGCAGCCTGGCTGTTAAGGCTCAGTGGTTGAGCGTTGACCCATGAACCAGGAGGTCACGGTTAGATTCCCAGTCAGGGCATATGCCCAGGTTGCAGGCTCGATCCCCAGTAGGGGGCAGGCAGAAGGTAGCCTATCAATGATGTTCCTGTCATCATTGATGTTTCTATCTCTCTTTCTTTCCCTTCCTCTCAGAAATCAATAAAAACATTTTAAAAAAGAATAAATGCAAACACCTTTCCACCCACTTCATCCCCCAAGTTCTGTCCTCACAAAGCACTCTCTTAGGTGGCTGCAGGGTCTGAGTTAAGATGCTCAGAGGCCCCAGAACAGATTATGGTGCCTTCTCCTATTGTCACTGAAGGTAAAACGATACTGAGTCCTCAGATATAAAACTTGCATTTGCACTGAGATGAAAATAGTAACACTTTTTCCTGGAGGAGCTCATTACAAAAGTACGGGTTCATTCAGTGGAAAGGAATCTAGCGCTCTTTCTTCCCTCTCTCATTTGGATTTGAGTTTAATGTTCTGGTGCTGTGTGCTAGTGCCCCAAAACAAGTGTTTAATTTGCCAACTGAGTAAATTAGCAAAGATGCTTGCAAAGACAAGGATTTTGCAGTCAAATTTGCTATCTCTGGCTTTCTCTGAGGCCTCTGAGAAGCCCAGGCTCCCCAGCACCACCCGACGCAGCCTGCTTAAGATTTGAGGTCCGGACGCCTTCTCTGTAAGAGATGAGAGTTGCCTCCTAGGGAGGGTGCTCATGCCGACAAGTTGAGACCCTCGCAGGAGAGGAGGACAGACTGTGGAAGCCTGGACAGGCTCAGGGTGGTCCATTTTGTTTTTCTTAAATGCCATACTGGATTCCCTTGACATAACTATAACATGGAAGTTCTTTTACTTGACAATAAGCAGAGGACTATGGGCAGGGCCTCCTTGCCTCCCCCTGACTAGGCCCCTCCACACCCACCCCCAGCTCCAGCCCCAGCCCCTGTTCTGAGGTGGCAATTAAGAGTCACAAGGGCACTGCTGGCCTTCCCAGCCTCCCATGCATTTCTGTGATCCTTTACCGAATGTGGCCAGAGAAGGGAGAATGGGGAGAGTTTACAGCCAGAACAGACATCCTCAGAGTGGGGAGGGCCTTGGATACAAGCTCACCTCTTTCCCCTGTGTAGGAGATGATGTAGCTGTCCACGGGGGCGATGGCCGGCTGCCACATGGCCAAGGCTTCAGAGTCAGTGATGTTGGCTGTCACCAAGCCAGACGGGCTGTCCAGAGCTGCAGAGAGAGACGGTAATGTGTTAGACAAGCAGGCATGGGTAGGACCTCAGACCACAGCTGTCTATGCTGCTTGGGACTCCTGGTTTGGGACACAGTGTCAGCTGCATGGAAGGTTTCCAGTTCTAAGCTTGGAGCCAAGGGGACCTGGGTTTGAGTCACGACTTCTTCCCTTGCTGGCCTTGAGTCTCTATTTCCCCATCTGTAAAATGGGGATAGTAATTCTGCCTGGCTGTATCCTCAGTGTTCTTCTGATTGTCATGTGATGTTATAGGTTGAGAGACGCTATATAAAATGGAAAGGCTGAACACACAACGGCAAGGGTTATCGTCACAGTTCCTATCTCTTTCCCAAGGGAAAGAACCTACAAAAACAGAGGGAATTTTCAGAGTGAAGGCTGCCTGAGGCTTTTCTGGGCTTTGAGCGAGAGCCCTGATTAGATGGCTTATAGATGACATGGACCCGGGCTCTGGAGGCCGGGGGTCTGTGTTCTACCGTGGCTTCTCTGTCTAGGGTCTGTGTGGCCTATGTCACTTCCCTTCTCCAAACCTCTCTTTCTTCAGTCGTCCAGGCTGCCTGCTGTAAGCATGAACTAGACAAAGTGTGTGATATGTGCTAGGGCAGTGGTCGGCAAACTGATTAGTCAAAAGAGCCAAATATCAACAGTACAACGATTGAAATTTCTTTTGAGAGCCAAATTTTTTAAACTTAAACTTCTTCTAACGCCACTTCTTCAAAATAGACTCGCCCAGGCCATGGTATTTTGTGGAAGAGCCACACTCAAGGGGCCAAAGAGCCGCATGTGGCTCACGAGCCGCAGTTTGCCGACCATTGTGCTAGAGGGTGTTATTAATAAACTATTAAAGTTATTTGATATCATCATAGTCTCAAAGAGTTTATGATAAAGTAGACATGATCTCCAAATGACTCATCCTGAGAAAGGATGGATATTCACAGGGCCCGGGCCCATGTGACTGATTACTGTTGCTACCCAGCACCACTTTCTCAGAAAGCAAGCTCTACTCAACTATTCCAGGACCACAGCCCGGAGCACAGAGGCTGCTGTCAGGAGCTTGTTTGCAGATGACGTGCCTGAGCCCCAAGAGATGCCAGGACTGGCCTCCCAGTCAGGAGGGCAGAGTAATTTGGGGGGCCCACCCCATCCGCTCCAAGCTCCTTCCTACTTCCCCAGGCCTGTTCAGAACCTCCTGCCACTGACCAGGACAATGGGGCCTCGGGAAGAAAGGCATCTAGCTCTTGCCATGTGTTGCCATGAGAATCCATGAATGAAAGATTTCTATGGGGAAATAGGGTGGACAGGACTCTGGGTTCAGATGGGATGTTTTAATTGCATATTATAAACTCTTTGAGGCTATGAGGATATTTTTAAGAACTTCTATGAGGCCCATTCTTTGCATCCTTGAATGAATTAGGCTGGATAATTGCTCATCTATCAAAGGATCAATTGTTTAGAGACATGGCTTCCTGAAGAGAAATTTTCCACTTCATTCTCCTTCAATGCAATTCATTATTTGCCCTCCTTACAGTGTGTTGCCCAGATCAGGTTATAATAGGAAAATGATTCTTTATTTTAGGAGAACGCAGAGTTTGGAGTGAATCTGACCTCAGTTCAAATTTGCTTCCAGCATTTCCGATTTATAGGGCCCTGGGGCTCAATGGTTTCCTCTGTAAAATGGGAATGATAGCAGCCATTTTAATGGTGCAACTACACAGGGATTAGTAACAGTTGAGAGCAGTTACTTTGCAGCTGTCACCATTGCAGAGCCCTTGTGATTCCCAGGTACCAGGCCAGGGAGGGGAGGAGGCTGGCTGTGCGAAGTCATCATATAACAGATGCTTTACCTATATAGTTCCACGTGATCCTTACAGCAAAGGAAGCAGAATTGTACCCATTTCATAGAGAAGGAAAGTAGAGCCCAAAGAAATGAACTGACCACTCATGTATCTAGACGTAAGTGGTCGACTTGAGATTTCAACCCTGGTCAGGATGGCTCCCAAACTTGTGCTTTTTCTTCCTTTTGGCCCCAGGAATTGGAAGCCCAGCAAGGTTAAGGATGAAGTCAAGGATCCCCAGCCCATGAGAGGCTGGGGATGGACCAGAAATGAGGCCTGTGCTGCTCCAAGTCCAGTCCACTCCCTACTAAGATTTTCTAAATAAAAACATTTCCCAGCTGCTGAGTCACAAGCAATAATGCCGAAGGCGAGAACCTCACCTGTGGTGAACGTCCCCGAGACGGGCTCGCTCTCCTCGAAGCCTTTCATGGCCACGATGCTGACCAGGTACTCGGCTCCAGGTAAGAGTGTCATCAGCTTGGTCTGAGTCTTGGTTCCATCCACAGTGACCGTGGAGGGCGTACCTGGAACACAGTGAAAGCAACATGGGGACTGCTGAGCCTCCCTGAAACCTACTCATTGTTGCCGCCACGAATGGGCGTATCCAACTCGGAAATGACACTGCATCTTTATCCAACACCATTTTCTTCTCATTTGCTCCTACCTTCTGGCATAAGAAAGGAGTTCTTACTTTTTGTATAATTTTTTTTTCCATCCAAGCAGATACCAAAAACCAAGCCAGGAGAGGAAAAACATGCTCACAATGTGTTAAAAGTGGCAAATTTCCGTTCAGTAGAGAGCTGTCATGTTGAGTAAATTTCATTTATTTTTCTCACAAAGAACATGGCAAGCTCACTATGCGACGTATATCTAATATATTTAACCCCCACTGTCTTAGGTTAGGGATATGTAGGCTCCCTTACTAGCCGAGGTTCTACTCTTTAAGAAAAAGTCAGTCATGGTCAAGTTTGTACTCCTATAGCTATTAGAAAGTCCAAAATTTATATTTCTTACAATTTCAGGGCTGGTGAGGAGCTTGGACATCACCTGGCCAAACTCCCCACAGAGACGCTACAGCATAGCATGCCTCTGAAGAGGCTGTCTGGCATTCTCTCTGTGTACACTGCCACTACAGTAGCTCACTACCTGATGGATGTGTTTTAGACAGATTGGACGGTGTTTCCTCTGTGGTCTCTGTTACAGCCCATGTGCTCTAAACGAGAACTCCCAGTTCTACCGAGTCACAACTTCCCATCCTTTCCTGAGAGACAGACCCAAGGGCGAAACCTCACATACAGCCAGGTGAGGACCAGCTTTCCAGATGAGCGTGCTCAGAGAGAGGAGGTCATTGTGTGGACGCAACACTGGGGACCTGTTTCTCAGAGATGTTAGAATGTCAGCGCTGGTAAGTGTCTTCCTAAAATGACCCTCCCAAGGTTGTGTCTTCTAAGGACCTCACTGCACTTTACAAATGAAGTCTATCCCGATGGCCTCCAACATCAGGGTGGCCATGATGCTGGGAAGGAGAGGAATGGCCTCTTCACTATTCCACCCAAACCCCCCAGGCTTCTCCTCCCGTCCCCTCACCAGGCTGTTACCTCCGGCAATGGGCACATAGGTAATCCGGAAGCTCTCCACCTGTGCGGTGGGCGCCATCCAGCTGACAGTAGCCGAGTTTTCAGTGATGTCAGAGAAAATGATTTCCTTTGGGGAGCCCATGGCTGTCACGGAGAAAACACAGGAGAAATGCAGAAACAGTTAACTACCTTCCTCACCAAAGATGCTTCCTGGATTCCTTATCCAAGAAAATTCAGCCCCTCGTCTGTCTGGGCCAAGCCTTTAGGATGGAGAGTGTAGTGCTCTGTGGCCAAGTTATGACTTGATAGGAACAACCCTCCTTTCATTCGTGTACAGGGCCCAGGGCGGTAGACCTCCACTTGGTTTCATTCAGGGGGAATGTTAGCCCCACAGCTGATTTCTAAGGAAGTGTGGGCAATACACCCTCCTTTAATTCTGGACTTTAGCATTTTTAAAAATCGTGGCTTTCTAGCTCCTCTTATCAAAGGGTACCAAGACTTGACAACCGTATAGTTCTTTGCAACTGGTAAGTGTTAACTCTCATTCAGAAAGCCCTGAGAGGAAGGTTATGGTTACCCATTTGACGGAGGAGGAAACCGAGGCTCGGGTTTCCAATGGACATTTTTGTGCTGTGACCCTTCTGGGGCCCAGGACTGGGCAGCAGAACTGAGCGCAGCCCCAGGGTTCTGGAAATAATGTTCACATGGATACTGACCTCGGCAAACCCATTCCCAGAACTGGATGGAGGTCCAGAGCCAGGGGAAGAACCTTGGGCTCATCACCAAGGCAAACACCCTGGACACTGGGTCTACCTGTGGGCGAGCTGTGCCTCCCCCTGACACCCAGTGTCCTTTGGCTTTCTCTGTGTTTTGGCTTGGCGTTCTGCCCTCTTTAGCGGACCGTGCTTCACCAGAGAATCCAGGAAACAGTTTTCAGGTCTCCAGGGATCTCACTTCATCTGTTCCCATCTCCAACCCACGTTGATCATTAAGTTCTGAAACCCACAAACCACTTTGGAGAAGGTGTTTTTCCCTCTCTCCATTTCTGTCCTTTTCTCTCCTCCTACGGCTTTCTCTTGCAACCGGGTAGCCACCCTCAGACTCTGCGGCTGCCTGGGGTTCTGTCCTCTCCTGGGGGATCTTTGGAAACCACAAGAGCTCCGGAGCCTGTGGGATCTGATTGTCCAAATACCACAGAGAGCATAGACAACCTGGGCAGGACCCCTCACTTCTGTGAGCCTCAGCTGCTCCATCTGTCCCGTGATAAAGGGTGCCGACCTTCAGGAATGTTTGAGGATAAACAGACACAATGGGTATATCTGGCATGCAGCAAGAACTCGGTAAACACGCTCTTTAATTTCTTTCCCATGTGACTCTGCCATGGGCCACCCTGGATTCCGAGGCAGCCCCCAGGAAAGATGTAGGTGAGGCCAGCTGAGAAACAAACCCCAGGGAGGGTAAAACTCAGGCACTGTGGCTCTCCTGCCAACCTCCCTGATGCAGGTCCTGGCCTATTTTAGAAGGTGTATCTTGAGACCACAGCTTCCTTCGCTAGACCCCCGTATTCTCCTGTAAAGTGGCAATACGATCCAGCCTATCTGAGAAACCATGGGCATCAGTAGCCTCGTCCATCATGCACTCCTGAATCTACAGTAGTGGTGGAATTTCAGGGTCAGTGTGTGTGGTACTTTTGGACCACAGGCCTACCTAAGTGTGGACGGCTGTTTGTTATTGTAGCATGTCTCCTTCCACATGAAGAGTCTAGGTCAGAGAGAAGGGAGGATTGCCAATCAAGTGTCTCTGCAGACACAGCCCCAGCCACAATGTCATTGCAACGCCAAGGTGTGTGGTTTCAAATGCATCTGAACTAGAACTGAGTGGAGGAGTTAAGAGGCTGTTTGGCTGGGAAGGGTGGGGTGCAGTGGGAAGGGGAACATTCTGGGAGTTGGGAAAAGGGGCATTGACCACCCCCATTGGCCTTGAGGGTGCATGGCTGGGATTCCCAAAGGGGACAGGTTAAAGAACCTCCAGAAAGGAATGACAGAGTCATTTTACTCTGTGACTGAAATTTAAACTATTTCTGTCTATTCTGTCCCCCCGCCCCCACCCAGCTGGTGCCTACACACATGTTGGCATTGAACTTCCCAGAGGCCAAAGAAGCCCCTGGAAACCCTGGACCTCCTAAAGGGGAGGCTGCAGTGAAGGAGGGGCTCAGACCACGGAAGGGAAGATGCACCATTGTAAATCCAGGAATGACAGCTAGAAGGAGCACCAAGTCATAACCTAAGTTATATAAATAAGGTGTATGTGATTTCTCTGAGATCTATTAGTAAGCAACGAACACAATCTCACACACACACACACACACACTCTTCTCTTTGTGATCTATAAGGCCCCAGAAAAAGAAATCAAAGAAAGGGCTTTCCAAAAAAAGTAGGGTCTGCCTTTTCTTGAATCATGATTATTCATTCTCCTTTTGGCTTTAGAATTGCAGGACCTCCAGAAAAGACCAGCAAAACAAAATCAATCTGAAGTAAACTTTGAGAAACAGTGTTTATAAACCAAGGTCAAAACCAGGCTCTGCCTCTGATCTACAGTTGTTTTATGGGCAGCCACGGGGGGCGGGGAGGACACAGACCCACATCCTGGGGGTGGGGTGTCTTTGTTAATAAGGAACGGGCTTTCCTCCTTGGCTGAATGGCTGCCTGGATTCAGCATTTCATCCACATCTACAAATATTGGTCATAATTTCTACAGGGCCTTCTTGGAGCTCATTAGGCCCTGCAACTTTACATCACAAAATACCCATCTCAGAGCAAAGGGAAGGTTTGGGCCCGTGTCACACCCCATGCCTATCAGAGATGGCAGGTATGTGCGGGGTGGGCAAAGTAGGTTCACAGTTGTGTGTGGTAAATAATAATAATAATAATGCAAGAATAAACTTGTTTCTGGACTCACAACTGTGAACCTACTTTGCCCACCCTGGGATAGTCATTATCTGTCATCCAGCCTGCTTATCGTTAACAGTATTCAAATAAGTTGGCATTTGGGTCTACCCCCAATGTGGTTGTGTGACCTTAGACTAATCGCTTTACCTTTCTGGGCCTCAGATTCTTCACAAGATGCACATGCAGAAGAGGCTGGGCTACATCGGTTCTCTGGTCCCTCCGACCACTTCTGTGGTTTTGTGATTCTTTCCCTCTGCTTCCTCTTTCAACAGCCTTCTCTATGCTCCATTGCCCTCAGTCCTGAGAAGGAATTCACCCACCTGTGGTAGGCCTTTCCTTTTCCTTCTAAAGAGCCATTTTAGTTTTCATATTATCATTGTAATAAGTCATGCTATTAACCATCTTCCTTTATTCTCCTTGAAACAACTCGTATGGAAAGGGGTTTTCATTTCCCCCTCGTGCCTTTTAGAGCTGCTGTAAGTGTCGAATAAAATCAGCAACCTTCCTGAAGAGCAGCCCCTAACCTTGCCAGCTTCCCCCTTCCCTTCCAGATCACGGTACTGATTATTCACACATGCATTTCATATATATTAATTTTTATAGGGGAAGGTACTATTCCCCATTATCCTTGCAGAGTATAGTTTGAACATTTGACCAAAGAATGAGGAAGTGTATCTCTGGGTAAAAAATGATGAGATAATAGGTAGAAGGAGAAGTCTTTGGAATGGGAAAAAATGCCATCATTGTAATGATATATTAATGATAATGAATATGTAAATATATCTCATTTGCTGAGCCTTTGCTATGTGCCAGCCCTTCTGCTTTGAGTTTTTCATGAATTATCTCATTTAATCCTCACAACGCTATTAATTAAATGGCATCAGACTCTTTTTGTGTAAAGACTTAGCCAAATTGCCCACCGTCACCCCTTCTGTAATCAAGGGAGCCAGGATCTCAACGCGAGCTTGTCTGCACCCAAAGCCCCTGTGATTTCCCAGCCCTGTGAGGAGAAGCCCCCAGGTGGGGACTCCGCTCCATCCTCTCCTGTTTCTGTACGGTACCTGTGGTTGCTATAGCACTGACTGGCTGGGATCGCCTTCCACTGCTTATGCCATAGAGCTCAATTTCGTAGGCGGTGGCCTCTCTGAGACCCGTTATGTCCCTGGTACGTTCGGGGGCAAGGAGGGTTATTTCCAGTGGCTCAGACTGCTTTTTGGTGTCTCTGATTTTGAGAACAAAACTGTCGAAGACCCCTTCATCAGCTGTCCAGGACAGACGGAACCCATCTGGGGTGGCATCTGAAACCAGAAGGTTGTCGACTTCTGGCTCGGCTTCTAGAAGGGGAGAAAATGGTGGTAGGAGGAAAGAAAACAGCATTTATCAGTGTGTGTCATCTTCTCTCCAAGGGGGATGTCAGTATGCAGTGATGTCCTGAGAGATCGAAAGGAAAATCATTCAACATGAGCAAGTCTAGCAGGCCTAGGAGAAGGAAAAGATGGTCTTGACACATTTAATACAAACGAAGTGGCTGCTTGCATATGTGAGTTTTGTCTAAAAGCAATCCTATAAATCCACATCTGGACTCAGCACTGGCCCCTCCCTTGCCTTATTAAACAAGTTCAAAGCCAGGAACTTGTTTACATTTGCGCTCTGTCTTCCAGTGGCCAAGTGCCCATCCTCCTCTGTGAGATCTTTTTTTCTTTTTGAAAAGACAAATAAACCAGCTTTAATGATCTGTAGAGCTGCCTATGATGATACCGCTGATTATATTTCCCTTGATCATGAGCAAAATGGCTTTTAAAATGATGTAAATGTTATGATCTTTTGGCTTTTTTCTTGGAGCGGTTTTACTGAAGAAGGCTCCTACTCTTCACTTGCTTTAACCATTAGATATGTGTTAAGATGTAGAACTAAGGCTTGGAACCTCTTGTGCTAGATACTTTGGACGAAAGCTATTATCTGGGATTGCCTGAACTAGACAAAACTCAATGTCAAGATAAATCTACAGCTGAGTTTCCCAAAGTGTACTCACAGCACACTATTCCTGTTTGATCTTCTTCCTTAAAAGGTATCCACTATCCAATAAGCTTGGGAAATACTGCCTGGGTAAGTCCCTCTTGGAGACACACATGTACATTTGGATGTTCTGTAAAGCCTTGTGATCAAGGATCCTGTTTTAAGTCAGTGTTTCCGAAACTTATTTGAACATAGTTTCACTAAGTGGGGCTTGAAAAATTCTATGGAAGTAGTAATCTCTAGAAAGACTTTGGGAAACACAGATTTTTGAATGTTAATGTTGTTAATGCTCTACTTCTCTAGGAATAACTAGTCTTGAGAAAATTATGGATTTAGTCTGTGTTGAAGACTATCTAGGATATTAGTGATTACCAAGATAAGTTGATCATTGGTTTTCCAATGACGAGCCCACCTGGTAAGTTTGTTAAAATTACAGTTGAACCTTGGAGATGGTAAGTGTTGTAGTTTTTGAAATATACTCATTGGTATATTTCCTGAGAAGGCTGAAATGTAGCTGAGAACCAGCTAGGATGAGCACAGGGGAAGGTGATGTGGAGTAAACACAGAAGAGCTAGGGATAAGTCATGGTCTAAAGGATTTGGAACACGAAGTGGAAACATTTGGAAACATCTCATTTCTGGAGTGGGAGAAGGGGAGTGTTCATTAGAGACATAAGACGAGGGAGAACATGGGGTGGGGACATAAAAGAACAGGCCACATCTACGGATTAAGTAGAGCACATGGACAAGGATGTTAAAACCATGGTGATCCGGTACATAGAGTAGGAAACCAGGAAGGGAGGAAAATGTCTCACTTGAATCAAAATACCTGTAACAATCTCAGCCCTCAAGGGCTTGGTTTGGTGCCCTTGGGTGAAGCCAGAGACCACAACCTCATAGCCAATGCCGGTTATGAGGCCTCTGAGCTCCAGCTTCCTTTGGGTTCCTGAAAGTGTGAATTCCTGGGGATCCAGCAGCTTCCCTGAATCCACCACCGTTACTAGGAAGCTGTCAAAGGCATTCTCCGATGCCATCCAGGAAACTGTGAACCCGTATGGATTAATGTCGGAAATGGTTAGGTTTTCCAGAAGGGGCAGAGCCTCTGAAAGAAGGGAGGAGTGAAAAGAACTCAGGTTAGCAGCACTGACTCCGCCGGGACAGCACAAGTCTCTGCAAACACTGCAGATACCCCGTCAACCGGTACATGTGTTACATGCTCAGCAAATGCGTATCAGGAAGAGTAGATGCCAGATGATGGTCTCTTGTATAATCTCTTAAGAAGCCTATGAAGTAGGTACTATTTGCATTATAGTGGTAAGAAAATTGAGCTTCAAAGAGATTGATTGGCTTGGCCAACTCACATAGCTAAGTATGTGATAGAGCAAGGTCTTTGAGGAGTGTCTGGCTCCAATGGCCATGAATCAAGTTGATTAGGCCAATTAGTGACACATATTCACAAGTTGAGATAAAAGGAGGAAGTAAGATTTTTATGGTTATGGCCAGTAAAGAATACTAAGACTTGCTAATTCTTTTGATGTTTTTCTGGATAAAAGTAGGAGATAGGGACATGTCTGGATCTTCAGTATGTTCTGTTAGCGTCATTTGTTCATTCATTCACTAAACATCTGCATCCCGGGCTCTCCTAGTTTTTAGGTGCCAAGGGATCTTTCCACATACTAGGATTCCGAAGAGGAGTGAACTTTTAACAGCTGAGTATCTGTCAATACTTCCCTTCCCCATCACATCGAAAGAAACAGGGAGGTCATTGACTTGTCCAAGATCACATATCTACTAGGTGGCTCAGCTAAGATCCAACCCAGGTCATCACACTCCAAATTCAATGTTCTTTCCACACCCTTAGCCAACATCTCATTAGTCAACCCCACCAGTGCTGGCAAAGTCCCAAGGCATAAGCAGGATTAGTGAAGGTCCAAAGCCTCCCCTCCAGCAAAATAAAACACAGTAATGGCGAATGTATTTATTTTTTACTGGAGGGGCATGGGCTTGGGAATTCCACGGCCAAGGCTGCTTTAGCTGTGTCTAGTTTAGAGCCTTCTTCTTCCCTGCAGCTAAATGGAAACTTTCAAAGAGATAAATGACCGCTACACTAACGCCCACAGTCTAATCCACGGGATGTAAAGAAAAATGTTTTAGAAAGAAGTGTTTGGTGAGTGAATGAACAAGTAAATAAATGCCCTCATCCCCTAAGCAGAGACTGAAATTTTACTGAGGCTTGGACTTTTCTGAACTTACGTTTGAACACTTGGTGTTTATTTTGAGACATTTTTTTTTTTTTTTTTTTTTTTTACCATGTAAAGGTCTCCCCAGAATCATAACTCTATCAAAGGCAAAGATGAAATCACGTGGGCTGTGCAAACAGGATTCCTTGTCGGTAAGACAAGGGGCTCAAATTCCGTGGCTGAGTCTTGTTTAGACAAGCGGCGCCTCGCTTTGAGCGCTGCCTCTTTGCACCTCCACGCTGTCAAAGCAGCGCATTCTGATGAAAAGGAGGGCGTGCAGGCTAATTAGTCCATCAAAGGCCTGCTATTTGTAGGCCCCCGTATTCGCTTTCCCCCCTCTCATTAAAATATAAAATGCAGTCTTTTTTCTTCAAGGATTAGCTGAGACAATGCCGTAACTGGATCTAGGATTCCCAGAGCCAGCTTTCCCTACCTCCTTCCTTTCTCTCTGTTCTGTGGGAGGTCCTTCAAGAGGCTACAAGTCAGGACCTGACAGAACCTGTGGCTGGCCATTCCTCCCATCCTGGGCAGTGGGCTTCTCATGTCATAGCTACCCCTGCCTGCCCCCCATGCCCCACTAAGGAGGTACCATGGTCTGTGTTTGGAGACCAAATGATGGATTGGATTTACATTAGATAGCAGGACAGAATATATAACCACTTTTTGATCGCACATTAAAACATGTCTGGGATTCTCTTTAAAATAATAGGGAAGTCCAGATTGCACGGGTCTTTGGTTTCTATCTAGGTTTACCATTTATTTTTAAGAACACCACTTTCCTCGTAGTGTTGGGAGAAAGAGAGGACCCGGCATCTGTGAAATGCCAACTGGGTGCCAGGCAGTTAAATCTCATCATAGCCACTTAGTTCCTGTGACAAGGCTGCCAGTGGGCACTGTGGTATCCTATCCCCATATATAAGGAAACTGGGGTTCAGGCAGTTAAGAACCAGATGAGGTTATATAACAGAAGATGCGGGAGAGCTTTAGGAACCACGCAGGTCTGGCCTCAAAATCCTTGCTCTTGTAGGACTATGTTGCCTCCAATTCAATACTTATTTGAACTTATTAACATCTCTTATTTACCATAATTTAGATCCTAGGAGGGTCCTGGTTTAATGTGAAAACTGGATGGCAAAGTTGGTTCTCCTCTTTTGCAGAATAGATATTTGGTAAATCTACACTATTTTCAGCCTTTGCCATTGATTTAGAATGATCTCAGGAGAGGAAATAGAAAAGTATTTCTTTATGTAACTCAAAGAGAAGTTAGAAGTCAAGTTAATGAATGGGTAAGGTTTAATTAAGCTTGGAATTTATGTCCTAGGTTGAGCCTTCATTAATTTGTTATGAAGTCAATTTTAAAGAAGTCTTCTTCTTTTTTTTTTTTTTTTCAGAAGAAAATGATAAATTATTACATTTCTGGGGCAGGTAGGTCTTGGTCTGCCTGCCTTATGTAGCATGATCTATGGACAAGTTCCTGCCCTAGGCCACGTTAACATAGAAGCCACTCTTTAGCCAGAATCTCCAAACTGTGGATCAGACAGCGTATAGAACTGAGCATAGACATCCGTGGAAGTTTTCCACTATTGACTTCATTATCTCAAGTTCCTACACGTGGCTGCCTAAGATCCCTCTCTGCTCTCCATTTAGACATTTATATATGGAGTAAAGACTATGTTTTGGGGTTCAACTTCTCTTTAGAATGTCTATCACCTCCCCCACCGCGGCCCCCCCACCCCCATTTCCCATCTCAGAATTCTAAGCAGACAAGTGAGAACCTTTGAATGAGTACCTGTCACAACAAAGGCAGTGAGGGGTCTGGTAGGTTCCCCTGCCCAGGTGGTCCCTGTCACGCTAACGTCATAGCCAGTGTTCTCCACCAAACCGGTGACGTGAGCATGCTGAGCATCTCCTGAGACTGTGATTTGGTGGGGCTCATGCAGCCCATAGGAATCGCTAACATTGATAACAATCTTTGCAAAGGGCCCAGCCGGAGCAGTCCATGACACGTGGAAGCTGTCAGAAGTAATATTGCTAAGAATTAGCGTGCCCAACTCTGGCTCTGGCTCTGAAGAGGAAGAAGGAACACGGGCAGAGAGAAAGGGAGAGAGACATTATTAGAGGAAGCGGTAGACCTCTCAGAATGTAGCCACAGAACATGAAAGTATCCATCCCTCCAAATAGTTGCTGAAAGGTAGCACATTAGGCTCCACTGCTTCATCAGCAGGCATGGATTTGTGTTCTTTTTAAGTGTAGACATGAGCATCTGCTAGTCATGTATGAAGAAAAGCAAAGAAGCCACAAGAGCAGTACACAGGATTAATGCAAAGGGTATCAAGGACACAGGCTGTAATGGGGCCTTAGCTCTGTAAGCTGTTCCAAGAAGACAGCTTCCTGGTGAAGTATATGTGGCAAACACAGAAGACTACACCTCACCCTAGAGATTCTCAAAGCATGCTCGCATTTTAAAGACTCTGAAATGCTGGCTCGGTTAAAAAATAAACAAACAAACAAAAAAACCTTAATTTTGGTTAGCCCAGCATCTCATAAACTTATTGATTCATGGGTACCCTTTATGAGGGATATTCTTTGTCCATAGATATTCTGTATATCTGTTTGGATTGTACAAATTAAAGGTTACTATCCATTCAAGAGAAATTCTTAACAGTACTTAGAAACCCAAAGGTATATGCCATAGGGAAACCTACATCTCACCCCAAATGCTTTAAATGTGGAAGTGACTTTCATTAAAAAATTCCTGGTGTATGCAAATGTGAAAGAGAAACGTGATGTTGGGCGCTGCCTTTTTCTGATTAGGAAATTACCTTAGTGGATAATTTGGAAAGGTGGATGGTTCCACTGAGGTTAAGTTTCCCTTGTCCCTTTAAAGTCTAGACAATCAGGGATAAAAGCAACTCATTTTTAAAATAGGGGGCCTGTACCATTGCTTTCAACTGAGATGCATATGGTCTGGTCTCCTAAATGCAAATTTATCAAATACTACTACACTAAAGTAAGTTCAGCCCAGCCTGTATTTTAGAGAGAGGCAGCAGCCCCAGAAGGTGAGATATGAGGATGAGGATTTAGGGTTGGGAGGAAGCAGACCAATCCTCCCACGGACTTAGGATTTGTTTGGCTGCAGCTACTGAATTTACAGGGAGGAGGGGACTCATTTGTATAAACTTGAGCTGGACAACTGCACAGCATAACTTGATGCCATAAAGTCCCTAGGGACAAAAAGGATCTGGCTCAGAAACAGAATGTAGCCCTAGGTAAGGGCATGGGATTTCCTACTTAGCAGTCACAGCACTGGCAGATTCCTTCAACCCTACAAAAAGTAAGAACCTCCAAACGGGACTCTGTTTGTCCTGAATTTGGCTGTGGAAGCAACCTCCCGAATTAAGGATGCACGCTAGGACTCTCCTCATGCGACAAGACAAGAGACTGGCAGTGCCAACACATTCACATGCTGAGTAAGGCCTGGCTCCTCACTGCCAGGTCTCCTTACTGCCAGCTGTCTCCCAAAGGGTGCAACCAAGCTGAAAGGTGAGGTGCAAGAAAAGACGCAGAGAGAGAATGGTAGGTAGTGTTCCATGCATGCCAGAGATGTTTTTCTCCCACCAAGTCTAGCCTTTCGGAACAATGCCTTGACATGCTGCCTGCTTCCAGGAAAGACAGACATTTTCCAAAATTGAATGCTCTGAATATTCACCACATGCACCAAGATTCTGACAAGATGATGGATGAGGAGGGAGATTCTAACTCTTTGTGACAGGTTTCAGTGGATGACAAAACATGCTTGATCGAGTAAATGTCAAAAAAGGACAGTCTGTAGGGAATGCAGGCACAGGGAAGGCTCAAGGACAAGGTGAGCCCACTGGGTCCTCTCATGTGGTTCTTGGGGTGTGCTTTAGGGTCTTCTCTCTGCCTGTTAGTGGTGCTACTTTTAAAATCTTTGTGGAGAGAAAGAGAATGTCGAGCATTCTGACCAAGGACCCAGAGACGGCATGCACATACCTTGTTCAATATGACACAGGCAAACTCTGATTAGAAAGACCACAGGCAGATGATAATGGCAGGAACTGGAAATGATTATTCAAGATCAGATGAAAGGATGGTTTAGAAATTCAACCAAAGCAAGTCAGGTTAACTTTTTCCAAACAGAGCAACTCCAGATGTGAATGCATATTAAGGAAATAGCGGTTGACATTAAAGTTCCTTAACTGGGGTAAGAGTATTTTTTTAATCTTTAAAGCTCTGATTTGGGTGGCTCTATCACATTTTGAGAAAGATCTAGAAGAACTAGGAGGATGAAAAATGGGGAGCGAGTGGTTTTTTTGGGATGCTCCTCAAGGGAAGTTTAAGGAGAGTGAAGAACTGATCCCAGGAGATGCCTGTGGTTGTTGGACCGGCAGGGTCTGCGCGCACTGCCTGCCCATCAGCCCATGAAGGTGGGCAGGGTAAATGGAAGGAGCTCTGAGGGCGATGATGACAGAGATGCAGGACACCACAGGCACAGAATGCACCACGGTCCTCGGAGGTGGTCAGAATGCCTAACTTCTCTAAGAAAGCCATCAAAGGCAGACTCTTAGCTTTCTATGAGATGGACACACTGCCCCAGGACATGTGAGATAGTGAGCTGACTAAGGAGAGGTTTGGCTACTAAATCAAGGAGAAAAAAAATAGGAAAGTGTGTCAATCTGAAACACTCTCACAGGGTCCAAATCAAAACACATATGACTAAATCCGTCAAGTTTTACACTTTGCCCTTTGGTAAAGGAACGGGTCCTTTGTTGGAAACCAGTCTGAACCATGAGACTCACATACATGTGGCTAATTTTCTTCCCCGGGTTGTGTTATACTACTTGACCCTGGCTGAGACTAGAATGAGATAATGCTGGCCCGCTGACTTTCCTGTGAGCCACCCTGATAACAATTTGTAGTCTTACACAGAATGAAGACAGACCCTCCCTCAACCATGGGGGACTTACACAAGAGATCATTTTGATGCTACAATGTCTACTCTTCTTGAATTCCCCAGAATATGAGATTGTGAACTATAAGAAATTCTCCTAGGCTTATTCCACAAATAATGTTTTCCTTCCAGTTTGTGATGTCTTACGTTATCTGTCAAGAGAAGGCATTGTCCCCAAATGTGCTGAGGATGCTATTTTGAATGGAAAAGGCTCTCCTTTCCAAGTCCATTTAGATTATTCTCTTTTGCGGCATGCCACAAGACACCGGCCACAGAGTGTGTCACAGGCACTACGGATTTAAAGTGAGAGCCATTTCCTCTTCTGTTAAGCTCCTGGTTGAAACATGACTACCTTACTTCTGTGTTTGCCATTTGCCATTCGCTGTTCTGGGGGCCAGAAGCATGTTCTGGTCTTTTCTCTTAGAGGTGGCATTGGAATTGGGGTGTTCTGAATGGAATGGTTTCCTCTGCATGCTCTTTCTCATTGTTTTCCCAATTAAAAAAATAGCACCAACACGTGCTATTTCATGAAACCATCAGGATGTTTGGGTATTAAGAGGTCAAAGGCACTAGGAAGAGAAAGACACTAGGATAACAAAAATATGATTTTTAAGACCTCTTGATGGATGTGGATGTCTTGCCAACTCAGGGACAATGCTCATTATGGATATTTTTTGCTTTGTTTTGTTGCTGAAGGGGAAAATGCTTTTCTCCAGATTCTATATGGCAGTCTGGACCAAAATACATTTTACTCTGCAAATGTGCTGGTCAGTGATAACGCAGGCAAGGCGAATGCAACACTTGGGCTGCTGTTGGAAGAAAGTTTTGTTAAATAACCTTGAGCTTGGCATCATGGAGGAGTCACTGCACTCCATGACCTGCTTGCGGGTCAATGGGCCAGGAATGGCTGCACCCTGCAAGGAAGACCCTGGAGAGAGAAGGTGTTAGACATGGGAGCATGCACGTGTACCTGTGGTGACTGTGACATTGATGGTTTGGGTCCGGATGCCGGGAGCAAGTCCAGAGAGGTAGACAATGAAATCATTACTAGGGCGGAGCCCTGAGATGTAGGCAGTTCGTGCAGCACCAGAAATTTTGTATTGCACCGTCTCCAGTAACCTATTGGAATCAATAATTTCAATGGTAAAGGTCTCAAAGGCGCCATTGGTAGCTGTCCAGGACAGATTGAAGCTCTCAGGGGTTACGTTGGAAACATTTAAGTTTCCAATTTCAGGTTCTCCAGCTGAAAAAAAAAGGGGGGGGGTAGGAAAGAAGAAACAAATAAATTTGAGTTAATCATTTGGCTGTGTTTAAGGTTGAGGTTGTTAATAGAACCGCAGTCGGGTAGAAAGATCTGATACCTGAGGGTTATGGTGAAATGCAGCAGTGTTACCAATCAGCGCCCATGAGGGAGGGAAGGGGGGCGTTGTTAAAAGAAAAATACAAAAAGGAAGGTACGGCAGTTAGAGTTCCCTGCTCTGGAGCTCCCATGCCAGGCTGCCGGATCTGGAGTGTGAGAAACATGCTGAATGGCTGGGGCTGGACCTGCTGTGCCTAAGCCATGATGCTCCCGGGAGCCCCCACCTCAGGGATGCTGGCCATCGGTCAAAAGATAGGAGTGCTGGCAGCTTCCTGGCTCCGGATTTGCACTCAGGAGACCAAGATTACTGCAGGCGCCCTTTGCTTTGAGGGAGCTCCCATCTATTCAAATGAAGATTAAATAATTCTGATGCAGTCACCCTCCCAAGATGGTACCTGGAGGCTTCTGATTTTTGTAACTTGAAGGAAATTGGCAATGTGTCAGTGCCATTCATGGGACTTGCTTTATCCTTCTGACAAGGGCCAGCCGTTCTCACAGTCTGTTAAAATAGCTTGTCCTCTCTTAACTGCTTTCTATGTGGGCCAAGAAGGCTAGTATAGCATTGCCAACCAGGAGACAAGAGCCAAGGCAAGAAATAACATTTTGTCTTGGAGATGGTCCAAGCTTTTCTGAGCATCGGGAATAACCCATGCGGAGGGCAGGCAGGAGCGGGGATTGAAAAGCTAATACTGTCTCCCTGGCAAGGAAGGAGAGGGCCTTCCCGTCCCAGCGGATTTGGTGAAACACAGAGCAGAGAGAATTATGGCCCTTCCCCCCCTATACTGACTCATCAGAAGCAAGAATGTTGCTGTCACTAAAAAGAAAAACAACCATAAAAATAGGAAGAACACTCAAACCACAAGATCTGTAGGAAAGATCAGAAGTTGAGGGCGATTGCCCTGCCTTCTGAGGAGGATGGTCTGTGGATGTGACATGAAATGAGCCACAGGTCCCTCCAGAGCAGCCGAGGTGGCAATATTGAGGCAGTTCATGCAGCAGTTGCCTGTGTTGTATGTGCATCACAGCGAGAGCTTCTAAAATGACTGAGGCTAGAATGTGGAGCTATATTTTTGATAGAACCAACTAGGACATACAGGTTTGCATGAAAGTTTTGTTGCAATAATTATCTAAAAATGGGGCATATGCAAAACCAAACAACACAGCCTCTACTGAGCTTCCAGGCAATGGCAGCCCACAGGAAGGTGAACAATGGCAAACATGCTGGAAGGCTGCTCACAAGCAGGCTCGTGGGAAACACTGGACGCCTTGTCACTCAGAGTGATGAGCCAACTATGAGGCACTGTCCTGGGTCTAGGCTGGGAGTGTGTCATCCAAAGGCCAACACTCCAGGGTGCAACTCTTGATTAAAAGAGCAAAAAGGGCACCAGGTCCCTGAAACTCATGGCCGGAACATTCCTAGCTTCAGATGCTGCTGGGTGTACTTCTGTTAATGAACGGCTTTTTCTATGGTACTGTCTCTCTCCAGTCCTAATCGTGGGATTTTCTTTCTCCCTTTTTGGTCTAGCTATTGGCTAATTTTGTGTTCTAACAATGACTCAGTATCTGAGAGAATTGCCCAGGGGAGGGTAATTCAGTTCTCTTATTATACTAAGTGCATTTTAAAGAAACATTTAAATTAAAACATTTTTTGAAATAGAAGAACGACAGTGTCCATACCCTTGAGGGGTTTGGGATAGGAAAGGATCATTTCCAACTAGGCAAAAAGGCTCTCTAAAATAAGTAATCTGTGCTCCACCATAACTCACACATGGGAGGGGTTGGCTTTTAGTTATATCCAAGCACTGGAGAGAATTCAATAGAGACGAGAGATGTGTTGTAGAATTAGATAAAGTCTGGGGAGGCTGGAAGCTGAAGGTCAGAAAAGGCAACATCTGTATTGCTCATTCTCGGGGTGCAAAGGCATCTGGACCAAGGCACAGCCCCAAGGACCATGCACAGCCGGCAGCTAAGGGGCACAGGGAAGGGATTCAGACATGGAGAGAAGCTGACTCCCTGATCGCTCGGAGAGAAAGCAGGGAACCTGGGGAGAGAGCGTCAACATGGAGAGGAGGTACCTGTGGAGGCCTCAGCGGAGAGCACTGGTGTCCTATAGCCCCGGATCACCCCGTAGATGGTAACTCTATAAGGGGTGGCGGCCTTGAGGCCTGGGATGTCCACAGCCCGCAGGCTGCTGGGCACCGTGAGGTTCTGAGCCGCCTCCACCTTGTTGGCCTCCTGCACCTGAATGACAAAGTGCTCATAGGCCTGGTCAGCTGCGGTCCAGTTGAGTTTGAGGCCATCCCAGCCCACCTCGGTCACGACTAAGTCTCCCAGCTCAGGGAGCTCCTCTGAAGAAGGATAGAGAGGTATGTGTCAGTTCTGTAAACTAAAAATGAGGAAACCAAATGTCCCACAGCCCAGGGAAGAGAGAAAGGGATGACAGAATAGTGTGAGCGTGTGAGCGTGCGTGCGTGCGTGCGTGCGTGTGGTCATTCTTGGTCTCTGGGTATTTTCTCTTTGAACTCTGGTAACGTGGCCACAGCAGTTAAAAATGGGCAGAAAGGGGAACATCTGCATTGTTCATCCCTGCGTTGGTAATGCTATCTGGACCACTGCACAACCTACCGGGAGGTCTCTGAGCAGGCACAGCCCGAACTTAAAAGACAACTGGAAAAGGTGGGATTGTCTGTCAGGATACAGGAAGTAGGAATGGATAGAGGTGCAGTCTTTGGAGGCAGCCGGGTCTTGGTTAGAATTCCATTACTGATGTTTACTAGCTGTGTAATCTTGGCATGTCACCCAACTCATCTCTGAGCCTCTGTCCTCACCTTTAAAAGCAGCTGACAGCACCATTTCCTTGGACTGTGTGATGATTAAGTGCTGCTATTTATAAACCTCCGAGTGTCCTACCTGTCACGCAGTGAGTGCCTGGTAATTGGCAGCCTAACAGGTACATCGTTGTCTTGATGCTGTAACTACACAGGAACTCCATTTCTTTAAAATGACCTTTTCCCGAATCCCAGCCAGCTTCGCCCTGTTTAACTGCACCATGACTCCCTTGCCTCCTTTCGACCAGACCCTTCCACCTTCACACACTGCCATTCACTCCTTTCTCCTGGAGCTCTTGGGACAACTAGGTTCTGGTCAGTATCAAACTCCCTAAAGAACAAAGCCTCAGGTTTGTTGATCAAGAGAGTTTTCGTCTAACTAAAGATAACATCTTGACCTGTTATGTTTCAGTCCCAGACCCATGAAGGTGGAACAAACCCTAATGACCACATCCTTTCAAAATCAGAGCGACGCCATGGCTGACGTCAGGACCAGATGCAATGATCAACTACATCCTACCCTGGCCCTGACCAGGCAAGTAGAGCCCATGCCCCACTCCCTTAGTTGCCATGATTAACGCTTTCCCCCCTATATAACCATCTTCCAGAAGCCACCGGGGAGCCAGGTTTTAGAGCATTAGCTCACCTGTGTCACCAGGCTTGGTGCCATTTCCTTAAATAAACCTTCACTTTCCTTGCTGCAAACTCCCATTTGCATCTTATTGGGCTTTGATTTGCACAGGCAAACCAACCTTCAATTTCTCCCCTTGGGAATTCTTATTTCTATGGGACATAATTCCCACTTTATTTCATTGCTTGACCTCGGAGAGATCATCTCATTGCTGGCCAGAGGCTATCTGACTGGGTTTATAAAGCCTCAGGTTTAGACAAGTCTGATGTCTTATCTCTGGACTTTCCCAAGCTTTTGGGGATCAGAGGTTCTGTATGGGATTCTTGGTCTGGTTCTTTCCCTCTCACCGATCTTCTGCTAGAACTCTGTGTCTGAATGAAGAACGTCTGCACTGTGAAGCAAGGCCCTTTGTGTGAAGGGAGGGCCCACATTTAATGAGAAGTGGTTATTGCTTGGTAAATAGTGCAGAGCACTATTTATTTCTCTACAATGTAGGAAGGAAATTTAATGTACTTATTATGGCTAATTTTAGAAAGTTTAGATTCAAATATGGAAAAAATGAAACCCTTCTTCTCAGAGTTAAATGAAATTTCTCTGTCTCTCTTTTGAAGGCTGAAGTGGCCATGGATTCAAAGTTAGAAATGAAAATAACTGCAGGAATTTTACCACGAGAGTCTGAGCAAACCCAACCATTCAGAGGGGCCGTTTCCAAACTGTGTTCCACATAGACTTGGTGTTTTTTGGAAGAACTGGGCTGTGGCCATGGGTCCAGGCAGCCCCCTGCTCCTTCCCAGCTCACCAAGATCAGCTGTTTGTTTAGCTGTCATAAATGGGGTTCCTTGTAAGATTTCAGGTGCCAAGGAATTCTGCTGCTGAAAACGAAAGTTTACCAACTACAGATGCAGACGGTAGCATCTTGCACCCAGATTATATCTGTCTCAAAGGCCCCCTTTGCTCTTTGGTTTGAAGCTACTCCAGGGAACCCAGGACAATGACAACTTGGCCAGCTCAGGTGGATTGTAACGTTACCTTTCTGACTTTTGGAATTGTGTGCAGTTTCTAGCAAGGACCAACTTTATTTGTTCTATATGAGCAAGAAAAACAATGCTTTGATTTAGCTTATTTGGACAGTGTTATCAAAACAGAATCCATAGAAAATATCATGGGCTTAAGGCTCAGCATAAACATCCTACTATCAAATATCTGCCCCATTTTCCCACAGCTCCTTTGAAGGCTGTTTCAAGAAACCTCATGAAGAGTATGGAGTTTTCTGTAACAGATAGGGCAGCATAGTTTCAGGGAACAAATTGAGATGAATTGTTTTCCTCCCCAAATCAAAGAAAAACCTTGAAGTCGAATGTGGCTGTCCTTTCTTGGAAATGTTCCTGCCTTGAGTGTCTGCTAAGGAGAGAGAGACTTGCCCACTGGTGTGGCTCAGTGGTCGAGCATCAACCTATAAACCAGGAGGTCACGGTTCCATTCCCAGTCATGGACATGCCCTGATTGTGGACTTGCTTCTCAGTAGGGGGCATGCAGGAGGCAGCCGATCAATGATTCTTTCTCATCGCTGATGATGTTTCTCTCTTCTCTCTCCCTCTCCCTTCCTCTCTGAAGTCAGTAAAAATACATTTTAAAAAAGAGACTTGATAATTTTAGATCATTTCAAAGGTTACTCTGTAGAGATCTGACTCCAAGGTGGATGGCAGTGAGTGACTCCGAGGCTACCAACAATACGATTTCTCTAGAAAGTTCTGAATTTTATTCTTGTGCAACAGCCCCACAGTCTATGCTATTTTTATCATGAGATGTTGCTGATAAATGTAGCTATTTGCTGTTCAATGTTTATTACAGGATGGGCACTTTGCTAAGCACATTCATGATCTCATTTACTGCTCAGGAGAGTGTTCTGAGGTAGGGGTGTTGTCTGGGATTTGAAGGTGAGAAAAGAAGGCTCAGAGATGGAAAATGACACCCCCAAGAATACTCAGCCAGTTAAGGTGGAATTCCAAACCAGACCTCCCTGAGTTACAGCTTGCGTTCCCACTGCCTCTCAACAGCACTGCGATCAGCTCTTGCCACAGGGTTTTCTCTGTTCCCAAGACAGACTGGCTCAATCACATCCCTGATCTGAGAGGAGGGTCAAATACCTGTGATGACCTCTGCAGCAAGGGGTCGAGTGCTGCGGCCCCTGACCTCGCCGTGCAGGGTGACTGTGTAAGGGGTACCAGCTGTGAGGCCGGGGATCTCCATGGAGCGCAGGCTGCCAGGAACGGTGAGGCTGTGCACTTCTTTGGCTTGGCCAGCCTCCTGGACCTCAATGACAAACTGCTCATAGATCCCATCTGGGGTGGTCCAGTGTAGCCTGAGCGCGTCCCAGCTAACCTCGGTCACTGTGAGGTTTCCCAGATCTGGAATCTCTTCTGCGTAAGGACAGAGTTCCTGCGTTACTAAAAAGGGCAGCTGCACACTGGAATTCAGGTAAGATGGCATTTGGGCGAGGGATGAGCTGTCTGGGGAGTGATTCCAGTAATTTATTTACTGTGGCTGTTGAGCTCACTCCAATAGTTGGCACTAAAGCCAGGGTTTTCCTATTCAGCCTTTGGGGATGAAAGATAGTTCTAGGAATTGTTTGCAACTTCTATTTTGGACATACAAATGGGGCTTTGGGGAGTCCTTTGGTGTGTGTTTAAGATGAGCTCAGACCAATATTTTTTCCATTTGCAAATTGTGCTTTCCAACTTCTGAAATACTGTCACTGAAACTTGCTTTGAAAGAAAAGTCACCTCTCAACTTTTGTAAAGGAAGAGTAGGTGGAGTTCTCCATGAAACTGGCTTCCCGGCCAGGGCTAGGACTTGGCCGTATAAGGGATATGCCATTTGGACAGAACAGGGTGATTTGTGGGTTTTCCCCAAGTGTAGGGGCTGAGCGTGGTTCACAGCAGGGAGCAGCTGTGTCCCTCCTGAGCAGAGACAATGGGAGCAAGCAAGCAAGTAAATGAGTTTAGAATACCTGTCCAGACTTCAACAGAGAGAGGGGCTGTGCTGGAGTCCCCAGTGACCCCACGGATGGTGACACTATACTGAGTGGCTGCTTTGAGCCCGGGCAGGTCCACGGACCTCAGCCCTCCTGGGACTGTGAGGTTCTGGGCTGCCTCTCCTGTGCCAGCCTCCTGCACCTGGATAAAAAACTGCGCATAGGCTCCTTCCGGAGCAGTCCAGTTGAGCTTGAGGGCGTCCCAGCCCACCTCAGACACGGTGACCTCTCCCAAACTGGGAATTTCCCCTGGAGAAGGACAAAGAACCAGTTTCACGCTCAAATCACATGAGATCCAGGGACGCTTTGACACAATAGGCATTATCTGGCTTTAAAAAATGTGACTTTCTTTAGATAAATGTGCATCATGCAGCTTCCTAAATTTGTGAAACAGAGTGTAGGAAAATATTGGTTATCTTCATTAAAAAATTGCTCTAATCTCCAGTAGACAAGGAGATTAGTTTACGTTGAAGTAAAATGCCTTAACTTCCCTTACCAAGAGGGAGCCTGCTTGTGAAGCTCAGGGTCCCTGCCACTGGGGTTGCATGTGTGGTCCCCAGACCGGGCTCTGCAGGACTCCACGGGTGCAGTGTGAAAGCTGCCCCTGGATCCTGCAGCCTGGTGGCTCCCCATTAGACACCAAGGTGCTATTACTTGGGGCAGAACTGGTCCATTCAAAAGCAAGCCCGTCTGATTATCCTTGGCAGTTTCCTGTTGAGAAAACAGAAGCTACAGACAGAAAGGTAAAAGGTACCTGTGGAGGCCTCAGCGGAGAGCACTGGTGTCCTATAGCCCCGGATCACCCCGTAGATGGTAACTCTGTAAGGGGTGGCGGCCTTGAGGCCTGGGATGTCCACAGCCCGCAGGCTGCCGGGCACCGTGAGGTTCTGAGCCGCCTCCACCTTGTTGGCCTCCTGCACCTGAATGACAAAGTGCTCATAGGCCTGGTCAGCTGCGGTCCAGTTGAGTTTGAGGCCATCCCAGCCCACCTCGGTCACGGTGAGGTTTTCCAGTTCAGGGGTGTGGTCTGAATAAGGACAGAGATGGGGTCAGTTAAGCCATTCCTGCAAATGCTTTCCTCCTGGGGACCCAGGAATGGCAGGGCAATGCTGAAAGGCCGTGAGGGCCTGCGTGCTGCGCGTCACGACCGCATCCCCGAATGGCGCTGTTGCATAAAAGCACCAACAGAAAAATATAATCAGTGCAATACTTATTTGCCTTGTTGCATATTTGGGTTTGTGTTTTCAAAATGGCACTTCCTATTGACTTGTTGTTTAGGAAACGCTACCCGTCTAGGTCAGTACTGCTCTGGGCTTCAGTTTCCATTTTGGAAAGTGTCTCTCAGAAGGACGAGATCTGAAGGAACAGCCTTCGGCTATTCCTCGGGATCTTGGTCCAGCCTTCTGTATTTTGAGAAAATTGGCTCCTCTTAGATTTTCTTTCTTTTCCTGCTTCCTTCATCTCCTCTATATTATTGTCACTTTGTGTTGGAATTTTTGTCAAGTTTCTGGGGCTCTAATCAGTTTACATAAACGACTTCAGGAAGATGAGAGGTAAATTAACACAGTATGAGTGAGGCTGAATTGAGCCAAGCGGCAAGTCTGCAAAACTGTCCCTTACAGGATAGACAGACAGACTGAGGCCCTATGGAATGTGCCACCGTCATTCATTCGAACACACAGTAAAATGGCTCTTGTTTAATATGCCTTCAAGGTGATAACATGCCCATGGCTGAACTCACATGGGCCTTGCGTGACCTGGTAAGAAAGGACTTTCTCTGGAAATGGATCCTGTAAACAACAGAGTAAGAACTGCTTTGAGTTTATTTAAAAGAATGTTTTCCCTCTCTATTTATGTCTCACACTGATTGCTAATTTCAAATGAGCTCTGCATGTCCATGAAAGCAGGCTTCTAACTTGAAAATCTTAGTTGCAATTGGATGGAAGATAGCCTTTCAGAGGAAAAAATGCATCTTTTCAAGAATATTTTTAATTCAGACTTTTCAACCTTAGGAGAATGTTCTAATTCTCATTGGCAAAGCTTACACTCCTGCAAATCTTGCTGATATAGGATAGGGGCCTGTAAACTGCCATCTGAGGGTCAAGTGTGGTCTGCTGCCTATTTTGGTAATGAGTAAGCTAACAGCTTTTATCATTTTAAATGGTTGGGAAAACAAGCGAAACAAGAAGAATACTTCATGATGTAAGAAAATAGATGAAATTAAGATTGTATCGGAACATAGCCATACCTGTCATTTCTGCATGGCTGCTTGTGAGCCCCAAAGACACAGCTGAGCAGTTGCGACAGAAACCGTATGGCCTGAAATTATCTGGCCCATTTCAAAAAATATTTAGGACACCTGATCTTGAACTCCATTCTATGGACTCATTTAATCCAAGTTTGTGTCCTGAAGTGCATACCCAAAGGCTCATAGCAGTTCTAACCACACACACATGGCCTCGATGAGAAAGATTGGACCCTGAACTCAAAGTGATGAATTCCGTTTGGGCAAAAGAAAAGGAGAGTCAGCCATCCTTAAACTCACGGGCCTTGTGAGCCAGGAGCAATGGTCTAGTTATAACAATGGTCTCCTTGACCTTGGGATGTAAGCACTCGGGAGCATGTTCCTGTCAAGTACTCCAGCAGTCCTCTTGCTTAAAGAGACATGGTACAAATCCAGGCTAAGCAAAACAGCAAGGTTAAGGAAACTGATCCTCTGGCTCATAAACTCCCCTCTTAATCCATTTCCTTCTTTTTCTCCTCTTGCTATCAAAACGGCTGCTCAGCAACTTAGGTGACACTGACAATTCCCCCCTTAATGTGAATTAAGTCACTGTCTTTCCTTGCTAGCTTTTAAAGCTCTATCTCGCATTCTGCCATAAAACATCTTTCTTTCCATGAAAGAAATACCAAGTACCAGGTTGTGAGAGATCTGAGAGTCACCTCACTGGGCAGGGAGGAGGTAATTATTGGTTATCTACTCAACTGTTGCAATAAAGATTAATGGAGAGATGCAAGGAGATACACAATGGAAAATGTCTCTTTCTGATGAAAACCATCTTTTCTCCTTGAATCAGGTTTTCATATGCCACTGACACACTCTTGTACAATCTGCTTCAGCTGCTCATATGGCTGAGAGATTAACTTTCACGTAATGTTATGTTGCTCGGTAAATAGTAATCATGGTAATGGTACTGCCACCATAATTTTTGTCTATTCTTCCATTTTTTTTTTTGGGGGGGGGGTTGGTCAATCAAGAAAGAGCATCAGTTTATACTTAGTGAGCAATGCTGTGACTGTATCTGGCACCCCACCTGACCCTTCACAAAACAAATGCTAGTCAGATAAGTCACAAGTATAACTTCCATGAGTAAAATCAGTAGATAAATGAAGAGGGATAAGAATGATAAAAAGAGAATAATAATAATTCTGCAGAAGAAAGTCAAGGTGGGGACCAAGTGGCATCCCATAATAAATGCAGACTCTACATTTCACTAGTAAATGACACACTGTGGGCTTACTGCCTCAGAAGCCCAGGGTTTTTGTTGTATAGTTCCACACTCAATTTCTTGGCATTTCTTTATGAAAAGGCTGTTGTCTTTTTCTTACAGCTGTGCACTGGCATCTACCCTCTGAAAAATGTCAGTGGGCCTGGGAAATTAGGATTTCCAAATCCCCTTCTGTGCTGATGGTGGGTTGACCAGCTGGCCCAGAGGAATTTCTGGCTCTGCCAACTTTAAATCTTTAGATTCCCAACATCTTTTAGATGGTACTGCGGGGCAACTTGCTGCCTTAAAATATGCCTCTTTGGAAAATTTATTATTCTAAGATGGTTATTTTTTAAAAACTAAAGATTCTAGAAGAACCTTTGACCTCTAGCTGCTTAAGAAAATTAGATAGAGGACTTTCTCCAGGAAGGGAGCTATCATCATAAATGACCTTAGTTTAATATGAACTAGGTGTGATAGACAAGGAGGAACATAGCAAGGCCCCTTTGATCGAAGTCCTTTGTGTGTCCCATTGTTCAAGGTGGCCCAGCAAACAATCCTTTACTAAATATTTGCTTCTGCATCTTCATGTGAACTTTCTCCCCTTTCAAGGCCCAAATCACTACCCCTCCTTTCTTTTTAGCTTAAGGTAGCATATAAGCCTCTACTGCCAAATTGTTCTTGGGCCCAATATCCATTTGGAACATACATAAATTTGGTGACTGTCACCTGTTAATCTGTCTTCTGTCATTTTAATTATTCCAACAGCCAGAAAACTAAGAGGGAATGTCTCCCTCCCCAACACCGGTATGGAAAGATGCTTCAGTGGCTTTGTGTTTCTACATATTCTCCAGGCTTTATGTCCCTTATTGCTCACAGAAAATTCCTGGCCTCCACTCTAAGCAGGGTTCCCCTGAGGTTGTCAGGGTCAAATGCAGAGAGGAGGGCTGGGAAGGATATGCCTGATATGCACTCAATTTTTTCAATGCTAACAGGCATAGTACCCTCCTTTTCTCCCTCCTTCCCTTTCTCCCTCCCTTCCTTTTCTATCCAGATTAAGCTTAACTGAGACCTTCCAGGGGAATGACTTCCCTTTCCTTCTCCTTAATCCTTGAGAGAGAGAATTTGGGCTGCTAGTTTAGAGGTGGAGAGGCCAGAGGATACAATGGAAATGCTGCCTCTGGAAGAACTGAGGTCCGCAGTGCTCATAAAGCACACATCTTGTGCTTGGCTGTGTCCAAGACCCTGGGGATGCAGCTCTGGGTAGAGGCAGAGTACTTCCATTTTGGTTGGCAGTAGGAGGTAGGCCATGGATAAATAAATCAACTACTGAATATCAGGCTGGATAAGTGTCATGAGGAACTTTGGAGCAGCACAGAGGTGTAAACCAGGATGGGGGCACCGTTTTATATTGGTGGCCAGAAAAGGCTTTTGAATAACACACAAGTTGAATGCAACGAGAAGAGGCCATGGGAAGAACTAAGAGAAAAGTGGTTCCCTGGCAGCAGGAATAGGATGTGTAAAGGCCCTGAGGTAGGAACAGGCTTGGTCTGCTTAAAGAACAGTGAGAAGGCCAAGGTGGCCACGGTGAAACGAGTATGAGGACAAGGGTGGAATGAGGTCAGAGATGGGATGGGCCAGATTCTGCAGGGCCGTGCAGCCTGTGGTAGGGTCTTTGGATTTTATTTTACGTGTGATGGGCAGCTAGGTTGTGCATACTTTTAGTTGGGTGCCACATCAAGGAAAAGGCTTGCCTTTTGGCTCAGTTCCATGGTGAGAGCCCTGGAATTCCTTGGGGAAAATGCTTTGGGGCAGCCAATTCCACATCTGCTCTGTGAAACCCACAGATGATGAGTGGCTCTTTGCAGACTTCTGCTTTTGAGAATCTAGTGATGCACAACTAGAAGTCCCTTTCTTCTGAGGTTTGACTCGACAGCCCTTTGACATTTCAAGACTTGTAGCCACATGGTACGTCTACCCAAGAGCTTCCACTTCATATTTCTTTTTTCTTTCTATGTGCTTACCAAGGCCAAGTGCCTGGACTTCTGTTTCTTTACATATTCCACAACACAGTCCTGTTTGTCTCCAGGTGTCTGTCCAACAGCTTCCTCCCATTTTATTTATTTTATTTTTAGCTTCCTCCCATTTCAAATCTTTCCTTTTGCTTAAAGTCATTCTGTGCTCCTGCTGCCTGCTCTGCACCCCCAATTCCAGCAAGTGGAGTATCGTGCTTTCTTGTTTACTAGGTAGTGAATTCCTTGGAGCACAGGCCTGTCTTAATTGATCTAATATCCCCAGAACTTAGCACAGAGCACACTTGTATATTATTGACTGCAGTAAATGTAAGAGACTTGGGAAGACAGAATTCAAGAGAAGGAATTTTAATAAAATAAAATAGTTCTATAGAGAAAGCTATAGAGAGATATATTATGGAGACAGTGAGCAAAGAACCAATAAAAGGGACTTTGCACATTTTTCTTATAATGAACAATGTCCTTAAATATACAAATGATTTCTTTGAAACAGTGTTAAGGAGGCATGCCTGGGAAATAAAATCATGAGCCTTTGGGATGCCAAAACGGGGCTCTCAGTCAGACACAAAGTAACCCCAGCCTGTGGTTCACTTGAAAGCTTGCCTCTCTCTGTGCTACCAGGCCTGGGCTTCCCTCCTGGAGATCAGGGATAACGTGGCTGTAGCCAGAGGCTAATATGATTGGATGGAGCTATGAAACTCGCTTTGGTACAGCATTTGTCAAACTCAGGGAAAAGCAAAGAGAGAGAGAGAGAGAGAGAGAGAGAGAGGAAGAAGAAGAGGAGGAGGGAAGGGGAGGAGGGGGGAGGGAGTGGGAGAAAAAGGAAGAGGAGGAGGAATTCCCTCTTTTTTGTTTTTCTGATTCTTTATCCCTTGATACCTTATATCAAGTTGCCATGTTCAAATCTCTACCATCGATTTATTCCTTCCTGATTCTGTCCTGCCCACCTTCGTCTGTGATTAGGCTTCCCCTCCAGAGCACCCCGATGATCAGCTCAGAGCTGGTGGGAAGCAGTTGCTCAGAGTCAGTGGAACTGACTGCTGGGGCTCACTTCAGTCTCTGAACAGGCTGCTGTGGTATACCAGATGCCTCTTCTCTCTCCTTCTTACAGACAACCACAATTTTATGTGGCGGCAACATGCTCAGCCAGAGACTACTTACTCTTTCCTAGATCTAACTTAGAGCCAGGAACAACGGATGAAATGTGAGTAGAAGGCATTAGGGAGGTTTCCAGAAAGACTCATTAGTAGGTTCTCTTTTTGGTTCTTTTCCCCCCTCTGTTATGCTGCCTGGAACACAGGTGTGAGGGCCGTACTGCAGCAGCCGTGTTGTGACATGGAGGTGACTTTGAGAACGGCAGCCAAGAAGAGTGGAACAGAAAGAGAGAAGGAGCCCAAGTCACTGATCATTTGGATCTGCTATGCTATCCCTGATTCACCGAACCTCAGATTCACTTTGTGAGAGAGGAAAGCAGGTTCCAAGTGACTGTTATTTGAGATTTATGTTATATGCTGGTGAAAGTATTCAGACATGACAAAGACTCAAAGGCATTTCCATATTTGTCCACCATTACCACCACATTTCTGTTTATAGAGATTCAGCTGGAGTAACATCTCTGTCATGACACTCTGGCTTCTCCCAGTCATTCCCTGTCCTTGGTTGAGTTCCATCTAACACTCTGAATATCTAGTCTTCCCCACGGTCTGTGAGCAGGAGCACCTGAGCCAAAGGGACAATGCTAAGAACATGACCCACTTACCCTTCAAACACTAGCACACTAAAGTGTATTCAGTGGGTTCTCAATACTTACTAGTTAATTTGAAACTAAAGACTATTACTTGTCAAGTCCTGAAGAATTAACATTTTCCATTATAATCTTTTATATTTTGGGGCCAAAATTATATGTGTATATTTTTCATATAGGAAGAACTGATTTGTTTTTGTTTTTGTTTCCTTTTTTCATTTTAGCCACTGAGGAAATGTGGCTGGCCGCAGGTACAAAGAACAGAATCACAGGGCTGGCAGGGACACTGGGGGTCAAGATCAGCAGCCATGGGAAGGTGAAGTTCACTCTTAATGACTAAGAGGAAATAGAAAATGAGGAGGGTACTTTGAAAGAAGGCTCCAAGGACTATGTGCAACTTTTCAGGTAACCTTAGAGGAAAGCAAAAACCTGGAATAGAAACACTGAATGAGAAATAACCAACGAATTATTACCAACATCCTGGTCATCTTGAAGAGAAATAAAATTAAAGGTAAGTTAATTGTTAGGCTAAAGGAGGCGGGCACAATAAACAATTGGAACACAAAATTAAAAGAAAGAAAAGAACCAAAGACAAACACAAATCCTGATGCTTTAAGTTCTCCTGGGAGGAAATAGTTGAAAACCACTATTGATCACCCAGCAAGGAAACTGCTGACTCAGTTGTCAAGAGGGAAAGGTTAGTAAGTTGCTCTTTCAAAGTGGCATTTAGAGGCTTCCTGAGTGTAGCAGGACTTCCCACTGGGTGTGAAGGCAGCCTGGCTGCTGGGTCTGCAAACCTCACAGTTAACAGTGTCTGCAGGGAGCTCGGGGGCTGACCTCACCTGTGGATGCCTTTACCCGCGCGGCCTTGCTCTTATGCCTGCCCTTCTCCGCTCTGAGGAGGATGGCATATTCCTGCCCTGGTTCCAGGCCTCTCAGGACGTAGGAGGTAGTGTCTCTGGGCAGCTGCACCTCCACCGGCTGGCCCGAGGCAAGGCTGTAGTTGAGGCGGTAATGGTCAAACTTGGCCAACGGTGACCTCCAGAGCAGGGTCAGGGTGGTCTCTGAAGTTTCAGACACCCGAAGGTCCTTGGGGGTGTCCATATCTGAGGAAAACAGAGAAGAACACTCCTCAGGCTAGGAGACAGGCTGCTTCTGGGACTGAAAGGCAGCTGGCTCCGGGCTGCAGCCCCAGGTCCACCATCAAGCAACTGGGGGCTTTAGGACACTCACCTAACTGGGACTCAGTTTTCACCTTGTAGATGCCACTGTAAATTACCTGGCCGGGTTTTTGGAAGATTGAAAGGAACATAGTGGCATACCCATACCACAAAATGCTACTCAATTAAAAGAATTTAAAAAAACTCACTATTGATCCAAGAAACAATTTGGATGGATCTCAAGAGAATTATGCTGAGTGACAAAGCCAATCTCTAAAGGTTGCATACTATATTATGCCTTTTATGTAGCACTAGAGGCCCAGTATGCACGGGTAGGGTCCCTCAGCCTGGCCTGCGATTGGGGCCGATCGGGGCGTTTCTCCCAGACCCCATTGGGGCTGATCGGGCCCCGCTGGTGAGGTGGGGGTGTCAGGGCTACAGGAGGTTGGCCGGCCAGCGGTGGGGAGAGGGTGCGGGAGGTTGGCTGTGGGAGTGCACTGACCACCAGGGGGCAGCTCCTGTGTTGAGCATCTGCCCCCTGGTGGTCAGTGAGCATCATAGCTACTGGTCAACTAGTTGTTGTGGTCATTTGGTCATAACAGTCGCTTAGGCTTTTATATGTACAGATTCTTGAAATGACAAAATCATCGAGATGATTGCCAAGGGTTTGGGACAGGGAGGGAGGGAGGTGTCGTGGTATAGAAACGGAAGAGAGATCCCAGTGATGGAACTACTGTGTTTTGACTGTAGTGAAGGATTCGAAGTTTACATGTGATAAAACTGTGTACAACGAAATACACTCACAGAAATGAGTGCATCTGAATAAAGTTGGCAGATTTGTATCAATGTCAGTTTCTTAGTTGTGATATTGCTCTATAATTAAACAGTTGTTACCATTGGGGGAACCTGGGTGAGGGGTTTAGGGGCGTGTCTCTGCATTATTTCAACAGCATGTGAATCTACAATTACCTTAAAAGAAAAGGATCAAACAGAATATGTACTGGCTCTTGCATAATGAGGGGTTCAATGAAGCATGACCTCTGCTCTCCAGCCTCCCTTTCCTTCAGAGGGGAGGTCAGGAGGAGGCTGGCGGAGGGAGAGAGAAAAGGGGTTTCTCTTTTACAACATTCCCAGAAAAAAATATTTGAAGAAATAATCAATGGCTTCAAATCAGGGAGCCCCTCACCATCCTCACCCAGAGGTTAGCACTTTAGGATGCATGGGTGAGAGCAAAGTCTGACTCAACCTGTGTTCTGGCCACTTATAATTTATGTGAGCAGAGTATACACATTAGGTGTGTATATTAAGAGAAATCCCCCAGATGTGTTTTAATCAGTCAATGCTATAGAAAAACAACAACCCTGGAATTGGTTACAAACTTTAAAAGTCTGTAGATTTCTGATAAAGTCTGGTTCCAGTTTTTCCTAAGAAGAAAGCCGCTGCTGCCTTCTGTCCTGAGAGCAGTGTGGGAATTATTGGGATGTGGTGTGCTCAAGTGACTTTCCAATGGGACATCTGGGCTAGATGACCGTAGGGGTTCCTTTCTAAAATTGTTTTATTTTCATTGATTTCAGAGAGGAAAGAAGATGGAGAGAGAGATAGAAACATCAATGATGAGAATCATTGATCAGCTGCCTCCTGCATGCCCCACGCTGAGGATCAAGCCCACAGCCTGGCATGTGCCCTGATTGGGAATCAAACCGTGATTCTCCTGGTTCATAGATTGGTGGTCAACCACTGAGCCACACCAGCAGGGCCTACTGTTTCTTTTAAAGCAGGTTTTCTGCCCCCTGTGTCTGTGAGAGCCCGCCTGGGGTGGGGGCTGGGAGGGAGTCCAGGTGCCTCACCTGTGGCCGCGTTGATGGTGGCCGGAATGCTCTCCATGTCTCCCTTCACAGCAGACACACCGATCCCATATTCAGTTCCTGGCCTCAGACCTAAGAGAGCGTGCAGGTGGAAATTCAGCTTCAAATCAGAAAGACTTTCAGAAGATCTTAAAAACGGCCCTGAGCTGTCCCCGGACGCTATTGCTTTTCAGTGTCTGGAATGTTCTGCAGACTGACTCACTGACATCCCCGTGAGAGGGATTGCTGGCAACTGCACGTGTTCTCTCTCTGGACGGTTGCAAAGCAGGCCCACCTCCCCAGGGCGGCTGGGTCTGGGACGTGGAGCTCACCTGTGAGCGTGGTCTTGGTTGTGGCTTGTGGGCTCCTTGGGACCTCGACCTCGGCGTGGTCCCCTCCGGAGATGGGTGCGTACTTAATTCTGTAGCTGTCGATGGCCGCCTTGCCGTTCTTCCATTCCAAGGTGACGCTGTTGTCTGTCTGGGAGATGCGGCGAAGATTCCTGGGAGCATCCAGGCCTGTTTGGGAGAGGAAGGGACATTTGTATGGAAAACATCAGGCACCAAGAGAGTGGCGGTCCCACAATTCAAGCTGAGATATGAAAGGTTCCTGCCATTGTAGGAAAATGACAAACTTGCCCCATACCCATCTCAATAGCTGATGCACAGGTCTAAACAAATTCTACATATTTGGCACCTTCCCCATTATTAACGTGTGTGATACTTCAGTCATTCACATTTTCCTCAGATTTTGTGCTTAAAAAAAACACAAAAAAAACTACACAGAAACTTACAAATAAGCTCTGTAAGTGTAAGAACTGGCCTGTTGTGCTCACCACTGTATTTCTTTCTTTTTTTTTTTTTAATATATTTTTATTGATTTCAGAGAGGAAGGGAGAGGGAGACAGAGCTAGAAACATCAATAATGAGAGAATCACTGATCAGCTGCCGTCTGCATGACCACTACTGGGGATTAAGCCCACCACCCAGATACGTGCCCTGCCCAGGAATCGAACTGAGACCACCTGGTTCATAGGTCAACACTCAACCACTAAGCCATGCTGGCCGGTTCATCACTGTATTTCTAATAACTCATATAGTGCTTACTAAGCTCTGAAAAAAATATTTATCAAATGACTGATTGACACTCTGGTACTTTTAAAAAAATGTCTTAGGCTAAGACATTAGGAGGCATCTTTGTCACTCATGTTTTCTATACACTATATCTAATAAAATTTTATTTAAAATTTTTTTACTAGGACTTGTGTCCGAGTGTGTCAGACTAGTTCCTTCTATGTATGCCAATATGTATATACTTTTTATTTTAGAAGGTTATTTGGGAATTTTTTTTTCTTTGAAAAATTAAACAGTACAATATTTGAAAATAAAATTTAAAGGAATGGAAATTCCCTTTTTGTTTTCCTGCTGTCAAAGGAGCCTGGAAGGTACCCCAGGGAAGAGTGGATGGAAGTCTCGCAATCCTTCCCTTGCTTGAAGGCCCCTTACCTGTTGTGAAGGTCTCTTTGGCAGGGTTGCTGGACATGTCGCCCCGGCGGGAGATGAGGGACACCTCATACTCGGTGTCTGGCTTCAGGTTCCCGATGGAGTACTGGTTCTCATCGTGTGTGAGGTCGATGGTGGTGCGGTCGCCCGGCGCATCTTTGATCCCATAGGAGAGCTCGATGCCGTCGATCTCGGCCAGAGGCTTGAACCAGGTGACCAGTGCAGTGGTGTCTGTGACGTCTTTCACCTCGATCTGGCTGGGAGCGTCCAAGCCTGTGACGGGCAGAGGACAGAGCGACAGAGCTGTTTCAGAGAGTGGGACAGTGCCGGGGCTGAGCAGAGAGAGGCAACCATCCCATCTACTTATGCATATATCGGTGTAATATTGACCCCCTGGACCTTATTTTATGTTTCTGATCTTCAGTGTCCTGTTAGACAAGTTATAAGTAGGGCTGATACTACCTTGTAGGGTTTGTTGCTTTTTTTTGAAAGGAGACAGTCCGGCCAGCATGGCTCAGTGGTTGTGTCAACATATGAACCAGGGGGTCACTGGCTCGATTCACATGCCCAGGTCAGGGCACATGCCTGGGTTGCAGGCTCAATCCCCAGTGTGGGGCATGCAGGAGGCAGCCGATCAATGATTCTCTCTCATCAATGATGTGTGTCTCTCTCTCCCTCTCCCTTCCTCTCTGAAATCAATACAAATATATTTTTAAAAAGAGGTAAAGGAGGCAATGTTTGCAGAGCATTTGGCAGGGAGCCTACAACCTGGCAGCCACATCACAGGTGGTGTTTCTCTGTTGTTATTATCACTAGAGGCCCAGTGCACGAAATTCGTGCACAGGTAGGGTCCCTAGGCCTGGCCGGTGATCAGGGCTGATCAGGGCCTTCCAGCTGCTGGCTGGGGCCTCCCTTCCACAGCTGCTAGCTGCCAACTGCTGGCTGGGGCCTGCCTTCATTCCGTGCTGCCCCCTGGTGGTCAGCACACATCATAGCAAGTGATTGAACTCCTGGTCTCCTGGCCAAACTCCTGAGGGGATAATTTGCATGTGCCCCCTGGGCGCAGCATCCAATCTCATGGAGGGGCTGACAGGCCCAGACACTCCAATAGCGGCGGATCTAGCCTCACTGCTGGGCTCCCGCGGCCCCCGGCCAGGCTGACAGGCCCGGACACTCCAGCAGCAGCAGTGGAGCGGTGAGGCTAGATCTGCCACCGGAGGGAGCAGATCCAGCCTCGCCACTCGGTCCCCATGACCCCCGGCCGGGCCAACAGGCCCAGACACTCCAGCAGCGGCATGTCTTTCTCTAACCCTCAGTTTCTACTCTTAAAAAATAATAACATTAATATTTGCCCTACCTCTTTCACAGGCCTGTTGCTAATATTAAGTGAGATGATGTGGTAGATCATGTGGCAGTGGTCTCTCAATTACCTGGCATCCATGCCACGTTGGAATATCACGTTGAAGCTCCCCAAGAAATAGATCCGTTTCCCCACCCCTTATATCTGGACTGGCCTTGAGATTTGCTCAGGCAGAAGTAATATTAATGCCAATTTAATGTCAGCTACTATCAGAGCAGGGTCAGGGTAGTATCTAGGAGGCTGAGGCCATTCTAGATCAACCAGCCCCCAGCCCACAAAGATGCATAAGTGAGCCCAGTCAAGAACAGAAAAATGGCCCAGTTGAGCCCAATCCTAAATCACCAATGTGCAGAATTATAGTTTTAAGCCACTCAGTTTTGGGCTTGTTTTTTACGTAGCAAAAGCTAATTGATTCAGGTGCTATCTAAGAAGGCATGCTATTGGCCAGAAATGCAGTGAGTTACGGTCAGCTTTGTCACTGTGTCAGCGATACCAAAGGTGATACTCACGGGTGGTTGTCACCCTCTTCAGGCCCGGGCCCCGAGTATTGTTTTTCACGATGTGCAGAGATATCTCATACTCCTGTCCAGGGGCTAGGCCAGTTTGCCGGTATGTGGTCTCCGGCCTCCTCAGGCTTTTGGTGATCTCTTCCTCATCTTCTTTATTCTGAAAGATAGGAGCCCCTTGATAAGGCCTAGAGGAGGTGCCAGCCTCTTCATTTATGTGATTATTCATTTCACTTTCATCCATTCCTCTTTTATTTTCTCCTCTATTCCCTAAGCGCTTATTAGACATCAAATCTGTTTGGTAGATGCTGAGGATACAGAAATGATGCAGACATTTCTCAAGTGTGTTTCTCTCTCTCATAAACTCCTCTACTCACCTCTTTGACACTCAAGTCAAGGGCAAAATGTGAGAGTCAAAGTGATTCTGGATCCACAGGCTTATTCACTCGTTTGAAAAAATAAGAAGCCAGCACCCTCGCTCCTATGGGTGATTGTCCCCTAGTCACATGGTTCATGGCTGAACCTGGGCTTGAACTCAGGAACCCACTTCCCCACCTCACATGTACTTTAGGCTCAGAGGCATTTTGAAACAGAGATCATTTCTTCCCTTTGCCTCTGAATAGAGATCTTCAATGAGAAATATCTGAAACTTAAGAGATGACTGAACTTCTATTTGTCTAAACCCTCAGTCCCAAGTTCCATGCTTATTGACTTATTAAAATCACTTAAAAATAATATGTATGGGAACATACAAGGGCCAATCGGAGCCCTGTCCCCCACCAGAAGCCAAAGAACTAGTTGATATGAAGGTCTGCGGAGGCCTCTGACCATCTCCCTAGACTCTTGCAAGCCCACTGCTTTGAGCTCCCTACCATATTCCGGAAGATGATCTCCCATGTTTCGAAAGCGATGTCCAGAGGATCCCACTCCACTTCCACAGATGTCTCCTTGATGGACTTGAATTTGAGGCCTTCAGGTGTAGGCAAGTCTGTCAGGAAGAGCACGGAGAGGAGGTAAGGATGGCAACATGTATGGTGGAGGCCACAAGGCCCTGTTCTGCTGAACCCAGGGGCGGGCGCCTGCCCCAGTCAGGGGCTGAGCATCTGAGCTGGGGTCTACTTAAAGCAGGGGTGGGCAAACTTTTTGACTCGAGGGCCACAGTGGGTTCTTAAACTGGACCGGAGGGCCGGAACAAAAGCATGGATGGAGTGTTTGTGTGAACTAATATAAATTCAAAGTAAAGGAGCGGAGGGGAGAGCAAGAGAACCGGATAGAACAGCCGGATCTGGCCCGCGGGCCGTCGTTTGCCCACGGCTGAAAAGGTTCTTCTGGGATGCCGTCTACTGCACGGCAGCATGAAAATTAATGTTAGGACCAACCATATGGTTAAATCTGGGCAATTTCATGTGCTTAAACCTAATACGTGCACAGGCTTTGGAATCAGACAGACTTGGTTAGAATTTCAGCTCTGCGGTTACACATGTTGTGTACATGGGAAAGTTGTACAAAATGCCCCAAGCCTGTGTTTCTTCACTTGGAAGAAGAACATGCCCCTTGGGAATGTTTTGGGACTGAGTGGTATATTGCATGTAGACTGCTAGGCATGGTTCCTGGTATGTAGCACAAGTTTAATATGGCAGCCAATGTTATTATGACTAAGCAAAAAAATAAAAAATAAAAAATTACCACATTCTAGCCTAACTTACTTTTCAGGTAGGAAGAAAATTATACTGATGTTGGATTCTTAAAGGAATAACTTGAACTTCTAATGTTCCTACTTTTAAATTTATATATAAACAGTGAGTTTCACAGGAATATAGTATGGAATAGAGTGGTTAAGAGCATAAATCTGCTACTGGACTGCCAGGGTTCAAATCCCATCTCCACTACTCCTTAACTGTGTGATTTGGGATGAGACGCTCAACCGTTAGGAGTCTCAGTTTTCTCATCTGTGAAATGGGTTAACAATAGCTCCTATCTTAGAAGGTTATTGTGAGTTAGTGTATGAGGAGTTTCTTTTTTTGTTGTTGTTTTATAAGAATTTCTTATTGAAATTTAGAGAGAGGAAGGGAGAGGGTGAGAGAGAGAGAACATCGATATGAGCAAAACATGGATCGGCTGCCTCCTGCACACCTCCTTCCAGAGATTGAGCTGAAAACCCTGGCATGTGTTCTGATCAGGAATCAAAACTGGCAACCTTTCGATGCATGGGATGATGCCCAACCTACTGAGCCACACTGGCCAGGGCAATGAGGAATTTAAGAAAATATTTAGGGGGCTTCATTGGGTCCCAGGGTCTTACTTGGTGTAACTCTGTAAGGACAGCTATGGAGCTATGGGGCAAAGGCAAGGTGACAAGTTATGCCCTGGGCAAGGGGAGGGCAGTTGAGGCGGCCGAGGCGGTTCTGCTCACTCACAAGTGGCCACCCTTGCGCTGACGGGGATGCTCCTCTTGTTCTCCAGGACGGCGAACACGCGGATGAAGTACTCCACGCCCGGCTCCAGCTCCTGGATGGTGGTGGACGTCTGGTCCCCGGGGACCCGGAACTGTATCTCCAGGCCATCCTCGTGGGTGGGCGTGTACATGATGAGGTACTCTGTAACCCGCATCTCATTCTCCCAGGCCAGGTTCACAGTCTCCTCTGTCACTTCTGTCACAATGAGGTCTTTGGGAGGGGACACTGGTAGGAAAGAGGAAGGACAGCTGGGGTCAGTAATGGGCCCTGTAGAGTCTCCCTTCCACCGTCAGTCACAGAGGCCCAGCTTCCATTTTCTAACACGCAGAACGCATGGGGAGCCCTTGCTGCCACCCATCATTAAAGTCTCCGGTGGTGTCACCGCCTTTAGGCTGCGGTGTCAGGTCTGCAGGGTAGCCTTGAGGGTTCTTTGTGACCCAGCTCCTCCACGTCTCCATTCCTTGGACCCTTGTTCAGAGCCAGGCCATCTGCATGGGAAAGGGCAGCCTGAGCTTAGCTCCCTGCTCTGCACTTCAAGTCACACACCCTTCGCACTCAGAAGGTATTCTGAGCTCATCTGGTCCAACTGTTTCACTTTCTAGATGTGAGTGAGGTAGAGGGACCTGCCCAGCTTAGCTCACTCATCCAATTTGGGACTCACAGGTCCCTAGCAGCCAGCTGTTCTGCCTTGGCCACCTTAAACCCACAGCCATTTGTATATTCTTATCTCTCTACCAATAGTCTTCATCAAGGTAGAAATTCTCCGTGGTGACCACTGTAATATGGATGGATGAGAGAAGTAGAAAGAAGACCCCCACTAAACATGAGCATTATTGGTCTTTGTGGTGTTTTCACTCAACCAGTGTTTACTGAACACAGCTGTACACCATGCCTTGTGTTAACTGTAGGGATAATGCTCCTTTAAGGATCTCACAATCCTTGGGATCAAAGACAATACAGAGAAGATGATGTAAGAGACGGGCCTGACTCGTAAGTGATCAGCATTTAGTCTTTAGTTGAGTGTGCATGGAAAACAGTTTGTTTTAAATAGTCTTACTGCTCAGTCAATATAGCTGATTTTTTACCTCCCTCCAAATAGAGAGATCGAGTTTATTACTGATTTGATGTCAGTGGGAAGTGGGAAGTAGGAAAGAAAGTTGATGCTTAACAAAAGGGAGGTTTTCATTTCCTCTACTGGGCATGGGTGTTAACCTCAGTGTAGATGAGGTAGGCAGACTCAGATATGAGCTTTGTGATCTATTAGCTGTGTGTCCTTGGGACAATTCCATAACCTCTCTGAGCCTCTGAGACTTTAAATAGGTAGCTCCTCGGCAGGCGAATCATCAGGCCCTTCAAAGAGTTAGTGTGTGTGTTTAATATTCACACACACCAGGGGTACAGTCAATCACAGCCTCATCTCCCTGGTGGAGCTCTGGTACTCACCCTCCGAGCAGTCCTCCCCGGTGTAGCCCTCATTGCAGATGCAGCGGCCTGCAATGCACTGCCCCCAGTGACTGCAGTCATTGGGGCAGGAGCGCTGCCCACAGTCCAGGCCCATGAAGCCCTCGTGGCAGACACACTGGCCATCCACGCATCGGCCGCGGCCATTACAGTCGCTGGGACACCTCCGCTCCTTGCAGTCTTTGCCCATGAAGCCTTCGTGGCACACGCACTGTCCATTCACGCAGCGACCCTGGCCATGGCAGTCCCCAGGACAGGACAGCTCTGCACAGTCGCGGCCGGTGAAGCCGTCCTCACACACGCACCGCCCCTCCACGCAGCGGCCCCGGTGGCTGCAGTCCTTGGGGCACCGCAGATCCCGGCAGTCCTCGCCCATGTAGCCATCATCACAGACACACATGCCGTTCACGCAGCGGCCGTGCTGGTGGCAGTCATTGGGGCAGCTCATCTCACTGCAGTCGTAGCCCTGGAAGCCCTGCTCGCACACACACTTCCCCTTGATGCAGCGGCCCCGGCTATGACAGTCGTTGGGGCACCGCAGCTGGCTGCAGTCCTCCCCGGTGTAGCCGTCGTCGCACACACACTGCCCGTTGACGCAGTGGCCGTGGCTGCTGCAGCCATTGGGGCATCTGAGCTCACTGCAGTCAGCACCCGTGAAGCCGTCGTCACACTCACACTGCCCGGCAATGCAGTGGCCGCGGTTGTGGCAGTCGGCGGGACACCTCTTCTCACTGCAGTCCACGCCTGCAAAGCCCTCGTCGCACACGCACTGGCCCTCCTCGCACCGGCCCTGGCCGTGGCAGGAGTTGGGGCAGGTGAGCTGCCCACAGTCCTCCCCCGTGAAGCCTTCTTCGCAGTAGCAGGTGCCATTGACACAGCGGCCCCGGTCGAAGCAGTCGTTGGGGCAGATGAGCTCGCTGCAGTCCTCGCCGGTGAAGCCCTCGTCGCACACACACTCGTTCTCCACGCAGCGCCCGCGATTGTAGCAGTTGTTGAGGCACAGGGGCTCGTTGCAGTCCTCACCCGCAAAGCCGTCCTGGCACACACACTGGCCGTCCACGCACCTGCCGTGCTCCTGGCTGCAGGGCACCGGGCACAGCTCCTGGCTGCAGTCAGCCCCGGTGTAGCCTTCGAAGCAGACACAGACCCCATTCACGCACCTGCCCTGGTCGTTGCAGTCACTGGGGCAGGCCAGCTGGCTGCAGTCCTCCCCGGTGAAGCCCTGGTCGCAGATGCACTGCCCGTCGAGGCACTGGCCTTGCAGGTGACAGTTGCCTGGACATTCAGGCTCAGAGCAGTTGGGGCCTTTCCAGCCAGGCTCGCAAACACAGCCGCACCCTTCGGTGCTGAAGTTGCCCCGGCCGCTGCAGAAAGGCCTAGTGTCCAGGCGGCCTGCAATAGAGAGATCAGAGGCTCTCAGCTGAGCACAGCAGCCCAATTTTCCGGTTCCTACTCTTGAAACGCAGATTCGGATTCTGCCAGAGCACAGTTGCACCCTTGGGCCCCATCTGGCTTAAAAACTAGTTGCTTACTGTGTGAAATCAGATGGAACTCATATCTATTTACACTGGGTAGGAATTCTTAGCTTAAACTCTCTGAAATTTGTAGACGTATATGCAAAGACTGCGTGTTTTTAGGTTCATAGGCATGTGTGTCTGTGTGTGTTTCTACCCCTAGGGAGAGGGTCTATAGTTTTCACCAAATTTTCACATAGTCCCACAGCCCCAATGGTTACGGATCACTGCCTTGTGGAATGCGTTATGCTGGGCTGTGTTACTTCTACAGTCCAGCCAAGGTCAGGCACATACGAGATTTCCAAGAAATAATTGTTTAACTGAACCCGATTCTGACCCTTTGACTCAACAGCTGTGCCGCATTTGGGACGGGCTGTAGACTCTTTCCAGTTTCTTCATCGGTCAAGTGGGACTAATAGACCCACTTCCCCGGGGCCCATCAGGGTTAAAGGGGGACATGGAGACCTGGCTGTTGTGCCCATCTTGCAGAGTTTTGTTTGGGTTGACTCAAGTTGGCATATGGGATTTATGTGACCAAAGCTTTCTAATTTTCCTAACTTAAACGAGAAAGCGAATGAGTGGCTTTCTAATTCTTCGAGGACAACTTGCAATTTGGCTCTGCCCCCACAGAACTCATCAGCCTCTGTTCCTTTTTCCTCTCTTTCCTGGAGGTTGCCGTGGTGAGTCTGAGGGACATGGGTCAGCACCGACATGACTTCAGCTCTTTCAAGTCTGTATCATGTGTCAGCTCCACTTACAGGAGTAACTGACGTGGTCTCCATGGAACCCAGGGAGAAGCAAGGACACCCACTCCACTTTCTCTGCATCTAAATACAGTTGAATTAATACGGTCCATCCCCACCAGGAAGGAAGGCAATTTTTTAAAAAGTTGGTTTGAAAAGTGAGACTCTACGCTTGTGCTGTGTAGTACGGTGGCCACTGGCCACCTGTGGCTCTTGGGCAATTGAACAGTGGCTGGTCTGAATTGGGATGGGCTGAAGTGTCAATTCCACACCGGATTTCGAAGGCTCAGTGTAAAAGAATATAAAATATCCATTAATAGTTTTTATATTTATTACAGGCTGAAACATGGATATTTTAGTTCTATTGGGTTCAATAAAATAGATAATTCATATTATCCTTAGCTGCTGCTTTTCATTTCTTTGACTACTGGAAATCTAAGGTTATATATATTCTCACATTATATTTCTATTGGCTGACACTGCTGCTCTAGACAAGCATTCCAACCCACTTTTTAGAATTAATCCTATTGTGTAACTCCCAGGGAGTTGAGAGGTAGAAGATAAACTAATATATGCATAAAGGAAACTTTTTTTTTTGCTTTAGAATCCTAAAGCACATCTTTAGTACTTTCCACTAAGCCTACTGATTAGGTCTACTTAAAATAATTTGTCCAAGTAATTCAGGGTAATTCTTTCTGAGTGGCTGAAATAGATTATTTTCATCTCTGATTTCCAGCTGTTGAAACTCCTGCAGTTCTATCAACTTTAGGGAATGGATATGAAGACATGATTTCAAAGTGGTAACCTTTCTTTAAAAAGGCTGAAAGCTGGTATTACTGGAGGACTGTGAATTCTGAAGACACACAGGCCTGTTCAAAGCTTCCATCCCTTAGCACCCGTTGTGTCAGTTGGTTGAGTTCTTTGAGTCTCAGTTCTCAGATCTGTAGAATGGACTTTCAGCCTTATATTAAAGGGCTGTTGGGAGGGTTAAGTTAGATAATGAATTACAGGGCCATGCACATAAAAGGGGCTGAAACCATAGTTGTGATCATTATCGTTGTTGCCATTCAACTGGAGCATTTATTCCAATTTTCAGGCTTAGTACTGCCATAGGTGGCCTTGTACCTTTGTAATAACACCAGGGTGTGGAAGACTGTTTTTTATTTTAAACCTTTTCTAAAAACATTGATTTTTGGAGAAAGGGAATGGGAGAGGGAGAGAGAGAAAAAAAAACAGCCATGTGAGAGTGAAACATTGATCAGCTGCCTCCTGCATGCCCGCTAAGGGGGATCGAGTCTGCAACCTGGGCATGTGCTCTGACTGGGAATCAACCTGGTAACCTTTTAGCGCACGGGACGACACCCAACCACCTGAGCCACACGAGCCAGGGCGGGAATATTGTGGTTTAAGTCCTAACTTGGTCACTTACTGCAGGACCTCGAGAGATCCCATCCTACTTCTGGGCCTCAGTTTCCCTGTTTGTACAATGGGGTGATAAGGCTCTATCAGTGCCTTTCAGGGTCTGATCTTTGGGTCAGGAGTTTCATAATGTGTTCATAGGTTTTGGGTAGAGAATGTGTACATTTCATGGTCAAATAAATTTTGGAAACAAGTGATTAAAGTGAAATGACTACAAATTCCTCTGAGAAACATTTGTCACTGACAGCAGAATAGAGATGGTTACATTCTCCACATTTATTTGACCATCAAATCTCTTTGCAATGAATCCCTTGCAAGGCTAGTTTTCCCGGGAACCCACTTTGGAAACAACTGAAGTATCTTGCCATGCTCATCATTTCTCCCACTCGTACCTTCGGCAGGCTGGAGGCAGCAGCCCGCTCCCATGCTGCACTGCTCCCGCAGGGACGACACCAGGTTCTCCAGCTCCTCCAGGCGGCTCAGGAGCTCCTTGATGTCAGGAGCAGGGGCACACCCACAGGCCCGGCGGGGGATGTTGATGCGGTGTGTGAAGACGATCTGGTTTCCCCCGTCCACGGTGTGCTCCTGGAAGCTTTCGCTGGGCTCTGAGGGTGGGGCCAGATCCTTCTCCCCACTGGCTGATTCCAGATCCACGGAGCACTGGGACCCGACAGGCAGCTTGATGTTGTAGACGTGGTTGAACACCACTGGCTGGTTTTCCTCCGGCAAAGTGATGTTCACCCCAGTCTGTCGCTTATGCCGAATGACTTTCTTGAGGACCCCACCTTCAGCAGGGAGGGCGAGCAAAGCTAGGTGTATGCCCACCAACAGCCAAGTCATGGCCCCCATGGTGGAGGTGGGTTTGGTGGGATGTTTCTGGGGTTCTAAGATGCTAGGGCGTCTTACTCTCAGGTAGAGTTGGGGTCTTGGAAGCACAGAGTTGAATAAATCAGTTGTTCCTGATCTTCTTGAAGAAATTCTCTTCTATAAGTAAATAAAGAAAAACAAGCTTATTAGTATGTTCTTCTCATTGAATCCACTGACTCTGCAATTGTAGTGAATGCTTACTTTGTGTCTCCTATATTTGAAGCTCTCCTGGTATTCATTCAGTATTCACTGTAGTGTTGATATATAGTGGTCTCTAAAGGAGTAAAGAGGATTAGATACAAACAGAGCTTGGAGGTGACATGCTACTGTGAGGCAGTTCTTCCCTGCTAAGTTGTCTTATTCGTCTGCATTACGGCTAGTTACCTGTATGGGCAATCATGTGGCAGAGGGAAGGGGAGTTGTCAAAGGCAATGAGAAATGACTGAGTAAAGATAGAAGACAAGTGAAACTTTAGGTGGTTCTACTATTGATTAACATATGCCTTGGATACATATGAGAATAATCTGTATATGGCATGATGTCATTTATAGTCCTTTTCTCACTAAGAGATACACCTGAGTGTAATTCAAGAAAACAATTGAGATCTATTTGTTTTCCCACAAATTGACATTTTCCTATGCCCATGCCATTCTTAGTCTTGCATATCCTTAGTTATTTATGTCAATTAGATGTGATATTTGAATTGCCTATTCTATAACAGGCTTTCCAACGTGTTTTTCAGGAAGATCTTATCCCAATGACAAAAATGCATGAACATGATCCCTGGTCATCATCTCTTCTATGATGACAGAAAGTCTCTGCAAAACCTGGAGAGGGATTGTGGTGGGGAGACCTGAACCATGAAGCATTTCTGTAGGGCTGAGCAAGGGTCTGGGGACTTAGAAGGCACCAGCTGTGCATAGAATCAAGAACTTCCTATCCATACCACATCCTGATTATATTCATACTAGAGGCCCGGTGCGCGAAATACGTGCACGGGAGGGGGGGGGGTGTCCCTCAGCCCAGCCTGCACCCTCTCCAATCTGTGACCCCTCAAGGGCAGTCGGACATCCCTCTCACAATCCAGGACTGCTGGCTCCCAATTGCTCGCCTGCCTGCCTTCCTGATTGCCCCTAACCACTTCTGCCTGCCAGCCTGATCACCCTCTAACCACTCACCCACCAGCCTGATTGATACCTAACTGCTCCCCTGCCAGCCCGTTTGCCCCTACCTGCCCTCCCCTGCAGGCTTGGTCCCCCCCAACTGCCCTCCCCTGCTGGCCTGATCGCCCACAACTGCCCTCCCTTGCAGGCCATCTTGGGGCGGCCATCTTGTGTCCACATGGGGGCAGCCATCTTGTGTGTTGGAGTGATGGTCAATTTGCATATTACTCTTTTATTAGATAGGATAGAGGCCTGGTGCACGGGTGGGGGCCAGCTGGTTTGCCCTGAAGGGTGTCCCAGATCAGGGTGGGGCTTCCCTTGGGGCATGGGACAGCCTGGGCGAGGGGCCTGTGGTGGTTTGCAGGCTGGCCACACCCCCCAGCGACCCAAGCGGAGGCCCTGGTATCTGGGATTTATTTATCTTCTATAATTGAAACTTTGTAGCCTTGAGCAGAGCCAAGCCTCCTGCTCGCTCAGTGGCTGCCACCATTTTTGTTGGGATTTATTTATCTTCTATAATTGAAACTTTGTAGCCTCGAGTGGAGGCCTGGGCCTGCCAGGGTGTGCGGAAAGCTTGGCTTCCTCCATTGCCGGGGGCAACTCAAGCCTCCTGCTCTCTCCAGCTCCATGGCTGCCGCCATTTTTGGGGGATTTATTTATCTTCTATAATTGAAACTTTGTAGCCTTGAGTGGAGTTCAGGGCCCGCCAGGGTGTGTGTAAAGCTGGCTTCCTCCATTGCTGGGGGCAACTCAAGCCTCCTGCTCTCTCCAGCTCTATGGATGCTGCCATTTTGGGGGGATTTATTTATCTTCTATAATTGAAACTTTGTAGCCTTCAGTGGAGTTCAGGGCCCGCCAGGGTGTGTGGAAAGCTTTGCTTCATCCATTGCTGGGGAAACCCAAGCCTCCTGCTCGCTCTGGCTGTAGCCATCTTGGTTGGGGTTAATTTGCATACTCGCTCCTGATTGGATGGTGGGCGTGGCTTGTGGGTGTAGCAGAGTGATGGTTAATTTGCATGTTACTCTTATTAGATAGGATTTGATATTTCACCAGTTATCATGTAACATCTAATTAGGGCTTCTACACACTGGTTAGGACAAAAACAAACATAATAAAAGAAAAAAAAAAAAAACCTTCTAAGTATGCTTTTTCATTCAAATTAGTTTCCTAAGTAAGAATTGGTGCATCTGTGATGTAGGCAAGCCCACCAAATAAAAATTATGAAGAAGAGTACTTGGCAATTTCTCTTCTCTCAAACCAGCATAGCCCATTTGTTTATTGGACAAATATTTATTGTCTACTCTCTTGCAATTGCTTCAAATCTCTTTGCCTTCCTTTCTTCCCACCCTCCTCCCATCAATTCTTAGCTCCCCCTCCCCCACCTTTTTTTTTTTTTTTATGAGAAAGGGCCATGGGCCAGTTTGAAACGCTCTTGGACTTTTACCCAACACTTTTGTGTGTGTTGCTAAATGACTTAAATTTCCATCTAAAAAGCCATTAGAGTTGCTGGTTGGAACTCTAAGGCAATGAGTCTAGGGTAATAATGACCAGACTAAGGGTTGAATGAGGATTTTTCACTGTGCGTGTAGGAGATGTGCGCTGGCAGAGCCAAATGCTGCATTGTTCAGAGGAAGGAAATGGGATTTTTGAGGGCTGAGTATTTCTCATTGGCTGATGGCTGTCTAAGGGCAAGTGGATACTTTTGTACTTTGGGAAAGACCAGTTATATCTTCAATGTGGTAGAAACTGCCTCAGCTTTGGATTTAGACACCCCTGGGTTCAAATGCCACTCACTAGCTCTAAAACTTGGGACAAGCTATTTATCCTCTCTAAATTATGACCTCATTTGTAAAATGGGGGTAAAACTTCTTCCTGAGGGAGTTATAGATTAGCTCAGCATGGTGTCAGGCCCATAGTAGGCACACATTAAAATATAGCTCCAATTCCATTGCACTTCTAGGAACAAAACCTAGCACGAGTCCATGCCCATAGCCTCCTTTTGCTTAAGCTTGACCTCCTCATTGAATCTAGCCCTAAACTCAGCAGAAATCACTAAAAGGTGAGGGGGTAAATCTTACGATGATAATGTACTAGAACTGGACAGATTTACACCAGAGAGGCAAAAGATAGCAAATAATAACCTTTAAGAATGTTACATGCAGACAACTAACTGGTTAATGTTCCCTTTGAGGATAGACCAAGGGAAAACTACTGTAGATTGCAGCTTGTGATATTTAGGTTAGACATGAAGGATCACATTCTGACAGTAGGGCTTTTAAAATTTGAGAATGAACAACTTATCTCATAGAGACTCTTTAAAAAGCATAAGCAGATTCTTATCTTTATATGAAGTGATCAGGCAATGGAGAGTCTGGAAAATATCTTGTAGGAGGCAGAAGTGTGGAGCTGTGTGTCTGTCCTATAGCTGGAAAATCTAAGATTGAGAGGAACAGCGTTACCATGCCTAAATCCTGCAGGAGCAGGAGCTGGCTTGTCCCTTGTGGCCCCAAAGGACAGAACAAGTGCTGACATGTATATGTGTTGATGGTGCAGAGGAGGGTTGCTTACTACAAGTCACATTTCAGCACAATAGGAGAAACATTTTTCTAGTTGGAAATATCCAGTCAAAAAGTCTTCTTTGAGAGTATAGCAAGCTCCAAGGTGTTGGAATAGTGGTGAAGAGCACAGGCTTTGCAGACATGCTGTCTTGGGTTTGAGTCAGTGTTCAACCACCTCCTCTTCCATGAGAGGTATTAACTAGCACCGTAAGCCAGAGTCCTGTCATCAGTAAAGTGTGATACGAGTGTCCTCACAGGACTGTTGTGAAAAGCGCATGAGATAACATGAGTAATGGGAATGGTACAGTGCTTGGCAGCAGCAAGAGCTCAATAAAAGGAAGCTTTGCAGTGAAATATATGGGCTTCACTTAACATTTTTTTTCCAGGATTTTCTTTCTCCCAACTCTTGAAACTTCTTTGGCATATGCAGATTTGTTTTTTTAAGCAAGGATAAGAGTTCTGCAATGAAGTAAAGTCTTCTCTCTCTACCTTGGAAGATGTTCTCTCTCTCTCTCTCTCTCTCTCTCTCTCTCTCTCTCTCTCTCTCTCTCCCCCCCCCCCCCATCTCTAAATCTATCTCTACCTCTACCTCTATCCATCTATCTACCTACATACCTATCTTTTATGGCGAGATTAAAGGATTTCATGAGTGAATGTTTGCAAAGAAAGGCAGCAGGAAGAGACACAGGCTCAATACATAGATTGTTGAGGTCACATATCCAGGACAACATGGCTGTGTCCGAGCTATGCGAGCTGCCTGGCTTTGTACGCCGTCTCAGCATGTATGCCGAATGCAGAAAATACATGTGTGGACCAGACCTGTTTTCTATCTTTATCTAAATGAATTTTAGAGCCAAATGAACTGCTGTGAATTGTTTCTGTGAAACTCTTTAGGTGTCTTCTTTAACTACTCAAAACATAATTAATCTGGAGAGGGAAAATCTACCATAAAAATTTCCTCATGAGAGAGAAAGCTTAAGAAGAGGTAGAAAACTGGAGAACTGTACTGTCCAATATGGCAGCCACTAGCCACAAGTGGTTATTAAAATCATAATGAATTAAAATTAAAAACAATGAAAAATTCCATCCTCAGTTGTACCCCCGACATTTCAAATGCTTAACAGTGACATGGCTCGTGTCTACAATATCAGACACGTCAGATAAAGAGCATTCCCTCCATTGCAGCAAGTTCCACTGAGTGGCACCGTTTTAGAGGGCTGCTTGGTGATATTAAGCCCTTGGTACAACTGAGGCTCAGCGAGGGAAGAGACTCTTTAAGAAAGTTATGCTGTTGTTAAGTCTCCTGTCTAATGAAAACGGGGGGAATACCTCAGATAGAGGTGCCAGGAGACTAGGGAGTTCCTTTGAGTAACTCACCTAAACACAATATGTATGTGCACTGTAATTTCCATATGTTACATGTTCAAACATGTACAGGATAAGAGTTCTCAAATCTGAAGGAACATCCACCTTGCCCCAGGTCAGCATCCTCCCCCCCACTTCCTTGGAATAGGACATTTTCTTCACTTTCTGTAGACCTTAAAGCTCCACGTTCTACAGGAGATTCTTCCCCTCAAATCAAACTCAAAATAAGCTGCTCTTTATACCACTTTGGCCACACCTATCATCTGGTCCTGCCCTGCCTCACCCTTTTCTTGGGAGCTGATAGAGCTTGCAAAAGAAAAACTCAGGATTCTCTTCTTCTGTTGACCCTGAACTACTTTGCTCCAGAGTTTTTAAAGGAACCAAGTCCATTTCCTTTAGAAGTTGAAAAAATTTTGTTGATGAGCAGCTGGATGTGAAGAAACAGCCTGGTCTCTGGGAGAACTAGACCTGTGTTAGAATCCAGCTCTTCCATTTAGTAGCTGCTACCTGAGTCTCACTTGCCTCATCTCATACATGGTTATACATATGTCTAGTTCATAGTTTTGTGGGAGGATGGGATAAAATGAGAAGATGTATATTAAGCTACTAACACAATGCCTGACACACAGTAGGTGCTCAATATATGGTAGCTAATGATAATAGAAGCAATAATAATAACACTTATTAATTAGAAAATAGGTCAGAGAGGAAACCGTGCATATAGAGGGATGGAAGAATCAGGGAGATACATCATGACTACATTTAGTTAATAGGGTAACTAAAGGGATTGACCAACCTAAGCCTATTAAAGTTCAGAGCAGAGGGAGGCTACATCCTTTTGAGGTACTCAAGAAAATCACCTCAAAAGAGATGGACCTGAAGGATGGGTGAGATTCTAAAACACAGATGGATACAACTGTAGTAGGGGGTGTAATGTGAAGCCTGCAGAAGTCTAGAAAGAGGGAACTGCATGAGAGAAGGCAACGGAGTTGGAAGAAGATGACAGTATTAACAGCAGCTCCTCTTTGCAGATGCCCGACACAGGCGAAGGTCAGATAACATTATGGGATGCACTGGGGTGTAAATACACCTGGGGAATGGAAAGGAGAGAGCACACGAGTCAGGAGAGCCACAGCAAGGAGGACACGGTGTCTCTCTAAGGCTACATGCCTAATAGCTCATAGTGTTGTCTGTTGAAAAAACATAGGCTTCTGTATTTACTTCCTTGGTCTCCAAATACCTGTCACATTTATGGTGCTTATTCCCTGCAAAAAATATGGTCCTAAAGGTTTTATTTTAGAGGGTGGATAAGGGGTGCTAAAGTATTAGGACTTCATTACTGAAGAAAGATAAAAATTAGTTCTTGATTCATTCTTTGGTGTTAGATGCTGCCAGTGTATGATGATTCTCCAGATTTTGGCATTATAAATTTTTATTCAGAACATTACTCAAGTTCCTTCATTTAACCGGGAAACCACAGTCAATATCATGGCAACCATGTTCCAGGGGCTTGTTGGTTAATAATTTTATACTTTAAGATGCCTCTTGGCTTGTTATCAAATCCCCCTTCTCCCCCAGTAGAGCTCTAGCCTTTAGAAGCAGCATGGAATAAACTAAGTGTTATTTTTAGGCACTTCACCACAGGACAAAGACCATTGCTAGTTGAAGGAATCAACAACCTTTGGATTTTCCCTTAGTCACAGCTGGAGAATAAACAATTTCATTTTTAGATAAAGATAAAACTTCCAACAAGCTAGCATCATATTTCGGAATTAGTTACTGGTCACTTCATTTTTAGTAGCTCAAAGAATATATTTATCTTGTTGATTTAGGCACGAATGTGAAATATCCTAGGTTTGGGGGAACAAGGAGGATTCTCAGTTTAGCAATTCAAATGAACCTCTTTCCACATCATTTTGACAACACATGAGACGGCTCACACCAAGAGCATGTTTTGTGTGTGCACAGCCAGTTAAGCACAGAGTGGCTTACATGGCATTCTTAAAGGTTCTAGAAATTCCTCACCCTCCGTTCTTCCCAACATTCATAAATTCCTTCTTGGCATGTGTCAGGAAGAGAGAGGAGCCAGGAAAGAGCCTTCAGTGTGGATTTTTTTCCAAGGACATCTGATCTTTATAGTTGACTGAGTCCAGCTCAACCTTCATCTTAAAAGAATTGAGAAAACTCTGATTGCCAATCCCAAATGCTTCCAAGCCCTAGGTGCTCGAGTCCCGGCACTGAAAAGCAAGTATCCATTTAGGTAACATGGTGGCTTAACCGGTGCCCAGTTAGGATGCTAGTGGAGCCAGCAATCTTCCCAGAAAGCTGAGGATGAGTTTATTTTTTAAAAAAATCATTCATTCTTGCATTCAACAGAGATGAGTTGAGTGAGTCCTAAGATCAGGCTGTGAGGTGTATGTGTTCTCAGTGAGTCCAGAAAGGAAAGATATTGTGAACAGACATTTATAGGGAAGAATGATAAATGCTACCACAGACAAATATCCTGGGGCATCTGCGCAATGTTTGAGAACGTCTGCTCTAGAGTCAGTTGAATACTATCAGATCCTGGTTCTGCCATTTGCTGTGAGTTGGAACCATACAGAATTGCCATTTCTGTAGGTAAAAAATGGTTGGATAGGAGTAACTTCATATGGCTCAACCCAGAGGCTACGTAACACTGCCTCTCTGAACCTCAGTTTTCTTATTTGTGAAATGATAACACTAATGTCCACCCCACAACAGAGTTCTATCAACTGCAAGTGAGAAAAATTAGATTATACCTGGAAATACTTAGGACAGTGCCTAACTGGTATGTGTTGCTATTGTGTGAGGGATTGGTGTCTTTTGTTTGGAGAAGGCACTGACTGAAGGCTACTCTGAAGGTTGAGGAATTACTAGGCGAGTTTGAGGAGACCCTAAAGACCAGGGATACTCAAAAACCCTTGGGAGAGAAAGAAAGCTATGGCCATAGTCTTGGCCTCCTCCTACCAGTGGTCGGCAAACTCATTAGTCAACAGAGCCAAATATCAACAGTACAACGATTGAAATTTCTTTTGAGAGCCGAATTTTTTAAACTTAAACTTCTTCTAACGCCACTTCTTCAAAATAGACTCGCCCAGGCCGTGGTATTTTGTGGAAGAGCCACACTCAAGGGGCCAAAGAGCCACATGTGGCTCGTGAGCCGTGGTTTGCCGACCACTGTCCTAGCCTCAACTATTCTACTTCAGTAGCAAGACAGGCGCGCCCATGAGCCTGGGTGGAGCCCTTTTCAGGGAGGTTAGTACCGGCCAAGAGGCCGTGCTGCTCCTGGGTTGGCTGGCCACGCTGCTCAGCCAGGCTTTCGCCAGAACAGGCTGCTGTGATTTTTAATCTTCCAAGACATTGCTCCTGACGGGAAACATTTGGCTCAGATTTGCAGCACTTTCCACAGACATGGACAAACATCAGATTAAAGAATTAAAATGAGACTTGAGCAGGGCTTAGGCGAAACTGTAAGATCACCAACTCCAGGAGTAGCCTATCTGTCTCCCCCGACCCCCGAGATATGCTTCTAGAGTGCATGGCAGAATGATATGAGGCAGTATCTTTCTAATCACTACCCACGTACTTTTGTGGAGCCCACTTCAGAATCGCTATGAGTATATCACTCCAGGTAGTCATGTCCAATTCAGTAGACGGAGTACGCGACATGAAGAACAACAGAATTGAAACGCCCAGAAAGGACCACCAGCTAATTAGTGGTAAAGCTGATATCAAACCCACAGATCCTGCCTCTTGATCTAGAAATTTTATTGAGGTTTATCTCTTTCCCCAGATTACTTGAGGACTTCAAAATTAACTGCATATGAAAGGCTTCTAGTAATTCTTAGTCTGTGATCAATTTAATGGCCTTCAGGGAGAAATATGAACAATGGAATTTTGGAGAACATCTGTGTTAAGAGATTTCCAGGTTTCTTGCTCCTGTAATATTTCTTCAACTTTCCAATCATCACCCATCTCTCCATCTATATCTTCATCCATTCATCTATATAACTACCCATCTTTTCAGTACATTTATCAAATAACCTACCAGGTGCCAAGCCCTGTGTTAAGTATGAGGGGTACAAAAAATGAAGATATGCATGTTCCTATGATCATAAAGCTTACAGTTTCCTCCTAAAAATGAAATACTGGTAGATTTTAAATAGATGTATTGTGGATTTAATATTTGTGATATTCTTAAGGGTCACTGTAGATTGAGAACACGGTGCATGCTCCCAAGCCACCAGTAAGAGTAAAAATGTTAAGTTTCCTTTAAGAACTGCTTGCTGTTTACTTACTATGTGCTGCACAATGTGCTGGGTGCTGGGGAGACTGGGCCAGTAAGGACAGGTTCTCTGACTCCAGAAATCTCAGAAACTAGAACTTACACAAGCAAGTTTCAGCAGTGCTGGTCGGAAAGACCAGAGTCCGTGCTGAGCATTTTAAATCTCCAATTTCAGAATCTCACAAAATGATATGAGGCGGTATCTTCTCATGCTGCAGATGAGAAAACTGAGGCATGGAGTAACTAAGTGGTTTGTGCATGTTCAGAGTTGGGATTTGAATGCAGGTCCATCTGAGTCTTAAATAAGTGCACTGAGCCACCAGGTTACATGGCCTTCAGTCTGGAGGGCCAAGGAAAGGCACTTTGGTCTGAGACCAGAGCCAAGCTCTGTCCATTGGACTTCCAAACACCCGGCTCAAAAGGAGAATACTATTAATTCCCTGGAATTAGGGACTGACGGTGTCTGTAGCCTGTGGGTGCTGTAGAGAGAAATCATGCCGAGGGACACCTGGAGATGTTGTTACATTTCAGTTATCATTTGGAGAAGATTCCAAATGTCCTGAAGGCTGCTGGAAAGCCCTTTTGATGTCTCTGAATGGACAAATCTGTCCTTCAAGATAAAGCTAAAAATATTATTAGAAGTTTTTACAGGTAACATTTCCCTCTTCCGAATTTTCAGAATAGTTGATGTGGTATTTCTATCATATGCCATTCTAAAAATGATTTGGGGTAGCTTTATTATGGATGTATACTGTCTTAGAGCAAGAAGCAAATTCTATCTTGTATTTATGTTGACTGTAAGCAGTTAGTGTGTGTGCAGTTAGTCCTCCTATAGTTAGAATGCACGCAGTTAGACTATCTGTAGATTGTAAACTCCACAAATAGTCTGACACAGGCAAAGTCATTTATCTCTAAATACCCAACACCCAGCATGGTGCCTAGAACATAGTAAATGCACAACATATTGATACAGAATAAAATAAAGTTGAATATATTTCTTGATTTCATATCATATACAGCAGGTACTCATATTGATGAAACTAATGAATAAACACATCCTCTTATTTTCCTGAAGGCTCTCATATAATTAATTCTCCTGTGATCTCTTCTAAGGCAAGATACATCAAGGAATTCATCATAGCCACACTCCTGGAATTAATTCATATTTATTCCTTCAGCTATTTGGTAACTATGTGCTATGTGCCAGACACCCCTCCAAACACAGGGCTTATGAAAATAGCCAAGCAGACAAGGCTCCTTCCCATGGGATTCTAGTCAACATCCCAAGGGTTCCTGGGCTCTGAGCCACTGTTCTGACAATCACTCGGGTGACCTTCGGCAAGTCACAGCCACTCTCTTGTGAAATAAGCAAGTCTGTGTGGCTCCAATTCTAGCATCCCTTTGGTTCTAATTACCTATGGTCCATTGCTAATTCAGCAATATTTCTGCCCAACTTAATTTTGATTGTTATTTTCTTTTTTTAATCCTTCCACGAGGACATGTTTTCATTGATTTTTAAGAGATCCAACCCAACCCACAACCTGGGTATGTGCCCTGATTTGGCATTGAACCTGTGACCTTTTGGTGTACAGGTGTACGGGATGATGCTCCAACCAACTGAGCCACACCGGCCAGGGCTTGGCTTTTATTTTAGACCCAAGTCAAATGGCCAATACTTAGTACAACATCTCCCCAATACTGTGTTCTTTCTTGAGTTATTTGACTTAAGCATAGGTGGTGCTTCGTGGCTTCCTCTCTCCCATCCTCCTAACAGAGGTTTCATTACCAACCAAATTAAGCCCAAATCTTAATCCAGAAAACATTCCCACCCAGACACAATACCGAGCTTCATATCTGTGGCTTAGTGTGCCTGAGGAAAGCTCAGATGAAATATGACCAGGTCCTTTGATACATTCCGACCACAAACTGCCCTGGCATGGTCTGGTTTTAATTTTTGAAATAAAAATTCTGCAGAGCACTTGCCTAGACAGAAAAGAAAATAAAAAATGGTCTGACCAAGTGGCAGCAATATAGATTCTTGAAAAATTCTCAAAAAAAAGTTTCAAAAATGCATTTGCATTCATTTCCCAATGGAAAAATGGCTTCCTCTGTTTGGCCTTCATCCAGAATTTTAAGAAATCTGGTTGACTCGTTCACAGTATTGGAAAGTGGTTTTGAGCTCTTTAGCCATGGTTAAAATTAAAGAGATTTATCTAGGTAGAACAGGTTCTAGGTAGACACTCAACTCTAGAGATTTTCTGAAAACGGCTCTGTGACACGATGGCCTATGTCAGCTATTATCAGCCACCCAATGCCAAAGATATAGCCTCGAAAAGCCTTCGAAAAGCACCGAACAGACTGTCAAATTACAGCGGGATGGCTGGGGAGTGTTGGGGAGCGGGGGGGGGGGGGGGGGAAGAGATCAACTGAAGGACTTGTATGCATGCAAATAAGCACACCAATGGACACAAGACACTGGGGGTGGGGGTGGGGGATAAGGGGTATGCGACAGGGGGGAGGGGAGGCTGAGGGAAGGTCAATGGGGTAAAAAAAGGAGATATATGTACTACTATACGTAACCAGAGGTCCTCAAACTTTTTAAACAGGGGGCCAGTTCACTGTCCCTCAGACTGTTGGAGGGTCGGACTATAGTTTAAAAAAAAAAAACTATGAACAAATTCCTATGCGCGCTGCGGGCCCAGGACGAGTCGGCTGCTAAGCAGGACAGGCAGCGGCACCCGGCGGGCCGGAAAAATGTCCTCAGCGGGCCGCATGTGGCCCCCGGGCAGTAGCTTGAGGACCCCTGCAACAATAAAAAAAAAAATAAGAAGAAGAAAAAAAAGCAAAGCAAAGCAAAGCCTGAAAAAGGCACCGTGATGGGAGAGAGAACATAGCTTTCACAGTCAGGAGGACCTGAGGTCAAATTCTGTTTACCTGCTTGGGAACCTTAGACAAAGTCCTATAACTTTTCCGAACTGTGGCTTCTTCACGTGTAAAACAGAGCTCTTTGCAGGGTTGTTGGAGACAGTGAGTGGAAGAAAAGCCTGAATATTAATACTAAATGCTAACTAAACGTTAACACCTCTTCCCCTTTTCTCTCCTTTCCTTTCTTGTCCTCCCCTATGAGGAAGCTCCATAACATGGAATATATTTTTAAAAACAGACCATTATACTGTAGAAGTTCATAAACTGGTGAAGAGGTTGAATTGGTTTGGGATGGCAATTCAGTTTTCGTTCATGTGTCCAAGCCAGTTAGCTGATGTGGTTCCCAGAACTGTGTTGAGAAGGATTCTGTGGCCATGTTTGGACTCAAGGGGAAAAATACTGTGATGGATTAGCCATGTCTGCCATGGGTATGGAATGGGGGAGTGTTGATATGTATGCCAAATATTTGGCATAGCGAAACTAGATAGCTTTGGCAGTCTTTTCCAGCTCAATGTGCTGATATTCAAATGAATGGAATGCTGCTTGACTGAAGCCTGTGTCCCTGTGTCGGAGGGAGCCAGGGGCAGTCATTGACAATTATAAAAGCTGTCTGAATCATGTTCAATAAAGTTTGATGCATTTTGATAAACGTTGACTCCTGAAATGGAAATATGCCTCTAAGACTGGACTTTCAGGGACAACTAAGACTACTCCAGACACACTTTCATCACCCACTTCCTTTTTCAAAATGGGGTCATTTGAATGTTACTGTAATAACTAACATTGATAGAAAACACCCATGTCAGGAACTGCTTTACCTGTCTTATGTGGATTATCTCATGGAATCCTCCCCCAGACCTCTGAGGTAGCTGCCTTTATTTTTCTCAGTTTACAGATGAGGGAACTGAGGCTCACCCAGCTCAAGGTCATGCATCTGGGAAGGGCAGTGAGGATTTAATTCTGGTGGACTGACTCATGAGTCAGAGACCCCATTCCTGCCCATCAGCTTTGCTATAGTCCTTTAATGATGTCAAAGGGTGGTTTTTCTGTGACTAAATTAGGAATAACTTCAAAAGGACCCAGTGGTTAGGGTCAAGAATAAATATTAGCCATGAAAGACCTTTATGACTTACAGAGAGAGCAGGAGGAGCTGCCCATGAGCCTGAAATATAGAGATATTTCTAACCCTCGACTTTGATTGAATTTAGCTGTTCAAGCCACATTAACATGCTGACAGGTATTAATGCAAGGGGAAATTTTTTCTAATTAAACATTCTTGGAAACTGCTATTTTGAACCAAATGCTCTTTGAAACCAAGCAAATTACACAGCTTTTGAGGTTTCCCAGGGTTTTAAAGTGTTTGTGTTCCCTGGAAATCTCCAAGAAGGGGAGCATTTATAGAGTGTTTCCCAAACTCACTTGGTTGTTTAGTGTTTGAAGAACATCACTCTTAGACTCTTTATCTTTTCATTTCTTTATAAAGGATAGGGCAAAACTGGGTTTACAGTTGTTTGGAAAATAATACAATATTTCTATATAATAAATGCCTAATATGCAAATTGACCATCACTCCAACACTCAAGATGGCTGCCCCCATGTGGACACAAGATGGCCACCACAAGATGGCCAGCAGGGGAGGGCAGTTGTGGGTGATCAGAACAGCAGGGAAGGGCAGGTAGGAGTGACCAGGCCTACAGGGGAGGACAGTTGGGAAGGACAAGGCCTACAGGGGAGGGCAGTTGGGAGGGACCAGACCTGCAAGGGAGGGCAGTTGGGGGGACCAGGCCTGCAGGGGAGGGCAGTTGGGGGGGACCAGGTCTGCAGGGGAGGGCAGTTGGGGGTGACCAGGCCAGTAGGGGAGGGCAGTTGGGGGGGACCAGGCCTGCAGGGGAGGGCAGTTAGGAGCAACCAGGCTGGCACGGGAGGGTTAGGGACAATCAGGCATGCAGGCAGGCGAGCAGTTGGGAGCCAGCAGTCCTGGGATCAGGACTAAATGGGCAGTCGGACATCCCTCGAGGGGTCCCAGATTGGAGAGGGTGCAGGCTGGGCTGAAGGACACCTCTCCCCCATGCACGAGTTTCATGCACTGGGCCTCTAGTTAATGAATAATAATACAAGAATAGACTCTGTTTCACATACAAAGGTAAGACTACTTTTGTCCCACCCTGTATACTAGAAGGAGTAATGATATACCTATGAATGGTCAGGATTGAGGCTCTCTAGCAAGTTAAACTAAGATTGAGGTAAACAGTTTAACCTTTATCCTGTGCCTGACACTTACCAAATGCCATTGAGTTGGGACATCGTATGAAGCAAGATTCATTATTCAGGTTGAAGAAGTAATATTTATGCGATAAATATCAGAGGGAAATCCAACATTATTGATGGAAGTAGAGTTGTTAGATTCCTCAAATGGGACCTCTTAGGAGAATGATGTTGGGGAATTGGGATGTGCATGACAACTTTGTTTACATTTTTAACTTCAGGGGAGGCACAAAGCCAAATGCACTGTAATATCTGTGTCTTGGTCAAATCCTCAAAGCCCTGGGAAATAGCTAACTCTGCTTGAGTCTGGCCTGGAGAGAGAGTGAGTAAGTGAGAGAAAGATAAAGTGAGAAGTAGCAGACAGGGGAGCTTAAAGATCTCTCCTTTCTGGAAAATTGGACCTCACGTTATGTACTATCCGAAAAAAAAAAAAAAAAAAAAAAGTATGGCTTCCAAGAAATTAGTTTGAGGATGCTAGCATTTAGAAGGTCTAGACATTACAACTTTTATTTTTTAAAGAATGGACTTAGATGAACAAGTAAACAAGCAAATAAATAAGAAAAGGGGGAAATCCCCTTCTAGACAGGATAATTTAATTTAGCATATGACAGAAAAGTCAAGAAATTTGGCCTGAGCCGAAACTGGTTTGGCTCAGTGGATAGAGCGTCGGCCTGCGGACTGAAGGGTCCCGGGTTCGATTCCAGTCAAGGGCATGTACCTTGGTTGCGGGCACATCCCCAGTGGGAGGTGTGCAGGAGGCAGCTGATCAATGTTTCTCTCTCATCGATGTTTCTAGCTCTCTAGCCCTCTCCCTTCCTCTCTGTAAAGTATCAATGACATATATTTAAAAAAAAAAAAAGAAAGAAATTTGGCCTGAGATAGTGAGGGGCAAAATGGGATGAAACATACAAATGAATAACTCTCCTAAGATTTTTCTATGCTACCTTCAGGTACAGAGCTTGGCATATATTTTTGGAGAGGGACTGACTAGATGAGTATTTCTATTTCAATCTCTTTATATATATACTAGAGGCCTGGTGCACGAATTCATGCATGGGTGGGTTCCCTCTGGGTGGCCTGCAGGGATCAGGCCGAAATGTGCAATCCCGCAGCTCCTACTTGCCACTCCCGCTCATCCCGGCCCCACTGTGCCTGCCGGTGGGCTCGCGCCCAATCAGTCCCAATTGGGAGAGGCTCGTGCTGCCACAGTAGCACTCCAGCCATGAGCTTTACGTCGGGCACCCTCCAAAGGGGAGTGGCCTGTGATCAGGCTGAAACCAGCTCTCCGACATCCCCCGAGGGGTCCCAGATTTCTAGAGAGTGCAGGCCAGGCTCAGGGATCCCACCAGTGCACGGACGGGCTGGGGAGGGACCATGGGAGGGCTCCAGGGCGTGTCTAGCCCATCTCACTCAGTCCTGATCAGCCAGACCCCAGCAGCAAGCTAACCTACTGGTCAGAGCGTCTGCCCCCGGGTGGTCATTGCACATCATAGCAAGTGGTTGAGCAGCCTTAGCATACATTAGCATATTATGCTTTGATTAGTTGTTTGGTTGTTATGCCATTGGGTCTATTTGCAAATTACCCTTTTATTATATAGGATACTAATACCCAACTTGCTAGTTCTGCCAATTGAAAATTATGTATATAAATTTAGCACACTGACTGGCAGGTGTCAGTAAACTTTTTTCAAGTGACTGGATAGTAAATGTTAGGCTTTCAGATAGATGGTCTTTGCCACAAATTCAGTTTTCCCATTGTAGAGAAAGTAGCCATGGCATAAATAAACAAGCATGGCTGTTCCAATTAAACTTTATTTACAAAAGTAGGCCATTACTAAATATATGTGACCTTGCTGGAATATAGTAGGTAGTTAATAAATGGCAACTAGTATTATAAAAACCAAATTTAGATTGAACTAGACAGGAAGGAAACTAACAGTTTGTTGCCAGGCTACTATATACCTGTTTTGTGCCAAGCCTTATGCTAGATGTTTTTGTTATAGATGCCATCAATTATCTTGTCATTTGTCATGGCAACCTGGTGAGGTAGGTATTATTATGACGATTAGAAAGCTAAATTGATACTCTGGGAAGGTCAGCAACTGGCCTGAGACAGAGCCAGTTTTTGGACTTTGAACAACAATACCAGGTTGACTCATGAAGCAACTTTCTGCAGTTTGTGTAAGGGGGAAAAATCAACACTGTTTGATAAAATAAGAGATCAGAGCCCCAGCAGACCCCCTCATCTTCTATTTCCTAGACCTTCAGCAGCAATCTAGTGGCTGTTCACATGTAGGCACTGAAGTATTTGACCTCTGTCTTCCTTCCAGAGCCTCTGGCGGGAGTTAAGTTTTATACACTTCCCCTTTGGAGGGTGCTTAAGCCAAGGTGTATTGTTTGCAAATGCTTATTAGCTTCGAGGAAGATGTTGGCAAGTTTCTTTTGGCCTGAGATGGGGTTCCAGGGTCTGCTGAAGCCTGGCTGTGCTCATTGATCATCTTAGCCAAAAGGAGTTGTTAATTAGGGTGACATCCTGCTTGTCTCTACCCCTAGAGCTAGTTTTCTTGTTCTGGGCATGCCTGTTTTGGCTCAAGTGATTTGTTTGGCTTATTACTGTAGGTCTAGGCGAGGGGAGCAAATTCATAGTCCTTTTAAATTCTACAAAGCCTTGTGCTCCAGTTTAGAATTGACTGGATTATATTCCAAGATGTTTTTAGGTAGATACCCTGTAGGAAAAGGTGAAAAAAAGTGTGGGGATACTGGGTGAAACAAGGCTGAATAGATTAGCTGCATAGGATTTCTCAGGTCATGCATTCTTCTACCCAAAATCTCCCATTGGCTTCCAATCACACACAATAAAATCCTAACTCCTAGCCACTGCCTACAGAGCTCATTTCCTCATTCACTCAGCTCTCTGCTCCAAGGTCACCTCCATGTGCCACCCTATCTAAGAGATCAACCTCACACCACCAGTCATTGCCTGTTCCCTTATTGTATTTTATATTCCTTCTTAGCAAATATCTACCTGAAATTGTACTATGAATTTATTTGACTCCTTTTCATTGTCTACCTTCTTTCACCATAATGTAAACTCCATGAATAAGAGGATCTTACACATCTTGTTTTCTACTGTATCTCCAACCCGTAGAACTATGTATTAGTGGACATATGAACTATGGATTTCCAAGTATTCCTCAAACTCTTCTGGTCATAGAATACCTTTTAAGGTGCATCCTACAGAACACATTATTGGAAAATACTTTACTAAGAACCATTACAAAAACAAAGACAAAAACACACATTTATAGTGACTGCCAGTTTTTGTGCTAAGTAATGCACTGGCATTGCCTCATTTAATCATCACAATAACCTAATTTTTCATTTAATACAGATGAGAAATATGAGACTTAGGGAAGTAACTTGGCTAAGATCACGTAACAAGCAGACAGCAAGCTCTTGAACCCAGAACTTTCTGATGCTACAGCCATACTATTAGTTATTATCCAACCCTTCCCCTGGATATGAATTTCTCCATATCCTAAGATAGAGAACTGTTTGTCTCCATTCCTTCCTTGAGCCCTTTCCTGCTTCCCACTAGTTGTAGGCTGACCCTTGTTATAACCTCCAGATTTTCCTATCTCCTGTGACTCAGCCTCAAATCCCCAGATGGACCTCCTCTGTCCTTGGTACTGGTTTTACAAAATCCCAGGCAGTGCATGCTGTGATTCTGAGGGCCACCTCTGAAAGCAAGGACATTCCTTGAAGTCTGTGTCCCCAGACTGTGCTGGCTTCCTCCTGGCATATACTATGACATCACTCTGCAGGGTTGAGAAACTAGAGGGCAAAGTATGAAAATAATTCCAAGGTCTGGGCTTTCTGAATAAAGTCTGCTGAGGAAGGGGAAGTCCAAACCTGGGAAACAGCAAGGACTGCTGCCTGCTATTGAGAATTAATTTTATTCTAGTTGAGCTCGGTTACAGATAAAATGGGTACAGATTCTCATTTCAAGAGCTTCATTAGCAGGAGCAGTCAACCTGTGAGCAGAAAGGCAATTCCAGAATGACATGGTAATGATAGAGAAAAACAAGGGGTAAAAGGTCATGTCATCTCTCTGGAGAAAAGGTGGTTTCTAAACTGAATTTTGAAAGGAGATTGTGAGTAGGTGAAAAACATAAGGTCATTTGAGGAAAGGGAATAGCATTTGGGAGGGCATGCAAGGCATGGAATTGTTGGCTGGTATGGAGGGCATTTGGAGACCAGGAGCCAGATCATGAAAAACACTGAACGCCAGGCTGGGAATTTGAATTTTTCCTGTGGTCAGAAGAGAACCATTTGAAAATCTTTAGGCTTAGGAGGAATGTGACTGCTACAACCTAAGGCTGGTGGGATGGGGCCAGTAGGGAAACTGTTGCAGTGGTCCATCTGTGAAGTGCCACAGCCTGAACCAGGGTGATGGGGATGATGAGTAGGCAGTGATTTACTTGTCAAGGCAGAAGAGTCCACAAGATTTGGTGTATGGAAGGGTAGTAAAAAATGTGGAAAGGGAGACAGTTAATCCTAGATTTTAGCTTCCTTACATCTGCTAATAGAGGAATAGGTTGGGGAGAAGGGCAATGGATCAGTTTCAGTTTGGGTCACTTTGAATGTCATGCCTTTGAATAAAATACATTTGAAGTCCTTGCCTTGGAAGCTGCCCTGGGGTGATTTTAAGAGGAAGCATGGTTTCCCAATGAACTACAACATTTAATGCAAAACATCTGGCTTCACCTCATAAATGGAAGAGAAGCTTAAACAAGACAGTCTTCCTTAGTGGCAGCCATATTATTGATTGCTCATCATCAACAGAAGTACAGGAGGGTTGGATGAATTTGTCATTGATGAGAAGTTGTCAGAAACTAGTGACATTGGGCAGGCACTCTAAGATGGTTCCCAATGATACTGCCTCCTGCTCGTCACATCTTGTGTCATCTCTCCTTGAGTGTGGGATCGTCTAGTGGCTTGCTTGTGACCAATATAATATGGCTAAGGTGACAAGATGTCACTTGCACTATTAGGAGGCTACACAAGATTGTGATGTCTCTCTTGCTGTCAGGCTCTCTGGTTTGATGAAGCAAATGTCAATATTGGAGACACCCAGGTGGAAGGAAGCGAGGGTGGTCTCGGGCCACAGCCAGCAGGGAATTAAAGCCCTCAATCCAACAGCCTTGGAGGAACTGAGTCCAGCCAACAGCCACCTGAGTGAGCTTAGAAGTGAGCCTTCAGACAAAACCTCAATCCTGGCCAACCCTGTGATGGCAGCCTCATGAGAGACCCCGAGATAGAAAACCTATCTAAGCTGAGCGTGGAATCCTGACCTATAGAAACCATAACACAAGAAATGTGTGTTGTTTGTTCACAATAGACAACGAATACAGAGGACTCCTTGCTCGATGTATGCCAAAGTTATTCAAAGAGTAAAACTCTGTTAATTTTTCCCTTTTAAACAATGTATTAACCCTGACACTTTTTATATTGTCTCTGGCTTCCAAGACCAAGAGTCAAAGGAACTATAATTCAGTCCTGACCATGTTGCCAATTGGCATGAAATCTTAGGTTTTTCCCCTCTGTGGGTCTCAGTTTCACTATCTTTAAAGTGAAGGGAATAAACTAGGCCACCAATTTACAAAACCTCTTTTTTTTTTTTGTCACAGAACTCTTTCATTAAGTGACATTTCACGAGGAAGCTCAGTGTGCAAAACAAATAAAAGTGGTGGTGTTTTAGTTGAAATAAGGTCGAGAGCAGCCCTGGCCTTCTGAAAAAAACAAACAAACCACAAACAAAAACTAAGTTTTTAATTATTTCAGAGAGGGAGAGAGAGAGAGAGAAATGTCAATGAAGAGAGAGAATCATTGATCAGCCACCTCCTACACGCCCCCTACAGGGGATTGAGCCCACAACCCAGGCATGTACCCTGACTGAGAATCAAACCATGACCTCCTGGTTCATGGGTTGATGTGCAACCACCGAGGAAGACTGGCTGGCCTAGCCCCATCCTTTTAAAACCAGCGGCCAAGCCCTTGGCTTGGAGATTATGAGCCCTTTTGGTTTCAATGTTCTATGCATTTTAGGGAGATTTTTTTTTGTTTTGTTTATTTTCTAACAACCTACACCTAGAGGTTAGATCACTGTTCTGTGACATCTCTGTATTGTTTGTTAGAACAATGAATACAGAGGACTATTTGGTTCCATATATGCCAAAGCCATCTCTGTGACCATCCCAGGGTCCAGGGCATAAGTACTCAGAGGGCAAGCCACTTCGGAAGAACTCAAGGTGGACCTGCTCAAGGTGGTTTTCTCTCTGAACCTGTCCTGGGGGCTGAGGGTTGAGGCCCCCTATTCCTCCAAAGATCCCTTTACCTAAAGTCCACCACCAGCAACTCTCTTAGTTGTGCTACGTATTTGCCCTCAGTTCGGAACTACCCTTTAAAAATGTAAATATGTTTCTAGCAAGTCACCGGCTGTCCCTCACCTCTGTTCTTACCTTAAAGAACGGGACTAATACCCGAGTGTGGAGGGGCACGGTGAAAGAAGCACCATTTGGCAGTTAGGCTGGGGAGGAGCCGAGCCACCACTTTCTACTTTGAGCAGGTGACAGCATTTCCGGCCCCAGTTCACTTAGAGTTGTGGGAGAATGAGAGTCATGCACAGGAATGCTACTTATACACGTATAAATCTGAGTACCCTGCTTTGTTTAAATTTATCTGGCATGTGAATAGGCTTCACAAATCAAAGAGCACAGTTAGGAAGAAAAGCAATGCTGTGCTGTCGCTCCATTTCTTCTGGGCCAGCAGGTTCTTCAACACCTTCCCCAGGGCCTGAGACCTGCCTGCAGGTGGCTAGGCTTCAGGGTTAAAGACCTGCCTCATGGATGTACTTGACTCAATGGCAGTCAGGTGGAAGGGGAGCCCTTCATCAGTTGTGATACATGGGGGCCAATGGGGGAAGCAGAGAACTCTGTGGAAACGAGAAAGCGGCTGTGTACACCAGCCTGCCAGGCACACTCGCCTCACTCAGGCTGTACTTGACCATGTGCGTCCATGCTCCAGGTCTCAGGATAGTGGGAGGGATGAGGTGTGCATCAGGTTCATTCTCCTACAGCTCAGAGCTCAGTAGAGGAAACATATTACATCAGAAACCATATACTATTACTGAGTTTCTACAGGCAGTGAAACCCAAAGGAGCAAGTTAGAAATCCCAACAGTGGCAACGCTCCTGAAGAGAACACGAGGGCCGGGAAGACAAGATTTTGACTCTTCCTCAGCTTTGCTGCGTCTAGCCCTCTCTGGTGTCAGAGATGAATTATGGTGCTGAGCACGACTTGCTTACCATGCTGATTATAAACACTTGCTTGGGATTTGAAACTGGCTCTGAGTTCTGGCTCCAGCAATGATGATCTGTGTGATGTTGGGGAAGGCCGCTACTTAAACTCTTACAGCCTCAGGTTCCTGTGTCTGAATTGCTGGAAACAACAGTGCATGATTCAATGGCATAATGCCTGTAGAGTACTCAGTAAATATTGGCTATTATGATCATTCCCAAGGCCCCTCCTAGGAGAACTTTTTGAACATGTGCATGCAGAAGTCAGTAGCAGCCAGTTCACCTCCTCCAGGGTCAGAGTTGATCAGCGGTTAATTCTAAAGCAGACTGTCTACTCAGAGCTTACGAAATACCTCTGGCTCTTGACATACGTTTGGAGAGGGTTCAAGGGCCAACCAAACCAATTTGGGTTATTACAGCTGCATCATGAAGGATCTGTGAATTGCAGGAAATTTAAAAAATCTGAGCTAAGTTGGCATGAAATAATTTTTATCATTTCCATTAACAAATACACTAAAATACACATAGAAGGGATTTTCCATTCATGGTCTTCTTTCAACATAAGCATTTCCATTTTATTCAATGGTGGAGGGTCAGAGGGACTCCTTAAACACTGAATTAGGTGGTTGCTAAAGTTCGGGAGAAGCTGGAATCATGAGACAGAGGAGAAGGAAACAGAGTAAGATGTCTGGGCTTAAGGGCGTAACTAGGAGAGAAAAAGAAAAGGTCTGGTCCCAGAGTTATAATCAGGTACAACACAGACTTTTCTCTTAGCTAAGGCCACTGCTGTTTTTGTCTTGGGTGACAATATTGCCTGGAGTTTGAGGGGGTTTCCCCCTTTGGAAGGAGACTTCATATAATGTTTCCCACGTGTTGAAGGTGTTCATTCTAGCCTGGGATTAAATTCAAGGGGGTTCCCTGTTGTCCTCAAAGTGAGAAGTGATTGAGTCCTCACCCTCCTCTCTGAGGCTACAAGGGAGTGTGTGGCTCAGAACCTACGGCCACTTCCTGATCCCCCCGGAGTTCACTGCCCCAAGGCTGCACACCAATTGGACTTTCTCTCCCGTTAGCCCTTTTAAAATCAGGTGCTCAGTTCACCTAGCTATCAGAGAGGGTGCGGGTACAGCCCTGCTTTCCCAGGCAGAGCTCCCACCTGTCTTGCATGGAAATGTGCGAGCATCTTTCTGCAATGAAAAATCAGTGGTAATGACCTCATTGCTACCTCTAGAATCATTCTTCTCTCGCCCGGGGCTGAAATTTGACCTTTTCTGTTTCCAGGAAGAGAAGGGCCCCACTAAGGTTGACCTTTCCTGAGGGCCATGAAAAATGATATATGCCGGCCATTCCGTAAAAATCAATAGACAGCAATGGGTCGGGGGCTTCTCTACCACTTGGCCAATCACTGGGAGACATTGCTAAGGTTCTGTAAGAGGAAGCCCGGCCTGCCTTCAGGAGAAAAGGCAGCATAGTGGAAAGAATGGGAGGGCTTCAGCCAGAAGGTTTGGGTTCAAAGCCAACTCCGCTCCTCACTTATGGAAAACCCTCAGATGAGTCACTTAACTTCCTTGAGCCTCGATTTTTTTTGGCCATAAAATGGAGCTAGTCATTCATAACTTTCAGTGTTCGAGTGGGAATTATGAGAAACCACAGTCAAACCCTTCTATCACACATGGGATATATAACCTTCAACATTAACTATTTTGAGTGTGTGAGTGTACTTTACCATCACAAAGAGATTGTGCATTAAGAGTCAACTAAATGTTACCTACTTTCTGCTTTTCAAACGACACGATTCAGTGTGGAGAGACTTGTGCTTGAAGCCAGATGGATATCTTTTCCCTGTAAGAAAGCATGGGTGTGCCATGGCCGAATGGCTCAGTTGGTTGGAGTGTCGTCCCGTACACCAAAAGTTTTGGGGTTTGATTCCATGTTGGGGCAGCTATCTAGGTTTTGGATTCCATCCTCCGGTGGTGGGGGGGATTATATGGGCAGCAACCAATTGATGTTTCTCTCTCATCAATGTTTCCCTCTATTTCTCTCTCCCTTCCTCTCTCTCTAAAAACATATCCTAGGGTGAGAATAAAAAAAAAAAAAAAAAAGCATGGGTGTGTGTCTACAGAAATCAAGGGGTAGGGGAGAATGGGCATTCTGAGTTCTTTGTGAGCATTAGAAAGGGTAGGATTAAGAGGGACGTGTTTTTCATTCTGTCAGCTTGAATTCCCTTTCCAAATTCCATTCTGGTTATATGATCAGGCTACCACTGAATTTATGGGTGGCCACAATCTGGCTGGAGAGGCAGATTTAGTCAGAAAGGAAGTTTATTCCTTCTAAAGGTAGTGCAAGAAGCAGCAGCATTTGGCATGTACACAGTGGAATGCGCTTCTGACTTGGGGGTTATGGGGACATGGGTCTGAAAACTGGCTCCATCCCTCTGAGTCCTAGAACTCAGGAAAATGGTCTCATTCTCTTTGCTTTTCAAGCCAAGTCTGTAATAGGTTTGGTCCATTTCTCAGGGACATGCGGCTCCTCAGTGAGATGATGTATGCAAAGGGCCTATAGATTATCATTACGTTAATTAATCATCCTTCTTCTTGTCTGATCGCTGTGGCTAGGATTACACTGTGTTGCGTAAGTGGTGAAAGCAGACATCCCTGTCTTGTTTCGGATCTTAAGGGAAATGCCTTTAGTTTTTGCCCATTGAGTTTGCTGTTGGCTGTGTGTCTGTCATATACGGCCTTTATTACGCTGAGAAGAAAACAGAAACAGAGGCATGGATGCATGCCACACACTGGCAACTGTCTGAGAGGAGAGGAGAGGGAAGAACTGGATGAAAGAAGGAGGGATTAGTCAAAGAACATATAGATAACCCATAAGCACAGACAACAGTGTGGTGATGCCCAGAGGGAAGGGGGCGGGGCTTTGGCAGAGGTGGGCAAGGGGGAGATGGGGACATCTGTAATAGTTTCACAATAAAAGTAAAGTAAGAAAATCATCCTTCCTTTAGCATTTTATACTTCCCACACACATTCTTGTCTACTGTGCTACTTAGGAAATTGCCCCGACTTCCATTAGAGGTGGGAACTCGGAGAGGCACAGATCCTTGTCAAAGGGAAAAACTGCAGCCTAGATGCACACCACCTGGCTTCATCGCTTTTAACTGTGTTTCCTGTGTTCAGGGTTCTATGGAAATGTCCCAGAGGCTGAGAGCAATAAGGTGAGTACTGGACCCTCCACCCCCATTTCAACGCCATCAGCCCCACATTTCCCTGCCAGATATTGGCGTTTTGCCCTCAATTTCATTTAATGAATATGAAAACCATTGTCTGAGAACATTAATTAGTCTTGGACAAGTCCTTGTACACATTCAAACTAAGAAAAGCCTCCGTTTATTGAGCTCTTACTATGTGCCAGGTAGTGTGCCAAGAATTTGCCATATCTGATCTCATCTGAGCTCTGTGAGGTTAAGATCGGCATCCTCTCTATACAGATGGCAAAGCTGAGGGCTGAAAGGTCAGTGATGTCTTGGGGGTTGCGGAGATAGTGGGAGATGAGATAGGCGGGAAACTAGGTATTTCAAACAAAGCATTAAAAAAACACACTTTAACAATTAAGATTAGCAGCACCCCTTTCAATCCTTATCTAATCCATTCCGTTCAGTGGTCGGCAAACTCATTAGTCAACAGAGCCAAATATCAACAGTACAACGATTGAAATTTCTTTTGAGAGCCAAATTTTTTAAACTTAAACTTCTAACGCCACTTCTTCAAAATAGACTCACCCAGGCGGTGGTATTTTGTGGAAGAGCCACACTCAAGGGGCCAAAGAGCCGCATGTGGCTCGCGAGCTGCAGTTTGCCGACCGCTGCTTTAGGCAAATCAGAGAATATTCATACCATGCACCCTTTTCTTCCCCCAAACACTGTCAAATCACCTCATTATAGCTCACAGGGTCGAAGTGCACTCACATCTGTTGCAAAGGGCTCCTATACACCCTATGCCAGCAAACTTCCCACGGGTTTCCTTAGCACGGGACAAACCTCTCCCAGGCCTGAGCTGGGCTTGTCATATTGCAGGACAAGGTGGGAGGCAGGCCGGGGTGGGCAGCAGGTCTTATTTCTAAAGCACATATGGGAAAGCTCCATAAAAAGGGGGGAAAAGTCCACAAAACCTGAGAAAGAAGTATTCATTCTTCAAGCGGGGCTCTCGCCTCTCTCCCTCTGGACGGAAAGCATTTCCAAAGCGTCCCCGGCAGCATCGTGCTTTATGGCTGACAGCTTTAGAATCTGCAAAGGCCTGAACTCAAAACCTGGCGCATTCTGGAGTCAGAACCCAGCATTTATATCAGCCCCAGGCGGCTCCCTCTTCTCCCAACCTGTGCCAACACAGCCTCCTGCTTGTAAAATACAGCCAAGACTCTGACCTGCCAGCCTAGTGAGACACCTCAGACCTGGCAAGATAAAATGCCAGGGAGCGGGACAGGCGGGTGAGGAACGCACGAGAAGCAATCCAACGTTGGCCAAGTAAGTGCCCCTTTTAACCTCCAAGGTGAGGGCAGTTTGGGGAAATGCCAATGATTATGGAAACTTCCAGTTACTGAGCACTCATTTTCTCTTAATGACAACAGAAGTGATCCTGCCCATTTTAGAGAAGTAGAAACTGAGGCTCAAAGAGGTTATGTACTTTCAACAAGGTCACACATGGGGTGGTGGTGGTGGTGGTGGTGGGGATATGAAAGGGATCCCCAACGTCAAAACCTGAGCTCTTAATCCCCTACAGCACCAATGAGAGAGGGGAACCCCTGTATTCTTTCCAGTCAGCCAGGGGAAATAGGGCTCCCCTCATCCTGGGGAAGAATTTGTTTAAGGCTTTCTCTAAAGAGAAATCAGGAGGGAGAGGTGATTCTAGAAAGATATGGCACACTGCTGGCTCTAAGCACCCCAAACATGCCCATGTGCCCAGCCCAAGGACCAGTGGGCCAGGACGCATCCGCAGGGAGTCCCCACCCTCCAGAACAGAGGTGTCCAGCTCTCTGGTCTCAGAGCCTGAGGCTGTCTGTTCACCTGGCCCTAGGAGTCACCCTGTGGCTCCTGTCCCCAGCCCTCACCCCTTCCCAGGTCTGACCACAGGGTGGATGTTGTGGAATGAGAGGATGATACAAAAGGGAAAGTGTAAGGTAAGGGCTGCTTAGATGTAAATGTGTATTGTTCTCTCCAAATCAATCTCTCCTATCCCATCCCAGTGTAAGGCTCTCAACAAACTTCAGTGTGCAAACTCATCTTCCCTAACCCGCCCAGGAATCTGCACAGGTGAATCAGCCAGGCAGGGAGTGAATCGAAAGTTCTTATTTTTCCTCTGAAGAATGGCACAGATAAAAACTTTTTTACAGAAAGCTCCTTCCAAGTGTGACTATTCATAGAACTAGAACAAACAGACGAAAGTTTACAGAAAACAGCAAACAGCCCAGGTGCACCCAGATCAGAATAAATACCCCACGTTGCTAGCGGCGTAGAGAAAACAAAAGTTTTGTAATTATGAAGGAAAGCAACCCATTTGGTACCAGGAAGGCAAACAGTATGTCACAATGATCTTCGGTGATAGGGCGAAACGACTTACCTTTCCGGAGCTGGCAACGACCTAGATTCCTGAATGAACCAGCTCCATGGAATGAGTGCCTGGAGGTGAGCAGCAGCGGCTCCCAGGTGGCTCCCCACAGAGTCCCCCTACCTCGCGCTGCCTTTGTTCCGAGGAGGGGCTGGCGTGTCTGCGCGGGAGAGCGTGGGACAGTAGGCAGGCTGTGGCCAGTGCAGCCAGCTTTGGCTGGCTTATATAGTGAGCTCCTTCCTCTGTAATGGGACGCCTCGCCTCCAGACATCCTTTCCCACTTTTTCAGTTGGCGAATTAAAGGAACAGCCCTCCCAGCGGAGGAACGGGGTTAGCTCATGAAAGAGCTCTCACTGCCTGCTCTCTGCCAGGAAAAGAGCTCATTTGCATACAATTTATGGCGAAAGTAGGAATTCCTGCTTCCCTCCCTCCTGCCCCTGACTCAGAGCAGCTGGGAGTGATGTGTGAGTTTTGCTTTGCTCCCCAAACGGATTTTCTAATTGTGAGACAGAAGCCCAGGGAGGGAGAGGGAGCAGGATCAGGGGGTCTGGCTCTGCACCTCCCAGGGCTGGAAACGTGACCGTGACGGGGCTCCCTGGGCTTGGCTCTGCGCAGCAGCTGCTCAGTGGCACCTCTGAGAAAGCAAATGTGTTCCTGGAAAGAGGAGATAAAGCCCTTCGGAAGCTGGGGAGGTTTGGGTTTCTCTGGGCCCGCAGAAAGATAGCCCAGGATTAGTCCTCAGCAGATGGAGACAGGGCCACGGCCCAGATCAGCCCCACATCTCCTCTGGGAGGCAGCCATGCCAGCTGCCTGGAGGCGACATTGTCCCAGCCCCAGTGCCCCACAGGGAGCAGCTTTCTGACCCTGTGCGTGCCCTGCGCCTGGTCCTGTCTTCTAAGTTGCATCTCCCGGGGAAAGTTCTCTGAGGCTTATTCTCAATGCTGAAAGGTGTTTGCCACAAACAAAAAGAAAAAAAAAAGGTAATGTCTGGGGAGGAAAAAATGTCTCTATAGCCTTCTAGGTTTTCTGCCCTGTTTAAGAATTAAATTGGTGTGAGATGGATTAACAGGAGAAAGTAAAATTGACTTTTGTATGTCTGGGGGCTCCATAAGAATATGAAGAGTCCCTAGATGGCCAGGCAGTGGGGCTTACGTGCCATTCTGAAGGAAGGAGAAGGGGCAGAAGTGGGGCTGCAAAGGGGAGGAAAGCAAATCACATGAAGATGACAAAACAAATATTTGCCAGGCCACCTGGAGACAATGGGACATACAGAGGACTTTGGTCTTCAAGCCCTGCCCCCCTATCCTTTGTAGATATCTCTGCTGATAGTGCCCACCCCGGATAATCCTTTAAATTCCTTTCCGAAATTAAGGGGGCAAGTTCAAAAAGCCCTGCCTGAGTCTTTTGTTTCTTAAAAACAATCAGCCTAAAACATTTCCCATGCCAAAGAAACTCATTTTGGGGTGGCAATATCCTGCTCCCTCCAGTAACAACTTAATCTTTGACACATAAGCTGCGCCTCTGCCCTCCAGCCTGCTGTGGATGGCTTCCAAGCTCTGAGTCATCATAGGTTTGGTGGTTAGGATGCATCCAGTACCCTCAGGGCACACACACGCATTTGAGGGGATGGGGAAGAAGTGAAGCGAAGGCATGGCACCCATGCTTGAGCTTGTCACGGCGCATGGTTGTTTTGCGATAGTCGAGGGACATGAGGCATCCTGCAACCTGTAGCTGGCGCTGGGCCCTCCTCCGTTAGGTCTATATTAGGTACCATGCAAAGTGCTTTATAGACATTATTTCGTAACATCCTGGCAATCACCCTGTGATAGGCACCAAGTGCTGTCTGACCGTTTTCACAGACAGGAGACTGAGGTTCAGAGAAGCAATGTAAGTCCACTAAGGGAATACACCTGGGAAGCATTCAGATTATAACACTGGGCTCCATCGTTCTTCCTATTACACACCAAGTCTCAGCAGCACTGTAGGCTGATGTTTAAATGATGTTTAATGCTTTATTAGATTATAACACTGCTTGTATAAACTTCACTGCCACATTTGAATATGGAAGATCTATTTCTCTGTTCGGGAGAACTAATTCAGAGATGCTTGATTTTTACTAACCACTAATCAGAAACTTCAATTAGCCACCTATTTTCAATACCGAATGATATCACCTCTATGCTTGTGATTTTTATTGTTGTGGGCCTTAGTTTCCCCATCTGAAAAAAGTGGGACAAGATTATCCCTTATGGCCGCTCTGGCTCTGGTATCCTAGGATTCTCTGCTTAAGTGACCATCCCAGACGGCAAGAAAGCCCATAAATAGTCATGTCATAAAACAGCTCATTTGAACTTTTGAACCATTTTGGCTAATTCAAATGTTAGTTGTTTTGGAAGTTTTTAATTCTGTGTTTTAGCCAAGCACATTGTAGTAGCACAAGGCTGTGTCTTCTCAACCGGTAGTGAATGCTTCCATGCCTCTTGGCTTTCCAATGTCTACCAAGTGGACCTCCTGGGTTAGGGAATAAAGTACTAGAATAGCACATAAGCCATGGCATATAGGCTGCATTTACACATCATATAGAATCAATATATATTAACAACTCTATGTGCTTTTAACAAGATAAAGAAGCATTCATTGCCTCTCCATGGTATAATTATGTCCATGTATGTCTGTAGGGAGCCGGCACGGCCAAGGCATACTTAGCCCCAGGGTGTCTTATGTGCCACGCCAGCTCAGCCAGGTTCAGTGAACCCAAGTGGGGGTGATGAAGGATTGAGAAAAGATAGACAAGAGAATGAAAGCAGTGCCATGGCCTACAAGCCGTGTCTTTATTTTCTAGACGATGCCACGAGGCAAAGTAGGGTGTGGTCAAGATGTTTACAATATTCTCAGTCCTACTCAATTACATGCACCTGACCAAGCTTTGTTTACTTGCAGCCTATATCACTTAGGCACGTGGGGCCACGTGTTCAGACCATAGGTTCAAGCTTACAACTACAGCTGTTGGCTATCATTGTGCTGGGAGGGCTCTGCCCTCCAAGCTGGGACTTGCACGTGGCCACGAGAGGACTGTGCCCTCTCATCAGCCCAAGGCTTGAACCTGTCCAAACACTGTAGCCGTGCCCCACATATGGCTAATTTTTCCTCATTCACTCTCGGCTTCTAGAGGACAGTGACCATGCCTGCATTTTCTGTGCCTAGCACAGAGCCTTGGGTATAATAGAAGCTCAGTAAATGTTCACTGAATGAATGGAGGAACACGTGAATATTTGAAATGCTGTGCTTTATAATGAAATCCTTTCTTTTTTACCCATAGGCCATAAGAAGGAAATTAGATTGTATCCAACACAGCCATTGCACAGATGAGGAAAGGGGAGCCCAGAGAGGTGGCTTCGCCAAGGCCTGCATGGCTGCTTTCCATGCAGATGGTCACCACAGTCAGAACTGAGCAATCAAGCCATGCGAGACATTACGGCAAAGGATATTTATGAGATTACTAACCACTCATCCTCCTGTTTGCCAGAGGCCACACGTCTTGGCTTCTGTCTTACTGTTGCATCCTTCTTAGTACTGCTTGTAAACACCACCTCTGCACAGAGTTCTCAGCCAGAGACGGATTTTGTTGTTACTCATTTGCAATCCTCATTCACAGGTGGTTGGTGTAGGCTGTAGATTGGAGGCCAGAAGGAACGTGGGGGTTTGCCTCAGGTGAGATCATTCTCATTTCCTTAAAGCTCTGTAATAGATCAGCCAATGAGCGGAATATTGGCCAGGACTGGCACTATCTGAGGAAGCCCAGTGTCCATTTCTTTGAGAAGTCTGTCATCCACTTCCCAAGGGACCCCTTGCTTCCCACCTCTGCTTATCCACTCTCTCACTGTTCTTCTTCTTGGAACTCATCTGGTGCTAACTCCCATCCAAAGGTCCCAGGTGACTTTATATTGGCCAGAAATCTCTTCCAAAGCAACGAAGGAGCTCTAGTCCCATACAATAGGCTAGTCATTCAATCAGATGCCTTTTTAGAATCAAGGTTCCCCAGTCTTTCTTCGGTGCTCTTTTTATCTATCTTTTTGCACTTTTCATTGGTAAAAAAATCTCAAAGAGGACAACGGTCATTGAATGAGTGGTAAGATAAGGAGAGATTCCCTGTCCAATGGAATAGAGCAAATCAGTTGTGTAATCAACCCATAATTAGGTTTTCTGGTCAGCATGGCAGAGTGCAAAGAGCTTTGGTTTCTTGTAGGGTCAAGTCTTGATGCTGCATCAACATACTGTGTGACTTTGACCGAATCCCTCCCTTTCCTGGTTTTCAGTGTCCTAGTAACAAATGAGCAATCCATAAGGATCTTAGCACTTAAAACATTTTAAGTAAAAAAGTAAAAGAAATAATTCAGAAACCTCTGAGCCTTTTCACATTCAATACCCTGTCCCTAAAATAACCCTTTTCCCACTTCATTCACATGGCAAATTCCTATATTATTTTTCAAGATTTACTTCAGAGTAATTCTAAGAGAGTCTCCATGACCTTATATTCAGAGAGAAGGGCCCCTCCTCCATGCTTATCCAGACTTTCATTTTTAGCACAGTGCGTAAGTTGCCTGTTTATCTCATTAGACCATGGATGCTTTTCATCTGTTTATTCACAAATCTGTTTATAGTCAGCATCTGTTTATGATTGGTGTCTATTCCATGCCACTTGTTATTTTGAATATCATTTCTCTATATCACGGCATTTAGAATGGCATAGATCTATGGTAGAAGTCAACAATAAAACTTTCTTGAAATTATTTATTAGACGATTAGAGTATTTTTTGTCATCAGTGATTTATTCATCCATTTTCTCAATGGGACTGTGAGAGCTCCTTGTGGACAAGAACTGTGCTTTCCATGCCAAAGCACTGGGAAATCAACTAATGTTCCCATGAAATGACTGACTAACTGACTGGCTGAATGATGGGAAAAATGGAAAAGGCATAAGATAGGCACAGGTGGTTTGGGGTTTAACCAGCTTGACCATGTGCAAAGTGAATTCCCTTGAGAAAATCATGTCCCTTCTCTGAAACTCAGATTTCTCAAGAGTGAGACAGATAAAAATCCCTACCGCCAGTACCACCCAGAGCTGGTGTGAAGATCAAGTGAGAGAGTGGAAAAGAACGCGCTCAGTAAACCTGATGCCCTATGCAGGTTTTTAAAATAATGAATAATGATCCCCCCTCACACCAATCTCAGTTAAAAGCTCAGACTGCAAGGCCCTAGTGTGCTTATTCCAGCAGGAGTCCTGCTTCTAGGCTTCTATCTAGAGCAGGGGTGGGCAAGCTTTTTGACTCGAGGGCCACAATGGGTTCTTAAACTGGACCGGAGGGCCGGAACAAAAGCATGGATGGAGTGTTTGTGTGAACTAATATAAATTCCAAGTAAAGGAGTGGAGGGGAGAGCAAGAGAACCGGATAGAACAGCCGGATCCGGCCTGCGGGCAGTAGTTTGCCCAAGGCTGATCTAGAGTATTTCTGGGCTCTGCAGGGACAGCTGGAGAGGAGGAAGTTGAAGCCACCGGCTACTGTCCTGTCTGCTAACACGTTCTGAGGACTGCTTCTTACCACGGGGAAGAAGGAGAGTTCAAAAGACCAGCATTGGCCAATGCTAAGTGAGAAGGTCTGGGGTTGTGCATTACCCCCAGAGGGCTAGGGAAGTAGTTTTGGTCATGTTTACTGGTCTGCAGTGATGAATACAATGAGTCAAACCCCCTTGGGCCCAATGCGTGTCAGAGAAGGAACACACAGCTTTGAAGCCAATGCAGACTGAATTTCTTTGATTTGCCACAGCTGAGCTAGATACTCCTGAGGAAGTATAATTTGTCCTTTTCCTGATTTCCTTCGTTGGTTTTCCTTAGATTTTTTCATATGAACAATGGCTCACATGAAGTAGTTTGCATGTATTAAGTTCTGTGATCTTTATAATGAGCTCCTTGAGTAGACCCTATTATACTATATATTATTCCCATTTTCAGACGGTGCGTTGTGAGGTATAGAGATGCTAAGTAAACTGTCCAAGACATGTGAATAATAAATGGCAGGAAGAGGATCCAAACCCAGGTTGTGGACTTCAGACCCTACATCCTATTATGTGTGTGTGTGGAGGTGCTTCCTTATGTGTTTATTTCAACCATTTCCTGAAGGCAAAGATGGCATTTTTGGACCCAGATCGCTCTGAGTGATTATGGAATTTGTGCATAAATATCTAATGAGGCAAGAAAGGCCTTGGTTTAGTTCCTTTGAGTGGAAAGTCAGCAGGGTTTAATGAAAGGTCCATGTCTGTCTGTGCTAATGCAGGAACTGCGACCTCAGGCAAATTAGTTAGCTTCCCTGTTATAGGTCCTCACTTATAAACGGGTACAATCATAACTGATACTTTTCAGAGTCATTCTCGGGATTAAGAAAATACAGTCAAATGTTTATGCTGGCCACATTCTAAGTAATCTCCAAATGGTGGTCACTTATTCTACTATGGGGCACTTATTTACTCATCTTTAAATGATGGAAAAGAGAGAATCTCAGATATTTTCCAGAAATATTCTCACTAAAATAAGAAGGGCTAATAACATGTATAAGCACATAAAGAGTACACAGCTCCTTTGGTTACAGGCCATCAGATTCCCAGGTTGATGGACCTGAGTGTTGGTTACTCATTTACTCAAATATCCTTCATAACTCTCCCCTGCATCTTGGCATGCACATGCTGCCACACACACACACACACACACACACACACACACACACACACACACACTGGTGCTCAGTGAAATGAGTATTTTCCTAAAGGGCTGTTTAGTGTTGAGAGATTATTTATCTGGGAGAAATTGTATTGACCTCCTTTGAAAGAGGAGCTACCTTTGCCTATACAATCAATAGAGGGCTCTAGGGCCTGTTCTCCCACTGTTTTCCAAGTCTTTACATATTCTGTTTCTTCGGGGGAGGCTGGAAACTTCTCCCCTATTCAGAGTCAGCTGCTTGGCATCCCTTGCCACAGAGCTGGAAGCTCCCCCAGCAGGGCCTAGAGCAGCCTTGGGCAAACTACGGCCCGCAGGCCGGATCCAGCTGTTCTATCCGGTTCTCTTGCTCTCCCCTCCGCTCCTTTACTTTGAATTTATATTAGTTCACACAAACACTCCATCCATGCTTTTGTTCCGGACCTCCGGTCCAGTTTAAGAACCCATTGTGGCCCTGGAGTCAAAAAGTTTGCCCACCCCTGGAGATTCACTGGTATCGCAGAGGCAAGGGCATCACTGTGCTCCTTGGGAAGGACCCCTGGGCTGGGCTTGGTCCTGACTGGCAGGCTTACTGCTACTCCTTTCCTACCCACAGCCTTCCCAAAGCATGGTGGTAAATATAACACGTAATTGCCAACAACATTACAAAGCATGAATATTATTTCAGTTCTTACACGTTAAACTATGCCCATATTCCAGGCGAGGAAACTGATGTGAGGAGTGGTCAAGAGACTTGCTTAAAGTCACATAGCCAGCACATGGCTTGATAGAAAGTCTCCACATGTCAAATACTGGGCTCTTTGGTTTCCACTGCAGAAACCACTTATAAAGAATGTTATTTTATCAGTGTTATGGGGTACAATGGTATAAAAAAAGAAGCCCGTGATTTGAAACTAGACAGACTTGGATTTAATTCCAGCAATGCCATTTATGGGTGTGTGAAATGTTTCCAATTCCTTCTGTGTAATGGAGGTGAGGATACTCACTTCATAGAGTCAACAGGACTGTGGTAGGCTAAATAACGACTCACGCCTGCCCCCCCTCCCCCCCCGCCCCGCAAGATAGCCATGTCCCAATTCCCCTGAACCTACGAATGCCTTATATGGCAAAAGAGACTTTTCAGATGTGATAAGTTAAGGACTGTGACATGAGATTATCCTGTGTGCAATCACAAGTGATCTTCTAAGAGGGAGACAGAGGGTTATTTCAATACAAAAGAGGAGAAGGCACTGTGACTAGGGAACAGAGATTGAAATGATGTGGCCAAAAGCCAAGGAATGCTGGCAGTTATTAGAAGTTGAAAGAGGCAAGGAACAAATTCTCCCCTGGAGTCTTCAGAAGGAACGAGCCCAGTGGACAACTTGAACTTAGCCCAATAAAACTCATTTCAGACTCTGCCCTTTAGAACTAGGAGAGAATAAATTTCTGTTGTTTTAACCACTGAGCAATTTGTTACAGGAAACTAATATAAGAAAAAACTGGGATGATATCTCTGTCTTGTGTATAACAGGACCTTGAAATGGTAATTTCATCTCATCAGGTTTTCAAATGCCTTCTTGTTGTAGCTTCTTTAATAAGACTTTTAGGTATTGGCTGGAAGACAGGGAAAGAAAGAGAAATTAGAGGGAGCCGCAACCTCCACCGTTTGCCTGACAGTTTTGAAGTGGCCTCTTGATGTGGGGGCTTTGCAGTGTTGAGTGATGTAGCCCAGAGAGAGGAGTAGAACTGGACTAAAACAGTACATCCTTATCATTCCAGAGTCAGCCTGACCCTAATCAGTGTCAGGCTTATCTGTGTAGCTGCTCATCTATACTCTGAGGATTCATCCAGGGTGCACTTTGTCAAGTGAAAAGAGCTCATTGATCACTGTGCTCAAGTGAGAGATAAGAAAAGGAGGCTCAGAGTGGTTGCCTGCTGTGACTACACACTGAAAATCGTGGTCAGCTGAGGCTAAAATGCAGCTCTGCTTATTCTTGGAACAAGGTTTCACATGGAGGAAGCGACTTGTCTAGATTTCTGTAAAACCTACAAAATCAGAGGGGTTTGTGGCTTAGAAAATCCTTCACACTGATGAGTTTCTTCTACGTAGATAGAACAGACATGTAAAGGTGACAGAGAAGAGTAAGCAGACACATGCTAGCTCCCCACTCCCTCCCTGCTTCTGTGCAAGATCCACAAATCCTAACTCTCTTTTCAGCTCTCCTTTGATTTCCTTTTTGCTCTGTGATCTCATCAGATGAAGCTGTGGTATCTGGGGACCAAAGGAGCCTCATCGTAAGCCGCCAGGCAAGTCTGGCAGACACTGTCTCAGAGAATGGCCTCTATAGGGGAAGTTCAAAAGCTTTCTAAATTCTTCAGAACACCTGCCCAGGCCAGGACTGGACTCAACTTGCAGATGAATGGTATATGGGGAGTGCTCTCAGTAGAGACACATGACTCATTGTTTGAGGCACAAGATAGACGATTTCCCCGCAGTGGAAATACATTACAAGGAAATGATGGGGAACCCTTAATAATCCCTGTGGACAGGAAGGGGGGGGGATGAGTCAGTGAGACAGCTGCATTGTAGACCAGCTGAGGGGCGCTCACTTTGAAGTGTGTTCTGCCAGTAACTCCTGCAACCTAGTGTAGCACAACCAAGGAGAGATCTGGGAGCCTGGTTTAATGAGCAGATATCAGCAGGAAGTGGTTGCTTTTAAAGGAAGTAGAAGTACTTTAGCAAGTCGCAATTTTGTTTGCACAGTTAAATCTAATAGATGATTTAGATGAAATGGCTGATATCTGACTACACTGACCTACAAAAATGGCACTTATATATTAGGTCATCTTAGTACATGCCAACCACTATCACTGAAGCTGTGACAAAGATAAACTTTGGACCAAACCTTGGCTAAATAGAAAGTGACTTCTTGCAATGGAAAGACTGGCTAGGTTGGTGTGGGGGAGGGTCTTTGTGAAGGTCAGTGAGGTAGCCCAGTTGCGTAGTACTGGGGACCATGGGTGAATACCCATCTGTGGGTATTCTACTGATATCCAAGCTGTAGAATGTAGATAGGACAGGAAGACACCTACTCAATGAGATATAATATTCTGCTATTGATTATCACAGTACAGATTCAGGCCAATAGAGAGCCAGGGAGATGAGACGGGAGCATGGGTAAGTGTGTGAGTGGATGGCTGCTTTCTAAGGAGCCCTTCACAGAGGAGAGTTTTTTCCTGCCACTGGGAGTCTCCTATGAATGGTGATTGCTAAGGATTATTGAACATTTACTGTGTATTGGATACCCTATTTAGAATATCACACCTACTACCTTCATTTAATCTTCATCGCACACCTATGGATAGAGATTTTTATTAACTTCAAATGAGGCAGGGAATCATTGGTGGGATTAGAACCCAGACCTCTTTGCATCTTGTGCAGGATCCTCTTCACTGTGTTTTTCTGAAGAGCACATTGTACCATTTGCTTTCCTTGTTTAAAAAATGGGGTGAGGGAGCAAGGACAAGGGCATGGTACTACTTTCAATGACTCTCTTTCACTGTACAATTTCTTCATTTCTTCATTCCATGTAGATGGATGGGATACACAGGTGCCGTACGAGCAGGTGCTGGGGGCACAGCTGCATCCTACTGTCACTGCTATGGCTGGCATAGGTAAGTACTCTATAGGCAATGGTTGTGGTAATGGTTGGATCCAAGCATTTTTCAAGTGCAAGCTTGGGTATGAAAAATCTGGCTCATGGTTTTTTCTTGTGCAAGCGGCCAGTTTAATTGAAGACAGAATTTTGCATTGCCTCTACTTGTCTGGAACAATAAAAATAGCAAGCCCAATCTTTTGTTCCTGGTTGTGGGATGTTGTGTGAGCAGAACTGGCAGCAGTAAGAGATACTGAAGCCTAGATCTGATGAGTTGGAAGATATCAGGTGGCACTTTTGTCTGAGTTCTAATTTGGTCAATGTATGCCCTCTGTCTAAGGCAGTGGTCGGCAAACTCATTAGTCAATAGAGCCAAATATCAACAGTACAACGATTGAAATATCTTTTGAGAGCCAAATTTTTTAAACTTAAACTTCTTCTAACGCCACTTCTTCAAAATAGACTCGCCCAGGCCGTGGTATTTTGTGGAAGAGCCACACTCAAGGGGCCAAAGAGCCGCATGTGGCTCGTGAGCCGCAGTTTGCCAACCACGGGTCTAAGGCATCAATGTCTTCTTTACAAATATTTATTGGACTCAGACATGTATCACATCTTGGGCACAGGTAATAGAGCCAAATTACAGGAATTAAAAGGTGATTCAGCTTGTCCTGGCTGATGTTTCTCAGTGGTTAGAGTACCGGGCCAGGCATTGAAGGGACTCCGGTTCAATTCCTGGTCAAGGGCACTTATCTGGGTTGCAGATTCGATGCCTGCCCTGGTCAGGGTACGTGCAGGAGGCAACCAATCAATATATCTCACATCGATCTTTCTCAATTTAGGGGTTAATTGTGTACTCTCCTTCTCCTTCCTCCCTTCCACTCTCTCTAAAAATCAATGGGAAAAATATCCTTGGGTGAGGATCAACAACAGCAACAAAGGTGATTCATCAGCTCTGAAGGAGTTAATAGCCCCATGGGGGAGATGGGCACAGAAATAGGTAATTGCAAAACAATGTGATATGTGCTATAGTGAAATTCACTGTAAGAGAGGACAATGTGATAGGGACACACAGGGATAGAGAATCTAATTTTTCCATTGCTTGAATACTCCCAGTGTCAGGAAACTCCTTATCTTAGAAGAAAATGCGGTGGCGGAGGGCGCACATTAACATTTTCTATTCACTCACATATTTTAAATGAGTATCTACTATGCGCCAAGTACTATGTCACATTAAGGAGACAGTGAATGAAAGAGATGCAGTCCCTGCTTTCTTCAGACTCATGGGTGAGACATCCATTAAACACATGCATACACACATAAGCATATATTACAAACAGTGACGGGTGTGATGGAAGAAAAGCCAAGTGGCTATGAGACACTCTCCATTGGTTCCCACTACCTGCGGAGTATTTCATCTCAGTTCTGCTGAGGAGTTAGCTGAGGCTCTCCACTGTGAAGTGCTTTGCCCAAAGCCGCACAGCTGGTAAGGGTCAGAGCTGGGATTAGAACCCAGAACCATCCAATGTCAAGTGCATACTTTCAACTCCAAGTCCTCACTGAGGAGCCTCATGGTATACTGACCACCCTATTCAGGGACAGATGATTTAGAAATGCAGTCACTAACCCTGGCCAGTGTTGCTCAGTGGTTGGAGTGTTGGCCTGTGCACTTGTCTCGGTCAAAGACAAGTGCCTGGTTTGCAGGTTCGATCCCCACTCCTGGGGTGTGGGAGGCAACCAATTGATGTGTCTTGCTCACATTGATGTTTTTCTCTCTCTCCCCTTCCACTCTTAAAAATCAATGGAAAAAAATACCTCACTCCTTGGATAAGAATAAAAAAACCCCACAAAATCACTAAAACATAGACTTTCTCTTTAGCATACTGTTTACTTGATATGCCTTTAACACACACAATTTAGGGGTTAATTGTGTACTATCTCATGTTGATTTATAAATGAGTCCGTTTTGTTTAAGTAAGGGCATGGAGAGTCTCATTCTTCTACACAAATCCACCCACATTCTGTCTAGGATGATGTTGGATATAGTCTCATTAAATACTCATTGGTTTAAATCATCGACTTTGAAATTTGTATGATGTTCCATATGGACTCCAAAATAATGAACTAAAATAACCCAATGGCTCGGAGTTTGGACTTTAACTTGTGCTGACCTGGGTTTAAACCCCAGCTCAGTTACTTACGAGCTGCATGCTCCTCCATGAGCCTCAGTGTCTTCATCTGTGAAGTGGGGATTAGAACATCTACATTCAGGTCTGTTGTTAGGAGTCAGTGAGATAAAGCACTTAGTACCATGCTTAGGACACAGAAAATGCCGAACAGTTGGTAATTATTATTACTTCTAGATTTTCCTCTTTATTGAACAAATAGCATCCAAACTATTCAACAAGCCACTACCCCCGGCTTCTTCATTTCTAAAACTAGATAAGAAGTTGGAGACTTACTGTATTTTATTTCCCTCCTGAATTCTCTCTCCTGCTTTTAATAAAAAGGGGTCACCATTTGTTTCACTCATTTTATGCCAGTGGTTCACAAATGGAAGTGATTTTGCCCCAGGGGGCTTTTGGAAATGACTGGAATTATTTTTGGCTGTCACAGCTTGGTAGGGGGTGCTACTGGCAGCTAGCAGGTAGGAGCCAGGGATGCGGTGGAACATCCCACCATGCACAGGACAGCCTTCCACCCCCACCCCCACAACAAATAAACATCCAGCACAAATATGTCAATAGTGCTGACCTGAGCAATCCTGGTTTACAGCCTCCGGCAGCACGCACACACACACATACATGCTCACACACGCACCGCCCAAGATCCCTGCTGCATGGCACGGAGGGAGCAGTGTGTGCGGACCGAGCCCGGGTGAGCTCCAGATGATGTCATGCTGGGGGGAACCCACACAGGTCTGCGGTGAGACACATTACATGTGGGGGATCTCACCATTTCCGTGCAGACCCTCACCTCGCCGCTGCCGCCGCCTCATATCCTGCACTCATCCCTCCTGGGAATGTGGGGAAACCTCAAGCAGATGGGGTTTCGCTTAGTCACATTCTCTGTGATCAGCTCCGATTACATAGACAGCAGCTCTGGCTCTTGAGGGACACGCAGTCGCCTGGCGCTCTCAGGGCTGGCCTTTCACCTTCCAGAACCCAATTCAGCCCAGACAGATGAGGAGAGGGGTTCGTCTGCAGCTCTAAAGAGCTGAGAAACAGAAAAAAGCCAAAAGGATATCGGTGCTTTTCCTTTGAGGGCAGGGATTAGATATCTCTATTTGTGTATTTTGTCAAACGGTAAGTACTCAATAATTTTTAAAAAAGAAACATATAAATGATAGAAATCTTGAAGGCGTTTATATTTCACATGAAAGAGTAAGAATGGTTACTAAATACTGAACGATTACATTATTCCATGGAGTATGTTGTGTGTTTAACAAGTGTTATCTCATGTAATTCTAAAACAGCAATGTGGATGTACAGATTAGCATCTCCACGTGAGAGCTGATCTATCAGAGGGGGAGCAATGCTGGCTCACCCAAGGCCAAGAGCTACTTAGGGCCAAAGCCAGGCTTCCAACCCATGTCTCACTGCCTTTGGGGCCTGGGTCTTACCCGCTGATCTAGATGCCTCTCACCTATGGGGTGGGCACAGGATCCACCAGGGAGAGAGATGGCTGGACTAGATCATGACCCTGTGGTATGCTCAATGAAGGAGTGCATTCATTCAGCTTTTCTGACCTAAAAATGAAAGCGTTCATTTGGGAATAGGAAGTTTTACAGCACACGATGGAACTGCTCATGGCTGGCCTTGGTGAGAACGTGCTGCTTGTCCACAGTGATTTGGGTACCCGAGCACCCTTGTGTGCATATCACAAGCTAGGGATTTCCTCTAGTCAGGTGTCCTGGCAGCTGTAGGTCACATACAATCTCCACTACCCGTTCTAGTCTGTCATAGCAAAGATGTGTGCCAAGAAGGCACTGATTCTCCACCCACTGGAGGACCACTCCCTTTTTCCCAAGGTCTTTCCAATAAAGTGATGTCCTTCCTCCCTCCATCCCCAGGGAACCAATGGCTTTTTCTAGTCTCCAGAGAAGACTGAGGCACCATATAATCACTCTACAGACTTAACCCCTTCCAGCCCTTAGTCAGTATTCATGCAGGAGACAAAGGCTGAGGATGTGCTGGGAACTAGAATCTGTTTTTCGTGTGTAATCTATTTTTGGATAGGAAGTAGAGCCACATGGAAAAGATTTGATAATGTTAACAAATGACACCATAGTAACTAGCTGAGCCAGGAAGTGTTTCCTTCTACACTCAAGCGATTCACTTCAGTTACACAGACTTCTGGGAAAACAGCCTCCTCATCTTATCTAACATGCCAGTTCACCTTCTATTGCTTAACTTAAGTGCCACCTGCTCACTCCTCAATATGTAGCTCAGAATGCCTCTCTATATTTTAGTCACATCTCTATTCCTTGGTGACCCTCTTTGCCTTGGATCGTAAATAATTGCTTCCATGTGTGTCTTGTCTCACGAGATTACAAAATGAGGTGAATGACATTTATTATGAGCCTCTTTGTGTCACGCACTGGGATAACCCTCTTACACATTCTACTTCATGGAATCTTCTGAAATGGACTGGGGGCAGATGTTACTAGTTCCATGCTAAAAATGAGTGAATAGCAGTTCCTAGATGTTAAGCTCCTGGCAGGCTTAAAAAATGTCTTTATCTAGCTCCGTGAGCATGACATAACCATTCCCTTAAAGCAGCAGAAACAAAAACAGTTTTATTTAAATCTCTGGAATTCTTTTCTGCCCTACCCAAGGAATGCAATATTCATCCAAGGCTCAATTTATGTACAAGAAATAAAATATTAGGAAAGCTCCACAGTGATGTAACCAAGGCATCAGAGCATTAAATACCTTGGGATTCTGCCATAGGCATGACCGTGACACGTATTGTCCTGTGCTTCATCATGAGAGAAAGAATGTTAAGTGACGTCCGAATGGCTGTGTGTCACAATGTGGGATGGGCTTGGGCATCTGGGCCACCCTGTGTCCTGCCCCTTTTTGACTCCTTTACTGACTTTTAGCAAGTCCAGTGTCTCTTTCCTGGAAACATCTTAGGAAACACAACCTTTCTTTGGGTCAATCCCTGATTTCAGAAAGTCATCAAACGTGTGTGTGTGTGCGTGTGCGTGTGCGTGTGTATGTGTGTGAAGGAAAAGAGAATGAGGGAATGATTTCCACTCAGTAGTCTGGGGCCCAGTATATCGGAAACTTTCCTCCCAAAAGGCAGTGTTACAAGAGCTCTTTTTTTGCAGAGCTTAGAGTGGATTCCTTTCTGCGTTTGGAAAAGCTGTGTGAAAAACCTATCGTGTTCTCATCCATGGTCAGGAGGCCTGTCCAGGCCTTTCAAACTGCAGCGGGAGTTTGCTAGCTCCTATTTCCAATGAGCTGGATGAATTGGTTCCCCTTAGGAAGGGAATATGGTCCCAAGGAGGTGATGAAGCCATCTCTACCATCCCTGGGAGAGGAGGCTGGGGGTGGCTCTGATGAGTTAATGACAATGTTCAAGTTTATTTAACTTTGTAACCACCCTGTGTGTAAATACATAGCATCTATTATGAGAACATATTGCGTCCATTATGAGGTGAAGATAACGAGGATATTTATTCATTTACCTCATACATGTTTTACTGATCACTTGTGTTTAGCACTGTTCTGGGCAGTGAGGAATTTGGATGAACCAGGGGGCTTCTCTTTCAGAGGCTAATAGCCCAGAAGAGGAGACAGACAAGTAAAGTGACGATTGTAGTCCAATGGGTAAGTGTCATCAAGGAGTGAGTAGATGACCTAGACGGGTGGGAGTGGGGGAAAGGCTAGCTAGAGATGGGCACACCTGAACAGAATTTTGGGTAGGATTTAGAATTATGAAGGAAAGGGGGGGGGGGGACAGGAGAGGGGGAGAGGGATGTGCCCTTAGCAGAGTGAGAGATGAGAAACAGCTTGTGGCATTTTAGGAATGTTAGTGGAGTGAGGGGGGTGGGGTTGGGCAGAGGATTTGCTGGGGGTTGGGCTGATGAGAGAAGCAAGGTTGGCAGATTCTCACTGAGGATCTAATGAGCCCTGTGAAGGATTTTGAACTCTTCTCCCATGGGTAGATGAAGGGAGGCCATTCCAAGGTGTCAACAAGGCAGGGCCAAAGAAAGATGCTTTGGAAACATCATCCTGGTTGCAGTGTGAAGCAGAGTTAAGAAGACCAAACGGAGTGAGACCAGTGAGGGGCTGTCATGGCCATTTAAGCAGGAAATGATGGTGGCTTGGACCAGGGGCTGGAGCTGTGGGAATGGATGAAAGAGGGGAGGTTTCAGTGATATTAAAGACAAGCTTGCCAGAGTTTGGTGATCGATTAGATGTGGGAATTGAAGTAGGGGGAAGTTGCATCCTGAATGGGGGGAGAGGGGGAATGCAGGGATGGAGATGGCATTCACTGAAATGGGATTAGGGGAAGAATGAGGAGGACCAGCATTTGGACCTGGGAGCTCCAGCTCAGGAATAGAGGCAGTGGCAGCAAGAGGCCTCCTCAGTGAGCGTGGCCGCAGCAGGACACAGCCCGTGTTCCATTCTTCTCCAGATTTGGCCTGGGAGCACAGACACCTGGAACCCCCTCACTTGAAACGGACCCAAGGTGAGGTCCAGTTCATCTCTAAAGGAGCTCTCCCCAGTGGTTTGGTGTGTTTTTATCCTCACAGTCCCTAACAGTGAAATAGTATTCATGATACTTAAAGAGAGACGATACAGTGGTTAAGCGAATATAAGCCAGACTGGCTGGGTTGGTAAATAATCTAATTCTTATTGCTAAGTAACTTAACCCAGTTGTGACTTAGTGTCCTCCTTAGTGAGGGGGGTGGTCATAGTTTCTACTTGACAAATTAGTTGTAGAGAAAAATATATGTATAGACCTATATGTAAGGGAATAGGCACCTGATAAATATTGATAAAACAAATGAATAATTCTTACCTTGTTCTTGGTTTATTTCCTCTTCTCAGTATAAAACATTTTCTGGATGCACTGTATGCCATGGATTCAGAGCCCTGCTTTTTCGAGGGAGAGAAAAAAGTTGAGAGGTCAACTATGCTTTTTGTTGTTGATGTTTGTTTCTTTGATTTTGAGAATCTGTATCTCATGCTGGACTAGACATTTTTCACATCTCCTAACCCATGGCCATCCAGAATAATCATCCTAAAACTTTGCTCTGGTCATGCTTCTTCCCCTGCTCAAAGGATCAATTGAAGCTCCATATGCCTCAGCAGGACATTCAAGGCTGGTTATGACCTATCCCGGACTTGTTTTTACACTTTACCTCCTGCCCCACCTCCTAAATGCTGATTCTACCTTTTGTGTTAGCAACAATATGCTTTCTATCCTTCAACGGCTATGACCCTACGTGCTTCCCTGGAAAGGTGTGTGCTGTGCCTTCTGCTGGGACTTCCCTGCTTCTCACTTACAGCTCAGATAGCACCACCTCTTGCAGAACTGGTCACCCCATCTTCTCTGATCCCTAACACCCAAGTAGTTTTTCTAATATATCTCTTACTACATAGTGACTTAACTATTTGTTCATGAGCTTGTCTTTCCCGCAGTAAAATATGAGATCTTCAAGAGCAGAACCTGTGTTATCTTGGCCTTGGAAATTCCAGATCCTAATCTATAACTTGGCACAGAGGGCCTGTTAAGGTAAGCTTTACTGAATGAGTCCATGGATCAGGAAAGCCCACTTAAAACTGAAGCAACAGTAGATAGACAACTGCTCCCTCCACCACCTTCTTGCCTTTACTCTGGCTCAGCAAATTGTCCCCCCCAAAAGATCATCTGGAATTGACTAAGAAGAAAAAAATATCCCAAGAAATGATACACATATTTATTGCTTTGCTTATGTTCCCTAGATAAGGCATTGGTTCCAAGGCAATAGCAGAATACACTGTAATTAAAAATTAAAGCATGTTTTTTAAGCTCTCAATAAAGATCCAGGGTTTAAAAATCAGTTCCATAAAGCAAGTTAGGGCACCCTGTTACAAAGGGTAGCCTGGGTCCAGGGATAGGAATACTGGAGTGGGGTTGACAAGGTGGCTCAGATCTAGTCTAATCTCACCCCTACTGGACAGGTAACATTTATACTTAGAAAATGTGTCATCCTCACCTCCTTTACACAGATTATTTCACCAGCACATGTGATTCCCTCGAACACTTGCCCTTTGATCTGCACTGTTGCAGTGATTGAAGATAATTCACTGTGGTAGAATACAGTAGTCTTTAAGAGTTTGCTTTTCTATCCTCTAAAGTCATCTCTGAAAAACTATATACCTTTTTAAGGTGACAGATGTTTTTATGTACGTTTAACTAGTTATAAAGGATATAATAACTTCAAGTATATTAAAAAGATAGTAATTTAAAAATAAAACTGTCTAATCTCTCTTTTAAGTGGATTTAATGAAATCTAAATTCCATAGTTATTTAATGCCACCATTTACCCATTAAGAAATATATGAATAAGATCTTTCTTAACAGTTGAAAATTTACAGTTTCTTTTTCTCATCAAATGTGTATTTCCATTCCATTTCCTCCATAGGAGTTTATCCTAATGTGGTATATTTTATACTTGAAAGTCTTTTACTGATCATGTTATCATATTCCTCTGAAACAAGACATGCATATCAATTCATATTAAAATTTCTTTAATGTTTTGTAAGTATAAGGCTCTAGCATAAAACAAATTCTTCTAAATTGAATTATCATAACAATTGTTAGAAGTAGTCAACTGATCAATCCACTATACATTTATTTTAATTTTGATCAATATTTATGACATGAAACATAAGGTTTTATTGAAAATGCTTCTCTGAATGAGATACATTTTTTTCAATTAGATCACATATCTGTTGAGAAATATTCATTATTGCTAGCTATATATAAATTCTATTTTTAACTTTCATTTTTTTGGTTGCAAGCACTGAGAAACTCAGTCACAGAAACAAGTGGATGAGAAAAGGACTTTTTTAATAATCTCCTACCAGGTTGTAAGTGCCAAAAATCACATAGTGATAATCATCCAAGAGCATTTTTAATGATTTCTCCATTGACATTTTAATTGGGTTCCCCTCCCCTTCAGTTTTGCTGTAACCAAAGCACTGGAAGTCATCTGACTTGCAAAATGATCTGTTACCGGATCATTAGTCACGTACTTTCTCAACAGTTACAACAGAATTTTGAATTGCACCTTTGTTTGTTCCCCAGAGAATTTTATGCCCCAAGGGAACTCATGATGAGTGAGAGCTACAGCTCCCTTCTGTTAAGTGGGAGAAAGGCATTATGAAAAGGAGACTCCTTATGCTGAGATTCTTGAGAAAGAGTGCAGATGGAAGCTGAGAATCTGAACATTCCTTTAAAACTACCTGCCAACTGGAGCCCTTGAGTACCTCTGGCTGTTCACTGCACCGCAGTTTGAAAATTGCTGTAATTAAGTTTCTCCAAAGAGTCAGAATGAGTTAACAGTGCAAAGCAGGTAACAATGAGTTAATAGTGCAAAGTAGCCAGAAGTCAAGTTTGTATTGACTTATATGGACCACACTATACAACTCAGCAATGGGGGGAAAAAACACAAATATGTGCTTGTTTGTTTTTTTAACTTCCTTTTTTTTTTAGGTTGACTTCATGGGTGAGCTGGAATTCAGGTGAGTCCTTGAATTATGGAAAAAGAATGTTCAATCTGGAATAAACTTGAGAGATCATCTCATCTGGAAAATGCAATTAAATATTAGCTTTTATATCAACTTAGATTTGTTGTTAGTAACTGCTTAGAGTTCTATTTTAAGAAAGAGTCAGAGGAGTCATCTGGGATCTGTAGGAAAGTGCTGTGATTGATTAGTCTTGTCTGTCAGGGGAAGAAGGGAGAGAAGTGGTGCAGATGCCCTGTATTTGCCATCCCTGTGCTGGTCCCAGTCCACATAGTCCACATCGTATGGACCACAGGGAGAGCCGAAGCCCAGTGAGCGCAGGAAGCTCAATCAAAATTCCACAGCTAATCAGTGGCAGGATGGGCAGAATTACGTACTTTTTCTCCAATATTTGGTGCTCATTGTACATTTGATAACATTTACTACTGAAAAAACACCTGGGATTTTTTTAGAGTTGTAAGGAAGCGAATTCTGATTGTGCAAATATACACTGTTCTTTCTTTTGGGGAGCTTTTAGGTTCCTTCACATTTATTCTCTGTGTTATTTGCTTTAAAAAAATGGAAATGGGTCATTCATTATGAAGAGGTTAAAAAACTGAAAATACTAGGAGCATGGTCTTAGTTTCCCATTCAGATGGAGCTCAGGAAAAATCATAAACCACGTAAGCAATTCATTACTCATCTGGCTATTGATTCTACCTCATCCTGGCCCAGGAAACAGATTTACAGAGTAAATAGAGGCTAGCAAGGCCTCTTCCTCTTCCATCACTAGTCTAGAGTACCCATTCATTCCTAGCATCCTCACACCTGTAGGGCCCTACATGAGTCCTTTTTCCATGTGAGTACTATTGAATCTTGGGACTGGAGTGGGACTAGACAGAGGTATTAGTAGAGGTACAGCAGCAGGACACATACATTGATAGAGGGGTTAACTTCATGTGTAACAGATGGGTGCTACCATATGTACAAAATTACATATTGTTTTCATCCTTTCTCTTTTGGACCTCTTTCCATGAAAATCTACACACATGTGCCTCTTTTTTTTTTTTTTTCCCTTTTTAAGCTACAGCATGATATTCAGCTGATTTCAAACCTTTGCTAGTACAATGTTGCAATAAAGATCTTCATGCATTCATCTTGGTGCACTTCTGAGAATTTATCTAAAGGGTAAGTTCCTAGAAGTGGGCTGGCTGCAACAAAGCTTTCAATTCCCATAGATACTGCCAAATGGGCTCCAAAGAGGTTTCACCAATTTACACTCCCAGCTACGGCACAAGGGTGCACTGGCTCTCCCACATCAGGCCAATGCTGGCTATTTTCAAATGTGAATTAGAGGAGAATTTGAATGTAGTTTTGAATTAGAGTTGAGGCATCCCTCTTGGCTACCCCAACCTGTGTCTCCCCAAAGCAGTACTGCTGGGTGATGGCTTAGGCCACAGGCTCTGGGCAGAAGGCTGAATGTTCCTGCTTCATGGGAACAGGGGGTGTTTCTTCAGTTTTTGTCCTACTTGGCGTCTGTCCCTGCCAGAACTAGCCAATGTGGGGAGCCAGCCTCTGCATGGTAAGAAAGAGTGGACTGGAAACAAATTGATCTTTTCACAGCTGGCCGTTCCCTTCAACTTGGACCAAGCACAGAATAAGGTCACTGATGTTCTGCTGCAACAAAGGTGGCTTTATTGGAGACTGCCTCCTTGTGGGGGGCAGGGGGAGTCATTCCCCAAGAACTGCCTCACCGAAGACAAGGCTGGAGACAGCATAGCTGCGAGTCTGCAGGGGTCTCCAAAGCGACACCGCAACTGTCCATCCTGCTGATGACCACGCACTCCTCTATCGGTGTTCACAGCTTTATTTAAAGGACGCAGATGACTCAGTTCAACAGACTATAACCTCTGATTCATCCTTCCTGGAGGCCCATGGTGGGGGTGGGAGAGTTGGTGATACAGAAGAAAAGGAACTGTGTGAACCATGGGGAAAAGAAACCAGGCTCCTCTAGCACCACTATGCTTATCACTGCTCTGCTTCCCTTGCTGCACAGCACCCATTCCAGCCGAGAGCAATCTATCTGCCCACTGCCTGCCTCCTCTGCTAGAATAAAGGCTCCACAAGGGCAGGGACATTGTTTCGTTCACAACTTTATCGTCATTCCCTAGAATACTCCTGGCATGGCAGGTGCTTGATACATATTTGTTGAATGCATGAATGAATTTATCAAGCACCTTCTATGTTGCACACTTTCATGCATGCAGTGCCATTTCATATTTAAACTTTATGAGGCATAGATATTATTTTCATATATGGTGAAGGAAATTGGGTTTCAGAGATAAAATAACATTTCCAGAACCACAAGTATGGTACTTGTTAGAACAGAGTTTTCATTTAGGCCTGACTGACCTCAAACTTATCTTCTAGAACACTAGAATTCTGATTTTTCAAAGTTTAAACTAAAAAATATTAAATACTTTTGAAAGCAGTGAGGGACATGGTGACCACAGCTTCTCTCTGCCCTTTCAAAATTTCCAAAATAGTGTTTATTAAAATCACAAGGAATAAGCTAAATGTTAAATGTTTATTAAATTACCAGGAATAAAGTTAAATTATATTAATTTGCACAAATTTGGGGACCTCTAAACTGAGTAACAAGGCAATTTTAAAAGAGCATTATATTGATAGTAAGAGTAAGGAAGGGTGCTAATACTTAAAATCATATTTTGTGCAAGGAACCATACTGTAAATAAAAGATTTCATTCAGTTCTTAGAATAGCAGTTTGTTTTTTCTTTCTTTCTCCTTCCTTCCTCCCTTCCTTCCTTCCTTCTTTCCTTCCTTCCTTCCTTCCTTCCTTCCTTCCTTCCTTCCTTCCTCCCTCTCTCCCTCCCTCCCTCCTCCCTTTCTTTCCTTCCTCCCTTCCTCCCTCCCTCCCTCCCTCCCTTTCCTTCCTTCCTTCCTTCCTTCCTTCCTTCCTTCCTTCCTTCCTTCCTTCCTTCCTTCCTTCCTTCCTCCCTCCCTTTCCTTCCTTCCTTCCTCCCTCCCTCCCTCCTTTCCTTTGTCTCTATCTATCTCTGTCTCTCTTTCCTCCTTAATTTCCAGACAAGAATTTGAAAGTTTCTTTTGGTTAGGTAATGCACAGTGGGAGGGCCAGCATTGGAATCTACATCTATAGATCTATAGCACTTCTTCTCTTTCTACCCCCCATGCCACCACTGAGTGTTGAGCAGGGACTGTGGTTTCTTTTGACTAAGTACAGCCATAGGAACAGAGGGTTGGCAGACCCCTGACAGCCTGGTCCTAAGCCAGTGACCCCCATGGCTACGTGGAGTTTGGCGCCATGCCTGGTATGACTTTATCCTTTAACTGTTTCCTTTGTCAGCCAACCCCCTGAGGGAGCCCTGTCTCCTCCTGGAAACCCTGTGCTGGAATGAGAGGTCTCCACAGGGTTCGGGAAACCCACACTCAGCGCTGTGGTTTTCCCTGAGAACTGGCTGTAAGGTAATGCTCTGAGATCAGTTCTCCCAGCTCCCAACTCAATGATCCGCAAATTCCAGGCTCCCAGGGGTTTTGAGCTGCCAGTTATGATGAAATATTAGCACAGAAGAAAAAATTATTTTTTCTATTTTGGGTTTCTAATCAGGACTGCATGGCTACAGAATGATGTATGGATTTGTATGTATTTTCAAAATGTTTCTTTTAATATTATTCCTTCTCTAATCCTTTCTCTTATCACTTGGGCTCAGCTTGTTGCTTCTCTGCAATCTGCCTTTTTTTCTTCCATCTACAAAATGCGAAACACATGGCTCCAGTCTAGCTCCATGAAACTGAAAATTTTGGTGAAACTCTTTTTAGAAAAAAGTCCTATAAATTGTGTTTTGGACACAGCGAGCCCCAATTAGATTGTAATTGCAGTATTTGGGGATGAAATTGTCCCTCTGGAAATAAAACCCCAAAACAGAAAGAAAGAAAAAGAACCAAAGGAAGAAACAAAGAAAGAGGACAGGAGTTTCTCCAAAGCATTCTGTTCTTTATTCATTGTTTGTTCATTTAAGCAATCCTTTGACAAATACTCATTATGTATTTACTCTGTGTTAGACATTGTGCTGGGTATAAAGAACAAAGAAGCAAACCAAATAGAATCTATTCCTCAGGGAGTTCATGGCCTATGACACTAGCCAACTGAGTAAGGTTGTTGCATTGGTGACCACACTGCCTCTCAAGTCCAAGTTTGACAGCTCTTTTCTCCCAGCACTAATGTTCTCCTCATCTCACTCCCCTAACTTTTCCTACCTATGTTCATCTCCTTCTGTTGGGTTTGTGCCCTGCCTGTGATCTCAGAGTCCCCTCCTAATATAAAACTTAATATATTGTATTATAATCAGCTGCATCCTTGCCTGTCTCTCCCACTAGATTATAAGCATCATGAGGACAGGGGCAAAGTTATCTTGTTCACAAGTATGTGCCTAATGCACAGCCATAGTGGGTGCTCAATAATTATTTTTGGCACAAACATATGGCCTGGAAAAACAGATATGGCAAATCAATTTTAAGAACCTTACAGGGGTTCTTATGAGAATTAAATGAATCAATATTTATAAAGTACTTAGAATAATGCCTGCACCTAAAGAATGGATCCAAACTTTGTAATAAATGCTAGGATAAACATTGTAAGGAATTCTATATTAAAAAAGAGGGCTGTCCTAATACAGCCTAAAAACCAGGATGGAGGGAGGATCTATGTTTGAAAGAGTAGATGAGTCTTGAAGGATGACGAGGAGTTCCTGAGAAGATCAAACAGGTAAAGTGTCTTTAAGGTTAAAGGATTGGCCCGTGAAAAAGCACAAAGGTAGGCAGCAGAGAATTTGACGATGTGTTTGGGGGGATTTAGCTTTCTCATGTGGTTGAAGAGTATGGATCCGGGTGGGTGTGAGTGGGTGGATGGTGAGAGGAGATTTGGAAATGAATTATAAATGGTCCTATGGTCAAGTGGACAGAGTTTTAGAGGGAGAATAAGGGGACTGGAATTTGAGCCCAAATTCTGACATTAACTCTTCAAATGATCTTGTGTGGGACACTATACTTTTCTTGACTGTAGTATTCTCACCTTTACAAATGACGTGTTCCATGTACTAGATGGTCTCTCATGCCCCCTTTCATCTTGGCCATTTAGGGGGAGAGTAAGAGCTCCTTAAGGGTAAGGGCTTCATGACTGGTGCCTGGCAAATACTGCTACGTTACTAGCATACTCTGAATACTCTGATACTATTACTTCTTCTCCTAGTATTAGTATAATATATTTATAGTGTTATACTAACATAATATTACTTCTACAATCACTATATCATTCTTACTGCTATTACCACGACACTGTTATATTACTACCAATATACTACTACTGCCACCATTATTACTACATGACTACCACTAGCATTACCACAGCACTATTATTACCATACTACTATGCTATTATATGACTCTATTACTATACCATTATACCGCTAGTTCTACCATTACTGTTGTGCAAACACTATTTCTATACTACTACTATTACTACTGCCAGAAATAACAGCTAATACCTGTTGAGACCCTACTCCATGTCAGACACTATTTTATGTGAATTGACTCTTAGTCTTCCCAACAAGCCCAGGAAATAGATTCTATTATCATCACCATTTTATAATTTAACAAATTGAGGCTCAGAGAGGTTATGTAACTTGTTCAAGAGGCTGGAGTTGAAATTCACGTAATAAGACTTCAGAGCCATGCCTCACCTAGGGGCTCTTTAAAGGTCTGTTGAGTAATTGAATAGAAAATTGATAGGTTGAATAAAATTGAATTCCTCTGCTGCTTTTTCTGAACTGTTATTTTAATAAGAAGTCATAGGGAAATTATTATCTACTGGAGATACAAATAGGAAAAGGTTCCTGAGTCAGGTTGGCCGAAAGTCTTTAGTTTAATCTACTAAACCCTTACCATGCATCATGTACCAAGCATTAGCTATATGACATGAAAGATGAAGTGATTTATAGAATTTATGCATAACCCAGCAGTGTGAGACCATGAGGCAAGGGATGCCTGTGTGAGGTTCCCTGCCTTGTGCTCCCACATGCCTGGCAAAAGGGAGTTGCTGTCACTCTGTCATGTAAGGAGTTATATGAGCTCTATAATATGCATAGCTCAATTTCTTTAAGAGTCTCCAATTTTAGATGTTGTTTTAGTGAAAACAACAACATTGTTCCTGGCATCAAGGGAAAATTGATGAATAAGTAATGTCTATGACAAGCACTTTTACACCTTGTCCATTTCCAAATTCTCTAGAAGCTTATCTAAGAACTTCTCATTAACTCTACTGCATGGTTATTGGATCTGCTAATTTGGAATTTTCCCCCATGGCCCTGTGATTGGATTTGGTGTCTGTGCTTCATCTCCCTGGATCCTCAGGACTCTGTCTTTGGCTGTTGGAACATTTTGCTCCCACAGCAGTTGGAAGTGGCCCAATGATGTAGCCAGAGGCAGTTGCTCAGCATCTTAACAGCAAGACCAAAAGGGGTGAAAAAAAAAAAAAAAAAAAGGAATACATGGTTAGTAAGTGACTGACCTCATTCTGTAGGAATTCCTTCTGGACAGGGAGCTGCGGAGTGTTGTGACAGGCGGTAAGTCATCAGCAAGAATGTTTATCATAAAATTTTAGTGAAAGAAAAGGCTCGAGAAACTTCCTGGTAACACAAATGGAGTTTTCTCAGCAGCCCCAGAGGGGTGTCCTGGAAAATGTTAGCCTGGCCGGGGAGGCCATCTACTCCCTCATTGGGCTCCACGGGGGCTGCAGTGGCACGTGAGGTGACCCGACTGCTAGGGTGGTGTTTATGGAAGAATCTTCTGGTTCGTAAGTCAGCTTGACCTAAAAGGCTAGCCATGGGATATAGGAGAGAGAAGTTCAAAGCGAACTACCGTTTACTGAGCATAGAGCTGGGAATTCCTATTCCTATTTTACAGAGGCTTGTACTGATTAATGCATTTTCGTATATTCGCAAAGTTTTTAAGTTCACGAGCATGGGTTCAAATTGAAGTGTGTTTGACTCCAGATCTTGCATGGTTGCCTTTCTTGAGAGCAGGGTTGTGATTTCTACATATTTCTCTTAGTCTATTGCATTATTCACTGTCCTGGGTAAGTGCGATGTCAGAACATCAGGGTTTGAAGGGCCTCAGATGTCCCATGCTTTAATTTTCTCACTACAGATGGGAATGGGCCGAGAGAGGCAAGGGCCTTGCTCAGACTCACACAAAGACCCGGGGCAGCAGAGCGGTTGGCTGACTTGTAGTTCAAAATGCTCTCTTCTGCCCAGGCATATTGCTCTGAATGAATACTTCATACATTTTGCTGGTTGATTTAAAATAATGCAATTAAGGCAGCACCATTTCTCCTTCTTCTAGGTTAGTCATTGCTGAATCCCAAGAGTTCACCTTTAGTCCCACTGCTCTTTGTCTGGCTGCTGGTTCCCAGCATGTGGTGTGTAAAATTTCTCCCCTTTAGTTCAGTGAGCAACCATGTGGTGCGAGACAATGGAGATGCAAACTCAGTCAAGGTTCATGTTTCAGGAACTCACCAACTAGTGGGAGAGCTAGACAGGAGAGCAGCTTATTTTAATACATTATATAGTCGGATGAAATATACACTGAGAGGTGTAAAAGCAGAGATTAGAGGCTTTGATGTTCCTGGAGGATTAGCACATTATATTGGTTAGTGATTTCACCAAATTTTATTGGATACTTCTATGTAGGTACTCTTCTAGATATTAAGGGACATAGCACTAAGAAAGCAAAATATTTCTCTGTGTAGTTGGAGAGATAAACAAATACACACACATATTCACACATACATACAGACATAATAAGTACATAATTATAAAAAAAATAAAATATTCAAAGAGGCAGTATTGAAGGAAACTATAACAAGGCAAAGATCCAGAGAACAATACAGGGTGGAGGATTTATTTTAAAAAGAGTGACCATCTAACTGGTTTGGCTCAGTGGATAGAGCGTCAGCCTGAGAACTGAAGAGTCCCAGGTTCAATTCCGGTCAAGGGCATGTACCTTGGTTGCGGGCACATCCCCAGTCTGGGGCGTGCAGGAGGCAGCTGATCGATGTTTTTCTCTCATTGATGTTTCTGACTCTCTATCCCGCTCCCTTCCTCCCTGTAAAAAAAAAATCAATAAAATATGTATTTAAAAAAAAAAGAGTGGCCAACCCTAGCCAGTGGCTTAGTGGTTGGAGCGTCAGCCCGCAGTGTGAAGGGTCCCAGGTTTGATTCTGGTCAAGGGCATGTACCTCGGCTGCAAGCTCAATCCCTGGCCCTGGTGGCGGCGTGCCTGGAGGCAGTTGATGTGTCTCCTTCACAACAATGTTTCTCTCTCTCTGTTTCCTTTCCTCCCTTCCACTCTCTTTAAATAAAATAATTAATGGAAAAATATCCTCAGGGGAGGATTAACAACAATAACAAAAAAGTGGCCAGGGAAGGCCGCTTCTAGGGGATGTCTTTTATCAGAGGGTTAATGGAGAAGAACCTAGAAAATATCTTTGAAAACTGCTTCCTAGGCAGAGGGAAAAATACGACCAGTGACACTGAGTCAGAACCAATTAGATGTATTTCAGTAAGAGTGAAAGCCAGTACAAGTAGAGTTGAGTTAGTGAGGATTACTGAGGTGAGAGAAGCACATGGTGATGTAGGCAAGGAGCAGTCACAGGCTGGGTAGGTTGCAGGTAAGTACATGGAGAAGGGCTTTCCAATCTTTTCCCTCCTGGTAGGCATCACTGACAATACCATGACATCAATACGTAGACAAAGAGAAAGCTAATAGCAAATGAATCATTCTGATTGCTTATCTTGAAAGGCTGCTATGGAGTATGACTAATGCATTCCTGTCCATAGGGTCAGATTCCATCAAAACACCCCTCTGGAAAATGTTGTGCTCAGTATCCCTGGCCCCGGTTTTCCTACTCCCCACCCACAAGCATCCTACATTCATCATCATCTCACTCTACTCTTTGTCGTGTTGCTAACATCCCTAGAAAGAATGGTGCAACTCCAAGTAAAGCTGTCTCCATAAATATTTAGACTGACTGGAAAATGTGCCAAAGATGCAAAGAATCTATCTAGAGGGAGGAGAGACCTCTCTCTTTATTGTCTCGTTGGGCTTGTAATTTAATTCATGGATACGTGTCTTTGAATAATACATAACTATCAATTTACCTAAAAGAGTTCCACAGAAACCTTAGCCTCCTCATCCTCTGCTGTGCCCTGCACGCTATTTTCTTCTCATCCTGGGATACACATTTCTTTATTTTTTTCTTTATCCCTTTCTTTCTTCTAGATTCCCATGATTCTGATCACATACTGTGTCAGGCTTTGTTAAACTTATCCCTTAAGTCTGTATCCACAGACTTTCATCTCATAGTCACCTGAAAATTCATTTTAATTAGCCTTCTCCCTCCAACCCCCTTCCCTGAGTCTGTTCCCACTGAGGTCAATCCAGTGTTCATATTACTAAGCCCAGTGGCCATCTTTCTAGTTCTTATCTTACTAGACCTCAGCACTGAAATGAATAATGTTAATTGGTCCTTATAGAAACTCACTCATGTCTCTCTTGGTATCTGCAAAATTCTTCTATTTGGATAGTTCTGACCATTCCTTCTCTGTTTCTTAATATTTTTGCTTCCCCTGGGCTGCGTCCTTGGCATTCCTCTTTCTCTAGCTCCATCCTCCCTCGCCACCATGCTCTCATTCATGCCTGGACTCTGGCTCTCATAGCATCAAACCTCTATGCTCTGCTTAGACTTAATAGCTGGTTCCTCTCTGTGGACGCAGAATACTAAGTCTCACCCAATCCACACTCTCCTCTGATTAATGGGTTTTAAAGTGACCCTTGATGTACCTCCTTATTTCTCTTCCAGGGTTGGGAGCCTTCTACCTCCAGCGAACTTGCTAAATGAACCTCATTAAGTGCCTTCCCCTCTCTGGCTTTAGTTGCCCCAAGTGTAAAGCAAGTGAGTTAGACCACTCCAAAGGTCCTTCCAGCATTATGTGAACAAGAAATGTGGCCATGAAGAAACATAAGTAAATAACTGATTACTTTTGTGGTTTTAAGTGTCCCAATAAATGACACCTCATCCCTCTCACCCAATTCAGAACCAACTGCATAAATGAAATTAGGGTCATATATAAACAAGAGAATCTAAATATCAGCTTCATTAGATTAATGCAGACCCATGTACTGTTCCCCTTTACCTGTTTCCAAATCTGTCGAGTAGATATTTCCTTAAGAAGGCAGAGAAGCCACACTTGCCTAGTAATTGCATGATGCAAATTATTCCTCTTGAATTTTTGATGATGGGGAATTTTGATTTGGTTTTTCACCCTTGTGAGAAACTCTAAAGCTGGAGGAATGTTTAAACTCCTTCCAGCTGCCTTTAGCATAAAGAGCTCTTCTCTAGACCTGGGGGTGAGAGCGACTCTTCTCTTCTTCTTTAATCAAATCAAGTGAAAAGAAGGCCAAGTTGACAGCCAGCATTTCACTAGCATTCTACTTCTCTAAGCGTCCGTGATTTTTTTTCTGCTTCACTAATGATACTGATTGCTTGATTTTAAGGGCTCTCAACCAACAAGCAGCAAATGAACGTAGAGCATGCAAACAAAGCAAGTACTCAAGGCTGAGCAGAGAAGGGCGGGAGTGCACAGACCGTTCAGTTGTCTACAGGTATTGGCACCTGTGATGCTTACACATGAGCAAAGAGGGTCAGAACGGGATGTGACATGCGCAAGGTCACCCAACTAAAACAGAGCCAAGGTGATCCTAATCTTCCTAGCACAATGACTTTTGCCAGCACACAGGGTGCCAGAAGATAATAAACCCCTTTATGTTTCTTTAAGGTAGATTGCAAACTGTTTGAATCAGCAGCAAACGTGTAAGGTCCAGGGTAATATTTCACTGAACACTGCTGTAATTTCAAAGACTAGAAATGTAAGAATTCTCCTTCTGGTCCATCTGTTTACTATGCTGTTTCATTGTAGGTTAATACATTGAAAATTATTTCACTTTATTTTTAAGAATAATATAACTATTCTTAGAAATATTAGACCAATATTCTCATAAATTATTAATTATTAGAATTCATATAATAAAGCAATTATAATAGTACTGGTCTCTGACTCCTTTTTTTTAGCTGTCTACTTGTATGCACTTGCCATGTTTTCTTTATTTTGGTCAGTAAGACAGTAAGTACTAAGTGAAAGTCTCACTAAAATAGTTTATACTTGGTGTTAGAGGAGTATTCATCTGTTACTCCATGTGGAGGGGTATTTCCGAGAGTCCCTGGACAATAATTGTTTATTTATTTTTCTTTTGACCACATACTATGCCCATCTAAAGCTGGGAGGAGATTTGGAGTGGCCCCAGTCATTTCACACTTGGGGCCACTGAAGCACAGCGAGGGGAAGGTATTTACTCAAGGTCACTTAGCAAGTGAGCTGGAGGTAGCAGGCCCCTAGCCCTGGGCTCAAACCCACACATCCTGCCAACAGAAGCAGGATGCCCCTTAATCATATCCAAGTTGCAAAGAAGAAATGCATATTCAGATCAGTTCATCTCACCAAGGTGAAGATTCCCTATTGACATTTCAGCCTCGGAATCATGGATGCCTCTGTGTTGACCTCATTTCCATGCCCCTCTGGTGAAGATGGTCTCTCTCAATGTCACTTCCTTGCATTCCTGACCCTTCTTACATCCAACTTCCTTGACAGGAATTGAAAATGAATCCCAGCTGGTTAGCATCTCTGTGGAGGGGACCAAATTCTTCATCCGAAACCCAGCTCATGTTGGAAAACCAGTCATGCAATGAAGAAGTGCTCTCAACTATGACGCTGGTCTCACCTTCTTTTCCTTTTAGTCATTTTTGTTTCCAGTCTGCAGTCGATTTCTCCAAATTGAGCTACTTGATCCCCTTCCAGAGACATTTCCGATGAGTTAACAAATCTGGCTTTCATAATTGCATTTTGACCAGTCTAATTTTTTTAAAATATATTTTATTGATTTTTTACAGAGAGGAAGGGAGAGGGATAGAGAGTTAGAAACATCGATGAGAGAGAAACATCGATCAGCTGCCTCCTGCACACCTCCTACTGGTGATGTGCCCGCAACCACGGTACATGCCCTTGACCAGAATCGAACCCGGGACCCTTCAGTCCGCAGGCCGAAGCTCTATCCACTGAGCCAAACCGGTTTCGGCCAGTCTAATTTTTTTGACATTATGCTTCCTTCTTCTCTGATTCCTTGTCTTGGTTGTATACTTGTATACATTTGTCATGTTCCCAAGTTCACAGCTGCTCCCAGCTTTGATGCTAGAGACCAACAAACTTACCTTTACCTTTATAGCTTGATAGTGCTAATTAAAATTTATTGTACAACTGCCATGTGCCAGACAATGTGCTAAGCATTTTACAAATGTGGCTTGACTGATGCTCACCTATAAGGTAGGTGAGGAATTGAGGCACAGTGAGGTTATTTAGCTTGTCCAAGGTGGCACAGCTAGTAAGTGGGCAGCCAACGTTAGACCCCTTGTTATCTGAATCCATAGGTTACCCCTCAGTTCTGGGTTATATCAGGATCTCCACGCACAAGGTTCTGGAAGATGTCTTTACAATCCCATCCTCTTCTATATGCGCCATTCCTTTCTTTGTTCTCTATCTACTGTGCAAAGGATTGGAGTGTAGGTCCTGAGTTCCTAAGGCCATTTTACACAACGAGACATGGGATGACCCAGCTGGGAGAGGGTTTGCTAGGGTAGAGGGCATTGTCCCTGGCAGCCTTTGCAGAAGCAGGGGGTGTATTTAGTCCAAATGTGATGTCAAGGGGAAGAACTGGAGAGAGGTAATGCTTGCTGGAAATATTCGGGAATTTGGTAGCAGTGTATAACAACTAAGACCCATCCTCGCAGTCGTCTTTGGGTCTGAATATACCCAGCAACCTGGAGTGTGTGATATATCCTGAAGAGTGACTGGCTGGCCTGGTGTCCCAGGTTGGCCCTAGGTTATAGCCAGGCCCCTGGCCATCTACAGAAGGAATACTCACGTCCTGATAAGGGCGAAGCTTAAAATGTGCAACCCAGAGAGAATGGGTTAGTTGGGGACACCTAGTAGACATTAAGATCTGGGCAGAATTTGTCACTAGGAAGAAGCATAGGGATAATAATACTAGCTCTTCATGGAAAATTCATGTGGCAAGTTTATCCACATAGAAATGGGCTTGTTTCACTCATCCAGGCTAATGGATTCAGGGTTTGTGCTTTCATATACAAACTAGGCTTTAGGCGGGACACAGCGACTGAGCTGAGTCTTGAAGTGTCATTAGGAGTTAGATAATGAAGGCAAATGGCAAAGGGTGGTGTTCCAAAAATAAACAACTAATTTCCTGTATCACTTAGGATATATTTGGTTACCAGTAACAGAAAACCCAATAATGGGAAAAACAACTCTGAGTTTACTTTTTCACCTAATTAGGAAGCCCTGCCTTAACAGTGCAAGGCTGGTGTCTGCATTTCCGCCCATAAGCCTCTCAAGTTGGCAGTCCCAGTTCTAGGCATCTCATTCATCTTCAGATCCAGATGGGTGATACTATCTATACTCAGAAAAGCAAACGTTTTCCTAGAATATCCAGCAAATTTCCACTCATATTTCATTGTCCAGAACCAAATTACATGACCATTCTTGAGTGCTTTTCCAACTTCTACAGAGGAAATAAGTAAGGGAGAAATCCACCAGGAATGTTAGCCAACTGACAGTGTCTTTCACATCATCCCTGCTCTCCCGGAGCTTTATGAAGGCATCATTGGTTTTCACTTTATCTCTTCAGTTTTAGCCAAGTATTGTGCTATGCCCAAAGAAGGGCTAACACAAAACATTAATTGCAGGAATAAGTAACTTCAGTTTATTTCAATAGACATTTAATAAGTGAGGACCATATGCTTAGGAACTGTATAGGCATACATCAAGAAGCCTAGAGCATGAAGGCTGGTGGATGGATCCTCAGATATTCACATTCCAACATTCTATGGTACATGTTAAGATATAGAAACATAAAGAGGGCTAGTTTAGGGAACCTAGAGTGGTAGCACATGACCCACCCAGTGGGGCAGAGAAGGAGGGCTAAACGGCAGTCAGAGGTAGTCAGGATAATTTAGCTTATGCTTAGGTAACAAATGACCCCTACATCTCAATGTTCAACCATAGCGTTTATTTCTCTATCATGCTATGTGGCCATTGTGGCTTAGCTGTGGCTTTGTTCCACCTCAGCCTCAGACTGGGACCCAAACCAAGTGAGTAGCCTCTATCTGAAGCATTAGCAGAGGGAACAGAGGATTCAGAAACCATACATTGACTTTTAGAAATTTCATCTGCTTATGCTTCCTTCACAAAAAACAAACAAACAAACAAAAAAAGCATATGACTCTGCCAAAATTAACAGGGTGGAGGTGTACAATCTTTTATGTGACTGGCACTGGATGGGTCGACAGTAATATTGTCTACCACAAGGGGCCAGGGCAAGGTCTAACTGTGCTCTCTGTTCCATCTGGTCTATCTCCTCTTCCTAGTGGCCAGTCATCAACCTTACTTAGTGCAGGAGAGCTGTGGGGCTGAGCCGAGTTGTTAGAGATGAGCTGGAGGATGCAGGAGGGTGACTTTATTTCCACCCGATTCAGGAAGGGAGACACAGAGGGAAGTAATCTGGATCCAATGCCGAGAAGATCCTGCTTGAATGTGGCTTATCAGGAGGTCCAAAGACAGACTTCTCCATCTGTGTCTTTCCTCATGCTGATGAAGGGGGTTCTCCCAGGATAGAGAGTCTGTGGCCCAGACTCCTGGGAAATTCTTATTGTCAGCCAGCACTGAGTCAGCACATACCGGTTGTGAGGATGGACCACGGGCAGGTGTGGGGTGTGGCATCTGCAGAGGCTACGGGCGGAGTGAGCCCAGGGCAGGGACAATGACCAGACCTTCATTTGTTGCCAGTAAGAATAAACATCCAAACAAAGAGCCAGGTTAGGACTCTGTTTGACCTGACTATTTGGAGCTTTAGATTTTTTTTCTCCTTAAAGGTGTTTCATGCTTTCTTGCTATCTGCCTCATTTCTAGTTGTGTTTGAGTATGCTGCTCTCCCGCTTACCCCAAAGGACCATTCATGGGATCTAGTGAGAGTCTTCCTTTACTGACCATCTACTGAAGAGCAGACTTATCTGGATATAAGTGGGAGCACACTGTCAATTAAAATATTTATGTAAGTGTAAGGAATTTTTATTGTTGTAGTTTCTGTGTCTGAAAAAAATAAAGCTGGGTCCACAAAGGTATGTCATTCTAGGAGGTACACCTGAATTAATCCTGGCGTCGGAATCTCTGCTTAAGGCTTTGGAATATTCTGAACAATCTCCAATTGTCCAATTTGGACCATGAACCTTCTGAAACTGAAATTGCCTTAAGTTAGGTTGCCAACATTCTCCTCCTGGATTATGGCTTCAGCAAATTTAGTGATGGTATTATTGTGTTATCCATCATCATTCCATCAATCTGTATAGCTGAGTCCCACTTTAATTCCAAAATTCCTTAACTCCGACAGCTGGTGCAGACTGGCATAGATCCTGGGGGCGGAAACATAGTCCAGATGCCCCTCATGGGCATGACCTGCAAATTATGTACTTTGACAGAATGTGGTGAGACAGGAACCAGACCACACATTACTTTATTCTCAAGCCAACTGCAGAGCCCAAATGCATTTTCTGACACCTTGGAACCTTCCTGGGGATGGGCTTGCTGTGCTGGGTGCTGGGACATGTTGGGCTTTTGTGGCCCTCCCTCCCTTGTGGGTCTTAATGGAAAAGCCAAGTCACTGGCAACAGAAACAGGTGGTGTCAGGCATTGTTGAGACTTTCCGTGGATTCGAAATACACATCATTTCCGGTTACAAAAAGGAGTGGAGGTGTTGGGTCCTGTTGCCTAACCATGGTGAGAAGGCCCCTTACCAGAATACATTTCTCAACATGGCACTGTGGCGCAACCTTAAATAAGTCGTATAACTTTGCATGATCTTGGTGTTCCCCAGCATGGGGAGAGCTGGAGACCATATGTGAGGCAGCTCAAGGGCGTGGTTAGAGCTCAGACTCTGACGGGGGAGAGAATCAGGCTGAGTGCAGCTCCCCCACATCAGTGTGTGACATTTGGTACATTACTTGATCTCTCTGAGCCTCAGTTTTCCTTTGTATTAAATGGGAATGATAGCTGGTCTACTCTTATAAAGCTAATGTGAGGATTAAATGAGATATGCATGTAAAATGCTTTAGCCAACTGCCTGGTACATGCCAAGGAATGAACCCTCTTTTGCTACCATCATTATTAGAAACAGATACTTATTGAGAACTGACCATGTTTCATATCCAGAGGTTGTTTATCTGAGGATGTAACACAGGAGGATGGACGGGAGTGGTAAGTACTGCATGAGTGTGCTGGACCCCAGGGGCTCCCACGGTCACAGACAGTGTCTCAGTGAGTTCTGGATAGTATAACAAAAACCCCCTAGACCAGTGGTTGGCAAACTGCGGCTCGCGAGCCACATGCGGCTCTTTGGCCCCTTGAGTGTGGCTCTTCCACAAAATACCACGTGCGGGCGCACATGTACAGTGCGATTGAAACTTCGTGGCCCATGCGCAGAAGTCGGTTTTCGGCTCTCAAAAGAAATTTCAATCGTTGTACTGTTGATATTTGGCTCTTTTGACTAATGAGTTTGCCGACCACTGCCCTAGACTGAGTGGTTCATACAATGACCTTATTATTTCTTACAGCTCTGGAGCCTGGGAGTCCAAAAATCAAGGAGCCCAAAGACTCCGTATCTAGTGAAGACCTGCTTCCTGGCTCATGGATGGACGTCTTCTCACATGCTAGAAGGGGAAGGGAACTCTAGGAGATCCCCTTACAAGGGCACAGATCCCAGTCATGAGGACTTCCTAGGTTTCTTCTGTGATGTTTCCCTGGGCAGACAGATGGCTCCTTGCCTCGGGAAGCTCCCTGTGGCCTCCTGAGGGACTGTTCTCATCCTGCAATATCTCTCGGGCTATCAGAGATAAAGACCTCAGTATGGCTCAGAATCAGCAGGTAGTTAAAACCCATTCTTCGATTTTCAGGATATGCTGTTTACTTTTGCTCACAGATCCTTTCTCCTTCTCCTCCTTCACTTCAATTAACTCCTACTGACCTTTTGGGCTCAGCATAAATCCTTTTCCTTTGGGAAGCCTCTTACATACTCCTCTTTGGGCCTCCCCCAGTATAGCCATCATCATCATATAATAGATGAATTGTTCAATTATCTTTCTTTCTACATTGTCAGTCATCTTTAGTTTTAATTAGTTTACCAGATGAATTTATCAGCTACAGGAATTTGGAGACGTAAGAAAAACCTTTCACGGGACTATTTTTGATGGAAGACAACAGAAAGTAGAAGGAAGATACCTCAGAGAGGTGCCTCAGTGATGTGCCTCAGTGAGGGTCTCTGAGACCGAAAGCGTTGAGCAGCTCTATGAGTAAAACCCAGGAGGAGAGGCTGGAAAGAATGAGTAAGACCCAGGAGGAGAGGCTGGAAAGAAGGAATGCAACAATGGAAAACTTTACTCACTTGAAAATTGTCCATGAGCCAGTCCTGAAATCAAATGTGATCTCATCAAAGCTCTCCCCCCTTGATCACAGCTATATATTCTTGTGTGTGCGTGCGTGTGTGCATGTGTGCCTTTGTGTGTTTGCTTTTCATACTACAAGTGCTGCCATACAGTGTTTCCATAGCCTCGTGTGTGAAGCACAACAGATTTCCTCTCATTCATAAATGAGGAGTCTGGGTTTGAGGAGCAACCCGCCCCAATCATACAGTGAGGATGTATGTCCCAGGCCTCTGACTCCATGGCACCTGCTGTGTTCCCTTTTCATTCCTCCAATCTGAAAGGCCTTCAGACATCTAGAGATAGATATTTATCTCCACCTCTTTCCTGGAAGAATTCAACATGTCTTACTGTCTTGAATTCCACCATGAAGGTTTGCAGTGGTATTACAGAGTGGTTCATATGCTATTCTTTCCCATGGAATAAGAGACAAGCACCCACCCAGAGAAAGTGTAATAACTACATATGGTGCCAGGTGGGTACCTGAAATATGGGAGGAATTTGTAAAGTATATGATTATCTAACTGGTATGCTGTACCCTTGAAACTAATACAAAATAATCTTGAATGCAAAAAACAAAAACACACACACCAAAAAACTGCCATTGTATGCCAACTACACTTTAATAAAATTATAGTAATTCAAAAGGTAAGAACTCAAAGACAAAGTGAGAAAAAAACTAATATGCAAACCCCCCTGTAAACACAGAATTGTCATATTTGACCCCTATTTGTGGCTCTGAGTTCTCCAGCATCCAAAGAAAAAAGGGAAGATAGATTTAGACATTTGCTTGTAGAAAAACAGTATTTCCTGAGCCAAAGAAATCTTTTGCATGCATTTAGATCTCAAAGAAGTCTTTTCAAGGGGCTTTAGTATTTATTCAACAAATACTTATTTACTGGGTCCTAGGTAGCAGGCAGGATGCTAAGACATGGGTACAGAAAGTGAAAAATATTCACCTCATGAAGCTTAGTCTAGTGGGGGAAAGACATTCAAAATCATATTCTTTTATATATTACTAGAGGCCCAGTGCCCAAATTCATGCACGAGTGGGGTCCCTCGGCCTGGCCGGTGATCGGTTTGATTGGGGCAGTCTTGCCCAGTCCTGATCGGGCAGATTGGGCCAATCGGCTGGATGGGGGGGAGGGACTGTGGGAGGTTGGCTGTGGGAGCACACTGACCACCAGGGGGAAGCTCCTGCATTGAGCATCCGCCCCCTGGTGGCCAGTGCACATCATAGCAACCAGTCAACCGGTTGTTTGGTCGACCAGTCATAACGGTCACTTAGGCTTTTATATATATAGATACTAAGGGCAGTAACAAAAAGCATAAGATGATGGAAGAGAATATGGAGTGACTTAGTTTTTGGGAGTTCTGGAAAGTCTCTTGAGAAAGTGTTAATTCAGCTGGGAGCAGAGGGGAGTAGGTTTTAACAATATGGAGCATGTGGAAGAATGGACGTTCTGCTCAGCCATCACAGCAGATGCAAAGGTCCTAGGCAGGGAAGAGCCTGATACATTTCAGAGATGTAATGAAGGACAGGGTGGAAGTGTGGGCCTCAGAGGGCAAAAGGGAGAGGAGCCTGAGATGAGCCCTGGGAGTGGGAAGGACCAGAACCCCTGAATCTTGTGAGGCTTGGTCTTTATCCTGGGGGAGCCATTAAAAACACTGAGGATTTTAAGGGAGAAAGTGACTGATGAGTTTTGCATTTAAGACAATGCTCTACTACAGACAATGGCAAAATAAGTGAAGAGTGGCAAGAATTAAAGTCTGGAGACTAAGATGAGGTTACAGAAACATCCTGGCCCGAAATGAGGGTGGTGTGAAAATATAAGAGACTAGAGGCCCAGTGCACGAAATTCGTGCACGGGGGTGTGTGTCTCCCTCAGCCCAGCCTGTACCCTCTCCAATCTGGGACCTCTAACTGCTTGCCTGCCTGCCTTCCTGATATCCCCTAACCGCTTCTGCCTGCCAGCCTGATCACCCCCTAACCACTCCCCTGCTAGCCTGATTGATGCCTAACTGCTCCCCTGCCAGCCTGTTTGGCCCTAACTGCCTTCCCCTTCAGGCCTGGTCACCCCTAACTGTCCTCCCATGCAGGCCTGGTCCCCCCCAACTGCTCTCCACTGCAGGCCTGGGTCCCCCCCAACTGCCCTTCCCTGCAGGCCCAGTCGCCCCCAACTTCCCTCCTCTGCCAGCCTGGTCACCCCTAACTTCCATCCCCTGCAGGCTTGATCAGCCCCAACTGCCCTCCCTTGCAGGCCTGGTCCCTCCCAACTGCCCTCCCCTGCTGGCCTGATCACCCACAACTGCCCTCCCCTGCAGGCCTGATCCTTCCCAACAGCCCTCCCCTGCTGGCCATCTTATGGTGGCCATCTTGTGTGTGGGAGTGATCCATCTTTGTGGGGGCATCCATCTTTGACCACATGGGGGCAGCCATCTTGTGTGTTGGAGTGATGGTTAATTTGCATATTACTCTTTTATTAGATAGGATAGAGGCCTGGTGCATGGGTGGGGGCCAGCTGGTTTGCCCTGAAGGGTGTCCCGGATCAGGGTGGGGGTTCCCTTGGGGCGTGGGGTGGCCTGGGCGAGGGGCCTGTGGTGGTTTGCAGGCTGGCCACGTCCCCTGGTGACCCAAGCAGAGGCCCTGGTATCTGGGATTTATTTATCTTCTATAATTGAAACTTTGTAGCCTTGAGCGGAGCCAAGCCTCCTGCTTGCTCTGTGGCTGCAGCCATTTTTGTTGGGATTTATTTATCTTCTATAATTGAAACTTTGTAGCCTTGAGTGCAGGCCAGGGTAGGCCAGGGCAGGTGGAAAGCTTGGCTTCCTCCATTCCCGGGAAACCCAAGCCTCCTGTTCACTCTGTGGCTGCAGCCATCTTGGTTGGGTTAATATGCATACTTGCTCCTGATTGGCTGGTGGGCGTGGCTTGTGGGTATAGCGGAGTGGTTAATTTGCATATTACTCTTTTATTAGATAGGATGGCTAGACTCAAAGTGCATTGCACAGATAGAAACTCAACAAGCTTGATGCAACCATCCTCCACCAGGGGAAGATGATTCCTGCCCAGAGAAAAATCATGGACAGAGTTCTTCAAACCTTCAACTCTCAGAAGTCAGGACCTATGAGAGGGGAGGAGCAGACAACCAACCTTCATTTAAGGGATCCATGACGTCCTTGCTGCCTCAATGTGCTTCGTTTGGAGAGAGAATTTAGAAGATCCACACTCAAAACCCAAATGTGTGCCCGACACAGCCCTGCAGCTCACATCTGGGGATTTTCAGAAGTAATTGAAAGTAAGCTATTTTGGGTTCTTTCATATGTTCTTTTTGTCGTAAGTGGGGTTCGGACCATGGTTGCAATGGTGAGAAGCAGGCTCGCCAATGTCTGTCACAGCAAAGCACAGGAATTGCCTGTGGATTTTCCCTGAGTAAGTAGGTCACCCTCCCTGGGCAGATGCTTGGTGACTCCCTTCTGAGGGGCTCAGCCCTGTCATGGGTTCAAAGAAAGGAAGGGGCCTGGCCTCAGGCCCAGAGCTGGTGACATAGTGGCTTCTTGCCTGCTTTTTAGTTGTTGCCCCAGTGGGCACATCTGTGCCCAGCATTTGTCAGCTTGTATGCAAAGACAACGATGTTTTGTGCTTGTATCTGAAAGGATGACTTCATGGTTCTCTTAAGGCAGAATAAGAATTAGGACAGAGGAGGTGAGGGATAGGGTTAAAGGGGCACGTTATAAAGTTTGAGTTTCGCACTGGATAAAATCTGAAGTGCTTCCTATCTGGAAAACTGTAAAGCCCCAAGCAGCATTAACTAGGATGGCAAAAAGGATCCAAGTTTCCTCTCATTTTGTTAATATTAAAAGAAACTGTGAGTCTCCAAGCCATTAGGGTAGACTCCTTTTCCTTTCCCATGCTGAAAGCATGATGTAGAGCAGCGGCTGTTGAAATTTTTTGACAACGCTCCACAGCAAGAAGTACTTTTTATATTGTGCCTTTAAACGTATGTAGGTACTGGAAAAAGTTTCATGAAAAATAGCACTACAATGTGTAATACCCGAGGGTAGTTCCTATTATATTTTGCATGTCATTTTATTGTAAAAATCTGCTTGTGACCCTCTACGTTGGTTTGCTGATTCTCTAAACTAGCGGGGGGGGGGGGGACCTTTTTTCTGCCAAGGGCCATTTAGATATGATAACATCATTCACGGGCCACACAAAATTACCAACTTAAAAATTAGCCTACTATATTTGGTCAAACATTTCATTAACCCACCCCTAATGCCTTGGCAGAGCCAGACAAAATGATTTCCTGGGCCTTATATGGTCCATGGGCCAGATGTCCGCCATCTCTGCAAATGGTTATGACCCGCAGCTGGAAAATATACAGGTAGAGGAAAGACCATGGACTCTTGGAGGTCTCGACTCAAGACCTAGCTCTCCAACTTAAGGGCTGTGAGGGTGTTCTGAGCCTTAGTGTGGGCCACATTATGCTTCAGCAGTAAACAATCCCTCAATTTTATATAACAGGATATTTCACTTTCAGCTGCATGGGGGGCTCTACTCGTTGTAGTGACTCAGGATCCCCAGCTGCTAAAGCCTCCATGGCAACCACTTCCCCAGTTGCTGTGAGAGCCATCTGACTTCTGCCATGATCCTTTCTTGCTGTATGAGCCCGGGGCAGTCATAGCACCAGGCCTGGCTTCCTGGGCGTGTAACCTGCACAGTCACACAGGGTTCAGTGCACACAGGGCCTTGTGTTTGGCTCACTGCTCTGTTGTCACTGCCTTGAAATTCTTATAATTATTGAGGAAGAAGCCCCACATTTTCATTTTGTACTAGGCCCCACAAATTAGGTAGCCAGTCTGCATACTATCTCTTCGAGTCTCCATTCCTCATCTGTAAAATGTGGTTATAGTGTAGAACGTATAGGGTTCTTATTCTTAAGAGGATTACAGATGGAAGGCAAGGGGCCATATCTGTTTTACAGAACTGTAGTTTTCAACTTGCTGGCCTTATCTTCAGTCGTAGCTCTATTGAAAACCTCTACTTAATCCAGCAAGTCTCTCACCTCTTACTGCATTCCTCCCTCCCTTCAGTTCAGCTGAGTTTTGTTCATTATCCAAGACTCAACTCTAGCACCTCCTTGGGGCCATCTTCCATGATACCCAAGCTGCTCTCAGCATCCCCACACCATTAATTATGATCTCTCCTTAATGATCCTCTCACTTTTGTTCTATCCTCTTCTTCTGACTCCCCCCACCCTAGGCAGGACCCTCACTTCTTGCCTGGGACACTTAGTAGCCTCCTAATTACTTGTCCCATCTCCAGGTGGCCCTTCCATTTCACCCTCTACAATGCCAGGGTCATTTCCCCATTATTCCAATGTCATGCAATGTCCTTGTTCAGAAAATTTCAATGGCTCCTGATGCATAAGGGCTATATGCCTTAGTCTTGTGTTTGAGGTCTAGCTCTGACGCCCCTCTCCTAGTCCAGTTTTCCTCAGCTCCCCTCATGAACCACACCTCCCTGCTCCACACACTGTCTCTGGGACAGAGCTGATTCTCCTACCTTGGTTTCTTTGCACATTCCTTTCCTTCTATTGAAGTGACCTGTCCCCAGTGTTCACTAGGAAGAATTCAACCCACTTTGCACTGCTCAGCTGAAATCTAGCCTCCTTCCCAAAGACCTCCTGTGCAGATCCAAGTGGAAAAGGCCTCTACCTTCCTCTGAATTCCTGCAGTTTCTTGATATTTGACATATATCTTGATGTGTTGGGCAATTCACCCAATGTCTTGGTTGCCTTTCAGCTGAAAGGGTCTATATTCCAGAGAATAGGGACAATAATAAGATAGGTCACACTTTATGGGAGGCCTCTGATGTGAAGGGCTCCTGCAGAGATTGCCTGGGGCTTTCCCTGATCCCCTCAGCTGGTGTGAATCATCTCTCTTCTGGACCTCTTGACACTTTGCACATTCCTCTAACACTCACCACTGTCTATTACAGTTATTTCTTGCTCCCCCACAGGGAATGTCTCATTATTGCAACTCTAATGCCTCTCACAAGGCTTGGAGCCCAGTCAACATTCAGTAAATGGGTGGACAGATGGGACAATAGAGACCCAGGTAGATAGGGAAGTTGCTGGCTATTGTAGGTGTGTGGTGGGAGGGCCTCCACTTATCTCTAAATATATTTTATTGATATTTTACAGAGAGGAAGGGAGAGGGATAGAGAGTTAGAAACATCGATGAGAGAGAAACATCGATCAGCTGCCTCCTGCACACCCCCTACTGGGGATGTGCCCGCAACCAAGGTACATGCCCTTGACCGGAATCGAACCTGGGACCCTTCAGTCCGCAGGCCGACGCTCTATCCACTGAGCCAAACCGGTTTCGGCAGCCTCCACTTATCTCTAAATGTAAGGTAAGTTAGGCTGGGATAGCAGTTGATTACACAATCTTATTGACTCCCGACAACAAATATTTATTTTGTATTCAAACTATGTCCATTGTGGGATGGCAAACAATTCTACTCTATTCTCTCTTCATTTTGGGACAAAGATTGATGGAGAAGCCCAATATGGAACATGACATTCTGTGGCAGAAGGAAAGAAAACATGGTGGAGGCACACACTGACTTTCAAGGCATTTGGGAGAAATGGCTCATGTCCTTTCAACTCACATCGGTTGACCACAGCAAGTCTCATGGACACAGGGAAGAGGGAGGCAGTAGGTATTTTAACAAGAACATGACCTGCTACAATGGGGCCAGTGCTCCATGTGGGACTCCAGTGGCGTAATGTTCTTGGTCTCTCTGTTCATTGGTGGAAGCCAATGCATAATTTTCAAACATGTTTTGGTCTTCCTTCACCTTTTTCTCTGTTTTAGTTCTCCACTGGTTTTGATCCTGGATGAAGCCAAGGGTATAATTGTTTGAGACTCCTCTGGTGCCTCGATACTAGAGTTCACAGAAATATGAGATTCTGATAATGAGGTGTTTATTCTCAATGGCAGGAAGAGAGGATTCAATGGTGCTACTATGGGGATTGTTTCACTTAAATAACTTTTTCCAAGTGCAAAAGAAAGATTGATATTCTGAAATGCAGCATCTAACATGCACTTCCTTCTCTAGGATCATCTTTTACAAAAGGCACTAAGTTTATCCTGGGCCAACGTGGTTCCTTTACAATCAGAAATCAGAGCACATCAGAAAATGAACATGTGGGGACATCTGTAGTGAACACTTTTTTAAAATTCAAAGCAGACCCTCTTGAAACATCCTGAAACCTAACTCTTCAAATTAATCTTGGCTAGTACACATGGCACCCAGAGGGTCCTTATGAGGGGATATGTTCAAATGAGAGCATGTCTATTCTCACTTAATAGGGTGTTTTGCAGAGGCCAGACTGGGATTCCATATGGCAAGTGGAGGTAGTGATACCTATTCATTTTGAACATCTACTTGTATAAGTTCTTATACATGGACGGTGCTTTAGTTATTAACTGGAGGAAGAGGGAGACATTCTGATATAGGGGAGGGAAAGGGTTGGGACAGAGAGGTGAGGCAAAGGTGAGAGAGGAGATATCGTGATTTATTTCTACTCAGCCTGGCCCCCTGAGAGAACATGTGGATGATATCTGAAGCTGAAGGAATTAACTTTATGAAAAACTATAAGAATTTGAAAAGAAGCAATGCAACTTTATAGGCATCAAATTTGGCAATTTGTTCAGAAAGATTTCTCTTCCTGCTACTTCCTGAGCTCAGTGACAGCATTTGGTAGGGCTTGTGGAATAAGACAGTGACAAGAGACAGGCCACAGAGAGAAGCAGGGCTCTCACCAAAGGCACCAGAATCAGTGGCACTGGTAAGTTTTTTCCTAAAACTGTTTGTTCATAGAGGATTTTAAAGAAAGACTGGGTGAGCTTGTTTCTGAGAATGTTTGAAGTAACAGGAGAAAATAAAATAAAACTCAGTTATTGGGAATTGATGGTGGTATGTGGGAGTAGTTAAGAATCATTAACATTTACACATTGATGAGCTTGTGACTTCATATATATTCCCAGGAAGCTGGACCCTGAGACCCTGGGTCATACCTACATGTCCTGTGCTCCAGGTAAGCCCTCAGTATTGGGGTCAATGTTTCGCTTATGAGAGAACTCTATTAGTTTCCTATTGGTGATGTGACAAATTAGCACAAATGCAGTGGCTTAAAAACCATAAAATTTGTTATCTTATAATTCTGGAGGTCAGGAATCCAAAATTGGTCTCACAGGGCTAAAATCCAAGTGTCAGCAGACAAGTTCTTCGAAGGCTCTAGAGGAAAGTCCACTTCCTTGTATTTTCTAGATCTGGTGATCACCTGCATTCTTTGGCTTGTGGCCTTTCCTTCATCATCTAAGCCAACAGTGGAGCATCTTTCAACTTCTTTCTCCTGACTCTGACACTCCTGCCCCTTTTGTAGTAAGAGCCTTGTGAAAAGACCTTCATCTCAAGATCCTTAGCTTAATCTCACATGCAAACTCCCTTCTGCCATATATTCAGCCTACTATACCCCTCTCCCCAAATAACTTTCATTGTCTTTGGTTCAAGAGGAGACAAATTCAACCTTTATTAAGCATGTATTGCATGCCTTTCCTCTGTTAGAAACTTTCCATACTGTATTGCAGTGAGCCCCCAATGTGACTGGGCAAGACAGGCACTTATTACATCCATTCCATAAATGAGGAAACCAAGGGCTGCCTCATTTCTTTTGTAAGAGATGGAAATAGGATGTGAGTGCAGAGAAACTCACTCTTCCCTACAACTTCAAACACTCCATCTCCAGAGCTATTATTTTCTCATGATTGAAATGACTGGATTGAGAAATGCCAAGAGATTTCATGTCCATGCTTCCCAGAGGAATTCTTGAGGGGCCTTTCAGTACTTTGTGATAGAGAGTCCTTTCTCTGTTCCTGGAGCAGGGGACGTCCCGAGTCCTTCCGTTTTTCTTCTGGGACTCTGCCCAGGATACCCTGGCTTTGTGGAAGAGACACACCCGGATGCCCTGGATGAGTCATGGACTCTGCCCAGAGCTAAAATGTGATGAGGGGGGAGCTCTTGCTGCCCCAGCCTGTGAAACGGTTTCCATTACAATTTTTATGCCAGAGCAGTAATTCTGGCTTTTGATCCTCCTCCCCGTGACTACAGAGCCTCAAGCAATGGACTGACTTGGCAGAAGAGTGAACAGGACACCAGAGAAAGTCTCAGACTGGAGGCCAGGGGGCCTGGAGGCTGAGCATTACCACGACTGGCCCTTTGACCTTAGCTGAGCTGCTCCAGTCTCTGAGTCTCAGGTTCTATCGGGACTAAAAGTCTTGGGTCTTTTCTTCTCTTATAATTTAGAGCATCACTGTTGAGCCAAGGATGCCATGCTAAGTGGAATGGAAAATGTTAGAAAGACTCTGGAAGCCATGCATTTGGAGATAACTTTGCCGTGTGCTGCACTTTCTCAACAAGCAGGGTGGTAGAGGTGCTAAGAGCCTGGAGCCTGCTTTAGAATTTCAGCTCCGCCCCTACCGGCCGGGTCATCTTGGGCAAGCCTCTCTTTCTTCATCTATAACATGGGATAATGACAGCCACAATGTCCTCCTCCTAGGGTGGTTGTGGGGATTGCACACCAGCTAGAAGAGCGCTGGCAACTGCTCAGTCCCAAGCAAGTGCTCATCTCAGGCCTCCCTATCCATTCTTCTAGAACAGGAGTGGGGAACATCTGGCCCATGAAATCATTTGGGCTGGCCCTGCCAAGGCATTAGGGGGTGAGTTAGTTAAATTTTTGACCAAATATAGCAGGCTAATTTTTAAGTTGATAATTTTGTATGGCCCATGAGTGATGTTATAAATATCCAAATGGCCCTTGGCAGATGAAACATTCCCCACCCCTGTCCTAGAAGCTCCATCGGAGAAAGGACTGTTGGCTTTAGAATCAGAGCTACAGGGCTTTTCTATTAGGCTACTCATCAGCTGTGTGACCTTGAGCAACTCCATTCAACCTGCTGGTCCCCAGGGTCTCTCTTCTGTCAAACAGGGATAATAATAATTGCCACTGTGCACTGGACGGAGAGGGGAGGAGAAATAAGGTGATACATGGAAAGTTCCTAGCAGAGCACCTGGCATATGGACAGTGTTTGCTCCCTTTGAAGTCATCCTCCACTTGTGTGATGGACTTTACATTTCTAGGCAGCTCTGAATTTCCTTCTATTTTCTAAGGTACCAGGGAACATACATTGATATTTTGTATTGAGCTCACACACTTGAAAATGTGTAGATTCAACTATGTCCTGATGCAGAACAAGTGGCACAGATTTTTCCACACATCCGCCCCTCCACACATAGCCTCAATGTCTGTAAGTAATTAATGCAGAGAGGAGGCTGACAGTTGGCCACCCAAATGCATCTTAAACATTTAATTTAGAAAATGAAAAGGATGAACCCAGCAAGCTGCTATAAACTTGAAAGGATCTACTAAGGACTTGGACATATGGTGTTAAAAGATATATCCAAGACTTCTGGCATCGGGCCTACTAAAAAAAATTGTGGAGCGACTGCTTCTGTGTGGAGTATCAGAAAAGGTCTGCAGAGGTGAGCAATGTGTCCTGGTTTCTAGCCTGGGCTGACCTTGAGAGTGGAATCAGGTAGCAGTTGACTTAGCTCAACTCTTGGCTCTTTGAGATGCAACCAAAAATTCAAAGACTTAGGGCCAGTGAGAATATATAAGACAGAGAGCCGCCAAGGGTAGGTCAGGCTGGATCTTGCTCTGGACTTAGGTCCTCTCTACCTGGAGCAGAGGCAATGATATATTGACTAACATTTGTTGAGCAATTGTGATATGTTATATGGCTCTGTGTTGTATTTAATGTGCATCTTATAACGAACAATGATATACTATTACTATACCCATTTTCCAGATAAGAAAACTGAGGTTCAGAAAGTTTACATAACTTGCTCAGAGTCAGAAAGCTTATAAATGCAAATCCAGAATTCGAATACAGGTCTGTCTGATGCTGGATTACTTTGTGAAAGCATTAAAGGGAACAGATAACATCTAGTAGAAATGGTGCAGCCATGGATCTGCTTGAAGGCCAAGCAATGGACTGAATGATGTCTTGGACATCCAAGATTCAGGGAGTCTGAGACTCCCTTTCTTTTCTGGATTGAATACACTGTGTATCTACATGAGTCATTCCAAATAAGCTACTCCGTATTTTTGATCTGTGGATCCTTTCTAAGACTGCCTCCTTTCAAAAGCACAGCATGGACGTTATCTACTCAGAGTTACTTGCCTGCCTGCTTTTACTAGAGAAAGTTTCCTCTTTGACCAAATTCAGACAAAACGATTAGTACAGGCAATGCCCTGGACATGTTTTTAAATTGACAGTAATATTTGTCGAGCTTTTATTTTCCTAGTTTGGATGGAGGGAGGAACATAAACATTTAAAACCGACTTCATACACTGATTATTGCTACCAGTGCGATATCAGGTCCAATGTTTGGGGATATTCCCTAAGATGTGGTACTCTTCCCCATATTCTCACCCCAACCATCCACCCATCATGATGCAAATTGCTACTGTGCTTTACCTAACATATATTGTTGGCATAAGTTTTATCACACTACACTTATCCATTGGTGAGTGGTTTTTATCCAATGCAACGTTGTATTTTGAGAATTAGGCCTGTTGTTGTTACATGTACATAAAGTTTATTCATTTTGAACTTCTCTATGAGGTACTCTTGTGCGAATATCCCACAATTTAATTTACCTACTCTCCTATTGTACATTTAGGTTGATTTCAGTTGTTCAAACACCACTGCAATAGGCATCCTTATACACAACTCTATGTCTGTATTTGCATAAGTCCCTGTGGAGTAAATACCTAAATATAGAATATCCAGGTCACATATCCCCATACTTATATATACTAGGTAATATGAAACAAATTGCTCTCCAAAATTATTGTACCATTTACCTTCTCAACAGCACTTACTGGAGAATAGAGAGTTTCTATTTCCCTGCATCTTACCAGTAATTGATATTGTCAGTTATCTGACAATCTGATGGATTTGACAAAGTGTCTCATTTTCTAAATTTGCACTTGTTAGAGAGGATTTTTTTCCACATTTTAATGTGCATATATTAGGGAGAATAATTATCTTTTATGTACTTATTGGCTGCTGGAATATTCCCTTTCATAACCTGCCTGTTGGTGTCCTCACTATTTTTTGTCTTGCATGTCAGTATTTATTTTATTTATTTGGAGAAATTTTTACCCTGTACAGTCTGCATTCTGATACTTTATCAGTTAAAACAGACAAAAACTTAGAAATAAATTATCCAAGTCTGCGACGTAGTCTATACTTTTTTGTGGTGTCTTTATAATGCAGATTTTTGGTTTTACTCTACTCAGATTTATCAATTTTTTTATGGTTTGAGCTTTTATGTCTGGTTCAACAAATCCTCAAATCTGAGGTCAGAGTTATTTCTCAATCATTTTCTTAGAAAAGTTTTACTTCTTAAATTGTGATCTTCAATCTGCCTGAAATGTATTTTGCTCTAATTTTGTTTTGTTACTATATGGAAAGCCAAGTGTCCTTGTACCACTTATATTGTCGTCTACCCTTACCCTCTTTATTTAGAACGGAGTGTCTGATATTGCCAAGTTTTCACGTGTCTGTTTCAATGTGCTTGATTCTATTAAATTGACTAGTCTCCTCATATCAGTGACACATTGTCTTGAATATTATGCTATTAGAATAGGGCTTGATATCTGGTTTTGGTGATCTTAATGATTTTTTCTAAAGTTAAAAAATTTTCTCTATTCTTCTATATGAAGAGTATAATAAGCCTTGGCTGGTGAATTTCAAAGAAAATCTTATTGAAATTTTCATTGAAATTATAACACATATACGGACTATTTTGGTGGGAGGACAGAGACCTCATCTTTCATACTGAATGTTCTCTTCCACAAAGATTTATTCAGGCTTTCTTTTATGTTCTTTAAAAATTTCTTTATGTTTTCTCCTAAAAGTTCAAAATTTCTTTATGCTTAAAATTATTTGCAAGAGTTCTGACGTTTTTCTTGCTATTATAAAGTATCTTCAAGTTTTATTAAAGATACTATTTTTTTTTCCATTGGTAGAGCTGTTTTCTGGGAACAGAAATACATTTGTGAATTGATCTTGCGATTTGCAGAATTCTCTTTTCTAATTTCTCAGATTTTCTAATCATCTTATCTGCAAGTGAAGGCCATTTTATCTCTTTCTAAAAATCACGTTCGTTTTTCTCATTGCATTGGACAGGGCTCTTGGACAACGATGAATAGTTGGGGTGACACCGGGCCTCCTTGCTTCCTCTAGATTGAAAGGGAGTGTGTCTCATGTTCCACCAGAGAGGCCATGCATCGTGATGGTTAAAAAATGCAGGCTCTGGGGTCAAGTGGGTTTGAACTTAGACTCTGTCACATAAAAGTTGTGTGACTTGGAATATATATATTTAATACTGATATTTATATGTAATATAAATATATATGTATAAAATATGTATTCTCTGTATATACTATATATTCTCCCTCTGTGTGTACATATAGTGTATATATATAATGGAGAATATATTGTATTCTCCATAAGTACATTATATTCTCTCTGTATATAATATATATACTATTTAGAACAGTGCCTACCATAAATTAAACATTCAATAAGTATTTCATAATTATGAAAAAATAATTATTGCATGTTTTTAATGCAATAATATAATGTCTTTTATAATTATACTAGAGGCCCAGTGTACAAAATTCATGTGGGGGGTATGTCCCCCTCAGGCTGGCCTGCATCCTCTCCAATCTGGGACCCCTTGGGGGATGTCCGACTGCCAGTTTAGGCCTAATCCCGCGCATCCCTCTCACAATCTGGGACCCCTGGCTCCTAACCGCTCACCTGCCTGCCTGCCTGATCACCCTTAACCACTCTCCCTGCTTGCCTGCCTGATCGCCTCTAACTGATGGCCTAATTGCCCCCTTATTGCCCTCCCCTGCTGGCCTGATTGCCCCCTAACTGCCCTCCCCTGCCCCTGCCACTGTGGCTTTGTCCAGAAGGATGTCCAGTCTAATTAGCATATTACCCTTTTATTAGTATAGATTTTTTCCCTCTCTTTCTCTCTTTTTCTTACTCTTATGGCCTGATGTGGATTTATCTTATACTGAGTTTTTGAAAATAATTTTAATTCATATTTTTAATTTACTAATTTTCTATTGATGGCTTTTCTATGCATTATTCCTGCTGCTATTTTACCTATGTTTGCTTCACAATTTCTTGTTCTTCATTATCTCTTTGAGAATTACAACCTTGCTCACTAAAATCTTTTATTAGATTAGAAAATTTTCCATTGTCTTTGATTTATGTCCTGATTATTATTTTGATTTTTCTGTGGTTTTGATATTATTTTAATGCTTACTTGTTTTTGGTTTCGATTTAGGCCTTTCTTTCTTCTTCTTTTTTTTTTTTTTAGAATTAGCTGCTTCTGATGTTTCATAATTTTGTTTTGTAGGTTTATGTGACCTGGAATGAATTTTGTTTTGTTCTGATATATTTCTTCCTTCTCTAGATTTGTGATATTTTCTTCCAATGGACTCTGGGTCTGCTATCCAGGCCTGTGTTTATTGTCAACTGTTTGAGATTCCTGCTCCAGGGACGGAGTGGGGAGATTCTGATCCAGTTACATCAGGGAGCTCATGGCTTGTTTCAGCTGGATTCTGGCCGCAAGGGTGGATCTGCACACACTGGCCTCCTTTGCCAGGTGGCTATAGCTCTGGACAGTGGTCACAGCAGGACAGAATCTTTAGTCTTTTCTTATTAACAGGGGATCTCAATCTCCCTCTTGGTTCACAGCAGGAAGCCAGACTGGAATCTGCCTTGTCTCATGTGGAACATTATTCCCTGTTCTTCCCATTAGAGCAGAAATCCTGAATGCCTCTGCCTGCTTTGGACTGGAGTCCAGAGGTCTGTAGCTTCAGCCCATTCCTTACCTTGTTTTCATTCTATTTCTCATCCACAGCGATGTTTATGGTAGGTCTGAGTGTTCTCTTTACAACTGTTACCATTATTGTAAATGGAAAGGAATGCCATCTTGCCTGGATTGTTCCCTTTGTTTCCTATCTGGCAGGACTAATGGAATCCCTAAACTCCAATTCTCTGCATGTCCACCCGTTTGTTTCATTGTGTCCCCATTGAACTTAGAACGAGGGAAAACACAGTACCAGACATATTAAGACTTACTTATCTGGCCTCTGCCCCTTATTTACATGGAGCGGCTTTTAACTCTGAATACACCTTGCTCCCTCTCACCACCAGGCTTTACCTTGGGCTATTTCTCCAGCTGATGTACTCTTGCCCCTCTGTCTTCTTTGTACTCAGTTCTCCTGATCTCTCTCATCTCCCCCTACTGTCACTTCCTTCCCTATTCCTCATGCCATGTGCTTTCAATCACCTCCCCCCACTTGCTCTATGATAACACTTATCTCATTTCCTTGTAACCACATTTTCATTCATCTTTCCTCCTAGATTGAAGCTCCTTGTGAGCAGGGCTTCTGTTTTGCTCACTCATTCCATACCCACTCCACCTCGCACATCATAGACACCTAGCAAATATTAGGAAAATGAGGAAATGAAAGGAAGTGCAATTCTCTCATTCATCTCATTTCTTTCTTGCTGTTCAGAGGGAGCCCTGGTTCAATGTGATATGGAGGAAAGATTCATTCTATCTGTATCACCAGCGAGCTGACAAGTCCCAGGGCTCAGCCGTGACTTCCATAGAGGAAACCAGAACTTCTTAGAGTGATGGAGGGGGAGGAAGGGAAATTCCAGTGTGGAAGTGGGAGGGTCCATAGGAGGTGAGTGAGGATATCCAGTGCTCCGTGACAAAGGCTTCCCCTCACCACCACTTCATGTGCTGGGGAGCGGGACACAGACCTGCTAGGTCTGCTATGGCTTGTGGCTCTCTGGTGGTTATTAGAGTATAATCCCCCTTTGAACTGGCTGATCCCTGCAGATTTGTAAGTGAAAGCTGATCTGAGCTCAGGGGCCTGGGGGAAGCGAAGCCACTCCTCCTCACTCCAAAGCAGATGTGGCTCAGTGCATCTGGACACAAGCCTGTGACCTTGGCTAAAGCAGTTGGTGCTGGGAATCTGAGTTCTACATATTGATCACCAGAGCAGCTGTTGGACCTGGCTTTCAAGATCATCCCTCATGGGGCGCCTCTGGTGTGCCAAGATCTCTCTCGCTCCCTGCCACCGCCATTTTTATATGCAATTTCGTTAAAACACTTGCCTTTCATGTGGAGGCCAAGATGGTGACTTCATAAAGGTCAGGAAATAGGGAGGCAAGACACTTCCTTGAAAGATTTTAAATAAATTATTGTTAGCAATGAGAAATGGTGAATTGAAAGATTTAAGACGAGGAGCCTGGTAGTTGGATGGGCTGAAATTTGCGATGTTTGGGGATTGCTGCCAATCTTTTCCCAGGACTTGAGTGGTTTTGCACTTATATTTTCTCTACCTGCTATCCTTTATTATGCTTCTTTTAGAATGGAGTTACAGTTATAAACCTTTCAATTATATATTTTTTTCATATTGTGGTAATGGGTTGGAATTGAGCTATAGTTCCTCTTTACTGAAATATCCCATTCTGCTGTGTGACATGAGACCACGCTTCCTCTTACTAGAAATACCTCGGGCTATTTCTCCATCTCATGTACTCTTGCCCTCTGTCTTCCCTGTACTCAATTCACATCAGCGGAGCCATTCAGAATATCCTGATTATTTTGAAGCCTACTTGTCAAAACAGCAGAGGAGTATAAGGGAAGGGTGTGAGCTTAGGTAGCAAAACCCATCATAGTCTTTGCCCTATCACTTACTAGCCCTGTGGCCTTGGGAAATTCATGTAGGCCTGGGATGGAATGTAAGCCTGCCAACTGTCAAGGCCTCAGTTTACCCATCTGTAAGTGTGAGTGTTGTGTTACATCAAGAGCAGTCAATTCAACGGCTCATGGAGAATAAGAAGGGAATTTAATAAAGCTGAGAAGTGGCAGGCACCATGGACAATAAGAGATCATGTGTAGCTAAAACGTAACTCCTGCACATGGTTACCATGAAGAAAAATAGACCAGGCACTGCCAGCAACGCTGATTATTTCAAGGGAAACCTCATATCTAGATTTTTATGAAATACCCAGATTTCACATCCAATTAGCAACTCATTAAAAATAAATAAAACAAACCAGCAACGTCCTGTTTAGGCCGAGCAGACATGTCTGTGGGCCGAACACAGCCTGTGGACAGTTAGTTTGCAACCCTGGCGGTGTGGGGGTAGATGATCTTTGACTCAAGATTTACTGTCTTCAAAATCAGCTAAGATGCCTGGACCCGGACCCAGATGGGGATTCTGAAGGCCTGGTAATTGGCTGCAGCATTAGCTTCCTGTCAGAGGCTGTTGCGCAGAGAGAGAGGGCTGGATTTCTCTTAAAGATAGAAAGGCCAAGGGCATTGTCAGCATTTGCAATGTGGTGGGAATTACACTGTGCTGGGGACCAGGCACTCTTAATCCTAACCTTGGCTTTGCCCCAAACACTTGTCTGGACTTGGTTCCATCACCTCCCTTCTCTGATGCTCAGTTGTCCTCTGTAGAATTAAATCTTTAGATCTGCACAGTGTTTCACTCATCAGCATATCACAGTGCAGTAGCCAGTCTTAATTCCTTGCATTTGCCCCCTTATGTAATTCCCTCCCCTACTGAGTAGAGCTGATTTATATGACTAATTAGATGTTACGGAAGTGACAGATGTGATTTTTGAGGTTGTGTCTAAAAGAGCATTGCCATTTGTACCTGTATCTCTCAGGTCACTTGCTCTGGGTACACAAGTGGCCATGTCATGAGGACACTCAAGCAGCACTGTGGAGAGGCCCATGTGCTGAAGAACAGCAACCTCATGAGTAACCCTGAGCCAGAACCACCCCAAATTCCTGACCTACCAAACTGTGAGAGATAAAAACATTTATCATAGCTCAAGCCACTAAGTTTTGCATTGCTGTATTATGGAGCAATAGATAACTAATACGAAGTCATGATTAGTGCCATATATGCTTAGCATAAATTCCATAACACATTTTCCAGCTTTACTGAGGTGTTGTCTATATATATAAAACCCTAATATGCAAATAGACCGAACGGCAGAACTGAACAACTGGTTGCTATGATGTACACTGACCACCAGGGGGCACGTGCGGAACATGGCAGGCATCGATCACAGTGGGATGGTGGAGCAGGTGAGCGGGGGCACCAGACCAAGGCTGGGTGCTGGTGGCTTTCATTGGGACGAAACTCTGGTGGTTACTGAAAATTTTTTCCACCCGCATGCTGCAGTCCTGCCCAGTGCTCGCACCTGCTGCCAGTGCTGGAGCTGCCACTCGCACCCACTGATGGCACTGGCCCCGCTTACACCCACTGCTGGTGCCCAGCGTCAGTCCCGATCACTTGGCGCCATCAGCGGGTGAGAACGGTGGCTGCTGGCCCCAATAGCCCCTGAGGGCTTCTCTACCTCCCCCTGCTCCTGAGGGGCGATCGGGGCAGCAGCCGCCACTCACACCCGCTGCTGGCACTGGCCCCAATTGCTCTGCGCTCTCAGTGGGTGTGAGCAGGGCTGGCATCGTCAGTGTGTGGGAGCGGCAGTGGCGGGAGTGGGGCTGTGGCAGACAGGGGACTGAAGGCTGCAGCGGGAGGGGCCAGACAGGGGCGTGGAAGATGGGCTGAGACCTGCCCCTGTGCCCACTGCAGCCTTGTGTCCCACAGTTCCTTTCAAGGTGCATGAATTCGTGCACTGGGCCCCTAGTTGGGTAATAAAATTATAAGACATTGAAAAGTGTACCTCATGGCGATTTCATATACAAGTACATGTCAGAGGATTCCTACCATCCAGTTAATTAACATAACCATCACCTCACACATTCATCTTTTATTTTTTCTGTGAGAACATTTAAGTTATACTTTTTTTAAAAAAAGCAAATTTCAATCACATGATACAGTGATATCAACTACAGTCACCAAGTTTTACATGGGATTCATCTTATGGCTGAATGTTTGAACCCTTTCACCAACCACTTTCTACTTCCCATATCCCTCACCCTCTGAAACTAGTTTTCTACTCTCTGTTTTATGATTTGATTTTTTTCTTTTTTTATTAGACTTTCCATATAAATGATACCAAACAATATTTGTCTTTCTCTGTCTGGCTTACTTCACTGAGCATAATTCCTGAATGTCTATCAGTATTGTGGCAAATATCTATTACATATTAATGAATTTATTTAAATGGTTTATTCCTTTAATTTAAATACATTTGTCTTTCATAGATAATAAAACTTGAAAAGCATGGATAATAAACGTCACTGTCCAAAAATAAAGATAACTGAATATTTAATTTCCTTGTCAATCTACTTCCTATCTAGATAATGTTGCCTGCAGAAGCTCTAAGCCTAAGGCATCTTGCTTCTTTGTTAATAAGGGAGATGGACAGAATTTAAGGGAAGTTAAAGGCAAGCTGGCACCAAACTGAGACTTTCTCCTTGAAGTAAACAAATGAATTAAAAGGAAACTGAGCAGGGAATAACTTTCTCATAGTAAGATTTGATGTTAAAATGATTCCTATGCCTCCAAACTATCTTGCAGGCCCAAAGGAATATTGTCATTTCTTTTTGGGGGAGGAAACTGGATAATATCTATTTTGTTTGTTTGTTTGTTTTAGTTTAAGTTTTAAAACATCCCAAGATAGCATCCATGTCTATTTGTATAGAGTAAGATCACATAACAAAATCTTATAAAAGAGCCTTCCCCAGTGTTAGTGTTACTATGAATGTAATACCTTTTGGTTATTAAAAAGTTCACCACTTAGAGGAGTGGGAAGAATAGGTTTATAGTTGTTTGTATGGAAAAGAATACAATAATTACCAAATATTAGTAATACAAGAATAAACTGTGTTTTGCATACCCACAACTATAAACCTACATTTGCCTCCCCTGTATAAAGCCCTGCACCATTCACTGGCCCCTTGTAACTACCAAGAGAATAGGCCAGTCCAAGGATCATTGTCTCTAAATTGACCGTTCGGGAAGTAGGAGCCCTGAGAAAGGACATAATGCACCTCAGCAATTAGCCGAGCAGATTTAGAACCTGGGTGTCCCCACGCCTTGGTTTCCTCCACTGCCCTATGCCGCCCACATAGAACTGATCTCCTGGCCTCTCATGTAGGGTTTGCATCCCAGCTGAACCCCTAAGAAACTGGAGCATGTCAGGGCCTGAAGAAAGGCTGGAATGCCAGCATCAGGGATGGCTTGGGGGCCTGGCAAACAGTCACCAGCAAGGATCTTAAGGAAACAGAGAAGCTGAGAAGATAGCACTGTCAGGCGGGTCAAGGAACAGCTGCCTCTGCACCCTGGGGGCCATCCCAGCTCACAGATGAAATTTGCAGCTTCCCAGAGGAAAGAGCACAGACTCAATACCGCAGTTAGAGCAAATGCACCCAGACAATGCGCCAGCCCCCACAGAGATGCTAAAATGCGCTTTTCAAATGAGCAGCACACATTCCAGTCTCTTGAACTCTGGGCTAACTCCCCAGCCCCCATCTCCCTTTTGACTGTATGATGCTTTTCAAGTTCTATTAAAAATACTTCTGAGACTCATATATCTTGCATTTGTCCAGGATTGAAGAGAGAAAACTATATACTGATGTACAGGAATGCATGGGTTGTTGTGATTCTCTGCCGAGTGAAATAGAATTTCTTTTTATGAGTATTGGGTGACAAAACATTCAGACCAGATGGAAAGCAAACGTGTTAAAGCATTTTGATGAAATAGTTTGGAGGCTATTTCTAGATATAAAAACACCCCGCTTTCTCCGTTCTGTTCTTCATCCTATTTAAACACTGACCACCAGAGCTAGTAATGAATTGTATTTTCCTAAGGTATTTTATAGGTCTTGGAACACAAGACCACAGTACCGGAAGGTTCTGATCCTCTCATTCCATCAGAGAAGAGATTTAGGCACACAGGATTTGGATCAAGACATGGTGTAAGGGATGTTAGTGAGTCATTAGTAGGTAGGGGATTAGTTGATTGCATAAAGTCACATTTTGCAAAGAAAGTACATTTGATGTCTTTCTGTTCTTTTATTAGTTTTAAACTGTCAAATGGATTTCCCCCACCCCTCTACCTCCCTTTAAGTTTGAAAACCAATTACATTCCAGGGAGGCTGAGATCTGGTGATAAAGGACTTGATTCAGGTTTCAGACATGAATCCGTTTTACAATGTGCTTGTAAAACTCTGCAGGTTGGTCTAAGAGTGGAAAGGCTGATGCTGTCAGATGGCAAATGATACGATGAGAGGGACATTAAGATCTTTCTGTGTCCTTCTTCTCCTCCTGACTCCCAAAGGCACAGGTCTTTCCTTGGAGCAGCACAGTCTCCCTTTTCCTTGCTGGGGTCAGCACATGGATTTGCGCTGCCAGGTGTCAGACCCAGTGAGTCAGCACAGCAGAGTGGCTGGGCCAGGACAGCGTGGGCCCCCAGGAGCAGAGGTAGGGCTCGCGCACCAGCAGGCAGGGAGCAGGAGCATGCAGGAGCAGAAGATGATCTAATGTGGGTGTTCCAATGAACACATGCATCCCAGAACCCAAATCAGAGGCAAAGGCTCAGGGACACCATGTCACAGGCTGCTTCTGCTTCAGTTCTTCTTCATTGTTTCAATGGAAGCTTCATCAGTTAAGGGTTTAGAAGAAGAGTATGAAAATGGGTCTGTTTTTTTACCAACTTGAAATAGAAAAGCTAGTTCAGACCATAACATTTTGCCTGATGCAAACTTATTTCAACCTAGGTCAGCGGAAAGGTTTAAGTCATCAATTTCAGGCCAAATCCTAAAGTATGGGTCTTACTTGACAAGTCCATTATACAGACTACATTATGAAAAATGGCTTTTTTTCAATAGCCATCAAACTTTAAAATGGAAAACCTTTTGAGGGTATCGTTATAAAGTAATATTGTATTATTTTTTGTTGAATCCCTTCACCCTTTTCATCCAGCCCCCAATACCCCTCCACTCTGACAGCTATCAGTCTGTTCTCTAAACCTATGAGTCTGTTTCTATTTTGTTTGTTAGTTTATTTTGTTCATTACATTCCACATATAAGTTAAATCATATGGTATTTGTCTTTTTCTGACTGGCTTATTTAACTTAGTGTAATACTCTCCAGGTCCATCCATGCTGTCACAAAAGATAAGATTTCCTTCTTTTTTTATGGCTGAGTATTATTTCATTGTATAAATGTACCACCATTTTTTTGTGTATGTGTGTTTTGTTTTGTTTTGTTGAAAATATTACATATGCCTCCTTTTTTCCCCATCGACCCCTCCCTGGCCACTCCCACCCCCCAGGACAAGCCCCGACTGCCCCAGTGTCCCTGTCCATTGGTTATGCTAATATATATGCATACAAGTCCTTGGGTTGATCCCTTGCCACCCTCCCCACCCTCCCTTGCCTTCCTTCTGAGGTTTGACAGTCTGTTCAGTGTTTCTCTGTCTCTGGAACTATTTTTGTTCATCAGTTTATGTTGTTCATTATATTCCACAAATGAATGAGATCATGTGATATTTATCTTTCTCTGACTGGCTTCTTTTGCTTAGCATTATGCTCTCCAAGTCCATCCATGCTGTTGTAAATGGTAAAAGTTCCTTCTTTTTTATAGCAGCGTAGTATTCCATTGTGTAGATGTACCATGGTTTTTAATCCACTCATCTGCTGATAGGCACTTAGGCTGATTCCAAATCTTAGCTGTTGTAAATTGTGCTGCTATGAACATAGGGGTGCGTATGTCCTTTCTGATTGGTGTTTCTGATTTCTTGGGATATATTCCTAGAAGTGGGATTACTGAGTCAAATGGGAGTTCCATTTTCAGTTTTTTGAGGAAACTCCATACTGTTCTCCACAGTGGCTGCACCAGTCTGCATTCCCACTAGCAGTGCACGAGGGTTCCTTTTTCTTACATCCTTGCCAGCACTTGTCATTTGTTGATTTGTTGATGATAGCCATTCTGACAGGTGTGAGATAGTATCTCATTGTTGTTTTAATTCACATCTCTCAGATGATTAGTGACTTTGAGCATGTTTTCATATGTCTCTTGGCCTTCTGTATGTCCCCCTTCGAAAAGTGTCTATTTAGGCACTCATCTACTAATGGGCACTTGGGCTGCTTTCAAATCTTGGCTATTGTAAATAATACTGCAACGAACATAGGGGTGCATATATTATTTCGAATTAGTGTTTCAATTTCTTCGGATATATTCCCAGAAGTGGAATTGCTGGATCATAGGGTAGTTCCATTTTTAATTTTTTGAGGAAACTCCATACTGTTTCCCACAGTGGCTGCACCAATCGACATTTCAAACTACAGTGCACAAGAATTCCCTTTTTTCCACATCCTCACCAGCACTTGTCTGTTGATTTATTGATGGTAGCCATTCTGACAGGCATGAAATAATATCATTGTGGTTTCAATTTGCATTTTCATTTGCAGATGATATTATATTGTATTTAGAAATCCCTAAAGACTCCACCAAAAAACTACTAGAATTGATAAATGAATTCAGAAAAGTAGCAGGATATAATATTAATATTCAGAAATTAGTGGAATTTTTATACTCCAATAATTAACTATCAGAAAGAAAAACTAAGAAAAAATCCAATTTATAATTACAACCAAAAAAAATAAGGTACCTAGGAATAAATTTAACCAAGGAAGTAAAAGATGTGAACATGGAAAAGTATAAGATACTAAAGAAAGAAATCAAAGAAGATACAACCACGTAGAAGCATATACTGTGTTCATTGGCAGGAAGAATTAACCTCACTAAAATTTTCATACTACCCAAACCAATCTATAGATTCAATGTAATTCCTATTCAAATATCAATGGCATAGCTCACAGAACTAGAATAAATATTCCAAAACTTTATATGGAATAATAAAAGACCCTGAAGAGACTCAATAATCTTGAGAAAGAAGAACAAGGTTGGATATACCATGCTACCTGATATCAAACTAAACGACAAGGCATGGCAATCAAAACATGTTGGTAGTGGCATACAAACAGGCATACAGATCAATGGAACAGAATAGAGAGCCCAGAAATAAACCCACAACTTTATGGTCATTAATATTTGATAAAGCAGGCAAGAACATACAATGGGATATATTAATAAGTGGTATTGGGAAAATTGAACAGATACATGCAAAAAATGAAATTGGACCACCACCTTAAACCATACAGAAGAATGAACTAAAAATAGATTGAAGACTTAGATGTAAGTCACAAAGCCATAAAAATTCTAGAAGAAAACATAGGCAGTAAAAAAAGAGACATTTATCATATCAGTATTTTTTCTGATATCTCTCCTCGGGCAAGGGAAACAAAAGAAAAAAATAAATAAATGGGACCACATCAAATGAAAAAGCTTTTGCACAGCAAAGGAAACTACCAACAAAATGAAAAGACAACCCATTGAATGGGAGAACATATTCATCAATGATACATCTGATAAGTGGTTAATATCCAAAATTTATAAAGAACTTATACAACTCAACACCAAGAAAATAACAAGCCAATTAAAAAATGGGTGAAGGACCTGAATAGACACTTCTCCGAAGAGGACATACAGATGGCCAATAGATATATGAAAAGATGCTTGATATCACTAATAATCAAAGAAATGCAAATTGATGTAATATTTTAGATTTCAAGTATAAATAATTTGTGAGCTAAATAGTTAAATAAAATCAGATATTTATGAAGAGATGATAGTAACAACCAGAATTTGTAACAGTAAGCATTTACTAAGCACACACTGTTCTATGTTCCAGTCACACTGCTTACACATTTGTTTTTTTATGTATGCTACCTCCATGGCTCTCTCAACTCTAAATAATGTTGTTTAAAATTTCAGACAATTTTATAAGGTAGTTGTGATTATCTTCAAAACATTTGTTAATTCAACAGATATTTATTGAGTGTCTATTATGTTCTTGGCATGATTCTAGGCCCTTGGGATCCAAGAAAGTTAGATAAGACATATATGCCTCCTGACCTGATGTTTACAGTTTTGTGGGAGAAAACATTAACAGCAAAATGTCAGGAAGGATACAAAGTGGTGAAAGAGAATAATGAGGGAATGGAAGTCTTCAGATATAATGAAGGCCTCGCATTCTGTATGGTGAATTTGCCAGGTAAAAATAGGTGTTAGGACTGTCCCAGGCCAACCTCTGAGGTGGGCAAGATGTCAGTATGTTCTAGAAGCTGAAAAAAGGTCTGTGAAGTGGAGGAGGTCAGGAGGAGCCAGGATGACTAGGGACATTTAGATCTTCTCTCAAAGTCCTTCCCCTCCTCCTGGCACCCAAAATGGAGGCCTGTGGGTTGTGAAGTGAGGTGAGATGGGGAATCTGAAGCATGAAGGCATTAAATCTCTTTTCCAAGGACACACAGCTTATAAGAACTAAAGCATAAAAATAAAATAAAATAAAGCATAGCAGAACTATATGGGTATATCTAATGATCATCTATTTATCTATATCTATCCATCTATCATCTATCAACTATCCAATACATATACAAATAGAAATCTGTAGCTATCTACCCATCTACTTAAAATATCCTATTGAATAAAAGAGTAACATGCAAATTGACCGTACCTCCGCTACACCCACAAGCCACGCCCACCAGCCAATCAGGACTGAGTATGCAAATTAACCCAACCAAGATGGCTACGGCCACGGAGCGAGCAGGAGGCTTGGGTTTCCCTGGTAATGGAGGAAGCCAAGCTTTCTGCACACTCTGGCCGGCCTAGGCCTCCACTCAAGACTACAAAGTTTCAATTATAGAAGATAAATAATTCCCAACAAAATGGCAGCAGCCATGGAGCTGGAGAGAGCAGGAGGCTTGAGTTGCCCCTGGTGATGGAGGAAGCCAAGCTTTCTGCACACCCTGGCCATCCTAGGCCTCCTCCACTCAAGGCTACAAAGTTTCAATTATAGAAGATAAATAAATCCCAACAAAAATGGCTGCGGCCACAGAGCAAGCAGGAGGCTTGGCTCTGCTCAAGGCTACAAAGTTTCAATTATAGAAAATAAATAAATCCCAGATACCAGGGCCTCTGCTTGGGTCGCTGGGGAGCATGGCTGGCCTGCAAACCACCACAGGCCCCTCACCCAGGCCAACCCATGCCCCAAGGGAACCCCCACCCTGATCCGGGACACCCTTCAGGGCAAACCAGCTGGCCCCCACCCATGCACCAGGCCTCTATCGTATCTAATAAAAGAGTAATATGCAAATTGACCATCACTCCAACATACAAGATGGCTGCCTCCATGTGGTCAAAGATGGATGCCCCCATTTGGACACAAGATGGCCACCACAAGATGGCCAGCAGGGGAGGGCAGTTGGGAGGGACCAGGTCTGCAAGGGAGGGCAGTTGTGGGCGATCAGGCCAGCAGGGGAGGGCAGTTGGGAGGGACCAGGTCTGCAAGGGAGGGTAGTTGGGGGAGATCAAGCCTGCAGGGGATGGCAGTTAGGGGTGACCAGGCCGGCAGAGGAGGGAAGTTGGGAGTGACGGGGCCTGCAGGGAAGGACAGTTAGGGGTGACCAGGCCTGCAGGGGAGGGCAGTTAGGGGCAAACAGGCTGGCAGGGGAGCAGTTAGGCATCAATCAGGCTGGCAGGGGAGTGGTTATGGGGTGATCAGGCTGGCAGGCAGAAGCAGTTAGGGGCAATCAGGAAGGCAGGCAAGCGAGCAGTTGGGAGCCAGCAGTCCTGGATTGTGAGAGGGATGTCTGACTGCCCGTTTAGGGCCGATCCTACTGGAGGGGTCCCAGATTGGAGAGGGTGCAGGCTGGGCTGAGGGACACACCCCACCGTGTACAAATTTTGTCTATATATATAGCTATCTATCCATCAGCTACTATGTACCAGAAACTTTAGGCTCAAGATATAATGACAATAAGCACAATTATCAAAGTTCCCATTCTTATGGATCTTCCTTCAGTAAGTACAATAATGGGAAATAAAGCCAGGGAAAGGGATGCAGAGTGAAGGGGGTTCTTTTAGATAAGGTGCCTTAGACCTCTAAGCAGAGGCATTAACTAGTGAGGAGGCAGCCATCAACTCTGTGCTCTGCAGCTCAGAGAGCTTAGTAATTAGCAATTTTGAAGTACAGAAAAACATCCTTGTCCTCATGAGGTAGCTTAAGACACACCATGACTAGTGTATGTATGTGTATGTGTGTGTGTGTGTGTGTGTGTGTGTGTGTGTGTGTGTGTTGGTAAAATATTTTCCCAGACCAGAGACAGCAAGGAAAGGTTAGCCTGAGTTGTGATTTGAAGGCTTCAGGTTAATAAAATTTTGCAAGATTTGGAGAGTTATGGAGGCAGCATTCATGAAACGAAAGGACCTAGCCAGAGGAAAATGCATGTGGATTTGAGATATAGAGAAATGCAGCCTTTGGTGTCTCCTCACCAGGAATCAGTTTCCTGGAGAGACCATAATGTCATTTTCAGTAGAACATTCTTTCAGCTCATTCAAGAGCAGAATTCCCACCGAAGTGTGAGGGAGATTGATAGCACAACCACAGCCAATAAGAATTCACGGGGAAGACCAATGGAGTTTAGTTAGTGCTGGGTCTGGACAACTGCATGGTATCCCTATAAAGATTAAGCCATACTCCTCTCTCTCCACTTTCATTCTCTATCTTTTTTCCCCCAACAGAATTCCTATCACTTGAAAAGATTTAATATAGAGCAGAATTCTGAACATGGTTAGGATTAGATGTTACAATATATGGTGAGTGGTGAAGGACCATTTATCATGCTGAGTCTTTGGAATGTCTAGACATGAATAAAAAGTAAAAAGGCATAATTGTTCTTTTTTATGGCTGTCAAGTGGATTAAACTATTCAGGATTAAATTTGACAATGTACAGGTCAATTCCAACCACTTTGGGCTTCTTTACGGTTATGGCCAAGATATTTTAGTGTGAACAAGGTGATTTATTGGGTCTTATGCAATTATTATTTAGAGAAGAAAGACGATGTGCTTTTGACCTATTGTTCTGGAAACTGCTCAGGCACCTACCCATGATTCTGTCCATCTATACAGAAGGCATATGGAATTTCAGGAATGACACAGAGAGAAGTGAGGCCTGCCCTCTATTTCCCAAAAGCTCACAGTTTGGTGACAAATAAGCAAAGGGGGAATTACAAAAAGATGGAGTAAGTAAAAGATGGTGGTAGGATCAGACGTTTTGGCACTGGGGGAAAGGATCTCAAATAGGATCAGGGTGCTTGGGGATAATGTGTCATAAATACTGATGACTGTGCTAATCCTTGAAGAAGAATGTGCTGGAGCTCGGCAGACAGAGAAGGTGAGAAGAGATTTGTCAAGAAACAGAAATGGTATGAGTCTGTGCATAGGCACAGAGGAGTAGGAGAGCAAGACTTACGAGGGAACTACAGGAGTTGGCACAGCTGGAGTCCAGGAACATGCTGGGTCAGGTGCTGAGGGTGAGTGTAGAGGAGAAAAGAGTGGTCAGCAGTGAAGTGCTGCAGTATTCAGGGGCAAGGTTATGAGAGGCCTGGGACCACCAGAGTGAACTTGGATTTGATGCTAGTAGCTATGAGGAGCCATGACCATCTTTTCAATGGAAAGTATCTGCCAATGTTTTAGAAGTTACATTATTATTTTATGGCATTTTAAAAATAATTATCTCAGTAGAGTGAAACATGGAGTAAATTATCACAGGTTATGGAGTGTGAGGAAATCAATTAATTCTTTGTTTGTTGGTCCTAACAGTGTAAGCAGCTCTTTCACAGACCTCTTCTAGATCAAGCAAATAATCTCACCATAAAAATCTTGCAGATAATTTTAAAAGGGAAGGAAAGCACAAAACCATCAAAAGCTAGAAGTTCTCAATAGTACTTCCATACTACGTGTACATTTCTCTCATAGCCTGACACTTTGTCTGGGGCAGAGAAGATGCTCAGTAGATGGACAAGGATTTGATTTGCTAGTGACCCAAACCAAGCTGTTTATGAACATGTAGTGAATCACTTGTGTTAAATATGAGGAATACCAGTAATAACAGCAAAAGTAGGTCAATACCAGCAATATAGCAATAGCTGCATAGTTGTCGTTTATTGGAGACCTGCCCTCAGCTACAGTGCAGTGCCAGGCTCTCCATGCATAATCTGCTTTAATCCTCACCATCCCCTCACTGCCCAGCATTACTATTTCCCTTTACAGATGGAAACACTGAGATTTACCAAGTTTACTCTCAAGGTCACACAGATGAAGAACAGAAAAGCAGGACATGAACCAAGGACTACTTGGCAGCAAAGTCTATGCCTTTTTCCTCCTATTGCTGTTCCCACATATTTCCAGGTGTTTCTTATGAAAGAAGAAGCACATTTGTTCCCCTGCTGTCAAGGAGAGAAAGCAGACCAGGAGATCTCACAGGTTGGGATGGAGGAGGGCTTTGGCAGAACTTAATGAGCATCGCGGCTCTCAGGACACAGAAGTGACTTTTCTGCAAGGCTATGGCCACCTATCCCTGGAGATGAGACTTTGATGTGAAAAGTAGACAACCATCTCTCATGGCATTTGTAGAATAATTTGTATTCTGGCTGGTAGGATAAAATATATTTACTTCTGTCTTTATGATCTTGAGCTATTCTTTGGATAATAACAAAAGTTCCTGTCATCTGGATAATATTTCACATTTGATAGAACATGTGCACAGAGCATCGTATTTGGTCCCAAGTGGCTCCCTTTTGGAGATGAAGTAACTGCAGCTCAAAGAAGCTGCATAACCTGCCCGAAGATTCACAGAGTGAATGGAAGACGCGGGAGACAGACCTGAGTCAAATAACTCCAAAACCAGTGCTCCTTCTTCTAGCATGTTGTCTACTGCAATGCAGCAAAAATCCAGGTCTGTGGGAGAGTATCACACAGAGAGGGCAGTCCCTTCCCATGGTGAGCATGGGCTACATGCTGAGGCTATTTGTAAGACAGGCATCCCTCTCTATGTGGGTCAATATCACCAAAGCCTGGACTTCTCTCTGGGAACAAAGCATCCTTAAGGGTCTCCCTTAATTATCTTCATCAGTGTAATTTGTTGCTTCCTGTCCAACTGCTCCCTTTCCTTAGGCAATTTACACATCCAGAGATGCCAGAGGGATGATTCTGACTCCAATTATTTCATGACTAGTTATCCTTCCTGACGTTGAGTCCACAGCATGCGTCTAAGTCCCCCACTTATGCAGCCTAGAGGGCCAACCCCTTCTCAGCCAGGAGCACGCTGACTGCTGACTGTGGGAAGTTTGCCTGTGTGCTAAGTGTAAGCAGATGTCTCCAGCTGCCGGACTGTGTGGCCATATGAAACCAATCACTGGCTTTGCACAAACATGTAGCATCAGGCCAAAGTCTAAAGGTGCGACCAACTCATCCTGGTTCCCATAAAACAGTGGGTGAGGAACGGGTGGGAGTGGGAGACTGGTCAGAGCAGTCATCTAAGGGCAATGTTTGCGTGGTTCCATGGGGTAAGGATCGTGATACTGGGCCAAAGGGAATGCTGCTCCCAGTTATGATAGACGCTCAGACTGGTCTGGTGACATCATCTGAGCACTTTCAACTCTGCACACATGGAGGCACTAAGGTGTGGGGGTGGAGGTGACTTCTTCGTGATCTCATAGCTATCTAGTGGCTCAGCTCGGGCTTTATCAAAGGTCAAAATGCTCAGTCCAGTCCATTATGTGAGGCTGCCTGTGCCATTGGCCTCTTTCTATAAGGTCATCCTGTCTCTGTTGTTGTGAATCCTGGTGGCTTTTGGGGTGACTTTTCTAAACTAAGTAAACTTTCCTAAAGAATAATGATAATGAGCGCCATTGGATGCGGGGATATAACAGGTCAGGTAGGGTGTTCAGTGTACTGCGTTATACTTAATTATCTTCATCAGTGTAATTTGTTCCTTCCTGTCCAACTGCCTTTTCTTTTCATATTTTAAAGGAGAGGAAACCCATATTCAGAAATACAGCTGCCCAAGGTCACAGCTTGTAGGTGGCACAGCCTAGATTCACACCAAGATGGATCCTAAAGGATTTGTTTAAAGGAATCAGTGAAGTTGTATTGAGTCATTCTTGATTAGCAAAGGAAGATGGCAGGCTAATTAGCCTTTATTCATTTAAAAGGAATATTTTCAGCATCTGTTTTGTGTGTGGCAGCACCTGTGGCTTAAGTATGTACATGACACTTCCATCCCTGTGGGAAAACAGTCTGGTGGTGAAGTTGGAGAAACACACAAACTCTCCTTTGTGTTCATGTGACATTGCTGGTGAAATTGGAAAGGAGAAGAAAGGAACCAGGAGCTTGCCCAGGGGTAAGAGAGGGTTTGCCAGAGAAAGTGACACTTTTCATTCAAACAAGCGAAGATGACATTCAAAGCAGAAGTTGGTAATGTGTGTAGAAAGATGGAAAGGGAAAACTCAATACTTAAGGAACTACAGATCATCAGGTATTGCTGGTTTGTTGAAACATAAATGGGAAGCTTCAAGCATGATAACAAATATACAGGTTATAAGGACCTTGACTGTTTTGTTAAGGGGTTTGGAATTTTTCCCATGGATAGATTTTAAGAAAGAGTGACATGATCGACATATCATTTAGGATTAGGTTTGATTGCTGGTAATGGAAAACTCCAAATTAATACTGGTTTTAAAACAACAGAGATTTGTTTTTCATATAAAAGTCTGGAGTTTCATAGTTTAGGATCGACACAGTGATTCTTATTAGGAATTTAATGTCTTTCCAACCATCCATATATGTGGCCTTTAAAGTCACATTCCAGGCAGCAAGATGGGAGCAGTGATAAATAAGAGACCCAATGGAAGTGTTTTGGAATGTCTGAACGACTATAACCAAATGCCAGAGACTGGCTGCTTTCTCAACAACAAGCATTAATGTCTCACAGTTCTGGAGACTGGAAGTCCAAGATCAGGGTGCCATTATGGTCAGGTTCTGGGGAGAGTCCTCTCCCAGGCTGCGGACTGCCATCCTCTCACTGTCCTCCCTCACATGGTGGAAGGGTTAGGGGCTCTGCGGGGCCTCTTTTATAAGAGGACTAATCTCATTCATGAGGGTTCCACTGTCATGACCTAAGTAACCCCCAAGACCCCACTTCCTAACACCATCACTTTGGGCATTAAGATTTCAACATATGACTTTTGGGGGCACCCAAACCTTCAGACCATAGGAGGAAGGCTTCTGCTCTCTCTTAAAGAAGAGTCTCAGAAGATTGCATAAGACACTTCTGGGTTTGTTCCATTCATAGGAATTAGTCACCTGTGCATATCCAGCTACACAGAAGATTGAGAAATGTAATTTTTACTTGGACAGCCATAGGCTCACATACAGGTCAGGTTTTAGGTTTCTCTACTAGAAGTGGAGAATGAATATTAAGGAAAGTTACTCATTGATGCCTCAGGTAGGTCTAAAATTTAGAGATCGCGTTAATGTCCTTGTAGCAGATTGACAAAGAAACAGAGACATGACTAAAGATGTGAGACTAAGGTTGCTGGTTTACATGGGATTGGGAGATCCACTTCTCCTTCCCCCTCTGCCGCCCCCCCCCCACCCCAACTACTTAGGCTTTGCCCAGTTAAGGGAATTGTGCTCTTATTTCCCCACTGTTGAGTGAGAGGTGGATATAGGTCTCTTTCAGCAAATGAGTCACACTCAGGTTGGGCAAATCTGTTCGGATATGCAGGATGGACCGCAGGATGAACCTGCCTTAGATTGCATCCTTCATTGGCTTAAAACTCTGTTCATTGTACTTCTGACCTCAAAGAGATATATCAGACTTCTTATTCTAATAATTTATGGAGCCAGGGCAGGGAAAAGGAAGTTTTTATACGTGCCATTCAGTTTAGTAGAGTTAACATGTTTTGTCCAATGGATATTCAGAGATGACAAGTTATCAGCAGGTGCTTTAGCAATAAAACATTATGAATTCAAAACTCAGCTATGGTCCTCATCTCAGGTCCTCTCATTTCAGGGTCTTCTCCAGCACCACTCCTATTGCCTCCTCTCTGGCTGTTTCCTTACTTTTATCCCTTCCCTAAAATGTTTTCCTTCAAGTAAGATGAAGGAAGAGGTCACAGTAGCCTTGGTGAGCGTCCCTAGAAGGTGGTGGCAGAAGAGTAGTCAAAACATACAAAAATTTGGTCGTAGGCCCTGAAGGCTCTCTCCTGGCTGTCCACCTCTATGCAGCCCTTTTAAATTCAACTCCCGTCCCAGCAAGTGTATCTAGGGTCCCATAAAAGAAATAGCCCAGCTTTTGTCCAAACTGGCTCACCCAGGCCTCAATATCCCCAAGCCATCTGCCCGAACTTTGTATCTCACTTTTTCTGCTAATGCCTTAGCCCCTCACTTCTATAGTCCTGGCTTCTCCAGTTTTACTCACCACACTGCATAGTAGGCACCCAAGCTATTTGCATTTATGTCATTGATCTTGTTTACATATTTTAAATCTTTCCAAGCCTTTTCATAAGGCCTGCCAATTAATTCTGATAATCTCACTAGAAAATGCATTGTCTTTGCAGTTTAGATGGCAAAGCCAGTTAACTAAGCACAATTTATTGTCTCATGTATCTCCTTTACCTCGAGGGCACTTAGTGCTGGGGGGCTGAGGGAAAGGACTCATCTCTATTAACTGCTGGCAGCCTTGTGCCTGAAGACAGGGGACTTCTGGGGGGAAAACCCTGTTTTCTTCAAAGATTTAAAGCAGAAGTCTGAAACGGGAAGCCCTTTTGCTATCTGGTCTCCAGTGGAATCCTTTCTCCACCTGTGGTTCTGGGGCATTTTTCTTACAAAGTACTGGTCTCATGACCCACTGGAGAACATCCCTGAGGGACTGTGAACAGGACCAAGGAAGCTTTAAAGAAAACCCAGGTATCTCTCTCCATTCCATCCCTACCCAATCTAGCAAATAGACTCACGGCAGCATTTGCTGAAGATAGCACTGTTTGCATAAAATTTCCATTAATACATCTGGTTTTCCTTTTGAAAAAGGCCCTCAAACCTCATAAAACTGAAGTCTTTTTGAATCAAACCACAAATTCCTTATAGCTAACCTCAGCGAAACTCCCTACACACTCTGTGTATTTAGTCCTGACCCTCATTCCTCTTTTATCTCCATCTTCATTAACTTAGCTGGAATCCAGCTCACAAGGATAAATCAAGTTTTTTAAAATAATACACTTTATATTAATAAAAAGTTACAGGTCATTTTTTTTCTGTCTTAGACCTTTGATTTAGAACAGCTACCATTTATTGAACTCCAACAACGTGCCAAATGCTTTACGTAGTATCCCATTTAATCCTGCAACAATCTTGCATGGTAGGTGGTATTTTTCCAGTCTTTTCAATGAGGAAAGGGAAACAAGAGAAGTGGAATAACATGCTCAGTGCCTTGCTCTTGCTAAGCAATGTATCCAGTAATTCAAATCCAGTTTGTCAATCTCAATGCCCTCACTTTTCCTGTGTCTCTCTACATAATAGAGAGACTTAAATTTCAAATATAATTTGATACTTAATATAACTCATTTGCCTCAGACGATCATTATCTTGATTATTGACTTCTTGGTGATAATGATTACTTGCCATTGCTAGTAATGTGCAGCTACTGTTCTCTGAATGGCATGCTAATCACTTAACATACCGTGACTTGACTTCTTACAAGAATATCTTGAGGCAAATATTACTATCACCATTTTATAGATTCATAAACAGCAAAAAGGTTTGTTACCCTGCCCAAGGTCATGCTGTACTCTATGAATCGGTTTGCAGATGTTAAGGAAAAGCAAGCCCATGTATATGCCAGAACCTTGGAAACATTTTCCACAGTTAACTCATTCAATCCCAACAATCTTGTAAGGTAAATAGTATTATCATCTGCATTGCACAGGGGAGGAAACTGAGGCACAGGAAAATGAAGTGACTGCTGAAGGCCTCATAGCTAGTCAGTCGAGTGGGGGGCAAGAACATGAATCAGTACAGCCCTGGGTCCCGACTCAGAGCTTGGAACCATACCCACATACCCCCTATCTGATTTCAGAACTTCTCTTCTCTGAACTGGTGTTTATAGGAGTGAATTTAAAACTGTGTTACTGCTCCAGATCCTTTAGTCTCCAGTGACCTCATTGTGTCAAAAAGACAGGACTTGATGCATGTCATGTCAGTGGTGATTATAGTCATTGAGACGGATCTGCACTGATGTCCGGGGCTTTGGACTGAATGTTAATGACATACAAAGGTGACCTGCAAGAAATACACAGCTCTATCAGAAAGCTAGAGATCTGCCGCAAGGAGAACTGTCATGGACTGTGGCGGATTCCCCTGCCTTCAGGCTTTCTGACAAACAGTGCTCATGTGGTCAAAGCTTAACTAAAAACTGCAAAACCACACTGGAGTCTTCTGAAATGTTGGAAGAGGAAAAAAAACTAAGTGTGGGTGTGAGTGGGGGAGGGTCAGCTGGAAGATGGAACCTTGAGTAGAACATAGGGGAGACAGGTCAGCCCATTTTTTTTTTTCAGGAATGAAGGGCAAGGGATGGGAGAAAAACCAGAGAGGGTCTTTTTCTTTCATTGCCGGCATGGAAATAGAGACATCAATATCCAGAAGAATCCCTAGTTGCAAGCGGGGCTCCAGGTAGGGATCACCCATGTTTCATTCTCAAACTTTCTTCTCTAGTACCTCTGTGACTATGGGACCTACATTGTTGGAAGGCTAAGAGGATTCCTGCTCATTGGAACTTTCTTTGAAGCCATATTTTATTAATCAAATATCTGCAAGATATGAATTCACATTTGTGTTTGTTTTAAGATGAATTGCTGGTTTAAAATGCTGTTCAATTACATTTCTTAACATACTCAATTTTCAAGTAAAAGTGATGCCCAGTGTTCACCATTGCATTTGAGTATTCCCAGAACTGAGTTTTACATCCATGTTCAAGAAGCATCTTCCTACCGTGGGTTTACTGGAAGGTAATCCCCATTTTTATAGAGGAAGAAACCAACCAGAAAGGTGAGCTAAGTTATACCAGGTCACAGGATTGCAACGCACAGGAGCCAGAGTTTGAAATGAAGTCTGTCTGACTTCAAAACACATGCTCTCTTCCCAAACCATAGGACACTACCTCTCAGGAGAAAGCAGAGAATTGGCGCTATTAACTGAAATGTGTGCAGAAGTTAGGTCAGGAGACTCCCCCTCCCCCATGGGAAACACCAACCCAAAACAAGAACCATGAACCTCAATATTCTAATTTGGAACATCAACCCTTTCAAGTCCCATGTTCGGGGCCACCTCATGCTCTCAGTTGATTGATCACCTCTATCTCCTTCTTCCATGTTAGAAAGTCAGTTATTTATAAAGGTGACATTGATTTTAGTGAGCAAAGAGATCACATATCATAATTTGATATGCCATGCATTTCATTCATTGTAAACATTTTGTGGTAGGTTGAAAAAATGGCCCTGATTCTCTACTAAGGTTGCGTCCATTGCCATGAGATGTTGCAGCTCTTTAATCAAGAGGTGATCTATTGGCCCATGCTTTTATTCCGGGTGCCCTGGTATCTTGATTCATCGAAGAGAAGGTGATGGAAGTTACAATGTACCAGTTCTGAATCTAGCCTGTAAGAAGCTTTCCGGGATTCCGTCTCCCACCTCTCTGCATCCCTGCCATGCCACAGGAACAACAGTAGGCCGAGGGCAGGAGGAAGAGGGACACATGGGGCCAGCCACACTCAGAAGCAGAGCTGCCTAACCAAACACAGCTAACCTCCTTCTCACGAGGGAGCCCAGCAGAAATCAGAAGAGCCACTGGCTCTGCCTGCCTTAGATTGCTGACCCGCAGAATTCCTGGCTAAATGAATGGTTGTTGTTTTAAGCCACAAAGTTTTGGAGCAGTATGTTTTTCAGCAGAAGATCACTGACATCCTTTTACTAAAACATGACTGAGTGCCAGCATCATGGCATGGCATGGGGACACAGACGTAAATAAGTTATGGTCCCTGTTCTGAAGGAGCAGCCAACACACCAAATGGGAAGTCAGACAGGTAGACAGATAGTCACAACCTGGCAAGTGACATGATAAACCAAAGGAACCAGTGAGAGGGAACAGTTCTACCTCCCTGTAAAGAAGCCATGGATTTAAGGAGCACAGTGCCCGTTCGTTCCCATACTTCTCATAGTAGTGTCATCCAAACCTCAGTCTGTATCAGTGGTCACTCAGCAAGGAGCCGGGAGGATTACCCAGTGCTATTTATATCTATTATAGGATCCCCATTATGCAACCTCAGATGGGCGCCAGGAGTTTGGGGCCAGACTTTTTGGAAGTACCATTTTAAAGAGATAGTATCCTCTTTAAATATGAAATTGCTGGCTGTTTGGGGGTACCAAGCAAAAAATTCAGTTCCTTGATGTTTTAATGATTAAAATTTTTAATAGAGATGTAGGCCCCAGAAACCAGGAACTTTTTTTTTTTTTATTATCTGTGACTTTTCAAGGAGAGAAACTGAGGAACTGACATACAGTATAGAGAAGCTAAACCTGGGTTTGGATCCCAGCTGAGGCACTCACTAGCGATCTGATCTTCCAGAATCTCTATATAGTTCACGTTGTCTTTAAATAGGGATAAAAACATCTACCTTATAAGGTTATGATGAGGACTACATGTGTCTGGTACATAATTAATCTTAGCTCATTTTCCCATTTCCTTCATTCTTAATTCTCCTTTGCTTCTTTCTTCCTTTTTCTCCCCCTTCTTCCCTCCTTTTCCTCCCTTCCTTCCTTCCTTGCCATATTCTACCTTTTCCCTACAGACCTAACCAGAGCCCCAGTACATTAAGCTTCATGAAATTGGTCCCGATTATTAGCAAAATGGATGAGTTTGAAGGTTTCCCCAATGTCTGTTTGTAAAAGCACCTTTTGAAAGTGGCTTTCAATGATGGCTTCATAACAAGATCTCCTAATGATTATGAAGAGCAAGGATAAAAGTGAGGCAAGTCTGTTTTCAGCAAACCCTCTGCATTGAATGCAAACGCACCTCCCAGCCGCCTGCCTGTCACTCTGGTCCAAAGAAAGAAGGGTGGTTTAGTGATATCCTTGGCACTGAAATGGAGTAAGTCTCAACTGGCGGGAGCATTAAACATGACCAAAGACATAGCCAGACAGTCAGTCCTCGAATTTTTTTACTCATATGTAGCGCATTCAGGATTCTCATGCAAACCAGAGAGGAAGTGGGAGAATTCTTTCCTCTTCCTTTTCTTTGCTATTAACCTCAATCACATAACTCTTGGTCTAATTTTCCTTCTACAGAAAGAAAGTCTAACAGAAAGCACATGTGCACACTGAAGAAAAACAAAGGGAAATGAAAGCTGAATTTGTGTTTTTTTTTTAAACTGCCTTGTTTAAAGTGAAGGTGAATGGACAGCCTCTGGAACACATAGTGTAATGGGGAAAACTGCTCCTGGGTCTAGCCTGGGGCTACAGGGATGACCCAGGGTAATGGGTGTGGAAAGCTGCCTCTCTGTTAAACCACTTTCTAGTCTCAGGACCTTTGCACCTACTGTCTCTCTGCCTAAAGATCTCTTCCTTTTATTTGGAGATGTTTGTTGGTACATCCTTCCATTCATTCTGGTTTCCACTCAAATGTTACCTTCTTAGAGAGATTTTCCTTCATTATCTTACCCAGACCAGCCATCCTATCGCTCTCTATCTCCTATCCTGGTTAACTTTTACTTCGGAGCATGTATCTTACATTGTATCATATATTTACTGTCAACTTATGAATTAGCCATCTCTTGCAATAGAATACCAGCTTCACGAAGGCAGGGGTTTTTATCCGTTTCATTCACTGTTGTATTTCCAGCACCTAGTATAGAACCTGTCATAGGCTAAGCACTCAAAACCCACACTTGTTAAATGAGTAAGTTAATGAACATGCACAGTTATTTTTACGTCAAAAAGCACAGGCTCATTCATCGTGGGCATTCTCTAACTGTGGCAGAATTCATGAATGCGCATACTCACCTGTGATCAAAATTGGGGAATCATGACCCTCCAGCAAGCCAGTGCCTCCCTCACTTAGCACCCAACGGATTGTGTAAGGAGCGTCCAGACGCTTTCTCTTTCCAGCATGACGTAATGTGGAGTGAGAGACCTGCAGAACATGCTGTTCACAGACCAGACAGATGATCTCATCCGCTTCCTGGGCATTCCCAGGCTTTGCTGTTAAAAAAATTTCTTTTTAAATATATGAATAAACCGTACCATGTTTAGTTTAAAGATGGTTGTTTAAACCCTCAATCGCTTGTAGGCAAAATACTGAAACTCACCTTTCAGCTCCCTGGTGGCTGAGGGGAGGAAGGTCACGTCGGATATTGTCTGGTCTGTTCCTTCAGCCAAATGGAATGGATTCAGTCATAGAAACTAGAACACACAGGGGGAGAAGTACATTTTAGCATCGGCCACAGGGGACAGGCTGTGAGCAACTAACTGGGGGTGATGGGAGAGTATAACAACAAAGTAAGCAAAGTGTTTCATTGACACTAGAGGCTGAGGTTGTTCTTGGGAACGTTTCAAAGGGTTAGGGCCTGAAGAAAGCATGTACCCCATCTCTCTTACATTGCTCACTTTCATTTAAAAATTCTTTGGTTTTGATGTCTGGGTAGATATTAAAATGATCCATAGTTGTGATTTATAGATATTAATTGCTCTACAGTTTGCAATATCTTCTAACATGAATTCACAAAAGCCCTGAAAGTGAGGAAAGTAGAATTACCCCTATTTACAGTTGAGGAGGGTGAGGTTCAGAGAAGGAAGGTGAGTTTGCCAATGTCAAACAGCCACAGTGCCACAGTTCTGGTAACAGAACTCAGATCTGATTATCTTGTTATCTTTAAGTCCAAATCCCTCTAATGAAACCTGTAAGACTTAAAAGGTGACCTCTATTTGTCAACCACAGTGTCTATACTGCCCCCATTTCCCACATCTTTTTCTTCTGGTCAGCCACTAGATATCCTATTTCAGACCCAGATCTGGGGCAGATCTGGTGAACAAGTCTGTCCGGGAACTAAAATGAAGTCCACTGGATGTCTCATGAATAATCAACTCTCCAAATAAAACTATTGACTCTACCCTCCAAACTCACCCCCTCCTCTCTTTCTATCAATCTGTCTCTTTATCTAGAAACTGGTATCACCAATTGCTGAGTCCTACATATAGAAGTCATTCTTGGTTTCTACCTCTCCATAATCACATTCCCCATCTGATCCATGATAAAGTTTTTCAATTCTCATTTCCATTACATGGAGATTCATGAAAATTGAGAGCTGAAAGAAAAATCGATTAAATGTGTTTATAATTTTATGACTTTATACATGGTAACTTGATATTAAATATCATAAGTAGATATTTTATTTCATCCATCTCTAATGTTTAAATATATAAAATTGCCCAAATAACTTCTCTCTTTGAATCTTCTTTGGAAGATGAGGGACCAGCCCTCACTGGATGCTGTCCTGTGCTTGGGCACGCAATAAGTAGCTGATAGAGATATTTGCATTGATTTTCACAAAGCCATTTCCATCCCTGAACCTCAGTTTCCTCGTCTGTGAAATGAAAGTGATGAACTGCTCTGCTCCCTCCCTCATTTGGCATCATGCCACTCTTCAAGGCAAAAGGTTGTGGAAAACCATATGTCTACACACTGGCTTTATTCTGTATTCCCCCATTTTCTTCCCAGGTGTTTGAGTTGGAAGGCGTCACTGAACAAATACACCTCCAGAACTTAACAATCCCTTCCCCAAGACTCTTTTCCTTCTTGCATCTGTTATATATATATATATATATATATATATATATATATATATATATATATATAGGTTTTATAGGACATCTCAGGAGAAAGGAAATGACTGTTGACTCTCTGATAGTCATCTCTTACGTAGTGCCTCCTTCTTGCCCCCATCCACATGGTCCAGAGGAGTAAGTGTTGTGTGAGGAGCATCACAACATTTAAGGGAGGAGATGTGGGAGGCCATTATAATTTTGAAGCAAATAATGTTTTTACAAACTCCTTTTTCTCTGAGTCCAGTTGATCTGACACATTAGTTGTCCCCATGGGATGGATCACTCCATGTGCTCCATAAAATCTCCCGAGGTACTTCCTGTTACATGGCCTCTCCACTTTGATATTTATTTACTTTATTCCAGGAGCCTAGAAACAGAGTTTAGCTTGATAGGTGGGCTCTTGCTAACTATTCCAGTCTTCATATAACTTGATTGGACACATCTGTAGGGAGGAGGTGAGGGAAATGCTTTTATTTACTTGAATCAATGTAAAATCTTCAGAATCGAAATGTGGCTATTGTGGATTTAGATTCAATGCATAGTTGCTACTTCCCTCTGGAGAAGGAAAAGCATGTTTAATAGCTTTGCTTGTTCCCACCGTGTTGCTGTAGAGTCTAGCTAGGCCAATCTGTGTATTCAAGAATGAAGGGGAAACAGGCTGGGACCAAAACTGTGTTCTGGTTTCTACCCAAACACCCTTTTTTGCAAACCCTGAAAGCCTTTTAAAGGCTGCTTTGATGAGCTGTCACATCACTCCCCCCACACGAATGAGATGCTAGTTTGTGGCCCAGGATGAGAGAAAGAAGAGCTGCGACTCTCACGGGACAGCTCGGCCGCTCAAGCCTTCCAAACCCAAGAGACTTTATATAAATCGGAGATGCCCTGAAAGGGGACCAGCAGCCTTTTGAGCTCTTTGCCCTTCACTAATCCTGGCTCCAGTTAGACTCTGGCTCCAGGGATGAAAGGGACTGAGAGTAGTGGGCCTCAGAGAGCATTTTGGATGAGATCTATTCAGGCTGCATTTGCTCACCCTGCATTATGGGGTTTCCATGGCAACAGGTGCATGTTTCAGTGTTACATGTGAAGGGGCTGTGCCTCATAGTCTCTCCTTGTCAGGAAACTGTGCCACTTCCTTCCTAGTTGACTGAATGGGCTCTGCTGTGAGTCAGTCTCAGTGTGATATGCACAGAGTGAGATGCCCTAGGCCCGTGGTCGGAAAACTGCGGCTCGCGAGCCACATGCGGCTCTTTGGCCCCTTGAGTGTGGCTCTTCCACAAAATACCACGGCCTGGGTGAGTCTATTTTGAAGAAGTGGCGTTAGAAGAAGTTTAAGTTTAAAAAGTTTGGCTCTCAAAAGAAATTTCAATCGTTGTATTGTTGATATTTGGCTCTGTTGACTAATGAGTTTGCTGACCACTGCCCTAGGCTGGCATCCAACATCCTGAAACCACGGATCCTGCAGGAGACATAGGAGAATGGAATCTGCTCCAAAGACACTTGGCATGGCTGTGGAAGGTCAGAAATTGAGGCCCCTGTCCTACTCTCACTTGGCTCCTGGCCTCGGCTGGGTTTTAGGGCCACAAGATGAAAAGATATATCTGGACATTGCCCATCGTGATTCTGTTCCAAGGAGTGCAGTTCATGAGGCAGCTGGTACCAATGAGAACTGCATGCATGAGCCTGGAGTATTTGTGTTCTGTGATGTCTGCCTGTTGGCCATTTGGCAAACCTAAGAGTTGGATATTTACAAACAGTTCATGTAACCATAGAGTCATATTCAAAGGGAATCTAGATTAATATCATTGTTTTATGAGAAAGCATCCTTTCTTTTACTCTCTTGTTCCTACCCACCTCAGTTCATAAAATAGGACCCTCTGTTATCAGGGAGAAATTACTGGTTCTTTCTAGCCCCTTCACTTACTCATCCCCACAGGAGAAGGTATCACTTGTCTAGTGGTGACAAGGGTCTGATTTCCATTGGCCCGTATTTCTCTATAGGGTGGGCCTACCAGTATATGTTAAAGAGTGGGTGACACATGACTGTCTTGGGTCCTCATGTATCTTGGTGGCTGTCTTCTATACTAGACAGTCATTTTCATTTATTCAGATCAGGAATTTCATTTATGAATAGTTATATTTCAGAGTTTAAAAATCAGTACCCCTTAAAACAGATCGGATTGATCGACGAATTATTGTTTCACTTGTAAAGTGATTATGGAATTTTGATAGAGATATTAAATTTAAAGAATTGAGAAACTATAAATAACTTTCTGAATTTCCAGTTTATCTTTGAAGATCTGGCAGCCTGGGGTCTACATGGCAATAATCAGCAGAAATCATAGGACTGCCACCTCTGCCTCTCCAGATGGGGCTGTGCTCAAAGTGTCCCAGAGTGTCCTCCATGCCACCCTACACATTGACAATATTTAACACTCTGGTGTATGTCTTGTGTGTCACCTCTACTAATGCCATGTGCATGCCTGATTCTCTGCAGGATTCATGTGCAAGTTTGAGTGACAGGTGACCTGCTCTTTAGTGTTTTTCAGTGCGGTGTGTAGGAAGCCAGGATATCTCCCACGGCTGGCTGGGCTAGGGCTTGCTCTGCAGAACAAGCTCGCATGTCAGGGTGCTGAGATCTAATTACAGCTCCAGCTGCTTAGCTCCGCAGAGATGTCAGACAGGAGGGGAGAACAGCACCAGAGAAAATGGGTTCTGGAGAGTGAATAGGATTTCACTAGGTAAAGAAGAAGAAGAAGAAGAAAAAACTTTCTGAAGAATTATAATTAGGGGAAAAAAAGACAATTATGAAGCACATGAAACTTCAAAAGACTATAAATATTTTGATATGCATAAAATATAGGATGTGTGGTAGAGAGATGGGAGAGATGAAGCAGTGCTCCCTGTAGTTAATGGAAATCTAGTGAAGACTGAATTTTAATTAATTTGTAATTACCTAAGTAATGTACAATTACATTTTATTTGAAAGGTCTAAAACATTACTGATAACACTTCTTTTTAAAAAAATATGTTTTTATTAATTTCAGAGAGGATGGAAGAGGGAGAGAGAGATAGAAACATCAATAATGAGAGAGAATCATTGATTATCTGCCTTCTGCATGCCCCACAGTGGGGATCAAGCCTGCCACCTGGGCATGTGCCCTGACCGGGAATCGAACTGTGACCTCCTGGTTCATAGGTTGATTGCTCAACCACTGAGCCACACTGGCTGGCCATACTTCTTTTTAATCCATCTTATCTTTATGCCCTCTTTGTCTACCTGAGCATTAGGGCTTCTCAACCTTGGTACTATTGATATTTGGGGCTGGATGATTCTTTGCTGAGAGTGGCTGTCCATTACATTGTACGATGGTAAGCAGCATCCCTGGATTCTACCCACTGAATGCCAGTAGCACCATCCTTCCTCCCAACAGTTTGATAACCAACAGTGCTCTCTGGACATTGCAAAATTGCCCCCAATTGAGAACCAGTGACCTAGTGGTAACCGGTATCATACATTTGCTATAGAAGCTCATGGACCTACTTCTACACATCTACCTATACATATATTTACCAGCAAAACCTGTTCTGTTTTTCTTTTTTACACATGTATCATTAAGTTGTGCATCAATTTATTTTATTTTCCCCATCACCATTTATCCCCTCTATACCCTCTTCCATCTTCCTTCTCCCACAATTACCACATTGCTGTCCATGTCCATGAGTTCTCTTTTTCTTCCTTTTTTGCTCAGTCCTTCCACACTTCCTCCTAACCCTCTCCACCAGAGCTGTCTGCCTGCTCATTTTTAACTTGCTTACTTCATAGACTGATGTGTTTGGGACAACTTAACATGCTGGGACATAGGAAGCTGTCAAGTTTTTGTTCTGTTTTGTTTTGTTTCTTTGTAATGGCAATATTCTGTAGTAGAGCTACATCAGTTTATTTACCCATAACATGTTATTGGACCTTTCATTTGCTGTTTGCTTTTTTGTATTTCAAACAATTTTCCAGTGAATGTTCTAACCGGTATTTCCTCATGCACACAGAAGTCTGTACCAGGAATACAAGGAAGTCTCGCTGCTGTTCATCTCCAAAATGACTAACCCATTAACTGCACTCTTTGTGCTTCGTAGAGAAATGCTCCTTTCCTATTGAAAACAACCCTAAAGGGAAATGAAAAAGGGGGGCAAGGAAGAGAAGGGCGAAGGAGAGGGTGGGAGCAAAGAAAACAAAGAAGGGTTTAGCCACTCCACTGATTGGAACCACTGTGTTGCTGAGCAATAGTTCCGAAAAGATGAGGGGATGAATAGTGCGACAGGGTATTTCACATGTCAGAAGAGATATCCTGGCACGACCGTAGGGAGCGGGAGAGAGAAGGAAGACGTTTCCAGATTTGTTTCCCAAAGCTTCTCAAGACATTGCCCTCCCCTCTTCTGATCTGTCCCACAGTCCAAACCTACCTGCCTTTAACATCCTTTATTCTAAAGAAATGTGCCCCTTTAATTCCTGCTTAAGCCAATTAACTGAGATATGTTTCATTTTTTTAGAAAAAAAATCATATACTTTCAATAGACCCATTCCTTCCTGGGCTGCTAGGCTGGCACAGAGATGGACTCCCCGTGGGATGTTAGTTCATAAGCTGCCCTTGTTCATCTCACTGCACTAGCCGGTGTGCAGTATTGAAAGCCTTCCCTGTAGCCAGAGCCTTTGGGATTAATCAGCTCTGTCCTGGGAGAAGCTGAAATTGAAGATTCCCATTTTGCATGGGTTCTTGATATGCCTGATCAGCAATCTCCCTCCCATCCTCCAAGACCTGGCTTCTCCTGGGAAGTATTGAACCCCTAGCTCTCCTGACTCGCGGACTTGATGCCTGCCCCCTCCCAAACCTCATACTTCCTCCTGCTTGGAGCTCCCCAATGGCAGAGCCTTATTTGTGTCTTACTCAAAGTTTTGTACATTACATGAATTAGATGAATGTTTGGTCAATAATATGCAACTATTTACTAATCCATTCATTATGATGAGGATGACAATACTGAGGATGATGAAAGTTACTGCTTGACTGGTTAAATTTCTGACTCTCTCTAGACTTCACTTCCCTTGTTACTAAAATAATAACATAGTGATGGCTAAAATGGATGAGGGATATCATTTTTATTCCTATATGAAAACGTAACTGCTCATTGCAACCCCCTTTGCTAAGCCTGCCATATACATCATGACAACAGACAATCCCTGGGTAGTTAAGACTTGTACTGGTAACTAAGTATAGCAACTAAGAGTAAAGGTCCAACTGCTCAAGAATTTCTTGGTATCAAGGTAAATTCCAATACTTTTGGAGCTAAAACTATAGTTGTTCTCTTAGATTGTATAATAGCAATTATAAAGTGTTATGGACCTCTGAGGAAATGTTGAGGTTCACGTATTTCAGGATTTTAATGTTTGTTTCATGTTTCCCTAATTTTAATAAAAATCACCAAATCTCAAGCTTCCTAAGTCAGGACCATATCTCTGTCATCACGTCTTCAGTGACAAGCAGAGGGGTTGCCATTTAGCGGGTGCTTCAGTAATGTGTTGCAGAGACTACAGAGACAGTATCTATATATAAAAGGCTAATATGCTAAGTGTCCATCTGGGTAATGATGTCACGTAGCAATGTCTGGCTTCCTCTCCCTAGCGACTAGCCTCCTTGGAGTTTCTTTAGCTCATGATCATGACTTGCTTTATAGCCACTTTAACCAAATGTCTGTGATGCATTTCCCTGTGCCTCATCTCATTTTATCCTTACAGACGTCCTGGAGTAGGTAGATAGGAGACTCAATGGAATCCTATTTTCTTTTCATTAGCTGGAAAACAAAGATTTAGAAAGCTTAGAAACTTGACCCGACTGAAAAGAAGTAAGAAATGATGGACCTTGAAAATGACTTCAGGTTTTCTCACTGTGCAGAATATAGTCAAACACTGCTACAGTTAAATATTTTACCCTTTGTTCTCCCTGAGTGAGCTATAATAATAATCTGCTTTGTATTAATATTTACTGCTGTGTCACTGACAGTTACCTAAAAGAGAAGTTGGGGTGCTTCACTGGGCTGGAAAAAGTTTAGCTAAATCAGAAAGCAGGTCCAATTAAGCAAGTTTATTCTATATATATATATAAAAGTTGACTCACACATACATGATACATATAGAGCTCTTGCTGGTGCCAACTGCACGTGTGTTTCGATCTGTCATTGTCGATCGTGAATTTGATTGATGCTTCTATTATAGGGAAAGGGTGAATAGTGATATTAAAATATTTCTTCTAATTAATTTCCTTTCAATGTGCATAAATCCGTGCACTGGACCACTACTTTGATATAAGAAGTGTCAAACTGATCTCTAGCCTCAGTGTAAACGTGTGAATTCAATGCTCCAGAGATTTCACCCCTAAACAAATATCAGCAACAGCGAATTGAAGTAGATCCACGGAAGGAAACTGTACCTCATAGACATGACCTGTGCCACCTAACTTATTGGAAAAGGGAATGACACATGCAGATAGACTGTCCCCCCCCCCCCCCCCCCCACTAAACAATGGCGAGGCCTTTGGGAGACCCAGTCTTCAAGGATCTTGGTGACTGACTTGCTGCAGGAGAAAGTCATGCCGTGGGAAATCAAATATACAACCTGTGGCTTTTCACAAACGGAGGGACAAAAGCAGATTATTTGTGGTGGCGACAGAGACAGTCAATTTAGTAAATATCTCCAGACTAAAACACACACACACACAAAAACTAGCCAGTCTTTGTGGTTGAGCCTTAGAGAAACTAACCTCAGAGCCATATGGCTGATGGGAATAAGGAGACTAATTTCATCTGTAAAATGATAGGCCTGGACGAGATAATAATCACTCTCATCTCTCCCAGCTCTGACCCGTGGTTTCTTAGAGAAATCCCACTGAGAGGTGTGGGATCCCAGAACGCCCAGGGCCTGGGTTGCCATGGGGGTCCTGCTGGGGGGTTTCTGATTTTTCCCTACAGCTGTGTGCATCCAGCTTTCTCCTCTTTCCACATGCTGAGCTCCTCCTCTGCTCACTCATGCTCTCCCATAGCACACACGTTACCTACACAACAAGGATGCTGACCCTGAGGGAGGCCGGCTTTCAGCCACACTCTAGTTTCTGGAACCATCACTGTCACTGGTGTGCTTCTAAAACAGAAATCGGACTTCCCTCAGTAAATCCTTTCATAGCACCCATTGCATTGGGTTGAAGTCTAAATCCTTGTCACAGCATCCAAAACTCTGGAACATGGGGTCCCAGCCAATCTCTCCAGGATCACTAGCCTTGGCTACTGCCTTCTTCCACAGGACTAGGTGGTTTTCTTTCTTCTTCTTTTTATTCTTCAGATAGACCACATCCTCTCTTGTCTGGAGCCTTTGTATATATTGCTTTCTATGCTCTTACAAGAACTAGAGTGATCTTAAATATGTAAATCAGATCACAAATGTCCCCTGCTTAAAATCTCCAATGGCCTCCCATCACACTTAGAATATAATCAAACATCTTACCATCTGCTATGAGGTTTTACAAGAGCCGGCCCTGCAGCCTTTCTTCCATTTCCTGTGTTCTTTGTGCTCCCCATTACAGCCATGTCGCCCTCATTGTGTGCCCAGAGTATGCCAAGCTTGCTCTGAAGTTAAGAACTTGGCACGAGCACTTCTCTCTGCTTGCATATTAGTGGTCCACATGGTCACATAGCTGGCTTCTCCTCTCTCAGGTTTCCACTGAAAGGGAACTTCCTTGGAGTGGTCTTCTATGACCACCAAGTCAAACAGAGCTCCTATGCACTGCACTCTGCTTCATTTTCTACATGATGGTTCACTTCCTGACATTTTGTCAATTACTCATTATTGGTCAACCAACGGAATATCGACTCTATAAGATGAAAAACCTTTTTTGTCATGTTCAATACTGTACCCCCAGTTTTTATAATAGTTTCTAGAACATATTAGGTACTCAGGATTTGTTTGTTGGATTAATGAATGAATGAATGAACAACTTTCATCATCCTTTTCCTCCCTTCATATGTCTAACTTCTATGTATCTCTAAGCTCCTCATTTAGACATCACTTCCTCCAGGAAGCCTTCCCTGCCCCTGGAAGATGAGCTAGGTGACCCTCACCTGTGTTCCCTTAGCAGTTGTTACTTTTCCAAATGAAGTACTTAGGATGCTGAACTCTCATTGCCTCTCAACTTGTCATTCTCCCCTTGACTATGTTCTCAAGGGAAAAACCTTTAACCTGTACATTGCCACATTCCCAGTGTTAAGCTTAGTTTTTAACATTTCAATAATTTTAAAACCTCAGAATAAACTCCTTATTCTTTTGCTAAAAATACAAGGTGCATACTAGGGTAGTCACTCTGGTATCTTCTGGGTTAATTCACTCAAGGACAAGAATGTGGAACTATTTTGGGTTTCTGGACCCAAGTCCAGTGTGGGGGTGGGGATTGCCAACAAAACCCTAAGCAATTCTCAGACACCAGAGCACATCTGAGAAATCAACTCAACTCTGACACTATCTATGCAGAGATAACATCAGATTCCACAGGTTAAGGGTTCATTCCTAAAAACTACCTTCCTTTAGATGCCAGTCTCAAGCCCAGGTTGTTACCTGTGTTTCTGACTGGCTGTCTATAAATCAGAGCTTCGCATAGCCTCCTCCTTAAGTTCAATTAATTTGTTACAGAGATCACCGAACGCAGAGCAACACTTTCCTTATTAGATAACTGGTTTATTACAACAAGATATGAAACAGCCAGATGGAAGAGATGCACAGAGCAAGGTTGGGGAAAGGGCACGGAGCTTCCATGCCCACTCCAGGTGAGTCACCCCAGGTCTCCACATGCTCATCAGCCTGGAAGCTCTTTGAACCGTGTCCTTTTGAGCTTTTTCTGGAGGCTTCATTACATAGGCATGATTGGTTAAATCATTGGCCATTGGCCATTAAACTCAATCTCCAGCCCCTCTCCCCTCCCAGGAGGGCAGGGGGCAAGACTGATCCAGCCCTCTAATCACATGGTTGGTTCTCCTGGCAACCAGCCCCATCCTTTGGTGCAGTCCAACAATCACCTAACGTAACAAAAGACACCTTTATGTTCTCATTTAGGAAACTCCAAGGGTTTTCAGAGCTCTGTGCCAGAAACAGGGATAAGACCAATTTATATATATATATATATATGTGTATATATATATATATATATATATATATATATATATATATTCTTATCATAAATCACAATATCCCAGGGACTATTAGCCAAGTGCCTGCTAAGTGTTGGCATTTTACTTAAAATTTCTCCTGTTATTTTCACCAAAACCCCCAGTAGGAGTAAATGGTGACTCCCGTGAATGGATGTGCGAAGTGTGGTTCAGAGAGAACAATGACTTGGCTGAACTAGAAGATAGAAGTAGTCTTTTGTCTGAACTCTGTATGTTTTCCTCTTTTTAACACTTGCCCTCAACACGGTGGGGAGCTCGCAGCAGACATACCCCCGTCATTTTGTTAACCATTAAGTTTCTCTCCTGGCCCTTCAGGTAGGAGGCCACCATCAGAGGTCTGGCTTCCTAAGTGGAGAAGCGCCAAGACTCTGGATCTAGGTGCCCTCTGAGGAGTGGAGGACGAAACCAGTATTACCTGGCTAAGCCACAGGGTTGAAACGCCCCCTTCCACGAGATGTCCCACATCTGACCCCAGCAGCGTTTTCTGGCAACAACACTATTCCGCAAATAGTTAGGTAAGAGAAGGAAATAGAGGGGCATTCATGATTGGTTGGTGATGACTTGTTTTGTTGGAAGAATGGGTACTAGGTAAAATCCCAAGAGCTCTGGTGCCAGGTTCTTTCCTCCCTGGCACTTAGGCAGCTGGCAGGATGGACAACTGATCTCCGTAGGCAGCCACCTCCAGTTGCAGCGGTAACCGCCGGGTTAGTTAGTTCCTTTTGCCCCTTGGCACCCTGCTCAGCCTTGATGACTCACCCACTACCCTCTCAGCATCCTCAGAGCTCCCTGCACTGGGGTCAAGGAGCAAGAGCAGCCAAAATTACTTGGGCGAGTGAAAGCGCCACAGGTTAGACAAAAGCTGAACTTTGGTGCCTGAACCAGTGGCTTTGTCTCTGAAAGGGTCTGTGTGGAGACCTCGGCCTCAGCGAGCACTCTCCCACACACCATTCAGAAGGGCTCTCCTCAGCTGCCATGGGGTCTAGCCTTGGGTGGTTACAAGTGGTCACCCACCCTTCCTTTTCCAGCCTTGATGGGGACAGATTTCAGAGGCCCTGAGGGAAGAGAGGGTACCCCACTGTAGGACCCAGTCTTGCATGACTTTAGGAGACTCATTTCGCTGTTATGAGCATCTGCTTACTGAGCCATTAATTGAGCAGTTCACTTATGTAGTGAGGCTGGGTGTAATCTTATCTCACGAGCCCCCTCTGGCTTTTTAATTTGTAATTTAAAGCTACACTGAGCTGCTAGAAGGCTGCCCGCAGTATATTTAGAAGAAAGTTGCAGAGCAGTCATGGAAGCATCCCACAGTTGTTCACAGACATATGTCTCCATTCTGTGTTTTGTTTTGGTAATTATCAAAATAATACAAGCAATCTTTTAAGTTTATCATCCCACTAAATGAATCAATTCATTCCAAAGGCCTCTTTGCATGCTCACTTGATATAAGACATTTGGGATACAGAAATGAATCAAACAGGGGTGTTGTCCTGGAGGAGTCTAGTCTAGGGAGTCTATGGGGACTTATGATTTACTGTAGAAAGGTTTTTACAAAGTAATTGATCTGCACTGAGGCCGGATTGCTCCCATGTCTGATAAATAGAAAGGACATTGACAACCCTTTTCTTATGACAAGGACTATATTGTTCATGTTCTCTCTAGGACCACATCGTCTCTTTAGTGCTTCCAATGAACTTGCCCTTCCTGAACTCCTATCCAACCTTGAGTTGTGCCAATAAATTAGGACTTAATCATACACCATCGTCTTCCCCTATTTTCAACGCTCACACACCCTATTGTCTCCTTAGCTCACTCAGTCTGGCTCTGCCCCCTCCACATCACTGAAAATTTTCATTGCTTCATTACACACACACACACACACACACAGGCAAAAACACACATTTGCAACAATGTCAAGACATGGATGGCTTGCTGAAATCCACCTGATGGTGCCTCCTGGATGTTGTAGACTACACAGTAGGTTCTTTAAGGCCTTGCATGTGAACTGTCATTTTCTGGTCCCTGTTAATATTGGCAGTCTCGCCTCTACTTTGCTGTCTCAGGATTATTTATGTTCCCTTATTGTGTCTTTCTCACCATCATACCTTTATTCATGCTGCTCTCCCTGCCTAGAATGAAAATCCTCCTCTTTTCCTACGCATCTAGAAAATTCCTACTCATCCCCCCACTCCCAGCAAACAGCTTTCTTTTAAAAAAATATTTTTATTGATTTCAGAGAGGAAAGGAGAGGGATATATATAATTTATCAATGATGAGAGAGAATCATTGATCAGCTGCATTCCCCCTACTGGGGAATCAAGCCTGCAACCTGGGCATGTGCCCTTGACCAGAATCAAACCATTAAGACCCTTCAGTCCGCAGGCTGACACTCTATCTACTGAGCCGAGCCAGTTAGGGCATCAGCAAACACCTTTCTGTCTTGATCCCCCACCACCCCCCATTTTTTTATTTAGTTATTCTCTATTCCCTCTTTGTGAATTTCCCTTTGGGGACTGAACCTCCCCTATTGTGGGCAGAGATGTCTCACTGGGTCCTTCATCTCACCTGTTGGGTACAGTCACAGAATGCACATTGAGCTAATTTAGGTCAACTGGACTCTCTCCAGGTGAATGCACGAAAACACATGGGTGTTTTGTTTCCAGCAGTGGTTCTGGGTCCAGACATCTGACAATCCCAGCCAACAATACCATCTAGAGCTGCCTGGCTCCCATCTATCCCATTTTCCTTCTTTAGCCTCCTTCCTTGACCTCAGAATTTAATCTTTCACTCCAGACATATGCTTTTTTAGATTAAGTCATCCAAAATTTGTCTGTGTTCCTTTTAAGGAAAACACTCAACAATAACAAGACTCCAAGAAGCAGTGACCTTCCTGCACAGTTCACAGGCTTCCTCCTTTGTCCTTGCTTGGCCTCTGGTTGCTCTAATAGATTCCTCTCTTATGGCATAATTACTGACCTCTCCTGCCCTTATATGCTCCCTGGTGGTAGAGATCATACCTCATTCAAAGCTGTCTCCCTAGAGCCTACGACGGCTTTATCTGGCATATTGCTAGGGTCCAGACCAAGTTCATTCAAGGGTGAACGAAGTATCAGAACTCATGTACATTCAGACCTAGTGTACTTGCTCTAAGTATTGACAGAAATGATGGTGACTTGACAGGGTAGTTTTCTTTTCAATGGAGTTAAAGTTTTGTATAATTGTCCTTCTAAAATATTTTATAACATTACACTTAGAGATATGATATCCTCCGTATCCATCAGGTCCCAGTCTGGAAAATGGAAAGCACAGAATGAATTTCAAATAGAGGGGGCTTAATATAGGAAGTTGATTACACAAGTGTTAGAAAGCTGGGCTAGCAAATAGGGGATGCTAAGTAATCCAGACATTAGTGACTATAGAAAGTAGCTACTATCCCTCAGGCAGGGAGAACAAAAATGGAAAGGTAGTAAAGGTAGAACTAGGATCATTTAGGATAAGAATTCTGCATGGCCAATTCTCACGTGTGTGTGTGTGTGTGTGTGTGTGTGTGTGTGTGTGTGTGTGTGTGTTTCAACCTTTCAACCTAGGGGGCCAGCTAGAACAGGTACCTCTAAGGAGGCATGTCCCAGTGAGTACTGGGAGCACTAAAGGAAGCTGGCGGCTGGAACCACAGCTGTCTTGCTTCTGCAAGGAGTATGCCAGGATCTGGAACAGGAAGAGTCTTTTTCATGTTGCCACCTTCTAGTCTCCTGTCAGTTCCTCCTGTTGAGGGACTCTCATGGGAAGCAAGCCAGCAAAGAGTCTGGAAATGCAGTTTGCAAGTGCCCAGTTCTAGCATCATAAGAGAACAGAGGGGAGTAGAGAGCCTTGAGGCTGAGAGACACTGGTAAAGAGCTGACATAACTCGGCTGGTAAAGCAGGCTAAGTAGAGTTGGCCTCTGAAGAAATGTGGTGAAATATAGTCTCCCTCTTTTGTAACCCAGTTCCATCAGGATTCCCAATAATTCTCAAGTAAGAAATTGCCATTAGGGACAGGACCTCTGGAAAAATCCAGTGCCAATAGGAAAAGTGGCTCCAAAGTCAGAGCATTCCTGTGAGCCCGGACACATGGACCCCATGATTTATTTTAGCTTTTTCTTATTTTTGCCTCCTTCTGTAGTTCCTGGTTCCAAGAACATCTTCTGGGCCAGATGCCCCCATGGCTCTGATACTTGGAAACGTAGCCATTTACTACAAAGCTTGCCACTCCTCAGACCACCCTGCCAAAACCTTGCTGTGTGCGGCCACATCCTGTCCCTCCACGTGTCACTGCCTCTCTCCTTGGGAAGACAACGCCATATCTGGACACATCCCATCTTCAAACTCAATTTTTCTTCTTCATTTTCCATTGCTTTTGCTCCTCCCTTATTTCTGATGGTGAGTGGGAGTCCCTGAATTCCCTTCTAACACTGTTCTGCTCTTCTCCTAGGACCCTATTATGTAAAGAGAACCCTGTTACAATAGTGACAGTGACATTTTGGCAACTAAAGCTTCATACAGCCACATTTTTTTTTCCATTTGCTGCATCACTGACCACGGTTAGGAGGGGAAGCAGGCTTTTTGGATTCAAGTACTTACGTTTAAATCCTGACTCTAACTTGAAAAACTTTAGCTATTTAATTATCTGAGAGTTAGTTTCCTGTACTTTAAAAGAGGACTAATATCTACTTCTTAAGGTTTCCAATAATATTAAAAGACAGAAGCTGAAGATTATTATGCTAAGCAAAATAAGCCAGTCAGAGAAAGACAAATATAACATGATCTCATTTATATGTGGAATCTAATGAACAAAATAAGCTGATGAATAAAATAGGACCTTAGACATGGAAGCATGAGACAGACTGCCAGATTTCAGAGGGAAGGTGGGAAGGAGGGCGGGAAGAGATTAATCATAGAACTCATATGCATATATGCATAGCCCATGGACACAGACAATAGACAGGTGAAGGCCTGGGGAAGGTGGAAGCCAGATGGAGGGGGACAAAGGTTTTTTTAAAAATATTTTTAAAAAAGAATGTCAAAACCAGAAAGAGTTAAAAAAAAAAGATCTTGTAAAAATGGATTTCAACTTCGTATATAAGAAGCTCTTACTTAAGGAGTGACAGGCAAAGAGTTTCAGGAAAATGCAAGCTCCATGGAGATTCATCTTTGGCAATTCTTTTGTTTTTCCCATAAATCAATTTAGAAAAGATATATTTAAGTCCATGCTAGAGGCTGAGCTGTGCCTGTTACTTTATTTCCCTTTTTTCCACTCACATAGAACACAACTTGCTGCTGTTTGCTACAAACAGGCAAGATTTCACCCATGGATCAACTGCAATTTTACATACGGGAGATGCCAGGATCTCCATGGATTTACTCCTTGAGAAGCAGCGAGTCTAGAGCAGGATCATTGCTGTGGTTAAGGAGTTAACATTTTGGTTGAGGAGACAGATGCATGGAGATCAGGATACCAATATGATCAACATAATGATAAGCACAGGCAAGTGCTGGACCCTCAAGGTAGGGTCTGTAAGGCTTCGGGGGGTACTTTCTAGCACACACACAGCATTAGAAAGGTATGACTAAGCTGAGTCTTAAAGGATGAGAAGGAGTGAGCCATGTGGAGGCAGAGCAGTCAGGTGGAGAAACACAGAGATGAGAAACACTGTGGTACATGAGGGAGACCACAAACAATTTGGGATCCTGGAAGCTATTGAGTGGGTTTGGAGAAAGAAGCAGAGCGAAGAGCTGAGGAGGTGAGGCAGGACCAGAAGGAATAGGGTCTTGTGTGCTCAGCCAAGAAACTCACAATCTCTGCTGTAGGTGATGTGGATATGTGATGGGGCTCTGAGCAGGAGAGGGACACTGTCAAGTTTTGTTTAATCTGTCCCAGTGGCTGCATTAAGGAGGGAACAAGATGACAGGAGAGAGACCAGATGGGAGGTGTTAGCAATACTACAGGCAGGTATGAGAGGACTATTAGGAGGTGCCAAGGAGAGTTTGGAAATAGGATCTAGGGAGTGGGTGACTGACTGAAACAGGAGATGAGACATCCCAGACGTCCAACTATGATGACTGGTGGACTTTGCTGCCAGTCACAAAACAGAAAACACAGGAGGAGTTGTCACTTTGGGGGAAGGCAATATACTCAACTTTAGAATCAATGACCTTGAGGTTCCTTGAGGATGCAAAAACTCATCCTCTCAGTTGAACCAATTATCAGGGGTTTGACTTTGGGTAAATGCTTTAATCCTGAGAACCTCAACTTCCTCATTTCATTTAAGAAAGGGAGACTAACAAGTAGTTTTCAAGAAAAAATTAATTTGCCCAAGGAACTCTAATTCTTTTCATCAGTACCTTCTTTACATTATGTATGAGAAAAGGAACAAACTTCTGTTCACAGAATTGACAAATGCTCCTTTCTGAGCCAAGGTTCTGCTTCTGTTGGTCAACTCAAGCCTTGGAAAATCCTCACCCCAGAGCACTGGCCCTTGGGCTTCAGATGCCCTTGTGTGATGTTCTTTCCACTCAGTTTCAGTATCAAAGTGAGAAATTACAATGTGAAAGTCCCAGAAGTGGAGATATTCCTGTAGTCTTGAGAAATAAAGGTAATCAAGAAAGCCTTTTGAAATTTGTAAAAACTTCTGAAATTATCTTTATTTTATGTTTATTTCTCCCATATCATATTTCCTAAGATTTACAAGTTCATGTCACCCTTACATACTGTGTCTTTTTCTGTCAAAATGATGACATGCAATTTTTTCATCTTGGTAAAAGCCATCTGTTTTGGACCCGAAGATCATTTTTCCCCAATGTCGGGACAGAAAGAGGACAGAACCCTCAGGCCGCAGTTACTACAGTGAAGCTGTGAAGTAAACAGTCTCGTTCTCCTGACCACATGTGCTCCCGGAACAAAAGTGATCTTGGTGTGACGGGTCCAATTTCTGCTCTGAACTGTGAACTAGCATATTTTCAACTTGGCGTCTGAGGTTTATGAGGGGAGCTTTCTTGTCTTTCCCTAATAAAATGCAGATGGCTCTCCTTTCCAAGCTCCTGGGAGCTGCGTTTAAATATGAATCTCATTTTCTCCGAGGATAAGGATAGGTTTGTGATTGAATAAGTTGCAAGGTGCATCATCCCTATTCCTCATTGCAATACAATTTCAAAAGGGCTTAACCTGTAGTGAGTGTGCATTAAATGTGCAAGGGATGAGTGTCTGAGGAGACATCAGCACCAGCTGAGAATGTGAAGTCTGGGTTTCAATTCTGGCATCGCACCACTCTCTGGAATGAGAGTGAGGACTGGGTGCCAGTTTAGAATAAAGATCTTTAACTCAACTGGATCAGGATTTGGATCCTGGCTCCGCACCTTCCTTGCTACGTGTGGGGAGGATTTGGGTCAAATTTCACCAACTTTGTAACTCAATAAGGTACAGTGGTTGAGCAAGAGGATTTTGGGTTGGGATCCTGATCCTGTCACTTATTCTGTAGAGGACCTCAGCAATTTACTCAAACACCTTGATTTCCTTGTCTGTAAAATAGAGAAAATAATTGTACCTATTTCATACATTTGTGGCGAGGATATACTAGTTAATATATGCAAAGCACTTAGAGTAGAGCTTGGCATATGGTAAGCACTCTGTGTCAACTATCATTCTATTATGTTAAGTAGACTACCTCTGGTTGTACTATTCTGACCCTAAGAATGTACAGTTTTGTCCCCAGGGGAGTTCCATAGCATTCAACATCGTGGGGGTGGCATTAGGACGGTCATTTAACCTCAGCGACTTTGGGTTTCACTTTTCACACGCCAATGAGATGAGGCTCCAAATCCCTCCTCTCTCTCCATACACAGTGTAGGTTTTGGTGAGACTCAAATAAGACCACAAATGTGAAAACACTTAGCTAACTCTCAAGTGCTCCATAAATGTGAGTTTATTAGTTGGAACTCTTTCCCTTACAAGTGACAAAAACCCAACTCCAATCAGTGTTTGCAAAAAAAAAAAAAAAAAAAAAAAAAGAAAAGAAAATGGGGGGGTGGGTATTGGTTCTTGCAACTGGATTCTGGGGTAGCTCACAGTCCCAAAGGAAAAACGTTAAGAACCAAATCTTTGGGAACCCAGACTGATGCTCACTGTAATTTGAATGTACAGCTTATACCTGCATGTCATCTCTGGTGGTTGCTTTCATACCCTCTCCACATAGGTCTTGGAAATATTGACATTTGGGCTGGAAAATTTGTTGTGGGGGACTGTCCTGTGCCTAGTAGGATGTTTACGGCATCCCTGGCCTCTAACCAGTAGATGCCAGTTAAGCACCCACCCCGACCCTCCTCCACACTGTGACAATCAAAACTGTCTCCAGACATTGTCGAATGTTCCCTGGGGAACAAAGCCTCCCACCACATCCCCAGTTTAGAAGAACCATGCCAATGGAACTCAGCTAATAGTAATTCATACCTCTCTATTCTTCACCCTTAGTTCCACAGGATGGAGAGAATGCTGGCTTGGCTGGTTATACAATGTTAGAGCCTCCTCTAACCCATCTATAAACATCCCATCACATGGAAGCTTCCACCACTGGGGCACTGAAGTCATACTGTTGCAGATGCTGCAAGATATATGGCTCAAGATATTTTGGGGTCTAGTCCCTCCTCTGTCACTGACTTATGATGTTTGGCTAGGCATCTCTTTTCTCTCCAGGACTTGGCTTTCCATATTGGCAAAATGAGATGTCCAATAATTTTCATGTTACTCTAATATTGTATGATCGTATTTGAACTATGAAATGGGAAATCACCATAAAGAATTCCCTTACTGAATAATTTGTGACTGAGACCTTAAATTTCCCACTGACAAGCATCTCTTCTGTGTCCTGGAAGTTAAGCCTGTATTGTGTTCCTTGGGATATCCAGGGGGTCTGGGTGAAAGTGCGGACCAAACTAGGTCAGAAACTTTGCTGCTACTTGCTGTTTTGTTTTGGGGTATCTCTAAAGATTCCATCTTCTGCATAGAAAATTAGTACCAGTGGGAAATCATTCAGTGAGGATGAAGCATAATGTTTGCAAAGAAACAAATTAGGAGATTGTGTGTGGCCTTGTATGCCAGAGGAATGGGCACAATTCTGTTACCCAAAGTGTGGGTGGTAGAATGCATAATAATTCAAGTATCTATATAACTGAATTATTTTCCACCTTTCTGTCTGAAGTTTAGATAGATGATAGAGTGAAAGTAGCAAGATGCAATTTGGAGCAGACAGCAGCTTGTTGCCTCTTTATTTTTCCCACTGAAATTACATGGCACAAAATATTTACTTTATCTATAAAACAAAATGAAATACTAAAGCTCAAAAGGGTGCAGTTACAAGCAGTGACTATACTGTGAGCTCATGGCCCAGTCTAGAAGCAGAGCCAGCTCAGTGATGTTTCTACCATATCATCCTCAGGGCAAAGGCCCTATGGAAAAAAAATGTGTAGAAATCCCCCTCCCCCAATATTAGAATTCAGTAAAGGAAGTCATGTTGATGCTGGTTTTTCCATCTTCCTCTCCTCAGCTTTCCATTCTTGGGTGGAGTTTTCACAAAGATTTCAGTCTTACTCTTACCACTTGTTCCTAGCTAGAGGCATATCAGAGCTAGCACTGAGCTCAGAACAGCTCTTTGAGCAAAATCTTGTACTTCTACCCCCTTTCTACCAGGGCGAAAAAAAAAAGCAAAAGGAAGGAATAAAGGCATCAGTTGTGCTTTCAAAATGACCTTTCTGGCAGATTGAGACTAGTATATATATAGTTTTTGAACACTTACTGTTTTCTAGTGTCTAGTTACTTTATTAGATCTCCGTGGCTGCCCTAACTAATGATCGTGCACTTGGTGGTGCACACCACAGAAAGGTATCCTCTCACATTTCTGGAGGACTGAAGTGTGACATCCAGCTGTCAGCAGGGCCATGCTCCCTTCATGGCTGGAAGGAGATTTTGTCCCTTGTTTCTGCTGGCTTCTGCTGGCTCCAGGCATTGGCTCATGGGCAGATCATTGCAATCTCTACCTCTGTGGTCCCTGTTCCTCCTCTTCCCCCTGTGTCTCTTATAAGGACATTTGACCCTGAATTTAGGACCCAGCTGGATAACCTCAGGTGATCTCCTCTCAGCATCCTTAACTTAATCACATCTGCAGACTCTTTTTCCAAAGAAGGTCACATTCACAGACTCTGGGTATTAAGACATGGATATGTTTTAGGGGCTCCATCATTTAGCCCACTACATCTAGAAACTGTGCTCATCTTCTTCATACAGTGTTTCATGGACTTTCTACAGGTCTCTGAGTTATGGATGAACACTCCCATTTTACAGATGAGGTAGATAAATAGCAGTGAATTTGTAAAAGGACACAGTTAGAGAGTGGCAGATTCTCATATAGTATTTTTTTTTTGAGTCTATATTCTACCCTAGAACTTCGAATTGTTCTCCCAAGAGCTCAGTTACATTGGCTTTTGTTGTTAATAAATTTATTTTAGGTCAAGGTCATGCAGAATAGGAAGCAGTGTCTATAGAGGATACCTTTGAGTGGTGGGGGAATGTTCATTCTCTATTTGACACAATTGTTACTTTCTTGCTGATTTAAAGGCATCTTGATTCAAGTCTTCAGTTCTGGCCCTGTCTCTGGGTAGCTGTGAATGAATTTTAACAAGTCTGCTTTACCTCCTGTGTCTCAGATTTTCCAACTGAAATGAGCAAGTTGGACTTTGTGCTCTCAGTTTATAAATCAAACCTCCCGTCAACATCAACCCTCCAGGACATAGTTTTTGAAGAAATGATGCCATCTTTACAACTATAACTGCCGCTGAGACTACTCAAACCTTTCCCACCACGGCTCAGCTGGTGACACAGGACCAAGTCCCAGGAAGCTCTGCTGCACGCCAGTGACTTCTGCCCTGAAGTACTCTTCTCCTGCCCAGGCTGTATTCCTGCTCAGCCTTGAAAACCCATCTTGGAGAGCCCTCCCGGCCTGCTCTTCTTGGCAGAGTCAACTATTCATCCCTCTTTCGTCCTAAACACCTTCTTGGCAGAGTCAACTATTCATCCCTCTTTCGTCCTAAACACCTTCTTGGCAGAGTCAACTATTCATCCCTCTCTCTTCCTAAAACACCTTACCTTGTGCACACTTGAATAAGACTTATCTTTATGTGTAATTATTATTTTCCTTGGCTCACTCCTCTAAAGTGTGAGTAAAAAAATTCAAAGACCTTCTTTGAGAAAGTGTGAGGCCAGGGAATCCGCAATATCACTTATTTCTTGACATCTGATTAGTAAAATGCCAGAGCCCTTGGAGGGAGACAGCCTGTGTTAGTGAGACAGAAACCCATTTTAAAAAGAAGACTAGAGTGTTGATTCTTTGCAAGATAATTAACTCCTTTGTTTCATTTCTCATTTTCCTCCTTTCCTTTCCATTCAACTCCTTTTCTTTTTTTTTCAAAAACACACCCTGAGCTCCTAGTTGTCAGATGCTTCTGGTTTTAAGGAGAAAAGGATGAATAAGCTACTGCCCTGCAGACAAATAGCTCATGGTCTCATGGCAACATAGTCAAGGAAACAAAGAATCACAGCACACCATATTATCTTGCATCATTTCCTATATAATGTATACTGTACAGATAGGACATCATTTTATTATATATGTTGTGTGTCACTTTATACTATGCACCATACTGCATACCACAAGGGAGATGTACTAAATGCTTTAGTCATTTTCTTCTTGGCTGCAGGGGAGGTGATACAGAAAAAAGTGCTGGAAAGTGAATGTGTGTTCATCAGACAGGGGAGGGATTTAGAATGGAGGGTTCTCTAAAGCTCAGAGCCTGTGAGCATGAACAGTAGATAACAATCCAACAGAATATTCTGGGTCACTTTTTTGAAGGAAGTGTTATTGGTGGGCCTCCCTAGGTGTACCAATGCCCATTGTCGAGCCTAGATGTCCTCCTATTACACATGGCAGCAAGCTGAGCCAGCATCACCTTCCCACAGTCCAGAACCCCATCCAAACCAGACTGTAGGACACTAGCAAGCAGAGACTGAGCACGTCACCGTTCCCACTGAGCACTCAGACCTTCCTCATCAGCCTTCCTCCCAGGGCCTTTGGACTCCAGAGAAATCATGAGTATTTCCACTGCTAACAACTCAATCTGCAAAGCATTCAGCAAACTTCTTAACTCTCCTTTTTTCTCTATAATCTGATGTTGCAAATAAAAACGAATTCTAAAATGGGGGTTATTAGGGAAAGGGCTAAGTTATTAATTGCTCTATTTTAATACCACAAATAGCCATTAATGTTTAGGTCACGAAAGTAGAAATTATGAACCATTTTATCTTGATATCCTGGTGTCTCTAAAAGTGCTTGGTATAAATGAGGTAACCCATGAATGAGAATTACATGGAGCAGATTTGAAGGACTGAATAAGATGGGCATTATAGATTCCCTTCCTACATGAGAAATTGGATCAGAATTTAATTGTGAAGGGAGCTGACAGCTCCTTTGTTGTGTGCCAATTAGCTGAAGAGCTAGTACTGCTGTCAGTGCTAAACACTCATGCTATCCTGCGGGAGTAATTTTGGTGGTTACTTACTTTAATAGAAGTCCATGAACAGGGCCCTCCTCGCCTCCATTCCATCCTTCTCCATGCTGCTGGCTGCGAGAGCTTTCTGAAATAGAGATTGGATTATCTGTCTAAAACCCTTCTGTTTGTTTGCACACCATTGTATGTTTGGGTCTACAGTCTCTTCTCTCACACTCAACCACTCATGCCCTACACTAGAGCTGCTGTGGGGTTCCTCAAAGAGCCTTGTGCTCTCTCCATCCTCCCCATCTGTACCTGCTGTACCACTTCCCAGGAAGACATCTTTCTACCACTCCTCCATTCAGTTAACTGGCATTTCAAAGCCCAGCTGAGACTGTAGTACCTTCTCTGAAGGCTCTTGGTTGATTAGGGACTCACTTTTCTCTTTCCCACAGCAAGTTATATTACTTATGACACTAAAGACAACGTTTGTTTGTCTCTTTCTCCAACTCAGCTCTGAGCTCCATGGGGATGGAGACCATGCCCTGCTTCTCGTTATGTTCTTGGTTCTACTCCCAGCATCTATCAGTTGCTCAACTATTGAAGGAAGGAAGGAAGGGAGGGAGGGAGGAAGGAAGGAAGGAAGGAAGGAAGGAAGGAAGGAAGGAAGGAAGGAAGGAAGGAAGGAAGGAAGGAAGCGAGGGAGCGAGGGTGGGAGGGAGGGAGGGAGGGAGGGAGGAAGGAAGACTAGCGGGTAGAGTGGTACAGTCAACCAAATGGCAGCAGGAGACCTTCATGGTCCCATGGTCAAGCTCAGCCTGAACTGTTTTATTATAAGCTCTTCAGGAAGAATCTGCAACAGCTGCCCACTATCTGGCTTTGGAGGACCAGGGATATATGGCCACTCAGCTCCTCCATAAACAGTGCTGGGGAACTAGGAGAACTTCACTGCTCACCCTGGAAGCAGGGCTTGCTTTTGTTTGTTGTGTCTCTGCTGCCATGGCTCCCAGATGACACCCCATCTGCACAAGTGCTGCTACAAACAAACATGGAGCTGCCAGGCAGGTTTTCTCAAACCCAAGAGCCTCAGCAAAGCAGCAGCTGACACAGGCTAAGAGCAGGCTCCAGACGGGAAAAGGAATGCGGATTTGTCTTGATCTGCCCCATCGGAAGGGGAATGATAAAGAGGGAGTCATAAATGACTGGCAGCCACTCAAATATTTGGCACCAAAGGTCTCTTCCAAAGAGTCATTTTCCAAGATGGGTCTGTGCCCCTGCAAATGAGCTCACGTTCACAAGAACACTCTGCCGGCCTTTTCTTTTTCTATTTTCTAACTTTCCCTTTTCTTTAAAAAATTTCCCTGGTCTTTTAGTACAAAGTATTAGTAGAAAGGTCAGGTCTCAGGCATCAGGTAAAAACAAACAAACAAACAAAAAACAAAACCCCACAAAAGGAAGTGAAGCCAATGTCCTCCGGAGAGAAGGCAGGTCTGCCTGAAGGAGAGGCAGCCCCTTAGCCCCACCTCCCTGCTCCAGGCTGTGGCTGGTCTGGAAGCCATGGATGCAGAGCCCATTGAGTTTTTCCTACCGATGCCATATTGAGCTGACCCCAGAAATTGGGACCATCATTTCCCCTAAAGGCTTTCCTTCTCCATGTCTATTCCCCGGCGCAGGGGGGTGTGTGTGGGGGGGGAGAATGACACTTAGATGCTCTTTGGCAGCTTTTCTTTCTACTTCATGAAGTAACTTACTGCTGACATCAGAGACCCCAGAGTCTCCACTACCTTCCTCTCATGCTCCTGACACTTCATTTTCTCATTTCTCCAGTGTCAGCCTCCATGTGTCCCATAGCCCTTCCGCTTGCAGGGATCACTTTGTGATGATTGAGATCTACACTGGCTCAAAGCCCCATTCCACAGATGGAGGGATCCCAAGTGTCCTCCGATGACCTACAGGGATTCAGGCAGGTGAGCTTTTGTTTTACATTGACACCTCTGGCCCTGGCTTTGTGCCTCTCACATTGTCCATCTCTTTGGATCTCCCCATCAGCCACTCCTACCTTCTGCCATTCATCAATGCTTAGGAAACAGCTCCTTTTAATTCATCCCCCCCACCCCAGACTCACCCATGGGAGTTGTGGGTAGCAGGTTTTTATGGACAATCCATACAAAGAGTGTGTATGTGTGGATAAGGGTGCAATTTTGCAGCTCCAGATGGATGTAATTCCGATGCAGAATTCTGTCTTACCATTCCTCTTCCTCCCTCCTCCTCTCTAGTGCTGTACAACTATCTCTCCAATAGATATTCTGGTTTATTTACTGGGTAGAACAGTTTAGCCATTTTATCCTAGCCCTGACCAGTGCTACTTTTTAATAACATACTACCCACAAGAGATTTTGCTACTTAAAAGCTGTCCTCTCCCCTAAGTGCAATTGAATCACCAGTTCTTAACCTAACAACTTAGGTACTGTACGTTCACTCAATAGATACACAGCAGCTATCACTGTGAGATGTCCTAATCCCACTGACTACAGTGCTGAAAAAGAAAAGATTCTTATTTCCCTCTCATAGTATAATGATTTACATAGCAATCCCTCCCAAGTCTTGAGGGCAGGGGCCACTTTCATCAAATTCTCTATCTCTGGCTTCTAGTATGATGCCCAAGGATTCACTAACAATGGATATCTTTGGGCACTAAATATCTTGTGGCCAAATGGTCTCAGGTATTATTATCACACACATTTTATAGGTGGGAAACAGAGACTCAGCAATGTCATGTAATAAGGCCTTAATCACACAGTAAATTGCAGAGCCAAGTCTGGAAACAACTAAATGTTCAGACACCAAGCTTCACATTTTCCCTCTGTAGCATGTTGGTGGAATGTTTTATGTAAACAGTATTTTTTTCGGATTTTACTTACATGTAAAGCATGTGCTTCTTTCATACTGGTGACCCAGCCCTATGGGTTGGTCTCCCACTGGTCTCTTATACCTGTGCAGGGATGGGGGGTGGGCAAGGATGGAGGGAGGGACACGTGCAGCCTCCACCCTTGGCCCCCACTCGGCATCAGATGCTCTGACAGTGTCCGCAGCTGGCTGCTGAAGACAGCTCTGTGGGTCAGGCTGGAAGAGTCCCCGAGCTCTTTCTTGCGTAACTGGATCTTGATGGTACAGCCTTGGTCATAGCAGCAGAAAATTGCCATCTTAGAGAAGGGAAGATTGAAGTAGAAATATTGTGCAGTGTATTAGTTTTCCATTGTTATGTGATCAAGTTGCCATAAATTTCTCAGCTAAAAAATAGGACACAGATCTTATCTCCTAGTTTCTGTAGGTCAGGAGTGCTGGCATTGCTTAACTGGGTCCCAGAAAGCTGCAATCAGTGTTGTCTGGGCTGTGTTGATGCCTGGGGACTTGACGGAGGAGGAGTTCTCTTCCAAGCTCATTCAGGTTGTTGGCAGAATTAATTTCCTTGTGAAATTCATTCCCGTTTCAGTGGCTGTCAGCAGATGCAAATTTCCTCTCTCTGGATTAATTTCCATTTTCATTTTAATAAAAAACTATATAAAAAATATCCCTGCCCTAGCTGGTTTGGCTCAGTGGATAAAGCGTCAGCCTGCAGACTGAGTGGTCCCCGGGTTTGATTCCAGGCAAGGACATATGCCTGGTTGAAGGCCCCCAGTAGGGGGCGTGGAGGAGGCAGCCAATCAATGATTCTCATCATTGATGTTTCTATCTCTCCCTCTCCCTTCCTCTCTGAATCGATAAAAATATATTTTAAAAAATAGTCCTGAAGTGAAAGAACTAAAATTCACTCAAAAATCACATGGGCATTGACAATGAAACATAGACTTGACTATTAAATTCAACTAAATGATAGAAATGCCAGAAATTTATCCTGTGGAAATAGTGATCAAAATAGGATTAAAGTGACTTGACAAGTTTTTCTTTAGTGTGTGGGTCTAGCAGTTGCACCGACAGCAGGAGAGGGTTGCTTGAGCTCAATTAGAAATTCCCAGGTCTTTAGTTGGCACGATTTTACCATGTCACTTATTCCACCCGCTGTACCCTCCTCTCCTTCCACCCCTATAGCTCTTCTCTTGCCACCATTTAGGGGCTACTACTACTGCTTAGATGTCATTCACTAAGTTCCTAGTCTAACCTGGATTAATTATTTGAGAAGCACTGGAGACTCAGCTAGGAGTTGGATCCCATCATTCCAACTCCTAAAGGCTCAGTTCAGCTCAATACAAGTTGACTTGGTATTGAATGTATCACAGTTCCAATTACTAAAACTTGAGATAATTTTGAAGTTGAAAAATGTGTCATTTAAGTAGTTATCAATAGTTTATACTTTTCTGGGGGAGAGATGTGGACTTGCTTTAGGAGGAGGCGATGGTGCCTTTTGTTTGAAGAAGGACCTCATTGAAAGGTTCTTTCAGTCCTACAGGTCAGGGATTGACTAACTTTCTCTAAAAAGGGCCAGGTGGTAAACATTAGGTTTGCTGGCCAGGTGGTCTTTGTCACAACTACTCAATGCTGCCATTACAGCACAAAAGAGCCCTAGACAATATGTAAACCAGTGAGCATGGCTGTATGCCAATGAACTTTATTTATGGGCCCTGAAATTTGAATTTTATATTATTTTCATGGGTCATAAAACATCATTTTTCTTTAAAAAAAATGTTAAGGCCCATTGCAGCTCCATGGAGGACAGCTGGGCTCAGCCGAGCTATGGTTTCAGTGACCTCATGGGCAGGTGAGGAGGCCACACCGAGAAGATGAGGAAGGGTAGCAGCTGCCATTTGGGTGAAATCATCTGAGTAGAGAAAGGGGTGACCTGCAGGAGAGCAGATGGTGTGGAGACAAATGACTAGTTTACATAAAAGCTAACAACCTGACAGATTTGCAGAACATTTTCAAGTTTCCTGGAGATTCCCAGAGATACCTGGTGGAGTATGGTAAAAGAATTAATTTTTTATACATGAGAAGCTTGGGGGATAATGACCTTATCATTTGGAAATACAAAGAAGTGCAGCGCTTTTGGTAGGGTCTTCCCTGTGAGGCCTGACATGTATGTTTTCATAAACATTCATGGTTGCCAAGCAACATCTATATCCTTCCTTTTCCTTTTTATTAAAAAAAAACTTTTAAACTTTTTATTTGGAAATAATTGTAAGTCTTCAGAAAAGTTGCAAAACAGTACAAAGCACTCCCATATTTACATCACCCAAATTCCTCAATTAGCATTTTTATATATTTGTCTTACTTAGCCTTTTTACATACACACCCATACACACTACATGCCCATTCATACACACCATTATTTCTGAACCATTTGCTAATAATTTGCATCAGTTTGTATTTCTTAAAAACGAATATATTCTCCTACATAATGACAGTATGGCCATCAAGATCAGGAAGTCAGCCCCGAGCTAATATTGCTTTCTAATACATGTACCCAAGTACAATTTCTTAGATGGCTGAAGAATGACCTTTTATGTTCTGGATCCAATTCAGAACATATGTCCACTAAGTTGGCATGTATTTTTATTTTCCTTCAATTTGAGACAATTCCTCAGTATTTCGCAATCATTCATAACTTTAACATTTTTGAACAAGAGGCCAGTTACTTTATAGAACATCCCTCAGTTTGAGTTTATATGTTTGCTCGTGATTTAAGAACTTTCAGCAGTGATAGGTGCCAAATAGCCATCTCATGGCATCATATTGTTGGTACCAAATGCTAATTTATCTCATCACTGGTGACATTAACCTTTACCATTAGGCTACACGTGTCTATAAGGTTTCTCTATGTAAGGTTTATTAGTAAGTATTCTGTAGTCATCAATTAATGATTAATAAACAAATATTTTTGTGGATCCATCCTTTAAGTCTTCTACTCTAAGTGGAAAATTTCCTTCTTCCTATTTATATCATTATAAATAAATGGATTTCTATTTTATGCTAAGGATTACAATTTATAAGTGTCATTTATTTTGATACACAAATTGTCCTAGACTCAACCAGTGGAGCCCCTTCAAACTGGCTCCAGTGATGTTTTGACTGGTCTCCATCATTCTGTCAGCAATTCCTTGCTTCATGATACAAGATGTTCCAGACCTATTTTGAATGTTTCCTTCTCCAGAACTGGATAAGCCATTACTCTGAGGCTTCTAGTTTCTTTAGTGGAGAATAATACACAGAAACAAAGAAGTAGACATGCTAGACATGCTCATTGCGACAGGGATGCCAATGCTTCCAGGTCCTTTTAATGGACAGAGGTAGAACACACACACACACACACACACACACACACACACACACACACACACACGTCTGTCTGTCTGTCTGTCTATCTATCTATCTATCTATCTATCTATCCATCCATCTATCTATCTAGGCTTTATGTAAATTTAAAACCATGAGTTTACTTCATCCCTTTCCATTTCAATCTATTCTAGATTTAGCCCTCTTCATATTTGCAATTTCCGTTCTCCATCAGTGAAAAACCAAACATGCAGGATTTTCAGTGTGTGTATGTTTTTCCAATCCCTCCTGTTTATTACCCATAATGAAAAATGCATAAGAGAAAGACCAAGTGAATCTCTGGTGCCAGTCTTTATAACTTCAGGCAGCTGATTTAACATTAGCAGGAACCTAGCTCTTGTTCTATTTAGAAAGTAAGCTATTAAATCAATGACTGTGAGTCTAGTCGTTACTTTTAGCTCAATATAATTTCAACAAAACCCCAGCTTGACCAGTGTCTTCATTACAGGGTAAAGGATCCCACCTCTAGTTCCAGGGCTAGATCTTATTGATCTCAGGGTAGTCCTACTCCACTTTTCAGTAACCAATTTAGGGATGGGCACATGGCCCAATTCTGGAAATGATTAGGGAGACAAAGTTGGCATGGGAAGAATCCATCTCTCTCTTCCTCTGTGAGTTACTCTGCATGAGTATGAGGCTCATGATTGCTGACCTAGATGCATGCCTAAAGAAGAAAGAAGGCACATAGAGAGGAACTTGTGGCAGAACTGCAGGATTAAATCAAAATTAGAGTCTGCCCCACCTTTTGACACTTAATTACTTGAATTGGTACATTTTCTTATTAACTAAACCAATTTGAATTTGACTTTCTGGTACTTGCTGCTAAAAGCACCCTAACTGATAGATGAAGGCAATAATAATATGTATCAGGCTCAGTTCTTGGCAATGAGAATACAGAGAGAAATAAGAAATATGTCTAATTTCAGTGAGATTGATCTAAATATTAATGTAAGTGCTATGATAAACAAGATGTAGAACATAAGCGCTCAGAGTAAGTCTGGATGAGGTGTGCCTTAACTAACCAGGAGTTTACTATGCACAGAAGACATAAAGGGAATCAAGACCATTAGAGACAAAATACTCAGTGTAAAGGCACAAAACACTGAATGCAGAGGGAGGGTGGTGATGCGGTGTTAATATTAGAATAAAAAGTCTGAGCTATTATTGATTTGATGCAGAAATATATGTTGGTTGCATATGGGTGATAGAAAGATATCTCTGCTGACTCAAGGGTAATGAATATGAGCAGAGGTTATAGGGACTTAAATATGGAAGGCTGTGTTCTCAGGGCAGAGGGACCATATAAGTTATGGATCCATTCCTCTGAAATGCCTCTTCTTACAACAATGGATTGTGGGGTGGAGCCTACTTCTCTGAAAGGTATACTGATTTTCATCCATGAACTTGAATTTTCTTTATTTTACTGACAACCCTGGATTTCATGGACCTGAAAGTAGAGTCCAGGAAGCTGTCCATCTCAACACCTGAGGCTGTTAACACCTCTAGTCCAAGATGGTAGATATACCTACATACAAATTTCAATGAGATTATGAAACAAAGCCCCCTGGGACAAAGCCCAACCCTGCTCCAAATTGCAGCATGTCTGTTTTGTGACTTCTTTCTATGGCTCCAGAACTGGCCTTTACCCAGTGGCACAGCTCTGGTGCAGTTTTGCTTTGATGTTGCTGACAGATGCATCTTTGGGAAAGAAAACTTAACCTGTCTTATTTGAGTTAATTAAAATCCAACAAGAGGACAATGAAGCAATTTAAAAAAGGAAAAGAAAAGAGATAAATACTGGAAAGACGTAAGATGAACATTATTTAGAATATGGGATTTTATATCTGGAAACTCCAAGATAATTAGCAAAAATAATGTTAGAGCAGATAAAATAATTTAGAAAGTTGGCTAAATGTTCATAGGATAAATATACTAAAAACCAATGATTTTTAATATATCAGCATCGTGGAGATAGAAAATTTAATGATATACATTAAATAAAACAACCAAACCAGGAAAACAACAACACACACAAACAAACATTGATGGAGACTATTCAACAGCCTAACCTTTACCAGACAATGAAATGTCATGCCAATTAAATGAAACTGAGCATAGAGATCCACCATTTATTTAGCACATACTATGTCTCTTCTTGATGCCAAGTACTCTTACAACTTGTACCATGATCCTCACAGCAATTTTTATGGCACATACTATGAGCCCCATTTTGCATATGAGAAAATTGGGACAGGAGAGAGCCCCAAGGTCACATAGTTGATAAAGGACACAGTGGAATTAAAATCCTCTCATTCACTCCAAAATTCATAATTGTTTCACTACTTTCACCAAAACCTGCCATTAGGTGGTCATCTGTTGTAGAACTTTCTTTTTATGGGAAGATTCTCAACTTCTATTTTCCTCCTCAGCTCTTTCATACCTGTAGGCCAACATTTTTTATATTTGGCTTCCTTGAGATTTCCTTCCCATTCCCTCAGGGGAAGTGTACCTGCCTGAAGCCAGTAGCCATATCTGGTTTGACTTAGAGTAGCTGCTGGTGTTTGAATAGGAAAAAAAGAATCCATAGCCATTCATATTCATTTCCAATCAGCTCTGTTGTTTTAAAAGTTGAATGTAGCGAATTTGTGGCATGTTGCCCTGGTTGTTCAAATTAAAACTTGAAAGAGTAGAAGGAATTGTGGAGATCCTGTTTCTCTGACTTGATTGGATTAAGTGTCCTCGCTAGAGTGAAGGTCTCCTGGAACATTCCTCAATTGTGAATCTCCAAATGTCAGGGCCTCATTAATCAATGCCATAGCTCAGCGTCTTTCCTGCCTTGTGTCTAATGAAAATTTCCCCAGGAATGAAATCTTTCCACTAGCCTTGCTTCTGAGAAATGCATTTGTGTATAAACTGGAAGAAGAACCTGAGTGAGTTTTTCTGAAACTTGGTTTTGTTTTTTGCCTAAAATAACTCATGCAAAGTGTCTTGGGGAATTATTCTACAGAGAATTTTTTTAGAAGGAAGAGTAATGTGAAGTTCAGAAATTTCTTGTAGTTGGGGATACTAATCTTAAAGAAGCCGATCTCGGTCTAGCTGGTTTGGGTCAGTGGATAGAGCGTCGCCCTGTGGACTGTAGGGTCCCAGGTTCCATTCTGGTCAAAGGCACCTACCTTGGTTGCAGTCCTCCCTGGCCCGGGCCCTGGTAGGGGCACATGCAGGAGGCAACCAATCGATGTGTTTCTCTCACATCAATATTTCTGTCTTTCCCTCTCTCTTCCACTCTCTCTAAAAATCAATGGAAAAATATCCTTGGGTGAGGATTAAAAAAAAAAAAGCTGATCTCATTATTCCTTCTTATGTTGAGTGGCATTTCACACTTGGTTGGTTAAGAATGAATAAGCTGGAAATACCACAAATAGTTATACATTGGTGAGGTCTCAGACATGAATGGCAAGTATGATATGATATAGTAGAAAGTAGGTGGGTGTGGAATTGGGTATAACTCCAACTCCTGGTTCTCTCATGTATGAAGTGCACAAAATAGGCACATGGCTGCTCTTGTTTACCCATGAAATACGGGGTAAGAAAAAATCATTTTCCTATTCGATTTGCCATTCAGCACTTTTTCACATGCTTTTCATTCTACCTGGATTTTTTTTCTCCTCATATGCTCAGAAAATGTTTACCTAGGCTTCAAGACTTAGCTCAATGCTCACCTCCCCTGTGAAGACTTCTGTGGGTAGTACTCTCTCCCAGGGAGAGTTGGTGTTCTCTCTCTGGCTCCCAGGTTACTTCACATTATTATAAACATCAAACAAAATTAAATATTTTTGTTTTCCCAGATGTGTCCCTGATTAGACTCTGCCAAGACCCTGTCTCCTTCATCTTCATATCTATAACGCCTTGCCTAATGTCTAATGTCCCAGAGGTATTATAAAATGTTTGTTTTGATAGACTTGGCTTATATAAATGGAGTCATTCTTCAGAATAAATTTACTTTTGTCTGCACTGTCCTGAAAATTTTCTCAATTAGCCACTGGTGATAGAATCACAGAGTCAAATGCTAGAATGTCCAATCTAACTTGTCCAACACATCTAATGCTAGCTTGTGTCTTCCACTTGCTGTTTCTGTTGTATACACACACTCCCTCTACCAGTATTCATAGTTTCTGCGGTTGGTTCTTTTTAAGAGACTGAACATTCATTCTACTCAATTACTTCTGTGATGTCGAGTATTTGATATGGTAATTATTTTCTAGTGCACATTATAATAATTCACAGCTGTTGCATTGTTTACAAGTTTGCCACCGTGGTACACCAGAGGTACACAGACCCTCTCTGGGAAACACTGAGCTTTGGGTCCTTCCCATTTATAAGAAAGAACTCAGAGAAGTACATGTCTAACTCGGGGTCCCCCAGCAGCAGAGCTTAGACAAAGATCCCAGTCTTCTGAGCTGGCCTTCAATAGAAATTCCATGAATTAAGCCAAATATGTACATATTCTTGGAGCTCCAGCACTTTGAGTAGCCTTTGTCACTGCTCCAGACCTTTGTGGCTGGGGTGAAAGCAAGACACTACATAGCTCCCTGCCTGTGCCCTAGCAACCAAGCACAACACAGATGGCCATCTTGGCAATCTGCCCTGCAGACGCTGACTGCATACCTGGTGATGAGACAAAAGCAGCTTCCCCCACACAGGGATAGTGTATGTTTGCACAGTGTGGCTATAGTTTAATAAAGATATGCAGCAAAGATTGTACTCCGTGCCTTTGGGCCAATTTGGCTAGTTTCGAGTCTAGAGGCAGTAACTTTCTGCTGGTTTAATGACAGCTTGTCTCTTGCAGCTGGATCATGTTAGGACAGTAGGAATTTTCTCTTTTGGTCCCTTTTCAATAGTGCCTTCTAATAATAGGGTAGCATTTTCCCAAGATGTTCCTTGCCAGTTGCATAAATGTATCGGCTCATGAAACCTTGAGCATTTCTTGGCATTGGAGAATGAGAATTGTCTCTATTTACAAGAGACAATAGTCCCCATTTTACAGGTGGAGAGACCAAGACCCATTCCAACTAAAGAAGTATTTATTATGTGCCCATTATTATTTGTTAAGTTGAATAAAAGACTATTTTGTATAAGCCATCCTACCAGGCCCTGAACATACACAGGTAAATAATGCACCATGTGATTCAATAGGCACTCAAAAAAATAGAGCAGAGAGGTATTTATGCTAATAACTGTATCACAACATGGTGTGTAGCCTAATGGGGAGGGGGATTGTACCCAGTACTATGAAGGCACTGAAGAGGATGCAGTTAATTCTTCATGGAGGAGGTTAAAAATAAAAGCTAAATTTGAGCTGGACATTATATCCAGGGAAGTGCATTCTGATAAAGTGGCGAGAAGTTTGGCTTTGCTGCCATATCAATCTGAGCTCAAGTTTCTCCTTTACTACCTGTTTTGTTAATTTAGACAAGTTACTGAAATGTTCAGATCTGTTTCTTTATCTATAAAACGGGGAGAGAAAAAGTTCATGTCATATATACATATGTAAAGTGAGAACAAAATGAAATAATCATTATGAAGTGCTTCACATCTTTTCTGGCATCGAATGCATGTTCAATAAATATTACCTCTGGTTGTCATTCTTATCATTATTATTATGTAATGATGATGTGAGTTGCCTTGCAGACTTGTGATGTGGTATTTTCATTGGCATCAGAAAGCTCTGGCTATAAATTTAGCTCTGAATTTTACTACCCATTCGTCCTTAAGCAGAATCTTCACTGTTCTGAAGTAATTTATACTAGTTAACTAATATGGGGTAGAAAGCCACTATAATAAATATGAAATATATATTTGGTCTTTGTCCTTGGCTTCCTGGTACACAGGTTCTAAAACTCTTGAAATCTCTGGAGTGATAAGAATGTCTTTTTATGCTAATGGGATGACTGATAGCTGGGGGCCCCCTGCATCGCTTCAGTGTGGGGGCTGGTCTCCAGAAAAACCAAACCATAATTGCAGGTTGCAACTTTCAGCCCCACTCCCAACCTCTGTGGAGGGCAGAGGGAGATTGAGTTAATCACCAATGGTCAATGACTTAATCAACCATGCCTATGTAATGGAACCTCAGCTTCTGGGTAGGTGAACACACAAGGAGGATGGTGTACGTTGGGAGGGCATGGAACCTTCTTGCACTCTCCTCCCCGCCACACACACATACTTTGCCCTGTGCAACTCTTCCATTTGGCTGTTTCTGAGTTATATGCTTTGTAATAAACCAGTTATAGTAACTAAAATGCTTTCTTGAGTTCTGTGGCTCATTCTAGCCAATTATCAAACCTGAGGAAGGGGTTGGTTATGGAAAGCTGAATTTATAGCTGGTAGGTCAAAGTACTGGTGACAACTTGGGACTTGGGACTGATATCTGTCTAAATTTGGAACAAGCTTATGAGACTGAGTCTTTAAGTTATGAGATCTGATGGTAACTCCAGGAAGATAATGTCAGAATTGAATTGAATTGTAGGACACCCAACTGGTGTTCAAGAGTTGGCAAAGTGGTGTTGGGAAAGACAATATGAATTTGTTTTCAGAAGTGGTGTGAGTAAAAACCAGTTCAGAGCCACTTGTCTTCATCTACTTGGTTTCATTCCAAAAGCAAATCCTTTGAATAGGTGGCATTTCCAGAATTGTGGTCATTTTAGAACATCCCATTAAGTACTCAGAGTTACTGGTCATTAGGTTTTGGAGGTCACACTGTTTTCACAGATATACTGATACCATTGTAAGTAGCTAGTGCTTAATAACAGAAAAGTAGCCAAGGGGAGGCCAGCCATTATAAGCATGGCCATTTGGGCAGCTTCACCAGGAAGCTGCAATTTTACACTCCCCAGGTAACCACCTGCCCATTCGCTGCAGAACACTGGGGGAAAGGACTGGGCAAAGGGGAGATAAACATATGCACACTGAAGTTGGGGTGACCAACAAAGGTGCCTGTCAGTCAGACCTGGGAAGAGAGATCATTGGCCAGAATAAGCAGGGCCACTACAAGCCCACAAAAATTTGGGCCACTACATAATCCCCCCAACAAAAGAGTTTGCTCTTTCTCTTGGATCCCTGGTTCCTTTGGCTTTGCTCCTGCTTTCTTGTATTTATGTGTTCCATACATGGCCATGTGGCCACGTGGAGTGCATGCACAATGAATTGATGGACTGCAGCTTGGAACATAAGCTAAGCTAGCATTATGCTGGATTAAACTATGCCCTAACATGGAGAGAAAACTCTGGATACTTTAACTCTAGCCATATTGAGGCCACAGCTATACTTCTTCATTGGCAGGACAAAGGGAAATGGAACCTTGGAAACTCAGGGATGTAATTCCACCCAAATAAAAATTACTTGTTCTCCCATGTGAGTCTCAGAAAATTCTTTTTCTTGGGGTATCACAAGAAGCTCACTTCCACGAGCAACAGGTGGGGATGAGGAGCTCTCTCCACTGATAACAACAGACCACAATACCACAATATTATCATGGTGCATCACATTTTCCAGTATGAGTCACGTTAGGACTAGGTCCACCCTTGCAAGAGGCACATCCTACTCAGAAACTGAATTCTGATGAAGCAGAGAAGATGGACAGAAGTTGAGGTGATGTTCAGAAAGTGAGGAAAGCTGTGTTGAAAGAAAATAATTCCAGGCAAAAGAATGCTTATAGCTAATGGGAAACCACTGCAGTGGATGCTCTAGAGGAGGAGGAGCTGATGTGGCGTGTGTGTGTGTGCGCGCGCGCGCGCGCACACACACAGATATCAATCCTTAGGTCTTCCGGGGAGCACAGGTTGGCGGGGTCATGAAACTGAATCAGAGTCACCAGTTGGAGAAGAGGAGAAAGGATAGTCTGGACAGAGATAAGATAATTGCAAATACTTGAAGAACAGGTGTTTGTAGTATATTTGAGGAATTATGAGCTGTGAGTGGTCTGATGAATCTGGGAGAGTGTCAGACTAACCTGGGGCAGATTTGTGGAAAGGAAGACAATGGAAAAGTGCTCTCAGTTGAGTATCCTCAGTATACTTCACTACTCCACCTCATCACTCTCACCATTATAACTGAAAACAATAACAAATGCGAGATATATAGCATACTAAATGGTTTACATGTTAAATATCTTTTCATTCTCACACAAAAAATTAGTTTACAACTAAGATTACATTAGGCCAAGAATAATATTTGCACTTTTTCATTCCTGAACAATAGTGATATGAACAAGATACAAATTTGTTTTTCTCTCATGTACAAGTCTGAAGTTCAGGGGTGTAATGGCGACTCTGGTCCAAAGGGGTCTCAAGTATCTGGGCTTTTTTTCTGGTTTGCTGCTTCTCCATTTCTATGCCCCATACCATGTCATAGCCCAAATTTGGCTACTCTAGTTCTGCTTTCCATCAGCAGCAAGGAGGAAGGGATGAATAGGGTCTTGGGAATACACTAAAGGTGTCCTAAGCTTTCTGGAAGCTACATCACAATATTTTTGATTATATCTTGTCCAGAAGTTAGTCACATGGCCACACCTAGCTGCAGAGCATGCTCAGAAATATAGTAGTTACTCTGGGCAGCTATGTGCTCAGTTAATAATAATGTGGAAAGGGATGAATGGATAGTTGTATCTAGAAAGATTGGTATGTTTACTCCTATTTTCCAGAAAACGAAATTGAGATTTAGAGAAGCAAGGTAACTTGCCCATGGTGACATAGCTGTAAAATGACTGAGATTTCAACTGATTCCACTTCTGGTGATTCTAACAATAGGACGCTGTTTACAACATTACTCATATATCCTAGTTGAGGTCTACCCAAAAGCAGAGGCCAAAACAATGACTTGTGTGAGAGTATTTGGAAGGGGATCACAGGGTAACCAACCATCCTGGTTTGCCCATAACTGAAAGGGACGCAGGAATGTCCATTTTAAAGCCGAGCCTCTTGTCTTGAGAAGGGAGACAGCAAGGTAAAATAGCTAATGTGAGGGCCTCTGAGGAGTGTGCAGAATGTCCTTCAGAATTGTTCACCTGAAGACAAGTGTCTGCAGCATGCATCCAGTAACTCCTTTCCTCATCAATTGAAAGTTAGTCCAAGATGTTAACTCCAAAGGCACCTCCAGACTGTGTGCCTGAACCATGAGCCAGCTGGTGATGAGTCAAAGAAAGCTCCTGGGCAAAGTTTAGAAAGACCTACTGGGGCATTTGATGAGGGGCTTTAGCAGTATCAGGTGAGTGGGAATGCTCCACCAGGGTGAAAGCTCCAATTATAGGAGAGCTGAGAGGATGAGAATCATCAATCAGCTGCTTCCTGTATGCCCTCTACTGGGGATCGAGCTTGCAACCGGGGCATGTACCCGGTCCGGGAATGGAATCATGACCTTGTGGTTCATGGGTTGATGCTCAACCACTGAGCCACACTGGCTGGGTAAGCAAAGAACTTTTGAGATTTGTTGCTTTAGGGATATCCCTCCATTCCTTTAAAGACATTTTCTTCCTCAGAATTCACCCTATGCTCTCTCTTTTTTTTTTTAAACATTGGATATTTTGGTGGGAAATTACATCTAAAAGTATTATTAACTTATGTGTGTGTTAAGAGAATAATACATATTTATGATTCATTCTAACTCATATCAACTGGCTTCACCAGCAAGGCCTGCCAACCAAACATCTTCCCATCAATTGGATGTAGGCCTCCAGGAACTTAGCTGCAGGGCTGCTGTTCAGAAAGGGAGTGCTGAAACTCTCAGGCCTCTTAGTGCCCAGCTGAGGGGGTGGAGGCTGTTATAAATGAGTTATCCTGTATTCCTACCCAACCAAGAAGAATCACCTATTAGTAGTTATATGAATGGGGCCAGACCTTATACAAATCATGTGAACACCAACATTTTATTAAATGTGGTTGTTCCCCATCACTCTGGGGTACTCCCTCTGTCCCATCTGTGCCAGAACCCCCTGAACTTCTAAACCCGTGAAGCACATTCTTTATAGACCAGTTTATTTAATGCTTGCCAGCTGAAAAATCTTTTAAGTGAGATGTTTTGTGAAAATTCTACATATTAAAAGCATAAGAGCAATACCCGCTGAAGTAGTTATGGAAACCATGGAGCCCATCTTCCATAGATTATTTATCACCACATTTAATGGACCCTAGGGACCAGCAGACCCTAGTTGGCAAATACATGATGCAGATAATTCTTGTCTGTAGTTGTTCCTAGGAAAATTGCATGAGTCAGACTTCCTGGGTTTAAATCCCAGCACAAAACTCTCAGTCTCTCTGTGACATTGCTTAACTTTTCTATGCTTCAGTTTACTCACCTTCTAAGTGACTCACGTTTTGTTTATGATCAAATAGGGTTGCTGTGAGGATTATCTGATGTAAAACATGGGAAAAAACTTAGAAACATGTCTGGCATACAGAAATCACCCAGTAACCATTACACATTATTGTTTTGACTATTGTTATGGCTCTAAATTAAGTCATCAATTATTATTTAGTATGAGGAATCAACCCATGCCAGTGTGTCTATGTTCCTTCTCTCCCCGAATAGAAATAATAATAGTAATAATTACGACAACAAAAACCATACAAAGAATAATATCAGTATCATCAGTAACAATAACCATGAAACCCACTAATGATCACAGGGATTCTTTTGCAATGCTCACTCTGTTTAGCCATGGTTTCAGAATATTTTCTGACCTCACAGTGGCCCTCAATGTAAATACTTCTTAGACCCATTTCACAGATGAGGAAATCAAGATTCTGAAAAGTTCTGCCACTTGTCCATAGCCACAGAACCAATACTTGTCAGGCCCAGGATGCACCGCTAGAATTGTCTAATTGAAAAGCCTAAGTTCTTCACTTTCCCACTAACAGCCCCATACCCTCCCTGCTTTTTTTTCTCAAGGAACTATTCAGAGATGGTCCTCAGTGAGGTTTTCAGGTCCTGATGCAGACATACATAGATGATGCTCAGAAAGAAGTGGCACCTTCCATGTTGATGTGTTATAAGCTCTAATACATGGGGATGGATGGCAATAGTTATGTACCCATGTCCTTCTTCACTATTAAAAGGGAATAACTTCATGGTTGTCATATATACATCCTAGTTCATGAACATGCTCCTCCACTTATTCCATCCTGGGTACTACTTTTGTTTTAACCAAAATTTAGGTGGACACCGAAAGGTGAGACAGTGTAATGTGAAATTTGTCAGACTGGGGGCCTGAGCCAGGCCTATCTGTATGAAATTTGCAAATCTTTTTTATTCTCCGAGAGTCTATTTTTCCTTTATAAAAGTAATCACATTTATCCACAGGTGGCAATGAGGTTAAATATGATAGAGAGCTCTAAACCCAGCACTTGGAGTCCTCAGTGTGTGAGAGCTATCAGTGTTCAATATCCTCAGGGTTTCAGGAATCTCTGTTTCCAGCCACCTTTCACCCAAATGTGAGCTCCTTTCCCAGGAGTCTGTGTGCTCTGCATGGCTAAGAAGGTGCCCAGCTAGTCTCTGCTCCCTCCATAAAGGCACTTTCACCATCAAATGGCTGCACTGAATCAACCGCACATTTCCCCCTCCCCTCCGCCCTCCCTGCTAACTACATTTTGGCACTTCTTCAAGGGGCTTTCTGTGATGAGCAGGTTCCCAGAGAAAGCTGTTTCCTGAAAGGCTTATAGCATTTAAAATGAAACAACGTTAAGGTCTCAGCATTCTTGCTTTTGAAGAAAGAAAGAAAAGCTTAATCTGCAGGCCTGGCAGCTGCAGCAGGAGCCTCGGGCTTCCTGATCACAACCCTAAAGAAGCACCCTCTCATCATGCATGCTTTTTCCCAGCTCCTTTTGCAACTTCATTCCACTAGCCGATTTGCCTGCAGAGGGTTTGGTGGGAAACCCAACCTCTCCCCTAATTCTTTGTTCGTCCAATTAGGGCTGTGTACTGTTACCATCACATCAGATCAGCATAAATAATCCCTCTCCTTACAGTAGCATAGAATATAGCAGCATGGTGTGTGCATTGGTTCTCAGAGAAGCCTAAAGACTAGAGTTGTTGTAGCAGAAAGTACAATAGCAGCCAGACAGACTAGCTTGCCCATTAGCCATACCACAATGCAGCCGTAGCATCTTGAACAAATCACTGATTGTCTCTGAACCTCATCGTCTTTCTTAATTAAACTGGAATTACTGTGTTTTACATTGCTTGTGTTGTAAAGACTGCATATGGCAACCTTGAAATATTTTATGTGCTTATAAATGTCAATTAACTTACAAAGTATGCATTCCCTCATCTGATGGAATATCTTCTGAGCTCTTCCTTTGTGTCACACAGTGTTAGGTGTTTGAGTAAGAAAGTCATATACAGTATCATTGCTTTTATGGTGATGATTAAGTCTGGTGAACATATGCTTTTTATACAGTGGGTAAGGGCAGTTGGGGAAGTGACCAGTATGATCATAGCACATCAGAAAACCAGTAAGTATTAAAGGTGTATGGGGCCTTGGAGACCAAATAATCATTTTGTAAATAAGAACAAACATCACATGGAAAGCCAGTGAGAAACTGGAACTCCACTTGCGTTCAGTGCTTTCCCCCTTTCTCCACTCTCAAGAGGCTTATAGTATCACTGACATGAAATGATTTGCGACACAATACGTCACTATGTATTGACTATTTTTATAAAAAAGCCCAAAAAAGCACAAACCCTGGAAGCAGCTCTGCAGATGGGGAGGTATTCAGGGAAGATGTCTATAGCAGGGAGGCCTAATTTAGGTCTTGATAGGTGGTAAGTTGGGGAGACCATTCACATAGGGAGAAATACATAATAAACACTGCCATCTTGGGACTCTCCCTAAAAAGCTAAAATCAGTGGTTTTTTTTGTGTGTTTTTTTTGTGTTTTTTTTTACAGACTCTTAGTCTTGAGGATCTTTTTTCCTGGAAGCAGTTCCACTTAATATAGATGTTTGGCTTAGTGGGTGATGAATTAAAAATAAATGGGTGTTACATGCATAGATTTATATTTCCATGACTCTCTGGATTATAAAAACATTACCCCACAGGAAGATTATACTACATCTCTAATCTTTTTCTGAGGGCCACTGAAGATTATGTTTACTCCAGCCCCAACATGAGTATCTTATTAAGGAGACATTAAAAGTCCTATCTTTTCTATCTCTAAAATCTGTGACTTGGAAAGTAGGTGCAGCTTTTTTCTCTGATGGGACCTCACACAGACTTTTCTTCAGAAGCCATTTTGTGCTTCCAAAGGCATCATTTGCCAAAAAGAATATTAGTTACCCAGCCTCAATCTACTGGAAGGAGTTAAAAGTAAAAAACAATATGACACATAGTTATTTGGGCCACAGGGAGAACCCACATTTTAGGAAAATTAATTGAGATCTAGAAACACGTAGGCTCCTGAATCAAGTTTGCTGCTGACCTTTGTGCTTTCTCAGTGCAGGGATTCCTTCAAGTGTAATTACGTCCCTTGGGATTTGTATGATGTCAGTTTTTTTTGGAAATTGGAAGCTAAATTATTTTGGATATGGTAAGAGCTCTTTGACTCATATCCCTACTTATCGAACAGGGCAAATTGGCTCTCTTCTGGAAAGCTCTCTGTCCAGGTGACTGGGCCAAGACATTTTGGGCACCTCTAATGCATTATGGAGTTGGATTGTAAGGGCAACTCGCCAGCCTCAGCTGATTGTAGCAGCTGTTTTCCACTGAACAGTAAAAATGGGATGTTGGAAACGTCGTAGGTTGGAGACCTCATGGCTTTCCACTCAAATACTGAAACAGCCTTTGACAGGTTGCTGAGCTGGGTAGAGTGGGGTGGATGGGGGACACTTCTTATGACTAGGCACATGTAGGTTTTCTAAAGCCCAGAGTTAAGGCAAGAGGGTTTTCGGAGTTCAGAAAATGTCCTTCTCCTTCTTGCCAAAAAGACAATAAAGGGAAGAAAGGCAATGGGATGTAGTGGACTTGGGGTTGACTGCTGGCTTTATCCTTTGCTCACTGGGCTTCTGGAGAAGTTGCTTGACCCTCACCTGTAAAACGGAGACACTGATACCTAATTTGTAAGATTGCAAGAAATGGCAGACAAAGCACACGGCAAATAAGAGACCTTAAAAATGGCAGCGGTGCACGGCCAGCACGGCTAAGTGGTTGAGTGTCAACCTATGAACCAGGAGGTCACGGTTCGATTCCTGGTAGGGGCACGTGCCCAGGTTGCAGGCTCGATTCCCAGTGTGGGGTGTGCAGGAGGCAGAGGATCAATGATTTTCTCTCATCATTGATGTTTCTAGCTCTCTCTCCCTCTCCCTTCTTCTCTGAAATCAATAAAAAATATATTTAAAACATGACAGTGGTATTTTTAAAAAATCAAGCTGTAAAATCATTTCAGGGGAGTTTAAAGGGAGAGCTATCTAAGAAATGGACACATCGAGACAAAGATTGATGCCCACTGGAATGAAACAATGGGGTTTTGAATTCCAGCCCAGCTTTTCTAAGCCTGTTTCATTTTGTCTGGGTGCCTAGAAGTGATCAACTGAGCACACTCATACCCTAAAATTCTGCTTATTACTAAAATCTAAAGCATAACAACATGTTAGTCATTTGGGCTCAGAAAGAACTATGATAACCCTGTGGACTTAAATGCTCATGATAATTGGCCAGCTAAATTCTTCCCACTGGCCACAGAAATGTTTACAAGGGGAGTTCATCTCTATTAGGAAGGGGATGATTAGGAGACCCACAGTAGAAAATGGGTCAACTAAGGCTAATGGAAGAAAGTATGGGATTCTATGAGAATATAGAGAAAATTAGTTTTTGGAGACATATTTCTATATCTGCTCTGCACCAGCAACCTCTAGTTGTTGCTACTCATGTGAGAAGTCTATCTTGTAGAAGGTGGATAATGGCTCCAGGATTCACAGGACAATAGGAAACTTAAAACTTTTCTGCAATGATTTGCTGAGGATGGCATGTGGAGGAGTGTAGATGGTAAGATGGAAGCTCCTCCACCAGCATAAAATGTAGTTCATAGAACGTGGAATTAAGGGCCCCAGGAAAGTGTGGGGCTCAGAAGATAAGCTGAAACCAAAGTCTCTCTAAATGATTCTGAGTTGCTCATGTTCTTCTGCATTAGGAGAATTTCAGAGCCCAAGGTACCCTATGAGAGGCTGGTGTTCTGAGATACAAACACAAAGGGTTTATTTTGTCCAAAGCTCATGGTTTTCCAAACAGTTTAACTTGGCTCATTTTTGCTGCATTGGAAGGGTTGCCATTAGAAATGGTTTGTTTTGTTTTGTTTGTTCCTACCTACTGCCTCCCCTACCTCCTTCATAGCAACTTCTTGGATATCAGAGCAGTACCTGATACCCTTAAGGGCAGGAGCTTACGAGATCTGATTGTGAGTTAGTATGTATTTTAGTATATAAATGTATACGAATGTGTCTATGTGTAGACATTTATAGATAGGTAGATAGATAAAGTATACTGGCATAATACCAAAGGAGAAAATAATCACATTTGTCCCTTTTCAATTATGTATAAGTATATAGTCTAGTAAAATAATCATTTGAGAGGAATTGACATTTGTTTACCTTCCTATTTCATTCTACATTTTAAACTATAATTCACAGGTTAGTAAGAAGACTACAGTGGGTTATATCCGGGACATCAGAATCTAAAATTTCCATAAAGTCAGGTTTATCCTGGCATGAAATTAGACTAGGCTATTATTTTAATAGAGGAGTGAAAAATAAGAATTCTTATAATCTTTCTATCCCTATTTCAATTCAAGAATTTTAAATAGATGTCTTATGTTTCTTTCTCTGTGCCTTACCTTTCATGATACTTAAAGGAAGCCTCTTTATCAGGAGGTGATACAGTGAAGTTGCCTAGTGTCACCTCTGGTAATGCTGACAGTGCAGCTTCTCGTGATGACTGTCCCTGAGAGCATCTTCTTATTGAATACAGTGGGCCAGACCTACTCCACTATGACATGGAACATTTGGTTGATACATGTGATCAAGTTGGGAGGCTCAGTCCTGTCCTTAAGTCTATCAAGACCTCCATGATCCATGTTGCCAGAATCTGACAAGAACCCAGTCACCTCTTTCCTAACTTGAGTCCTGAACCTTTCACCTTTATTCACCTTACAGCTTTCCAACCTGTGTCTGAATTCACCCGATTCTTTACTCTTGCACCGAGCCCTGAGGCATAAATCGTACACAGGTTATCGCAGGTTTATCTCTGATGTTCTTCCATAATGATGCTCCTCACTACTCTAAACAATACATGAGATAATGCATGCAAAGAACTTAGCACTTGCTAAGCACTCAATACTCAGAATAAAATATTGTATTTTATTAATAAGTGCCACTAGTGTTTGAATGGCTTTTAGTAAAATGTGGACCTATCTTAAGCCCTATCCAAGATTATTTGTGACTGAAAATCTCTTTAATTGGTTAAGGAATTGGTTAAGGATTAGAATATATTGTATTAATCTTCATACAATAATTACATATATTAATACAACTACTGTGACCACCCTTCATCTGATAATGAAGGAAGGTCTTCATCATATTTTGTACCCAGATCTCACTTAAATGTAAACTGTCCCACAATACAAGTAATACTAACAACTTGATCAATGCCAGAACACCTTTAAGGACATGAGACCTGAATTTAAATTTTTACAGGCTGTTTTCACAATAGGATGAGTAATGTACTTTTTTCCTATCTCATCTTAGTCCCTGTCCTGTCCTCTCCTCTTCTCACCTCTCACCCCCTCCCTCTCTCTTTCCATGCAAAGAGAAGAGTTCACGTGAGGACATAGTGAAAGGATGGTCATCCACAAGCCAGAAAAAAAGACTTCACCAGAAAGCAAACCTCATGGCACCTTGATCTTGAATGTCTATCTCCAGAATCGTAAGAAAATAAATTCTGTTGTTAAAGCTACACATTCTGTAGTACTTTGTTAGCAGCCTGAGAAGACTAATACCATCTTATTCATTAATCATTACACAGTGACTGATTATATTATTGAGGATGAGTTCATGTGCTAAGCGCTAGGACACAGAGGCAAATAAGACACAGTCCCTTCCATTGGACAGGACCCTAAATTCATCTACTGTTCAGTGAGAGAACAGACTCATTAGAAGGATCTATTTTGCTCAAGGTCTCAGAGCTAGTTTTCAGAGCTAGCAAAGTGGATACAAATGCAAGTCTGATTAACTTTAGCCTGATGTTGAGGGAAATGGTAACTTCAGTTATGACAGGGTAGTATTAAAAATGTCATTCTGGAAAATTCAAAATCCACTGGAGAAAAACTCCTTTGAATTAGAAACTGTTTCTTATAATTTCCTACTTTCAGTTTGTGGTCTTAGACCTCCTATGTACACTCTGAGCTTGATAATGTCTTTGGGTCTTTGACCCAAGCAAGGGACCTATTCCTCACCACTCACTAAGGCTAAGTAGAAAGGCCAGCTCTCTACTGGGCGGCATTGGAAGTTTTCATTTCCTGTCAGCCACGGCCCACACTGGATTTCCCTAGAATTTCCTGGAGGTGAAAGACTACCACAGTCAGAAAGCCATAGAATTCAAGTGGAATTCATCCAAATTTCCTCATTCTTAGCTCCATCTCCAACAAGCCTGAATCAAGGAAACACGGACCACAAGGCTATGACCTAATTCTTGTTTGTCTGCCAAAAAAGAGAGAAAATGATGAGGAAGAAGAGTTTTATTTGAAAAAAGACAGATGGAGAATTGTATTTTCTTTTAACTTAGGAAAACTGATTTCTGAGATTCAGATCTGTTGGAGGATAAGTTATATGGAGTTGTTAAATCAAAGCAGATCAGGGATATAAGAAAAAAATAAGCTTCAATCCTTGTTGTTTTCTTTGGGCAACAACAACAAAAATTTCTCTGTATACTACACTATTACTAACATTTTAGTAAATGCTGGAGGAAAGGGGGTAGGCCAGGAAGGAAGCACAGGTATTGTACCTTGAACCTGACTTAAAATATTGGTATAGGACAGTTGCAGATTTAAGAAGTGATTGTAACATCAGAACTTCTTTTTTTTTAAAAATATATTTTATGGATGTTTTACAGAGAGGAAGGGAGAGGGATAGAGAGCTAGAAACATCGATGAGAGAGAAACATCGATCAGCTGCCTCCTGCACACCTCCCACTGGGGATGTGCCCGCAACCAAGGTACATGCCCTTGACCGGAATTGAACCCGGGACCCTTCAGTCCGCAGGCCGACGCTCTATCCACTGAGCCAAACCGGTTTCGGCAACATCAGAACTTCTTAAAGAGTGAAGACTTGCATTAGATGACTCTCTTGAAGGGTCTGATTAGAGATAGAGGGTTAGAGGAAGCCATGATGCGGACATAGCAGGCTAAAGTGGTTTGCTTAGTAAAGTAAGGTAATTTTTACTGTCTAGCTGAGATGACTAAATACAGTTTATTGGGGCCCTGGAAGCAAGGACTATGGGAGCTCCCAGGAGTCCTGTGCTGAACACGGGCTGTGCAGATAAATAGCTGCTAAGGAGGGCAATGACCTTTCAGAAGAGTAATATCTGGCCCCTGATTTCAAGTTCCTTTATGTGTGATCATGTCCTTCTACTATCATGGATCTTTGTGCACATGACAGGTTTGAGTGAGAGGAGCTCGGGGAGTGGAAGGGAAAAGACCAGAGTGAGCTCAGGGAGCATGAGAGGTAGTGACAGGGTGGCCGGAGCCATTGAGGAAAAGCTGGGAACGTGAATGAAAACCAAGAGCTGAACAGGAATGTACCCAGAGCAGGTAAGCATTCCTGCAGTCCTCAAAAGTATGTCAGATAGGGAACACAATGTTAAAGTTAATGTTTAAAAAAAGGCAGTGTGGAGAACACTATAAATAGGAGGAACAACCGCACAGTTGGTGCCAGACAGACTTAGTTTGAAATTTTGGCCTGGTAATTTACAGTTTTTGTTTCATTTGGCAATTTATTTCACCTCTCTGAGCATCAGAGAAATCTGAGTCATTACACTTCTGTTAATTAACATACTCTTAAGTTTTTCCCTGCATGCTTTGTATCATATGTCTTTATAAAATCTTATCTAGGATTCAGGAGATCTGCATCTTGATATTTACTCTGCAACATTTATGTGTTTGCATAACTTGTCTCATTTGAAAAATGAAGAAGGGGTCCTTGTTGTACCCTACCAGATTATTTGCAGGAACAAATGTGATATATGGCGTATAAGCCCTGTTAAAACATGCCCATAAGCTACTATTACAGTTACTAACACACCCCAAAAATTCAATCAGGTATTAGGTTTTTTTTCTTTAAAAAAATTATTGCACCAGTTCAGCCTGAGGACCCTGCTCTGCATGATGAACGTGTTGCTGCTTCCTTTCTCTTATCAACGGCCACACTTCACCATTATTTGGATAAAACACGATAAAATCAACCTTATTTCCAAGAAAAACCTGGGTCATTTTTACTTGACTTTGTACTGGGACTGGCTGTGGGACCTCGGGAGCTAAGAAATATCACAGTTGGAAACTCTGAGAGTGCCCGGTCACCCACACAGCCTTTGCCCTTTCTGGCTTTTCAGCCACCCGCCCACCAGACCCATCTGGCCGAGGCTCTGGTCAGTGTGGGAGAGGAGACAGGAGTCTGTTTGGCTGAGTCATGACCCAGACCTAGCATATGGTGCAAAAACAGAGAAGGGCCCCTTGTCTGTGGCCTGAATCCATGACACAGCGGCTTGGAGGGAGGTGAACTCCCTGCCTCATTTCCCTTGGCTGCCCCTGTGCTCTAGGAAGGCAAGGGGTTGGGGCTCCTGTTGGTCACAGAAGATGAATAAGCCCCCCCCCCAAGGGGGCTAATTGCTTCCACTTCATCCCCACACCCTCCCCCAGAAATGTTCTATGGCCAAACCACATCTCAGGACTCCCTGAAGACCTAGTGTACCCAAAGCCAAGAGTAACTCCCACCTCCCTGCCGCCACATACCGTCCCCCAAGGCCCATCTAGGAGATCTGGTCAGGAAGCTTAAAAATAGTTGAGTGTGTGGTGACAAGCCTTGTGGGTTTGCTTTGTAAAAATATTCTGAGCAGGGAAATAAACCTTTCAGCAGCTTATTTTTCCACTGCTCTGGGGAGCTGCTCCCACTTTCTGCTGCTGCAAGCACTTCAGGTACCTTGTGGGTGGTGGTGGGCGTGCTCTGGGGAGGGCAGAGCTGACTCAGGGCCCGGGTGGGCTACTCAGTGGACTGGAGAAGTGTCTTGTTAGAGAACCAGGTGTAAGAGGGCCAGCGACTGCTACGCAGAGGGCATGACCTAGTCAATGTACCATTTCTGCACATTTTGAATATGTAAGGAAATGTAACTCCAGGTTCTTGAGTTGTGGCATCCAAGGCCCTTCCAGATCTAGGTATGTCCACCCAGCATGGTCCCTCCCAGGCATAAGTAAGTCTAGTAAACAGGAGGAGGAGCAGTTTTCCCACCACATCATGATGCTTCATGCCCACATACCCTCCCATACTCTGTTCCTCCTGCTAGGGAGGCCCTTTCTAGTGCTGGACATTAACTATCACCACCACCCCCAAACCCTTGTCCAACCTATTCAATTACTGAAATCCATCCCAGAAGTTTGCCTTCCCCTTGAAAGTTTTCCTGACACCCCTAACAGTTAATCACTCTGTTCCCTAAGCAGCATTTCCACCACCGTTGCATTTACCACGTGACTGGGTGTTCCCTCACAGGATTTGCGTTTTATTCATCTCCATGTTTCACAGCCTCATGCAGGATCTGGCACCAGTAAGCACCGCCAAGCAGGTTAATTAAACAAGTTAAAGATGGAAAGAAGTTGTCACAACTAGCCCAGTAAATGACCGTGAGGGCTTTTGAATTAACAGAGAAGCTTAATATCATCATTTGCCTTTCCAGCACTCCCTTGAGTTAGATGCTAAGATCCTACTTTTACAGGTGAGAAAAGTTTCCACAGAGGAGACAGGAGAAGAGAAGAGGGGACTCATCACAAATTGCTTATTTCCACAAATTTCGTCATTCCACAAAACTACCAAAAAAAAAAAAAAAAAAAGAGAGAGAGAGAAATATGTTGACAACTCTTTCTGATAGTATATATTATCATTTCCAGAAATTGTTCAACCCACTTAAGGTTCTGTTTGTACAAATTTAAGAAAATCACCCAGGGGTTCAAAATAGAGAAGTAGACAGTAGAGGTGTGTCCTCGCCTGGATCTCTAACTCAGAAGAGCTTGACCACCCTCCCAGGTGTGAGGGGGATCCTGAAACCGCTGTCCATTGAGAACCACTATCGAGAGGGGGACAATGTGGGCATCAGAAGTCAGGGTCTGCAGCCGGACTGTTCAGGCTCAAATCTCAGATGTCTCTGTACTCACCATGTAGTCTGGTACTGGTTACCCCACCTCCCGGTGTCTCTGTTTCCCCATCTTTAAACTGATGGCAGCAGTTAGACCTAACTCACAGGGTTTTGAAAGTTATACCATAGAAAACATCAAACAATCAATAAGTGGCACCAGGTACCACCCTGAAGCCATATGACTCGCCATCTTTTATCCTAATAACTGCTTATGCAGGTATTAACATCTCTGTTTCACCTATGAAATACCTAGGGCTCCGCGGTTAGGTCTTTTTTCCCAGGGGGATTCTGGATTTTTAAATCCCCATCTTTCTAAATGTAAAATTCTATCTATATCCTTTCTGTTTCTCTGAGACTGCTAGAGGGAGTCATGTGGTCTAGGAAATCTTTGGGGGTTCCGCTGGCAAGTTGTGTCAGTAGGGATTTCCTGAGCTCAGATTCCCAACTCAGAGCCAATGCTGTAAGTTCTGTGGGGAGCGTGGGTGTAGCTTGGGTAAATACCCAGAGGCTTGGGAGGTAGAGGAAAAATATTTGGAGCTGGCAAGTCTGGTCAATTAATAAATGCTTATGAGGCATTTTCAAAGCTTAAAGATCTTTTGTCACTGCCAGGTGATATTAATTATGAGTATGAGGGCACATTCTGCGAGAATTAGAGGTGCCCAGATTTACCTGCAAGAATGGGGACCATCTGCTGCCCATGCTATGGGTGCAAAATTCAGTCCATGGGTACCTCTGGGGAGGGAGGCCAGAAGAGTCTAAGCCTCTCCTTCCTACAGTTCAGGGATTTGGTCTTGCAGGAAATGGTCACCCCCAGTCTTGCCAGAGTCCCACTCAGAGGGTGAAAGTCTTGGAGGACACCCCTAGGGAACAAGTATGCCGATGCTTATAGCCTGGGTTGGATCAGGCAAAGCAGAAGTGTGGCTAGTGTTCAGCCAAAGGGTAAGGCAGGACCATAAATGGGAGAAAAATGAACCCCGAGCTCAGGGACGGAAACGATATACAACCTGTCAGGAAGTAGAGTCCAGTGTAGGTCTGGAAAGTGGCTCAGGAGGGAGTGATGAATGGCGTGGGGGCTTGGCAGCACTGTGAGTGCTGGATACCTCCTGCTCAGTGTAGGGTGACCTGATTTCTGAAAAGCTCTCGGGAGGCTCAGGTAGTCCCTCTTCCCTTGGTAACTCCAAAATCCCCTGTTCTTCTTCAGGTGGATCTCACTTTACACCTCAGGAATGTTTATGCGTGTTTTTTTTTTTTGGGGGGGGGGGCGGAATGGGGAGTAGAGAAGAGTTTTCCTTTGGAGGCAAATGATCTAAGCTTGAAACTAGGTCCATTCACCAATGAGCTCTCTGTGACTGTGAGTCAAGTATTTCTTTTCTTTTGCAAACAGTTTTTGATATGGAAAATGAGGAACGGGTTCGAAATGTTTCCTAAGTTTGCTTCCAGTGTCAACTTCCCATCATTACAGAGCTGGCAGTTCTGTTTTTGTTAATTCTGCAGAACTCAAGGGTCTTTCTGAGATGCCCTGTGGGCCAGTTCAGTAAATTTAGGGATCCCTTATGGGGAGGGCTGTGTTCAACAGAATAGCTCTCTCTTTTTAAATGTTTCAGAGGTTCATTAAAGTGTCATGATATTGTTTGGGGAGAAAATAATGCATACATATACATTTATTTTCTATGTATGGTTTATTCTTTTTCTGGGATTTGCTTTTGGGTGAGCTTAATTCTTTAAATGAAATTATTGCAGGTTATAAAGATAACATTTGTAATAGGAATAATCCTCACTTGTTTTAGAATATTAAATTTTATTAATAATAATTCCACCTTATTTTCTATGAAGCCCATTAGAGTTTATAAGAACTAGTTGCATAATCTTAACTGGTCCTCAAAACCACCTGTGAACTAGACTTTCTCTTTTTTTGTTATTAATTTTAAAATAGCCTTATTGGCTTTTTCTTTTCTTTTTTAAAAAATACGTTTTTACTGATTTCAGAGAGGAAGTGAGAGGGAAAAATAGAAACATCAATGCTGAGAGAGAACCACTGATCGGCTGCCTCCTGCACACCCCCTACTGGGGATTGAGCCCATGAACCAGGCATATGCCCTGACCTGGAATGGAACCGTGACCTCCTGGTTCATAGGTCAATGCTCAACCACTGAGCCATGCTGGCTGGGCCTTATTGGCTTTTTCAATTATAAAATGAATACATGTATAGCAAGGTGCCATGTTAAATACTTAACTTTTTTCTTTTTTTTTTCTAGTGGAAAAAGCTCCTAAAGCTCCCAAGGTCCTTGTTGGGAGGAGGATTTACTTCTGAGGCAAGCATGTGGCTCACCTTCCTCAAGTGGAAAAAGGTCTACCACCAGACCTTTTTGTCTCTGTTGTAATGATCTGGCTTTTCTCAAAGACTTCAGGGAAGGAAGGGAAATGAGAGCTTTTAATTTGAGCACATAAATAGGAGAAACAAACAGGGCCCCTATAGGAGTCCCTGGATGGGATGAAGACTGCATCACTGGCCAGAGGATGCCCGAGCTGCCACTTGGGCCTTTATGAAAAAAGGAAGACCTTGACTTTGCACCTGGAAGGCCTTGACTCAGCACCTGGAAGGCCTTGACTTTGGCTCAGGAAGGAGCTGCCTAGTCTGAGCTTAGAGACCTCTGGGCCTGAAAACCAAGGATGTCCTGCTCACAGGCTGGAGGTCATGGGAGGAGGAGCCTTGTTCTTTAGGAAGCACATGGATGGCCATGCCAGGGACCCTGATCAGCAATGGCTCAGTGACATTTTCATAACTGTGACAGGGATCAGCAACCATTTTTCATAAAGGCCCAGATAATAAGTATTTTGGGTTTTGTGGGCAATGACTCAATCCTGTTGCTATGATTCTACTCTGTCCTAATAACATTCAAGCAGCCATAGGTGATATATAACAGAATGGGTGTAACTGTGTTCCCAAAAATCTTTATAAAATTAGTTAACAGGCTGGTCAAGTACACTCTTTGAAAACACACAGATATGATTTTAACCATAGCTCTACCCCACAGTGTCTGGGTCGTCTTAGATATATTCTTTCTGAGCCCATTTCTTTAACTGTAAGATAAACACAATAACATCTCTCTCAAGGTATTTGTAAGGATTCAATAATCACATATATGCAAAATGTCTAGGCCCGTGGTCGGCAAACTGCGGCTCATGAGCCACATGCGGCTCTTTGGCCCCTTGAGTGTGGCTCTTCCAGAAAATACCACGGTCTGAGCAAGTCTATTTTGAAGAAGTGGCGTTAGACAAAGTTTAAGTTTAAAAAATTTGGCTCTCAAAAGAAATTTCAATCGTTGTACTGTTGATATTTGGCTCTGTTGACTAATGAGTTTGCCGACCACTGGTCTAGACAAATGGGATATATATCTGTCCATTCCAGAGTGTTGCTTATTAACCTGTCATCTAACTTCTAGCTTCTAGAACCCTGGCCACCTGCACTGACAACTACAGGTGGCCAAGGACTGGCTGGGTTACTGGCATCTCTTAAAACACATTCTATAGAAAACAACCTGCTTGGGGAATAATTAGGAATTAGGTCCATCAATTTATTTCAGGAGAAGTTGATTTGGCCCAACAAATACTTTAAGAACTTATAATGCCAGGGCATGTGCTTTATTCTTGGAACATAGATATAAGCCAGGAATTAATCTTAGTGCTAAGAAGCCTCACATCACATAGAGAAGTAGAGTCAATTAACATGAAACATTTTGAATATAATCTGACAAAGGGATTAATGGGGGAAATCATAGGATGTTACAGAGGCAAAGAGAAAAAGTCACTAGCCCAGATGCTGGGATTAGGGAAGATTTCTTATAAGGGGCACAGCGTTTAAGCCTACTAGAATAAGGGTGTGTGTGTGTGCATGTGTGTGTGTGTGTGTGTGCGTGTGCGTGCGTGCAAGCGAGAGAGAGAGAGAGAGAGAGAGAGAGAGAGAGAGAGAGAGAGAAAGAGAAAGAGAGAGAGAGAGAGCCCATGTAAGGGAATAGAAGTTTTGTGTTGCTTGAGATGAAGAGTGATAGTTGGGGGAATAACAAAAATTGTGATCAGTTATGAAAGGCTGGTCAAAGTCTTTGTTCTTTGGAAGCCATTGAAAGATATTATGCAGCGAGTGATGAGATCAGACTCATGCTTTGATCCCCTTGGCTTCAGTGTGGAGAATGGGCAGGGTGGCCAGACCAGAGGCCAAGATGCTAATTAGGAAGCTACTGCAGTAGTTCCTGGGAGAGAGGGGGTAGTTGAACTGGGAAGTGCAGTGGTGAAGGGAAGGGCATCCAATTTTAATATTAAAAATTAGCAATGGAGGACATGAATTCTGTGTAAAGGGTGAGAAAGCGGTAACTCCCAAGTATCTGATTTGAGCTACAAATGGTTGGTGGGACCATTCCTTGAGACTGGGCCAGTGAGGAGGTAGAAATGATGAGTTTAGAAAGAACAAGAGGAACTTTAGGGAGTTCTGGGCTGGGAATGGGGTGCTCTGGCTTCTGACATGCTTCAGCATTGTCTGTGGTCAAATCATGCTCCCTCTTTAGCTTTAGTTTCTCCAGTTCTATTACGAAGGTATCAGACTCAAAAGTGGTTCCCACACGTGTCTGCAGCCTCACAGCTTAGACTATGGTTCAGTAATGCTGGCGTGCACTCCAGGAATCAGTATTTTCCAAAAGTGTTTCAGGTAACACTGCTGTTTAACAGGTTTGGGAGCCTGTGACTGGGGAGATGCCTGAGGATTCTGACAGCTCAAACCTCTCTGAATGCACTTTCCCCTACTTCCTTCTCCTCGCTGCTGACTCTGCAGATGTAGGCTGGCATCTGGCATCCAGTGTGGCCTCCACAGTCACTGCCACTGTATGCCAGTAACCAGTGTGTCTCACTACCACCCCAGACTCCTCCCCCTACCCAGATCGGGCTGGCAGAAAAAGACAAGATGATTGCAACTGGCACAACTGGCACTGAGGCGACGCCCTGTCAGCGTTTTTTATTTGTTTGTTTGTTTGTTTTGTTTTTTAAAGAACATAGTCAATGTCACAACAGGATATTCTACAATAAATTGCTTCTGTGGTTCACTGGGATGGAGGGGTTGGTTATTTTTTTCCAAGTATAGTGGTCAACACACAAAAATAAAACCAAACCAAACCAACAAACATAAAAAGAACCCTTTCTTAAATTCAGAGTTGTGTAGGCAAAGCACATCCAGAAACTGAGTTTGATTCTTCCAGCTGTGCTCGGAGGATGCGCTCCCTGCCCTATCTCTCGGTGTTTCACTGATCCCGCTTCCTGTTGCAGGTGAGCTTAGCAGGCTTGCATGTGGACACATGAGGAAAAATCATCCAACCCGCCTGAAAAATTCACTGGGGCTTGGCCATTCGCAGGCAGGCTTTAGGTGTTACTTCTCTCAACTTTCCAACAACATTAATTGCACTGAGACCTCTAGGCTGGACCAAGAAGGGGTTTCCCTCTACCACACATGAGAACTCTTGGCTGGAGTGAGACAGTTCAGGTCTTTCCCTCACTGTAGGGCCGAAATCAATTCTTGGCCTCCAAACCCAAAAGGGATGTGGGAATCTGCAAAGTCCTGGAATAGAGGGAGACCTGCGTGCAAAGATGAAAGGCAGCAGGCTATAGAGTGGCTTAATGATAACCGCCCCTGTACAGAGAAGGTTCTTATATCTCCGAGGAGGTAAACCACTACTGGATCCCCTGTTGTTCTGTAGCATAGACCGCGTCTTATATATTTTGATTCTTTTCATAGTGTCTGGTAGGAAGCTCTGAACAAAGTGGCTGCAAAGGAAGCTGATTCAGCAACTGGATTCTCAGGTCTCTTTATAGAGCTTGACTGTGGGGTCAATCAAACCTAGGTTTGAATTCCAGTCACACCAATTATAGACAGTGAAACCAGAAAAGACATTCAACTGTGTGTGTTACCTACAAAATGAGGTTAAAATCCTAACCACATAGGGCTATTCTGAGGATCAAGAAAGAGTGTGTTTATCTACAATGCCTAGTAATGGTCAATTCATTAAATGTTTGTTGAGAGAAAAACTACATGAAGCTCCAGAGACCATTCAGGTCGACCCCAGAAGAAGGTTAGTAGAATGAGTTGGTGTGGATTTGCCTTGGACAGTGCTGGCTTGAGTGGGTTGAGCAGACATGCAAAGTGGTGCCTGATTGGAGGAATGAGGTGCTAAGCCTCGAGACTTGGAAGAACCTGAGCTTTATTGCTGTGGCAGTTTCATGTTGTGGATGTGTGCCAGTAGTGTGTGCGTGTGTGTGTGCACGCACACATGGGCATGCACACAAGTTTTATCTAAAGTCTACTACCCTGATGTATTTCGAACTTTCTTAAAACTTGGATGGTATCTGATTCATCTCTGCATTTCCCTCTGTCCTGGAAATACCCTGGGTTTCAATACATATGAGAGGAGAACCAAGGGTGATTAAGTGCCTCTATGATCTGAGAACAGAAAGAAAAACAAAGATCTCTTCCTCCTGTTGCCTACATTAGGCAGCAGAGTCAGATGTTCTCTTGGAAGCCTTCCCCAACTATAATTGTTAAAACTTATTCACCATGCAATTGATTTATTTAAAAATATAGAACATTACAGGTAAAGTAGAAGATCCTTTTCCTCCCTCTATTTTCATCCTTCCTTAGAAGCAATCACCAGCACAAATTTTGCAACCCAAATTTCTGTTTATTATAAAATGTGTCCATAAATAAATAGTTGATGTTTTTAAAAATATACTTGCATAAGGATTCTGTACAACATACTTTTTAACAACTTGCCTTTCCCTCCTTTTAAATCTACTCAACACGAATATTTATTTGCCTGTTCCCTGTTGAAAACATAAAGGTTATTTTCAATTTTTATCCCATTGCAAACAACAATGCTACACAAATACCCTGGTTACCCTGGGACATAGGAGCAAGTCTTTCTCTAATGAAAAATTGCTGTCATTGGGTATGCACATTTTGAGTTTCATTATCTGCAGCCAAATCGCTCTCCAAAGTGATTGCACTGATTTACACTCCCACCAGCAGGGTCTGAGAGTTCAGTTTTCTCATGTCTTTACCAACAGTTGATGTTGACAGATTCCTTAGATGCCTGTCAAACTATTTCATGTGAAATGGTGTTTCACTTGTTTTAATTTGCATTTCCTTTATCACTAGTGAGGATAATCATCTTTTCATATGTTCATTGACTCTTCTGAATTCTCTGCTCACATCATTTGCCCACTTTTAAGTTATATTGTTGGCTTATTTAAACTGATGAATAATTTCTCTCCCTATTCAGGATTCTAAACCTTGTTGGTTTTATATGTTACAAACACCTTTTCTAAGTCTGCCATTTCCCCCCATTGGTATGTTTCAGAGTTTTTTGTAGAGAACAGTTTAATGTTGGTGTAGTCAGATTTATCAGTGCTTTTCCTATAAACAACTGATTGGAGAGATTTCAAAAACTCTGGTTCTTATCTCATGGTCAAAACTTATTACCTAGAATTTCTACTAATTAAAATTCCTTTTCTATTTACATTTTAATTATTTTCATGTATGAAGTGAATTCTACATGGAAAATCATGCCATTTATTTAGTTGTGTTTTTTTTTCTCCCACTGATTTATAATGCCACCTTGCTTTAGGCCACTTTTCCACACATATTTGAGCTTATTTAAGGACTTCAAATTCTGTTCCATTGACTTTTCTTCCCTGTTTTAATACGGCTCTATTTAAATTTCTGTTGCTTTAAAATATATATATAGGAGAAACCAAGATGGCGGCATAGGTAAACACCTAAAATTGCTGCCTCCCAGAACCACTTCAAAACTACAACTAAAAGACAAAACAGACATCATCCAGAAGCACAGGAAGGCTGGCTAAGTGGAAATTCTACAACTAGAAGGAAAGAGAAAAGCACACTGAGACTCAGAGGAGCTGCGGAAGTAAAGCCGCAGAGGTACGGAGGAGCGCGCGTGGAGAGGGCTGGCAACTGAGTAGGTGGCTGGCTTTTTCAATCCGCAGGGAGACACAAGCTCCTAACTGCTCTGAACTCCAGTTCTGGGTGAGACTCTGGGGACCCAGACTCATACGGAGAGAAACTGGACTGTCGGGCAGCGGGCGGAACTTGAGGGCGGCTTTCTCTCAGAGGTGCTTGCAGTGATTACCAAGGGACAGTGAGACCCAGGGGTCTCTTAGGGAAGGGCTGATGGGAAGCCATTGCTGTTTGCTCCGCCCTGAGACTCCGCCCCACCCCAGCTGTGCACAGAGGCTTTTGCATATGAATGGCCTGGACCTTTGAAATCTAAACTTACCTAACAAACTGCAGCTGAGTCAGAGAGACCCAGAACATCCAAAAGAAGGTCCAAGGCCCCACAGCAGCTTGCATTGCTTCACAGCTGGGCCTCATCTGGGCACTTCCAAAACCCAAACAAAGAAGAGGAATCTGCAGATCTCTCCATAGCTCCTGCTGGGTGGCCTCAGGCAGAGGCTAAATTAGCAACTCCTTGGAGATCCAAGAGCCAGTGTACCCAGGGGTCAGAATGGGACCATCCAGATTACAACTCCTCAGATCCATAAGGGACACACTCAGAGGGCAGACTCAGTGAGCACCAAAGCCCCACTGAAGCAAGTCTTGCCTCATAGGGGTGTCTCCAGCACAGAAGTTCTCCCATCGTAGACACAGCTGATCCGCACAGCCAATTGGCCTGGAGGTCAATTCCTCCCAGTGATACCAACAACAATCAAGGCTTAACTACAAGAAGACTGTGCACACAGCCCACAAAGGGGTGCACCAAGAGTGTCCACCTCAGGTAACTGGGGAGGCTGAGCCAATGGGCCCTATAGGACACCTAGCACACAAAGCCACTCTATCAACTCAGGGAAGCAGCGAAAATGTGGAGACAAAGAAACAGGTCACAAATGAAAGAAATGGAGGAAAGCAAATGACTGGATATAGAGTTCAAAACCATGGTTATAAGGTTTTTCAAGAATTTCCTAGAAAAGGCCGATAAATTTAGTGACCCTCGAGGATATGAAAAAGGACCAACTAGAAATTAAGCATACACTGACTGAAATAAAAAGTAATATACAGAGATCCAACAGCAGACTAGAGGATCACAAGAATCAAGTCAAAGATTTGAAATACAAAGAAACAAAAAACACCCAACTGGAAAAGCAAAAAGAAAAAAGAATCCAAAAATTTGAAGATAGTGTAAGGAGCCTCTGGGACAACTTCAAGCGTACCAACATCCGAATTATTGGGGTGCCAGAAGAAGAGAGAGAGCAAGATACTGAAAACCTATTTGAAGAAATAATGATAAAAAACTTCCCCTACCTGGTGAAAGAAATAGACTTACAAGTCCAGGAAGCGCAGAGAACCCCAAACAAAAGGGATGCAAAGAGGACCACACCAAGACACATCATAATTAAAATGCCAAGGGCAAAAGACAAAGAGAGAATATTAAAAGCAGCAAGAGAAAAACAGTTACCTACAAGGGAGCACCCATATGATTGTCAGCCGATTTCTCAACAGAAACTACGCAGGCCAGATGGGAGTGGCAAGAAATATTCGAAGTGATGAATAGCAAGAACCTACAACCAAGATTACTCTGCCCAGCAAAGCTATCATTCAGAATTGAAGGGCAGATAAAGAGCTTTACAGATAAGAAAAAGCTAAAGGAGTTCATCACCACCAAACCAGTATTATATGAAATGCTGAAAGGTATTCTTAAAGAAGAGGAAGAAGAAGAAAAAGATAAAAATTATGAACAACAAATACATATCTATCAACAAGTGAATCTAAAAATCAAGTGAATAAAAAATCTGATGAACAGAATAATCTGGTGAATATAATAGAATCACAGGCATAGAAAGGGAGTGGACTGACAATCCTCGGGGGGAAAGGGGTGTGGAGGGTGCGGGAAGAGACTGGACAAAAATCATACACCTATGGATGAGGACAGTGGGGGGGCGGGTAAGGGTATGGGGTGGGGTGGGAACCGGGTGGAGGGGAGCTATGGGGGAAAAAAGAGGAACAACTGTAATAATCTGAACAATAAAGATTTAATAAAAAATATTAAAAAATAATAATATTGTTAATTATCATTAGTAGCACTAATAATAATTAAATTCCTATCACTATTAATAATTGATCATAATGGTGGTAATACTGTGAGGCCTTCATGAGTAATAAATATTACAATAACAAAAAAAATAAAAAATAAATATATAAAATATATATACACTGATTGGCCAGATTATTATGATCTCTGAACGCATAATAATCTGGCCACTCCGTGTGTGTGTGTGTGTGTGTGTGTGTGTGTGTGTGTGTGTGTGTATCTTAATGGATAGGTCGTTAACTGCTATCTCCTATTTTTTCTTTTTTCTCCTAGAGTTACTTGACTAATCTTTGTTCTTGCATATTCAGATGAATTTTTTTAAAGTGTATAGAGTTGTAGGGGAAAAGTCTTGTTGGAATATTTTTTGAAATATCATAGGCTATGTCAATGTTTTGGATCAAATTAACCACTCTGTGATTTTTAACACCTCTATTCATAGAAATGGCACAGCTCGCCATATATTTTGGTTTGTTTTATGTTTTATGAGAACATTTTATAATGTTTTCCATAAGGTTTTGCACATATGTATTTTAAAATTTATAAATACCATAGAATATTTTTGCTATTATGACTATACTTATATTAAATTAAACTATAGTTATATTAAATAAGATTGATATTTATACATTATTCAACCATCCTGAGATCTGATAGTTGCTTAATTCATTAATCTATAGCTTTCTTGATTTACTATGTTGATAATCTTATAGTCTCTAAATATAGAATGACACTGGCAATTCTTATGTCTCCTTTCTTTTTCTTGTCTTGTTGCATAGTCAGGATATGCTGTTGGCTAGTCATGGTTATTATGGGTACTATACTATTATCTTTTATTACCTTAATAGAAAAGCTTCCAATGTTTCATCATTAAATATTATATCTGTATTAGATTTGGATAGCTGCTTATTAATACATTAAGGAAGTTTACTGGTATTGATAATTTACTAAGAGTTTTATCTTGAATAACTGTTGAATTTTTATTGCAAATTTTATGTATCTGTTGAGAACCTATTTGATTTCTCTTTTAATTTGCTTATATGTTGAATAATCATGTTTGGCAGATTTTTTTTCTTACTGAATTACACCCGCCTTTCTGTGATAAATTCTACTAGGCCATGGTGTTTGTTATTTAGTTACAGAACAGTACTGGGTTTAATATCCTAGTATTTTACTTACGATTTTAAGAATCAAGATTTTTCAGCTTATATACTTTCTGTATTTAAAATATTTGGGGGGTAGGTATTTGTGTTAGTGTTAAGATCTTTTCTGACATTCTAATTTCATTCTACATAGCTCTTATCTACTACACTGTTCACCTATTGTTTCTCCCATACATACTAAAGCTTAGAAGTCATATTCTATCTTGGTCTACACTCTAATTATATTACCTTTATGTGTACTTTAAAGCAAACTATTATTTTTTGATACCCATTTGCTTTGCCAATTGTGTATTCACAGATGTGGTATTTTTAAGCAGAAAAAAAAAAATCTAGGTATCCTTCATTCAGCTTTCTCATCTTAGCAGTGGCTAATAGTGGAATTCCCAGATAAATCAAGACACTACCTTCCACAATAACAATTCATTAATGATAATTAATTAAATTGGTAGCTTACTGTGTGTTATACATTGTGCTAAGCACTTCATATACATGATATTATTTAATATTTACAGAAATAGTGCTATTCTCAGTTTAGAGATAATAAGATTTAATTTTATGGGGTTTAAATAACTTAATTTTAGGATGTTTAATGGAGGCATAGGTATAAAATGGTGATTTTCATCTAGTCCTTTCTGACGCTAAATCACATTCTCTTAAGCATTTTGCTACACCAACGTTTGGAGTCTGCAATGATAACCCCATGCCAGCGCATAACAGAGTTCCATCCAACACTGTCTCATGGTCATATACCCTTTTAGCTCAGCTCTTTAATTATCAGAAGAATTTTGTTCCAACGCATATGCATGTGTTTGTTTTGTTTTGCTTTATTTATGTCTCACTTTCCTTTACTTCCTCTTACACTGCACCGAAGAAATCCCTACTCCTGCATTGACAACATCTATCTTCTGTTCCCCTTCCTTATGTGGAGTTTCCTCACTTTCTAGTTATTCTTATTAGCACTCATTGATTTTTCTCTTTACTTTTATACTAGAAAAAAGAGAAGCCAGGAAAGGAATTTAAAAATGTAAGAAAATAAATTGTCCTTCATTGGACTATTGTGCCTCCAAGGCAGAAAGCTGATGCTAAGTTGTCGGTTGCTTTGGAGTCCTGGTTGATGGTTTAAACTGAAATAAGGTCAACGCTCTCATAAACTAACTTACCCTGGGCCTCTATGACTGGCAATATGCTTGAACATTGTCAATGTTACCCATTCACTATGTTACCCTTTGACTAGCCAGGCTTAAGACAGAACGTGAAGACAGAGCTGCCTGCCCAGTGATGAATGTTTTCCTGTTTCTGTAACCTACTTTCTGTCAAATCTCGCTTTTCCTTTATGATGTTTAGTTGAAACTGCAGCCTAATGAGGTCTGGCCAGTCCTCCTTTTCTTGGCTAAAGAGTTGATGTTACTGCCAACATATCTGAATAAGAAGAGAATACTTTCTGAAGAAATGAAAAACTTCAATGGCTAATACAGGCCAGTAAAAATGAATTGTTTACACGATGCATTGCCTGCCTTATGTTTTAACAGATTAATTTGCTACTAAACTGATGTTTCCATTCACAATGATTATTTTTATTTGATAGTCTTGGAATATCCCTGGAACTCAAATCCAGGCAGTGAATCTGGATTTTTGTTGGTTGAAGTTCAGGATCTGTAATTTCACCTGAATTGATTCCTTGAAAATGAAAATTTGTGATTTTATGTTTCCCCTTTCTTTTCAGATCAGTTCAGATGCCAAGTCCCTACAAATTTTTCTTTAATTCCCAAATTACAATAATGCATCTGCACATCTAGAGAATTTGTATTTAAACCATTTCATTTGGCCCTGTGCAATGAGATGCAATGTGGTAGGTAGAGGAGCGGGTAGGAGCATTGGAGCAGGACAGGAATGCCTTTGAATCCTGGGGCAGGTATTCACTAGCTGGGTGATCTTGAACATCTTAATAATTCACCTTCTATAAAATGGTAATATTCAACATAATAATGGTGATAAGAATACTTGCCTTATGTTGTTGTTGGGAGAACTCAGTGAGGTCACACATATATTAGACTTGGGGCACAGGAGAGAGAACCAGTAACTGTGATTTCTCCATACTTTGCCTTTATCTCCACCATCACTAGCACATGGAAAGGATAACACTTGCAGGAAGGATGAGTCTCTCTTTCCATAGCATTAGTCATGCAGCCCAGGAGCTGTGATCAGGGGAATCTGTCTCATTACCCGGCATGGCTTTTTTGACACTTAGTCAACTCGACAGGCTTTATGCATCGAGTACTTGGTACAATATTATACTTTTGCAACAACAACAACAAAATGCCACTGAAGCTAGAGATGGATGTACATGAATGATGTTCTTCTATTTTATAGAGTATATCTCTACATTTGTATAAATTAATATAGAAATAGGTTGATATATATTTGGATTCTTCACAACACAAACTTGTGAGACTTTAATTTTAGGACTACTCTAGGAGCCAAGGGAAAATGAGAAGGGAAGTAATATTTATCTGTATGCTTAGCATTGTAGTAAGCATATTCACCAACATATCACAATTATTTGTTATCGCAATGAAGACGGTTGTTCCCATTTTACTGGTCAGAAAAATTAGCTCCAGATAGGTAACCTATGCAAGTATCAAAGCCAAGGTTTAAAATCAGGTCTGCCTGATGCCAACACTAGTTCCTAAAAAGTACTCCTTGAGAACAACGTATTGCGTTTAGGCAGGAAGTAAAATTTAAGATTTATGTGTTATTTACCTTATTTTTTGGGGGGGAGTTCTTTTAAAAAATATATATATTTTATTGATTTTTACAGAGAGGAAGGGAGAGGGATAGAGTTAAAAACATCGATGAGAGAGAAACATCGATCAGCTGCCTCCTGCACACCCCCTACTGGGGATGTGCCCACAACCAAGGTACATGCCCTTGACCGGAATCAAACCTGGGACCTTTCAGTCTGCAGGCCGACGCTCTATCCACTAAGCCAAACCAGTTAGGGCTGCGGGGGGGGGGGGGGGGGGGGGGAGGGGGGAGGGGGTACTTTTAAAATGCCTGTCATGCATGATCTTGGGACTTTACTTTTTATTTGGGAGTGGAATATGAACCTAATCCTTGCCTCTGAGGCTAGCTTCAGTGAGGTTTTGAAGGAGTTAATACTTTTCCTTTTTGATAGAAGATGAAACGTGGACTGCTGCTAGAAGCCACAAAGCTGAGTATTTATTAAATACACTTATTTCCCTTTCATCTATTTTGCCAATGTTCCCCACCATAATCTAATTTCCTCTAAAACTTTCCATGGAGCAGGATGGTGGCTCCAAATTCTGAAATGCTGAAGGATCATTTAATGACCTATGGTGAGTTCCTATGAACTCATCCCAGAAATGGTAATGAGTATTTGAGAAAACACATGGGTAGGCTCCAAGTCTTTCCAAAATGATCCTGATAGTTGTAATCAAGGACTTTCTTGGGGTATTAGAAGTTCTAGATGACTTTTAAGGAAGCCTATATAGTTCAGTTTGAGAATATGGTGCTATTAAGGGCAATGGTATGAGCCCTCTGTCCCATTCTAGTGCGCGTAGATCATACTCCTCACTCAGGAGTGCCAATTACCAGGTAAATGGTATAGGCAGTAAATAGGCAAAACAAAACAAAAACATCAGTGGTAGCTTAGTATGTAACATTAACTTTGTTTGCTCATTGAAAATGAATTTTCTAAGAGCTCTAAGCTCTAATGATACACCATCAACTTGAGCAAGGACTACCTTTGAATAATCATAAACTAAGGAAATACATAAGCAGATAATTATGAAATGTTATGATAAATGTCATGTTAAAGGCAAGTATAATTATCTGTAAGAATAACAAAGGGAGATTGCTGATTAAGTGGAGTTTATTAAGTATAATAATAATGGTGATTATAACTACCATCATTGATCTCTCAGTGTTAATTCCAATGCTAACACCTGTACTTGAATTATTATATTTAACCCAAAAACCTTGAGGTACTGGCAATGATGATGGTAGTAGTGGTGGTGGTGGTGATGATGATAAGGAGAATAACTTGATTAGAAACAATACTAAACACTATTTTTAAGATACTATGTTGGTCCTTTAAATATATAGTTTTATAGGAGCATGCCAGCAACTCTCTGGGGTCAGTATTATTATCACCATTTTAGAGAGCAACAATCTGATGTTAAGAGTGTCCACAAATTCCCCAAGAATATTCAGATATTAGGTAGAAGATTCAAAACCTGGGCTGATTCCACAGTCCATATTCCTATGCACACTATGCCAGACTGTCTTCTGGGAAGGGTAAATATTGAAGAGCATTATGTAGGTAGAGAAAGAAAATAATAATATTCTAGGAAAAAGAAATAATATGAAAAAAGCATACATGTGTTTCTTATAACATGTAAGAGAGACCACTTTGTGAGAATGTATGGTACAAGAAAGCAAACAATACAAGATAAAGACTAAAATATAAATTAGTGTCAAATTATAAAGTGGTTTGTTTCACATTTTATCTTATAGGCGTGGGATCTGAGGATAGACTTTTAAGCATGGGAGAAAAAGATCTGAATCTGTGTTTTTAAAGAAAATAGCAGATGCAATAAAAAAATGAATAAAACTACTTGTATGAATGGGAAACCCAAACTCTGCTGGGATTGTTCAGATTTTTTGAAAATTCAATTAAAAAAGAATTGTGTTTTATCTCTAAAAACCCCACACGGTTCATAAGTAGAATCAAACAGTTTATGTTGTGCAGCATGTACTGAGTCATCTCTGTGGTTTAGATTAGTTCCCAAGTTGGTTTGTATTGACTGATAGCATCCAGGGGCCAAAACATACTTTGCTTATTGGTATTGACACAAAGTTATTGAAAATTGGTTGAAGAAAACAGCTTTTGACAAATATGTGAGGAGAAAGTTGAGCCTTTAAACACTAGTTAACTTCACCTTCCCATGCCCCACTGGTGAAATTGCATAAAACTAGCTCTGGAAGAGTGCCTTTGGAGTATCTGAATCTATTATTTCATTCCTCCATACTCAGCCTTAATATTTTTTTTATCCCAACTCTGCATTTACAGCTTTCAAAGAGTTATCTATCCAATGCTGATAAAGTCATCTAATAATATTTTAACTTGTAAAAAGGGCCAAATATCCAGAACTGTAGAATCCTAAAGCTAGCTTTTCTAAATAGGAAGATGAAAGATCAACCTTCCTTTCTTCCCTTTCTTCCTTCCTTTTCCCATTTTTTCTTCCTTCATTTTTTCTCCCTTTCTGTTGACTTCCTTTCATCTTCATTGCTTTCCCCATCTGCTATATCATTCTTTTTTCATCTTGGTTTCCCTAACTCATATTTTTAACACCAAAGGTATGCCACTCTTCTGGAAACAAGGAATACAGAAATGAGCAAAATACAGTCCCTGTCCTCCTGGTGTTTGTGGTCTAATGAGAAAAAGATATAAATGAATATGTAATTATAGTACAGGGTGGTAGATGTTGTGGTGAAGATGTGCAACTATAGAATTACAAAAGTATGGCACACGGTCCAAGTTCAAAGTCAGTGAGTTTTTCTGGAAGTGGTTACTGGAAATGAGTTTTATGGTAATATTTATACTCAGGGTATCACTAATGCAAAGGTGTGACAGGCAGAAACAGTGGGATGCATTGGGGGTCTCTGGAAGCTTTACTAATAGAAAGGCAGGAACTAAGAGTGTTTGTGGAAAATCTGGGCAGAGCATAATCATTTCCTGTGAAGTAAGAGTCTTTTCTAAGTTTCATCTTGAAAGCACAGATCATGTCACAAGTTCCAATGTAAGCCATGTATGTGTCCCCAAATTGCTGATCATGGTGTCTTGTAGACATAGATATTTTCTCAGAGTGACTGCCCCTCCATGGCTGCTTTTACAGGTTAATCTAGTGTTTGTTGTCCACTCCACCTTCACGTAGAACAAAAGAAGACCACAACTTAGACACAGATTCAAAGGAAAAACACTTCCATATGCAGAGCATTTCATTTGTGACAAAACTGTGTTCTGAGATTTACATATGCAGTCTTAATCTTTAGCATACTCCTTTGTGGAAGAAAATAGCCCTAAAAGAAATTAACAGAGCTGCAAATAAATCTGGTGTTGGCCTCAATGAAATACTGCTTTTGATTGGTTCTGGTATTATTCTTAACTGGTAGGGTCTTTTGGGTGTTTGGAGCCAAATCCACAGTGTGTGTATGTTGTGTGTGTGTGTGTTTAGGGTTCATAAATTTGCTTTATATATTTTGGTGCTCCTATGTTGCATGCATAAATGTTGACAATGGTTATGCCATCTTGTTGAATTGATCTCTTTAGCATAATGTAGTGTCCTTCTTTGTATCCTACCATAGCCTTTGTTTTGAAGTCTATTTCATCATATGTAAGTATTGCTACCCCAGCTTTTTTATCCACTTCTATTTGCACTAAAACCTGACCAGAAATAGATGTTCAGGGTTGGGAGGCATGAAGACATTGTAGGCATTAAAAGAAAGCCAACCAGGGAGATGAGAAGTACGAAATAACATGGCCCAAGACAGAGAAAGAATTGAATAGCCCCATAGTTTGGAGGATAACTAGAATACGATGTCAAGGACAGAAAATGCTTTGAGTGGACAATAGTAGTAAATTGCAGAGAAATCAAGTAAGACACACAGTGAAAAATGCACATGCCATGTACCAAGAAAAAGGTAATCAGTCAAATTGTCAAGTGTAGCTTCAGTGATGTGAAGGTAGGGGAGCCAGATACACAGGAGTGAGTGGGAAGTGATGACATGGAGATATTTAATACAGATGCTTCATGGAACCTTCTCCATGAAAGAGAAGAGAGAATGTGTGTGGAATGTGGAGGAGGACCTGAGGGTTGGAGCCAATGTCATGACTTCATGCTAATGGGATGCAGAAAGAAAAGAGGAAGAGATGGATAGAGTAACATTCCTGAGAAGTCAAGAAGGGATATAATCCAGTTTTCCATAAGATAAAAGATATTCCTTTCAGTCCATCAAGCAGTGGGGAGGGAGGGATAAGTACGAAGATGCAGATAGGTAACTTTTATGGCAGTAAGTTGACGGAGGTTTGATTGATGTCTTTTGTTTTTCTGTGGGAGGCAAGGTCATATGGAGACTAAGGGAGAAGTGGGGGTCATGTGTTTGAGAGCACAGGAGACAGTTTGAAATAGCTCGCTCAGAGCAGGGAAAGCATTCCCTATAGAAAGGTAATGGGACTTCTGGGCATCATTAAAGGTCTAGTTAAGATTGGGGAGCATGTAAGACTGTTTCCAATTCAGAGGGACTTTTCATCCCCAAATTACCCAGAAGCCCAAGTGGATGTATAGAGAAAATAGTAAATTGAGTTTGTTCAGGTTTGGAGTTTTTTATAGGACTCACAATAATATCACTGCAAAAGAAGAAACTGAGAATTTTGAGAAAAGTGATTGCTGTGATGGTCAATGATATCTTAGCTGGATAATGAAAGAAGGTAAATAAGGGGGCCCTGGGAGATGAGGAGAAAGTAGATGGGACTGTTAACTGTAAGTTCCTCGAAGACCTGTAAAATGGTGCAGACCTACCTGGAATCAGTTCCAGACCACTGTAATAAAGTGAGTATCACAAAAAGCGGGTATCGCAATAAAACAAGCTGTGATCTTTTGTGGACTGAAGGTCTTGCCTACGATTTGTAAAAAAAAAAAAAAAAAAAAAAAAAAAAGAAAGAAAAAGGAGAAAAAAAGAAAGAAAGAAAAGAAGGAAAGAAAGAAGGAAGGAAGGAAAGAAATATTTGTGAAGTACAATAAAGCAAAGCTCAGTAAAATGAGGTATGTCTGTATACTGGGGATAACTGAGTTGAGATAATGTGGCTGGAGTGGAGAGATGAAGAGGATCATATGAAATAAAGAAAGCAAGGATCTGAAAGGCCCAGATGTTGGAAGGATTATCCAAGGCTGAAGTCACCTAAGATGAAAGCAATATGTGGAGTGTGGAGAAAGACTGAAGGCAGAGGTGCCTTGACCAGGAGCACTGCAAGAATTAGGAGTGACCAGAACAGGAAGTCTTTAGAGGGAGGTGCTAAGAAGGAGTATAATAAGGCAGAGCTGCAAGGCAAATATCTCAAATGAGTCAGAACTATCTAGATGGACTGAAGAAATCTAATCCACAAGTGGTTAGTAGAAGCAAGGAGAAAAACTCCCTAACTTTAATGATGTGAGAGATGAGAGACAAAACACCCTCCACCTGAGTGGTCTCTTGTATGGCTTGAATGGGTAGGGTCCACGAAGAGTTTCCGGTCTCAATGCTACTGATACGGATAAATTGAAACTCTGGGGCAATAGGAGGCCTTTCAGGATAGATGAGTAAACTAGCATTTTGGTGGTGGAGGCCGTGAGCTCTGCTGCATTCTCTACCATTGGTCGTGGCCATGTCTCAACTAGGGAAATAGTGAAGTAATTCAAGTTCTGGAATCAGTCAGACCTGGGTTGAGTCCAAATTCACAGTCCATGGGATCCTCTCTGAGCCTTTGTTTTTTCAATTATAAAATGAAAGTAGTGTTATTTAACTCAGAGTTGTCTTAACATTTCAGTAAGATTATGCTTGTCAAACAGCATGGTAGTCAATGAGTAAATTCTTTGTAAAGAGTATTGTTATTATCGTTATCATTCTGTATATATGTGACGCTGGAGCCCAAAAAGAATGTACTTAATGAGATAACCTTTCAGTTAATCTGGGTGGGAGAAAAGGTGAGGGTATGAGAGTCTGCCAAATGGAAAAGGTGGAATCATTCAGTGAATGAGACCTTTATTCCTCAACATACATCTTTAAATGATGTTTAATGTCAAAGAATCTAATTAAGAGTGGTTTTCCTATTCTTCTGTAAGAATGGGTCTGGAAATTCAGGATGATTTAACTTTTCCTTTTGCCAGGAGCAAAGTGTTAGAAAAGGAAGCTGGGGAAGAGAACTCTAATTCCCTTAGCTCGTTAAGAAGCCTCAGCCCTGGTTACGCAGTTTGCTGAATTTTGATCAGAGAATTGTATGCTTATAACAGACATCATTGTCCAGATGTAGACACACTATGGTGGTTTCCAAGTTGGAAATAAAGATCACTTGGAAGTAGAAACTTTCCAGAGTTTGCTCCTCTGATGAGGGGCCTGTCCCCTGCAGCAACATGAGTCTTCTTGTAACACAGAACACTCTCCTCCTGCCTCTTTACAACCTTCATCTCCCCTCAAGGGACTTCAAAAGGAAGCAGCCTGCTCAGTGGCCATGGTGCTTTTCCTGCAGGTATGGGAGATAGATTATAGGATTTAAAATGCAGTCCTCCCTGACCCAACTTAACCCCTGCATATAACTTCCTGGAGTCTGGCCAATGTTCCTGAGGACTGCTTGCCCGAGGGCACCCCCTGTTCCTTCCAAAACTACCCTCTTAGATCTTACATTTTTGTAAATCCTGATAGCTTCTGACCTACTTTTTATTGTTTTCATTTTATACATTTTTCAAAACCCCAAAGTTTTGATTCATATTCTAATTCACTTATTTTGTAAATAAATGCATTCCTCTAGTGTGCAGTGAGTTGCGGGGGGAGGGGGGGCGCCTTCTGGTTTTCCCTCTTTCTATCTGTTGAGTGCAAAGAAGTGAGTAGCACAGGCTGTCAGAATCAGGGGTCTACCACAATCTACGTGACCTTGAGCAAGTTGCTTAACTTCTCTGGGTCTCAGTCCCCTTCTGTGAAATGGAAATATAATCATAACAATCTCATGGAGTTTCTGTGAGGATTAAATTAGTTCATAAATATGATGTGCTTAGAACAGTGCCTGGTGCAACATAAGCGCTATACAATTTTATTATTATTATTTACCTAATGATCTTTGCATCCAGCATTGAAATGCCTTCTGGGAAGAGAGTGGTGGAGCTCAATAATTCTTTGGAGCTTGGTGAGATCTTTAAGGTGTGGGTGTTGACAGATGCCAAACTATCATGGATGAGAGCATTCGTTTTCCAAAGGATAGGAGCATGAGTTATCAATTTTGCTCCTTAAATGCAATAAGTGAGAGATGAGTAATGAGACCAAAAAAAGAAAAAAAAAGAAAAAAAAAGAGGGTGGTGGAGGAAGGAAACTGAGAAGTCAGCCAAATGGAGAAAGACCAAATGGAGAAAGACTGCTATGACCTGTGTGAAATACCTTGAAACTGAGGTGGCCAGAGGACGTTTGACTAATGATATTCTGTTCCTTTGGCAATTGTCTCCTGGTGGTGATAGAGATTTCCCCTCTGGGGCCCTCTCCCCAGTATTGAATAAAGCGGACTCTTCTCACAGATGTGTGAGTGAACATTTTAGAGACTCAAAAATGGTAGTTTTGTTTTGTTTTCCCCAGCTAGGTCTTAATGGAATAGAACAGAAATGCCCAGCTAAAAACAAGACCCTCTGAGACAAGGGGCTTCTGGGTTCCTGGGAATTTGCTGGAGTATTGGAGAAGGTTTTGGATGTCCGTCGGCTACAGAGTTGGGAAACTTGTCAAGGTAATTTTGCTGAGATTTCAAAGGTCAGAAAGATACCAGCTAACATCTCAACCAACATTTAATGTAATAGCCCCTGGAAGAGATCCAAGAATTAAGCCCTATCACTAGCAAACATGTTAGTCCATTGACAAGGCTACTTCCCAGGCCAGACAGAGTGAGAGTGGTGCTTGTAGAGATTGGGGGGACCCTGCTTCCCTCCTTGACCTATCCCCCCATGCTCTGTTGCCTTGAACTGTTCCTAATAACTAAGGCTGCAGACTTTATGCTGGTAGAATGTCATATTCAACCACATAAAAGGTACAGATAGATTTATTCAAATATATTTCATTTAACCCATCTAACCACCTCAGAGGCAGCTCATGTGGCCATTTTGAAGAATGGGGCAGTGAGGAGAGGGGATTTTTAGTTACAGATGTGAGCTGGCTTTTAAAGTTGATAAGTCAAAATCTGATTGATGGCATTGCTGCACCCCAGCTGTAGGATCCTGAACCAAGTTCTTAACTTCTAGAGGCTTTACTTTTTTCTGAACATAAAGACCTTACACACAAGCATGTTATTTAAAGAAGCATGCGGCCCGCCAGCTGTTAGTTTGACATGCTTGCCAGGATCTTGCAAGGGTTACAACAGTGTACTGGTGTCTTGGCAAATGTGAATAAAATAGTGGTGTTATTCTTTTGTTATTTCGTTGCAGATTTTTTCATATCTATAGGCATTAAATATGTAATAATGGAGAAAGACAAATTAAGTAAAATTATCTTCTGAAACCAGGCCATGGTAGTCATGTTAACTCCTGCATACAGTTTACAATGAATCCTTATGTTGCTTGTGTGGAAAAACTTGCTTAATTTATCAGCTCTGCCAAGTTCTTATAAAAATAAAAAAAGGTGAGGAGGCAGTGGAGAAAAAAAATAAAAATATCCTTTATGTAGTCTTTTGCTGTTGATATTATATATTTCCTTTCCAACACAGAGAACTAACACTTTAAAACTGGGAGGATTCATACTCAGAAGGAACCAGTGCTGGTCTGGAATTAGCTGGTTATGAACTGGAAACATTAGGCCACCTCAGAATCTTGCATGGGCCAGCATAAGCCGTGTTCTCTGGTTTATTGTTGCTCTTTGAAAAAGTTCCAGGTAACAAAGAAAGACACTCCCCCAACATATTGTGGCACTGGGCCCCCAGCCTGATCATATTGGTGGAGCAATGGAGTGTGCACCCATCACCCAGATGTGTAAACAGAGAAAGGGTTGCACCGGGGAATGCTGATTGGGAAACCTTCTGTGCTGCTGTAGGCAAGGGTCTGCTTCCTTCCTTTGCCTTCCTCCTGAGGCTGAAAGAGGGAGCCCCTGAGGGCCTCACATAAGACTGACCTGCATAAAAGGGTCTTTGTTAAGAAAAGGCCATTAATCAACTGTAGGACCATTTTGGTGAATGATTTAACTGTAATCACTGTGCTGCTTACAGCAACTGTATATCCAAACCTACAGTCCCATCTTTCCCAATCAATTTGAAAGCCCATACCTGGTACACCTACACTGGGGTGGGGTGGGGGTATTTCTCTAGGTTTTCAAGTGTTTAATTTTTATTGCAAATGAGGAACTTCGGGAAGAGGGAGAGGGGAAAAAACACTTAAAAGGGGAGAATTTTTCAGGGAATTTAGCCAATGTTCCAAAGAGTTGTGTTGATGAAATAAAGCAGCTCAAGTGAAAACAAATTGAATTTGGAAAAAAATTTCTCCAACCAGTGGCAGTCGGAGCTTTCATTCTGAGTTCCTGCTAACTTTCTGGAGCCACGTTGACTTTGCTGAACAGACTAAGTCATTTACTCTGTCAGCTCCTCCTTGCCCTGCCAGGCCTCACTCAAAAACCCTTCCAGGGCCATGGGAGCTTACCACGGTCTTGCCTGCCTGAGTCACTCCATGGAGGCCACGTGTTCATAAGCAAGGTTTTCTGCCCTGATTCAAGGCTGCTCAAAGTCAGGAGAGAGCATCTCTGTTCCTATTCACAACATAGGTCAAGATATGATAACAGCAATAGCTAGGATTTTATTGAGTGTTCCTTGTGTGTATCAACCACACTGAGAGCTTTATATCCATTAATTCATGAGTTCTTCACAACAATGTTATACAAAGAGCTAATATTCTTCTGGCTTTACAGATGATGTGCCTGAAATTCATAGAATAAGCAACTGAATCAAGGTTATACAATCTCCTCAAGCTTCAAAACCAGGTGGTCTGACTTTAAATTTGGCTTGTTAACACTCAGCTCTCTGAGAACATTGAGTGTCACTGCATTCTCCCACTGGGCAGCTCACTCAGTGCTGGGATGTGTGCAGAATGGTGGGGACACAGTGATGCCTTAGCACAGGCCACTACTCAGGAGCTGAAATTCTAGAGGGGAGACGAGCGTATGAACAAGCCATAAGACAATGACAGTGTGGACAAATCTAGAGGTACTAAGAAGGATGAGCAATTCGCTTATCTCTGAGTAAGAAAGGGGCCCAATAAAGGAAGACTTAAAGAGAAGGTAATGCTTGAACAGAGCTGAAGGATAAAACGAAGTTTACCTTAAGTGTTATTGACAGAGAGACTGGCAGGGTCAAAAGCACAGAGGTGCCCTTTGGTGGGGCAGCTATATAGGAGTCTACATTTGCTCCAGTGTCAGTCGTAAGGGAATAGGACAAAGAATACTAATGATCACCAATACCTAATTTCCCAGACTTATTTGTGGTTAGGTGAAGTAGTATTCAGAATTCATTTATTGCCAATAGAATGGATAGGAGGTGGTATGGTTCCAGGTCTGGACAATAAACCTTTCCATGAATAATATTTTATCTCTTTCCCTATATTTTGGCAGATAGAACACTGAGAACCCAGAAGAGGAGGGTGACCCACAAGACCAAAGGAAAGGAGGGCTCTGAACTATTGCCCATGACTATCACCCCTCTCTCAGCTGACCCAATCTAGATGGAGGTGTAAATGAAAAAGAAATTTTTATTGTGTTATTCTGCTTAAGTTTGGGAGTATTTGTCCCAGTACTTAGTCTACCCTGACTAATCTGGGGAGTGGGGATAAGTGAGAAGGAAACAACAGCCTTGTCACTGAGAGCCTTGCTCAAGGGGTCGAAGGGCATGGGATTGTTCTTTACAGTGGTTTGGAGATATTGGAGAGTTTTAAGCAAAGGAGTGGATCAGACCTGTAGTTTAGAAAGTACTCTCTGGATGCTATGTGTGCAGAGAGTTGAAGCTAGAAGCAAGAAGGTAGGAATGAAACGAGGTGTATGTGGCTATTGGTCTATCTGTGATGCCCACCAGAGCAGGCCTAATACCTAACATCTTAGTCTATTTTTATACACTCTGGACACTGTAGATAGCAAGGCCATGTGAAAGAGTAGATGCATGCAATGGCAAAAATGAATGAATGACCTCATCCTTGCCAATGACGTTATGCCCGTCACTGTACTTGGTGTTGATATGCATCATGTCATTGAAAACTCATGATTGCAAATCTAATGGGTGAGGAAACAGAGTCATAGACACATTGTGCTGCTTCCCAAAAGGATTATAGAGCTAATAAATTCTAGAACTAAGGCACGAATCCAGGCCTCTCTGACTCCAGAGTGCACCCTTCTTCTGCTGCACACTGCTTGCTCAGTAATCTAAGTAGGAAGGAGCTTTTTGGGTTTTGTTTAACAACCCCCCAGTAGAGCATGCCTTTTGATACATGCTGTGAATGTAGATTCTGCCTGGTCTGTGTAGTGACAGGAAATAACCTCACTTCCTGAGATTTAGGACCCTTTGGGGCTTTAGATATGGTAATCAAGATATTCATTTTAGGGGGATCCGAACAAAGATGGCGGCATAGGTAAACACCTAAACTGCTGCCTCGCACAACAATTTCAAAACTACAACTACAAGACAAAACATATATCACCCAGAACCATGGGAAAGCTGGCTGAGTGGAAATTCTACAACTAGAAGGAAAGAGAAAAGAGCATTGAGATGTGCACAAGCACTGAAAAGCCGAGGTATGGAGGTGTGCGAATCGGGCTGGCGGCAGGCGACTGGGTGCACTGCTTTTTTCAACCTGAGGGGAGACAAGTCCCCGATTACTCTGAACTCCAGTTTCTGGGGAAGATGCTAAGGACCCAAACTCCTACAGGGAGAAGCTGGACTGTCCGCCATTGGGTCAGAAAGTGAGGGTGGCTTCCTTGCAGAGGTGCGCGCAGCAATCATTGTTTACTGCACTGGGGTGCGGGGCGCAGGGACTTGGAAACGCGGAGACGCGGAGACGCAGAGACGGCTGACTGGCAGCCATCACTGTTTGCCACGCCCTAGCCTAGTGACTCCCTGAGACCCCGCCCTGCACAATCTACAAACCCACCCAAGCTCCACGCAGTGGCTTTTGCATATAAATGGTCTGCCCTTGGTCTGCCCTATCGCAGCTTAACCTAACAAACTGCAGCTCTGGTCAGACAGCTCCAAAACCTCCAAACCCCAAGCAAAGAGGAGAAAACTGTAGTTCTTGCTGTAGCTCCTGCTGGGTGGCCTCAGACAGTAGCTGACCTGCACCCCATTGGAAATCCAGAAGCTAGTGTATCTAGTGGTCAGTGTGAGATGACACCAGATTTCAACTACTCACATCCATAAGTGACACATTCAAGAGGCAGACTCAGTGAGCACCAAAGCCCCACTAAAGCAAATCCTGCCCCATAAGCGTGTATCCAGCACAGCAGTTCTTCCATTATAGACACAGCGGGTCCTCACAGCCAATTGGCCTGGAGATCAATTCCTCCCAGTGTACCAACAGCAATCAAGGCTTAACTACACCAAGACTTTGCACTCAGCCCACAAAGGGGTGCACCAGGAGTGTCCACCTCAGGTGATAGGCTGAACCACTGGTCACCTACCACAGAAAACCACTCCATCAACACAGGGAAGCAGCACAATGCGGAGACAAAGAAACATCTCACAAATGAAAGAAATGGAGGAAAGCAAACTACTGGACATAGAGTTCAAAACCATATTTATAAGGTTACTCAAGAATCTTCTAAAAACTGCTGAGAAACTTGATGAGACCTCTGAGGAGCTTAGTGAGACCTTCAAGGACCTTAATGAGAATGACAAAAAAATGGAAAAGGACCAGTCAGAAATTAAGCATACACTGTCTGAAATAAAGACTATACAGAAATTCAACGGTAGATCAAAGGACCCCAAGAATCAAACCAAAGATCTGAAATATGAGGAAACAAAAAACACCCAACCAGAAAAACAAAAAGAAAAAAGAATCCAAAAATATGAAGATAGTGTAAGGAGTCTCTGGGACAACTTTAAGCGTACCAACATCCAAATTATTGGGGTGCCAGAAGAAGAGAGAGTGCAAGATACTGAAAACCTATTAGAAGAAATAATGACAGAAAACTTTCCCTACCTGGTGAAAGAAATAGACTTACAAGTCCAGGAAGTGCAGAGAACCCCAAACAAGAGGAATCCAAAGAGGACCACACCTATACACATCATAATTAAAATGCCAAGGGCAAAAGACAAAGAGAGAATATTAAAAGCAGCAAGAGAAAAACAGTTAGTTACCTACAAGGGAGTATCCATACGACTGTCAGCTGATTTCTCAACAGAAACTATGCAGGCCAGACGGGAGTGGCAAGAAATATTCAAAGTGATGAACAGCAAGAACCTACAACCAAGATTACTCTGCCCAGCAAAACTATCATTCAGAATTGAAGGTCAGATAAAGAGCTTCACAGATAAGAAAAAGCTAAAGGAGTTCATCACCACCAAACCAGGATTATATGAAATGCTGAAGGGTATTCTTTAAGAAGACGAAGAAGAAAAAGGTAAAGATAAAAATTATGAACAACAAAATGACAACAAATACATACCTACCAACAAGTGAATCTAAAAATCAAGTGAAGCCAAGACCGGTTTGGCTCAGTGGATAGAGTGTCAGCCTGTGGACTGAAGGGTCCCAGGTTCGATTCCGGTCAAGGGCACGTAGCTTGGCTGCGGGCACATCCCCAGTAGGGGGTGTGCAGGAGGCAGCTGATCGATGTTTCTCTCTCATCGATGTTTCTAACTCTCTATCCCTCTTCCTTCCTCTCTGTAAAAAATCAATAAAATATATATATATAAAAAAAAAAGATTTTAAAAATCAAGTGAATAAAAAATCTGATGAACAGAATGGACTGATGAATATAATGGAATCAGGGACATAGAAAGGGAGTGGATGGACAATTCTCAGGGGGAAAGGGGTGTGAGGGGTGTGGGAAGAGATTGGACAAAAATCTCTTGCCCTTACCCCCCGCCCTTACCCCCCGCCTTGTCTTCTATGGATGAAGACAGTGGCGGGGGATAAGGGCATGTGGTGGGGTGGGGAATCAGGTGGAGGGGATCTATGGGGGGAAAAAAAAGAGAAACACCTGTAATAATCTGAACAATAAAGATTTATTTTAAAAAAAGATATTCATTTTACAGGTGAGGGAACTGTAGTCTAGAGAAGTGGGAAGGAAAGGGTTACACAGGCCTGCAATACATTCTTTCTCCTTCCTAGGAATGGCTTGGGGGAAGAAATGTGACCTGGGTAAATCTCCTTGTAAATGTGCTACAAGAATTCTAGGAAAACTATGAATGGTATTTATTAGTGGCGAGTCTTTCTCCTTTGGATACTTTTAGGAGCATGTACCTTATCACTCTAGGACTGTTTGTGATAAATAAACCTGGAGTCTACAGACTTACGGGCATGGTTCTCTAAAAACGCCATGTAAGCTATGTAATTATTGGAGTATAAAATGAAGATGTTACATGACCAAAAGATCTGGGTTCCATGTAAGTGATGTGCTTTTATCCATAGTTGAGTAACATACATGTGAAATCTGGGTCAGAGGAGTCCTAGTATGGCTAGAAAGGGCCTGGGAAGTAGCATTGGCGGTCCTGGGCCTCTCCCTAGTTTCCCTGTGCCTGTGAATTACTTGGAGCTTTGAAATTATTATTGGGTTGAACCTTATGAAACTTTTATGAAATAGCAATTTCATATGGCTCAGCCTGATATGTCAGATAATCTAAATCAAGGGACTAAGGAAGGCCTTTCTAAAGATCTTTGATCTGAATGACAAGATGGAGCCTGGTATATAAAAATCAGAAGGGAATATCCCATGAAAAGGGGAACTTCTACTGCAAGGGCTCATAGGAGAGAACCAGTGTGAGAATTTGAGAATTGTGTATTACCAGGCTGGGGCAGAGTGGATGGGACAAACAGTGCTAGGAGTCAAGTTTGTGCAAGAAGCAAGAACAGAGCCACTTGGCTTCATAGGCAGGAATATGGGGTTTAAGTGTTATCCTAAATGGGATTTGACTGAGGGTAGGAGATGGGAAAATGGCATGTGATTTACATGTTTACAGCCCCTCTCTCTCTAGGTGCCGAGTGAGGAATGGATTATAGCAGTATATATGTGGCGACAGGGAGACCATGCAGGATTCTAACCTGTGGATCTGGTAAGAGCTAATGGGGGCCTAGACTAGAGTGATAGCTGAGGGGATGGAGGTAGCTCATTGGAGGTGGGATTTATTTTGGCTGCTTCTGAGGGGCAGATGTCCCCATGCTCAGACAGACACATTATGAACGCTCTCCTTGATGTTTCAGAGAATGTTTGCTAATAGCCTCTTAGCTTAGAGAAGGCCTTGGTACAGACAAGGGTAATACCCATTTACTTTGATGTCTGACTTATGGGTTAGCTATTGCAAGTTAATTCTCTCCTTGGTCTCAGAGAAGGATTTGCTTTGGGTGGGTAGGGGCACTTGGCAGGATGCATTTACAGCAGCCCTGTCATCTGAGGGTCCTGTCTTTGGTACAGGGAAGCTGGAGACAGGAGCTTATAGGCTCTTCCTAGAAAATGAAACTGCTGCCAAGTCCAGAGATAATTAGACAACAGTCTCATGGCTGCAGGGAGCAGAAAACAGGGCTACGATGGGCAGATTGTTGGCATAGCTGTTCAGGATACACAAGGGCTTGCCTAGTGACCAGGAGAGTAGGGGCTGCTGAGGAAAGCTGGCTGGAGATTCACTGAATGATGATGAGGAGGAGGAGAAGAGGAAAGGGTGACTGCAGTCTGGGACAGAGCCCGGGCTGCCTTTGTAGGCAAGTTCCCTAACAACGCGTTCTGGGGGAAGTCAGGGGCCGACTGAAGCTTAATTCAGATTCTCTGAATGTGCCTTAAGGAGACAAACTAAGGAATGATCTGATGAAATGCAACGGGAAGCAAAACTTGGCAAGGACACAGTGGCAAATGAACTGAGAATATGGGGAGATATCCTGCCAAGACCCCCTTCTCCCAGGACCACCCTCGGCGTATCCGGAGAAATCAATCAATTGGACGGGACAGGACGGCTCCCACAGAACAGCAATAGGGGTCCCCTGTGAGGGTTGGGGGTCTCCCATTTACAAACAGGATTTGAGTCTCTACAGAGCATTAAGACGGGTCAGTGAAGGCACTGGGGAGCACTCAGCATCTCTTAGTGACTCAACGGTGGGTGACTCAATGGTGTCAGTGCTATGCCCACTCCTGGACTGTGCCCAGGGAATTGCAGCCCTGCCTGCCACTTCGTGTGAAGGCCCTAGAACAGGAAATTGGACATGATTTCAATGACACTGGGGAAATTTGTAAGAACCTTGCAGATAGTTCACAGAATTCGTCAAGTCCAGAATATATTCCCTGCCCTTGCCCTTGAGCAGCCCACACTTCCAAACATCGCCTCTTTTCTCCCTGGGTATCCATAGTCTTCTCTGTAAGTCTAGTGCAATGCATGCATGCCTCCACTCTGGCAGTCAAATGTCCATTAATATCCTCCTATAGGCCACCTTCAGGGCTGTCTGCCAAGTTCATCCAATTTAAAGTTAGAAAGAACTTCATATACATAGACTCCTTTTTATTTAAAGTCCTTCCTATCCTAATCATCAAGTCTATAAGCAAATTTATTTTTTAAAAAGCTCTTTATAATATCCAAATTGCTTCTCTCAATATTTTTGCATCTCATTATATTTTGTGAAGTAGCTATCATTACACTGACCAGTGCGATAATAGGCTCAGAGAGGTAGAGAACCTGACTAAAGTCACACAGTAAACTTCATAAAGAGAAGGCCCTGGACTCCCAATTTCCCTCGGTACTCACCCCTATCAAAGGCTTTCTTTATTGTCTTCTTTTCTTATGCTGTCAAGTCAATGGGTAAATAGAACAAAGTAATATTCCCTGTTCCCACGTGGATGCAGCCTCTAGTCTGCTTTCCTTTAGCTCAGCTGAGACAAACTCTCATCTGGAAAATATTTGTTTCTTAACATTTCCATTCTCATTGACTGCCCTGTCCAACCTTGTGCTTTTAGATCTAACAACCCTTTCCCACCCCAGCTACTCATCATGATTAAAAATAACCACACAAATCACAAAACTGTTATTTCATATGACAGTTTGTTCCTTTTTCTAAAGTTCTTTCCCCCATTCCAATTGCCCTCCCTAACCTTTGCCTGGAAAACTTCCACTCATCCTTTAAGCCTCAGGAATCTACCCTTGACTTCCAAGTGGGTTGAATGGGTTGTCTCTGCTCCCACAGCCCCTTCCTGTCCCTCCCATCATCACACCTCCCAGACCATATTATAATTGCATATTCACGTGCCTTGCCTCTTCCTCTGGCCCCAAAGCTCTGGGATGGCAGGGACTTCCTATCTTTAGCATTTAACATAGATTTTGACCCATAATAGCTGGTGCCTAGGAGCGAATGCTTTCCCTGATCAGAAATCTCAACTATTAGTAATATTTCCAGGCAATTCATTTTAAAAATTTAAATAGCCCTTTTCTTACTTGGAGAAATAATTTCATTGGTATTTTCTTATCACTTCAATACAATAAATATGCAGTCTGAAGTATTCAGTTAGATGAATTTGACTTTTTTATACACCTGGGTAACCACCGTCTTGAACAAGGCCTAGACTATTTCTACCTGTTTTTTTCCTTGCCTCTAGCCCACAAGAACAGCGTTCTAAACATCTTGGCCAAGGCTAAGCATTCCAGTTCTAAATCAGTATGTGAATGGGAGCCGTCCTGTACAAGTACAAACCTTGGCTCGCAGGACCATGAATGCTGCAGTCAATTGGTAGGATCATGGTCAATGATGCAATGCATGGCATCACTCTTCAGAGCAGAAACAGCACTCTCGGCGATGTATAGTCAGCTGAACAACATTTTGTATCCTCCTCAGTAATGATCAGTAGTCAGTGTGAAACCCTCTCTTCTGGCCTAAGCAGACAAGTCCCAAGGAAATCAAATCAGCCAGGGACAGATCATTGAGCCCAGGATCTTAAATCATCATCAGGCCTGTGGCCTGGTTTTCGTTTGTGCCTAGAGGATGTCTTTTCCTTCCATGGACTGTGAGCCAATGTTTCTTTTCCTGCTGATTTATGACCTCCTATAAATTAACAGAGGCCTTTCACTGGGAAGTTCACACCCCAAAGGCATGAATCTTCCATATGTAATTTCTCCCGGAGGAAGCCAGAGCTAGCTCTCAATTACATACAGTGGTGGAGATGCGTGGTGGCTGAAACTATACAAATGCTACTTGTACTCAAGTTGGAACCCTCACACCAAGTCATAGGAAGAGCACAATCAGATTTGTATCCCAGAAGCATAAAAGTTGTGCCTGCTCAGGGTAGAGAAAGGGTCTTTTCATGTCTTTAGTTACAGTACATCTTGCTTTATTGAACACCTCCCAGAAGATGAGAGACGCATTTTCTTCTCTCAAGGCATTCTCTGTTAGTAGTGAGGCCAGATACAGCCATAATTATACTACAAGCTAATATTTCCCACTTGTTTAGAAATTATTTTTACTAAAATTTTAGAGACTCAGGCATCCAAAGTTATAATAAAATGGAAAAAAAGAAAGGTACTAAATCTCAATTTTTACTGAGTCCGGTATTGGATTTTATTGCTTTCTTTTTTCTCTTCAAATATTCACCAAGTACTGCTAGGTGTCAGATGCTGTGCCAGGACCAGGAATAATGCCATGAAGAAGGGGTGATCCTTGCTCTCAAGGGGTTCACAGCTGTGGTACCTGAGGATCTGTGGGCTCTGCTCGCACTGATTTTCCATCAGGTGGACATAGGTGTGGAGTAAACCATTCAAAGTTTGAGGGAGAAAATTTCTTAAGGGCTCTCTCTCTTAAGCTGATTTTCTTTTCTTACTGAGAAGTAAATAAATGGGTTAACATAGGAATCAAGAGGAGTGGTGTATACCCCCAGATCCTTTTCCCATTAATTGGTGATTTTATAAAAGTCATTTAAACTCTTAGCCCCAATTCCTTCATATGTACAATGAGGGCAATGCTTAACTTGAAAGTTGAAAGGTGTGTGTGTGTGTGTGTGTGTGTGTGTGTGTGTGAATGTTTGATAAGAATAACCTACTGTACAATTCATATACAGTTCTTCTATACATTCACCATATATTCATTCGTTCTAAATAAACATTTATTTATCCTATATATCAGCTTTTTGTGGCTATTATGAGAAATTAGCAAAAAGTTGGTAAGTAACAGAAATTTATTCTCTCACAGTTCTTGATACCAGAAGTCCAAAATTAAAATAGAGGGGTCAGCACTCTGAAGGCTCAAGTCTAGGGGAAGAATCAATCAATTCCTTGCCTCTTCCAGCTTTTGGTGTCTGCCGGCATTCCTTGGCTTGTGGCCACAGCACTCTAATCTATGTCTCTGTGGTCACATTGCCCTCTCCTCTTTTGTTTGAAATCTCCTTCTGCCCCCTCTTCATATCACTTGAGATTGCATTTAGGGCCCATCCAAATAATCCAGGATAATTTGTCCATCTCAAGATCATTAACTTAATTACATCTGCAAAAGTTATTTTTGCCATATAAAGTAACATTCATAGATTCTAAATATTAGGATATTTTTTTACATCCTTCAATAATGTGTTTGCCTGGCACTTTGAGGATTAATAAAATATATGAATTAATCATATGGGTTTTGGAATCAGAAGGACTTACTTGTGAATACTGGGTCTGCCACTTCCTAGCTGTGATCTTGGGTAAGCTACTTCCACATAATAATATGTATCACATGAGATAACACATTAAAATTATTTAGCACAGTTAGTTCAGGTTATTAAGTAATTGCTCAACAGATAATAAAATATTATCAATATTAAGCATTCATGGTCTAGAGTTAGAAGTCCTTGTCCCTTCCACTGTAGAACTGGTTCAGGATCTGGTTCAAAAAATGTGAAATAAATAATGTCAATGGAGTTAAATAACTGCTATTAGCAAGGGAAGGTCAGGGCTGTGGGAACCCAGAATAGGTCCATATATCCTGCAGGATAGAAAAGAGATGGCATCTGGGATGAACCATGGTGAATAAGAAGTAGTTACAGCAGAGGAAGAGAGTCCTGGTGGGGTAGCATGTGCATAAAAGGGGCATGTGAGGCTTACTAGGAGTTAATAGGTAGTCTGGGCAGCCCTGAGGAGATGCCAGGGGCTGAGTCATGTAGGGCCATTAGTGCCAGCCAAGCAAAGTCTGTTTCTTGGGCATACAACCTGGTCAGTTAGTTGCACACCGGCTGCAGCTAGAAAGGCCTTGTGCTTTAATGCTTTGCTGTGGCTGTCTTGAAATTACTAAAAATTTTTGAACAAGGAATTCTACACTTTCATTTTGCACTAAAGCCCTGCAAATTTTGTAGCCATTCCAAATGCCAAGGAAAAGAGTGTAGGATTTTTCTTAAAGACAAGAGCTTCCCAGTACAAGATTTCAAAGGAGGAGAACATGACCAGACTTGGGATTCCTGAGAGAAAAATGACTGGGACTTCAATGAAGAAGCTATTTAACAATTGAGGTTGGAGGGTGCTGAGGGTTTGGCCTACAGCAGAAAGAGCAATCCTAGGAAGGAGGAAGCATCAGATTGATCAACTTAGTGAGCAGAAGCAGCAGTGATTAGATGCTGAAAGTAAAGAGTAGAGAGATCAGGATAATTCCCATCATTTTTTAGCCTAAAAGGTGGAGTGAAGCAGGGCCACCAATGAGACAGGGACCCTAAGTGGTGAGGGGCAGAAAATTCCATAGGAATAATGCTATTTAGTTGTAAGGAATTGAAAAATTCTCCTCTTCCCCTCTTTCCCCTTCTCTCTCCCCCTCCTCTTCCTCATCTCCTTGTCCTTTTCCTTCTTCCTCTCCTCTTCCTCCTTTTTCTTTTCTTCCTGTCTTTCATGGAGCTGGGGAAATCAGTATAAACCAATAGGAAAAAGTGAGACAGGTTTCAGACTTTTCAGAAAGTATCTTTTCCTATCTGTCCCCTAAATGGCTTTCAAGGTCCAAGTGCTTTCCCATCTGGTGGCCTTATTCCTGTTAACCAGATCCCTCTTTTGAGAAGGCTTTTGTCTAACTATCCTTGCCTCCCAACCCGACCCCCACCCCATCCCCACCCCCGCCACTCCCATGCTCTCCTCTCACATATAGACATTTAACCTACTTGTGACCTCCTTCTTCTTCTTCAGGCTGTTTTATTGACTTGTCATCAGGAAAGTCCTCACTATTTCTAAGCATTGCCTCTCAACCTCACTAACATGGACACACACACACAGACATATACACACACCACACAATTCATTCCCCACATATATTTCCCCAATTTCCTGTCCTTTCCATTTTTTCAGCACTATCACAACTATAATAACACACACACACACACACACACACACACACACACACACACACACACACATATAGTAATCCTCACCAGAAGGTATTTTTTCCATTGATTTCTAGAGAGAGTGGAAGGGAGAGGGAGAGACAGAGAGAAACACTGATGTGAGAGAGACACATCACTTGGTTGCTTCCAGCATGCCCCAGACCAGGGCCAGGAGCCTGCAACCAAGGTAGGTGCCCTTCACCGGAATAGAACCCGGGACCCTTCAGTCCGCAGGCTGACACTCTATCCACTGAGTCAAACCAGCTAGGGCTATCCTATATAATAAAAGGCTAATATACAAATAGACCAAATGGTGGAACAACCGAACAACTGGTCACTATGATGTGTGCTGACCCCCAGGGGGTACGTGCAGAACATGATGGGTGTTGGCCCCAGCAGGATGGTGGAGCAGGTGAGCAGGGGCGCCAGACCAAGGAGGGGTGCTGTTGCTGTCATCAGGCAAGCCTCTGGTGGTTATTGAAAATTCTTTGCTCCTGTGTGCCATGCTTCCTCCCAGTGCTCACACCTGCTGCCGGCGCTGGCCCTACTTGCACCTGCTGCCAGCTCCTGGCACCAGCCCTGATTGCTCAGCGCTGTCAGTGGGTGCGAGCAGCGGCTGCTGGCCCCAATCGCCCCTCAGGGCTTCTCCACCTCCCCCAGCTCCTCAGGGGCGATCAGGGCAGCAGCTACTGCTCACACCCACTGACGGTGCCTGTCCCCACTCGCACCTGCTGCTGGTGCGGCCATCAGTGTGTGGGAGTGGCAGCGGTGGGAGCGGAGCTGCCGGCAGACGGGACCGTGGGCCGTGGTTGGAGGGGCCGGGCGGGGGCGCAGAGGATGGGCCAAGACCCGCCCCTGTGCCCACCACAGCCTCGTGGCCCACAGTTCCTTTCAAGATGCACGAATTCGTGCACTGGGCCCCTAGCAATAACATATTTTAATGATTATCTGTGTAATGCCTGTCTCTGTAAGCATCAAGGGACAAAAACCATAACCACTTTGCTCACTGTGGCATCTCTTAAACTTGTCACAGAGCCTAGAAAAAATATGAGATACATACTTTCTGAATGCAGTCTTATAAATAAATGAATGAATAATGAATGAATGCAGATTACAATGATGACTCAAGGAACCACCTCCAAGCACTCAGAAGACATACGTCAAATCTTTGTTTCATGTATAGCAGATCTGATAGTGGATATTAAACTACTTAATTGCAATGAGAATTAGTCATTGTTCAACACTTTATAGTTTGTTAACTACTTTTACTTGGATTATCTCATAACCATCCACATAGCAATGGTGAATCAGAGACATCAATATTCTTAATTGCAAATAAGAAAAAGCAGGCTTGGGGAAATGGTGTACATGCCCAAAATGTCATGGAGACTAAGTGGTAGAATTAGTATCCAAATTAATGTGTATATAACACTGAAGTCTGTGCATTCTTCTCCACATGCTGGTGCCTCCTAAGCTAATAGGGATTTACGAAGCACCACCTCTGTGTTGGGCCCTGTGCTGTACACTCACTCAGGCTCCAGAGATGAACCCGACTCTGAGTGAGAAGTAAATGGAAAAGTAGACAGGACCGGCACATATCCAGTGTGAAAGGAGCTCGAAGGAAGGGACAACTGAGTCAGCTCTGAGGCTGGACCAGAGGACACAGAGCCAGGCAGGGGCAGTGCCTTCCTGAGAGAAAAGATGAATCCCCAGAGAGCCCGGTGGCGCTGTACTTAGGGAATGATCTCAGAAGCAGACAGGGAGGGCCCTGGCCCTGCTGGCTTTGCTGCTGGCAGCCCAGCTCCCGGGACTGCCCACTACAGCAGGGGGTGGCCGGAGCTGCCCTCAATCCTCAATCCTTCCATGGCCCTTTGCCTTCCATCCAGTCATCACTCCCCGTTCTGGCATTTCTCTTCCTGGGCACCATCTCAGACCTCATTTTTTGTCCTAGTTTTGATTAAAGAAAGAGATTACAAGGTTTTATGTGGATACTCCTGCAGAGGAGCAGAGAAGGGAAGTCTGTGTTTTAAGAAAAGGTTATGTTGCATGTAAAAGTCACACTGACCCTAAGAAGTGAAGGCCTAATTGTGACGTGCCATTCAGTGTGGTTGCACCTCTGTGTAGGTGTGTGAGTGGTATTTGAGGTGGAGAGATGAGGTCTGTCACAGGGACAGCTCATTTCTTCATTCACTTTGGGGTGAGAGAAAGAGCATGCCCTGGAGAGGGGCATCATGTGGTGTAATTCCTCATCCTAGCATTTATTTAAATACAGTCATGGCAAGTTGCTTCATCACAGTTTCCTCCTCTAAACTGAGCTCAACAACAGAACCTACTCTATGGACAATTGTGAGAATGGAATCAGAGAATATATGGGAAGTGCTTTGCCCAATATCTGTTATTATGACTGCTTTTTGCTAAAGCAGAGCAGTTCATGTGATCTTTCATTCAACATGCATTTACATGATCTTTTGGACACCTGGAGAGAAATTATATATATAAAGGCCTAAGCGACTGTCCGACCATTCGACCATTTGACTGGTAGCTATAACGTGCACTGACCACTGATGAATCTCAGAGAGAAGGGGGTAATGGGGAGGGTGGGAAGAGGTTAACCAAAGATCTTATATGCATACTAGAGGCCTGGTGCATGGATTCGTGCACTGTGGGGTCCCTTGGCCTGGCCTGTGGGGATCAAGCTGAATCCGTGCACCAGGCCTCCAACATCCCCCGAGGGGTCCCGGATTGCAAGAGGGTGCAGGCCAGGCCAAGGGACCTCTAGTGTACAAATAAATCATAGTCCTTGGTCTCAGGGACTAGTATATAAGTATCAACAGAAACATGAAAACAAAAATGCTATGAATTAGAAGTCCTTATTAAGATTAAGAAATGACAAAGAACATTCGGACCACAGAGAGAAGAGGACTTTTTGGATTGTGGGAGAGAGAGAGAATCAGGAAATCCTTCAGAAAGGGAGCAAGGAGCTGAAGTTCTCTTCTAGAGACATCCAAGGGGATGCACCAGGCCAGAAGATATACAGTGACTCAATCAGCATGGGGCGTCCTTGCCATGGCCCTTTATCGAACTGATGTGAAGTCATTTTGTAGACTTTGTCTGGCGTTCAGAAGAGGACTTGGGATATCTTGGATGAGTGAAATGACAGAGCATTTAGCTCAGGAGTCAGAGATCTAGAGTGAAATATACTAGTAAACCTCATAGCTTTACTTACTAGTTGGGCCATCTCAGGAAAGGTATTTAACATCTGGGCTTCACTTTTATTATCTGTAAAATACTGGTACTGGACACCAACTTCATAGAGCTGGCCCAGCACTTAGTCCAGCAGCTGGTGCCCAGTGAATAATCATTGTATGTGTGTGTTCATATGCATGTATAAGAAAGAGAGGGGGGAGGGGGAGAGAGAGAAACAGAGAGAGAGAGAGAGAGAGAGAGAGAGAGAAACAGAGAGAGAGAGAGAGAGAGAGAGAGAGAGAGAGATTGATTTTACATACAAGTTAGCACTTATTGAGTGTTTAATTATTATGAGTGCATGACCATGTGAAATGGGTTCTACTAAGCTCATTTTACAGATGAGAAAAATAAAGTCAGAGAGGTCAGGTAATTTGTCCTACATGGCTAGAAAATAGCAGAGCCGGGATTTGAGGTTTAAACCAGGTTGCTTGATGGGAAAGCACCTAAGTATAAGTTACCTTCTGATAACTAATCAAGTGCAAGCTCCCGTTTTGACCTTCTGTCACACCCTGTGGTTATGTTTCCAGTTACCATGTAACCCAATTAGAATTAGACTCTTTGAAGCATGAAGTCCCTAAAATAGCATGTTGAATCTCTTGAGGGGGAAGCCTTGGAGGAAAGGAAAAAAAGGGGGCAGGGAGAAGACTTTATTCAAAAAGGTGACACATGTTTTCCAGGGGCTGTCTCCTTAGATGAGATGGAGATTCTAAGCACAGTGCTTTTAAACTTTGCATTCAATTTTTCTTACTTGCTCCAGGCCTTGGCGAGGCTGAACTGTTGAGCCTTAAACACAAAATAGAAAAAAAAAAGGCCTTGAACTGCAGGTCTAAGGAAACCATTTTTCTGTGCTTGTTTCATGGGAAGCTGCAAATCAAACCAAATTCTACTGCCATGCTAACCCTGGAAAAGGGAAACCTGTATGGGAAAGCTGTAAGGAGTGAGAGGGAGCTTAGGAAAAAGAATGGCTTTAGTTTTGAAAAAATGGGATTTATTTTTTACAATGAGTTTCTTCAATTGTTTCACTTGATGGCTCTGTTTGAAGGGTTCTCTTTGCTCTGCCTTGTGCGAGACACTGTTTCTACTATAGTAGAAGTTGTGTTTTCTAAATGATGTGACACTGGAGTTTGTCAAAAGTATAAGAAGGGTCTTATGAACTAACTCCAGGTCAATTTTCTCCTCTTTCAAGACTTATTTTAAAATGACTCGCTCTTACTAAAGGAGGCTGAGTAAATATAAAGCTTCACAGCAAGAAGAAGGAGTAAACCAGGTTGGCAAATTTAAGGTTTCCATCTTCTCTTCTGTCATCACAGGTGAAGCATTTACATCTCCCTCACCTATTCATTTTTGCTTTTCTCTAGCTGGAAGAACAGCAATGGAAATTGTAAGGGCCCTGAGGTTTATGCTTAACATGAGGTCTGTTGAACATTCAAAGAAGAGACTTTGGTTTAATGATTAGAGAATCTTTCCTTTAAATCTTCTGAAAACGATAAAAAGAAAAAGAAAAGCAAACAGAAGGAGAAATAAAATCGAAAGTGGAAATAGTTACAGTCCCAAACCACACGCTTTGATATATTCTATGCAAAACTGTGAAATCTGGTCTGTGGCAAGGAGACGGATGCCAAGAACTTGTGTGACTCTATGGACCTGGGACTGGGGACAGATTTTTCTAGAAGTGTCACAATCCTGAAAAGATTATTTAGTGATCCCTGAATATCTAAGATTGTGGAATCCATGGAGAATCTAAAATTGGGGCTGGCTCTGGAAGAAGAGAGGTAATACTGTGGGAAGACACTGCCCTAGAGGCAGTTTCTCTACAATGACATTTATAAATGTCAATGGTTAGCTTACCAATTGATTCTTCCCCACCTACTCTTATCATTCCACCTCTGAAAAAAGGGAATTGAAGTACAGAATGAAAACAGTGATCACCAGATCACAAATCAGAAGACGGGTGAAACTGAATTTATAAGAGAGCCAAACTGATTTCCCAAACACCTAAAACAGAAGGATTGAATACAGGCTTCCAGCAATGGAAATGTTAAATTTGGTGAAAGTGTTCTGGAAAACCAATACAACAAAGATGTCTACCACCTTCAAAGAATTTTCCTCCCTTCTTTTAGTTCTGTACCCCTCACCATGCACAGTATTGTTCAGTCAATGTTTTGTCATATTCAAACAATTATCAGAAATACATAAGCATAAAAATCTATGCATAGAGACTGAATAATCAAAGAAATGAAACACAAACAAAAAGAACATACATCACTGGATGAAAATTCAAGCAAATAGTTTTCCAGTTCTCAATAGTCTCAAGGAAATGAGTTACCTTGGTATCCCTCTTGAATTAAAAGAATTATCTATAATCTGAAAAGCAAGAATTTCAGTAAATATTAAATCACAGAAGGGGAGAAGAGCTCAAGAAATAAGCAGAAAAATGTTTCAAGTATCAACTGAGACAAAGGCCACATGAAAAGTCCCAAGAGTATAATAAATTCAACCAAAAACATAGTCAAAGATAAGACTGTGCTTAAAAGAGTTACATAAGAAAATGTTTTATAAAATAAAGATGATTTAATAGAAAGAAATCACTATATCTTATACTAAAAATTTGTATATAGAATGATGAGCACAGATCCTAGTGAATTTATTACAGTCCAATACCACTACTGCTGCTACTACTACTACTAATAAAAAAATATATAGGAGCAAAAAGAGGAGCAAAAAGAAGTTCAGGCCCACCTTGTGTTTTTCCATGCAACATGTAATGCCAGAAAATTATGGAGCAGCATCCACAAAGTTTGGAAGAAAGGAAGTTGGACTCATTAATCTTATATCCAGCTATAGTTTGTGGTTAAGCTAACAGCTCTACATCCTCAAACATGCAGATATTCAACGAACAGCATAAACTTTCACTGGAATTAGAAGAACAGGTGCTAGATTAAGAGATGAAATTTAAAAAAAACTCAACGAAAAGATGAAATAAAAAATTTAGGTGTAAGAAGTCATGGTGGTAAAGATTAAATCCATTTAAATATATAATTAATACTAATGACTGTTTTTTATCTAGTGGAAAAAGTATTATAAACTTGACAACGAAGAATAATATTTAAAATCAGAAAATGGAGAAAGCAAGGAATCAAGAGATATCATATAGTGTGGAAGCACATAACTTCTTAAAATGTCTCCTATCTCAATGTTTTCAATGATATTTCCCCCCTGTAGCTTTAAATGGCATTTTAATAAGTGGAATCTATTTTTGTAAAGGGACTTTTATTACTTAAATTTCAACGATTCCTTTAGTTTCAGAGTGGGTTCTATTTTCTGTTAAATGCAAGAAAAATAAAAATATTTATATTTTAAATGGCCTATATTGGATGACTGTGATTTCAATAAGAAGTGACATGTGGGTAATGACTAGTTTAAAAAATGTACTTATCTATGATTTTTTTCTTTTCTTTTTTAAAATATATTTTTATTGATTTCAGAGAGGGAGAGAGAGATAGAAACATCAATGGTGAGAGAGAATCATTTCTTGGATGCCTCCTGGACACCCCCAACTGGGGATCTGGCCTGCAACCTGGGCATGTACTCTTGACCAGAATCAAACCCAGGACTCTGCAGTCTGCAGGCCGACGCTATCCACTGAGCAAAACCAGCTAGGGCTGATTTTCTCTCTTAATCAAAGAAGACATGCTAATGAGATAGTAAAATATCAATCAAGTAGAATCAGGTTAAAATAAAAATCTATGAAAGGGAAGAATGAAAAAGAATAATGAAGAAAGATAATGATTGAAAATAGGAAGCATGTACTATGCCTTTAGAATGTTCCAAACAATAATAAGCCACAATCAATAGTAAAGGAAAATGTTGTAGGAAACATGGTACAACTGTGAGTTCTGCAGAGCTTAATAACTCTCATACTCTACAGGTCTCTTGTTATATGTGATACTAACATGCTCTTTGCATTCAAAATGCAACAATTTTCTACATATTTAACCTTTTCAGAGTTCATCAGCAAGCCATCAGGACTCACATTTGGTGGAACATGCTTCTATCTTCTGAAATATGTAACTAAGGAGAACTATCATGCTTTTTCAAGAGTTCTATCAGGGCAAGATATCGGAGCTCAAGAAATAAGCAAAAAAAAAGTTTCAAGTATCAACTGAGACAAAGGCCACATGAAAAGTCCCAAGAGTATCTTGCCCTGATGACTACAAGTATATTTATTCACCATCCTTCAGAATCTGGCATAACTCTTGGCACATAGCAATACTGAGCCTAATAAACATTAGGTAATAGAATAATTGAATTAACAATATAATAAATATTAAGCTCAGTTCCAAAGATCACCTAGCAAGGAAGTGAAAGACCTGGAATTTGACCCTTGGCTTGGCTAAATCCACAGTCCCTCTGCTCTTTGCTACATCCTCCTGTCCTTCCTTTCCTAGGCTCTGGAGAAGGAATAGTAGAAATTCTAATCAGGAAACCCTTTGTCAAGTGCCAAGTGACACTTTGGCAGCTCACAGTGGACCGTGGGCCTCCCATGGATGATTATCCTTCAGATATGTTACGTGTTTGAGGAAAAAAAGGAAAAATATTAGAAAGATTACTTCTGCAGATACAAAAAAAAAATAAAAGTTTATAATCCAAGATCTTTAGCCACTCACACTGCTTTGATAAAGGGCTCACAAATTGGAAAGAGCTGTCCATACACTCTCCACTTGGCTCTCCCTTCAGTCTGTCAAATGGTGGAGTGCTGTGATTCCGCCCCCAGGACGGTGCTGTCTCATCACACAACTTTAGGGAGCACTATAAGACTCTAGTGCAGTGGTTCCTTTGGTATTTTGGAAGATCGATTGCTTTCTGTGATGAATATTAAAATGGGACCTTTTCTGAATTAGTTTCAGAATATATACTAATAGTGCCAACTACTTCCATAGTCTGGAGTGTGGTATTTGATGACTAGCACCAAACTTGTAAAGGATGAGGTCAGAGGTTATGTGACCATTGGTGCAATATTCACCTGGAGGGTTAAAAAGTGAATGCAGAAAAGATGTAAAAAGTAGGAAACATTTTAATTGAAAACATTGCTAGAGATGTGGCCTCTGCATGTATGGGGAGACGAGAGCTCATTCTACCCTGCTTCAGGCTGAATGAGCAAAGTTTTAAGGAGCCTGGAATCTGTAGGCACAGGGCTGATTCTGGATGCACACCTGTTAAAGTCTAAAGGATAACAACTGGGCCTGACATCTGTTCTGGCGATAGATGGAAAGCGGCAGTTTTACTGGGAATGACCTGCTCTCCTGCTGGAGTTCACTGGGACAAAAAGTCCATGCTTCTAATGAGCCCGATGGTGGGCACCAGAAAAGAGAGGCTAGGAGTCATCATAAAAAGGCTCTTCACTAAATGAACTTCTGGATGGGTCTTTGGATCTCAGTAAAGTGAGTCTCAATGAGACCTCCAGAGGCCAATGGCTCCTGTGTAGGTTACGGAATGTGACCCACCCAGAAGCTACAGGGAACTGTTTGTAAAGAACTCAAACATAAAGTATCAGCACTGAATATCCACTGAACCTAGTCTCGGTCTTTATTCCCAACATGCCCAAAGGAAACGGATGCCAGGTTCTATCAGCATTGATAAAGGGACAAGTTTCCTGGCCTCCTTCTTTCCTCAGTCCTCCACTTTGATCCTGGAGGGGCCAGGCACAGCCTGAGGGGGTGGAGGAAAAAAGGAAATGCAACTATGAGCACCACACCTGCTGTAGCTGGGGGAAGAACATGAGCCATAAATCAAGTTAAAATTGTGGTAATTCCATGGACTTGCACATATGAATCATTGAACTGGGGCTGTTCAGAGGATGTTGTTATTACTGGACAGCAACCAGCTTAGCCATCCAGCCAACTCAGTATTACATCCAGTCACAGGAGAACTAAATGTCCAGGATATGTCTGAATAGGCAACGGGGGTGGGCGGGAGAGGGGGGAAAGGGAGTGAAATGATTCCACCCCCCACCCTGCCATGTCATTTGGAGTCCTAATCTTTCAATACTTTATTATAGTCTGTGGAATGCAGCTAATGATCTGTAACTGATACTAGTTATTTTAATTACATTAAAATGTCCTGGTTATACTTTATTACAGGCCTGATGCACGAAATTCGTGTAAAAGTAGGCCTTCCTTCCCCCGGCTGCTGGCACTGGCTTCCCTCTGGCACCTAGGACCCGGGCTTCCCTCACAGCCCCGGCTTCATCTGGAAGGTCATCTGGAGGGACATCCAGAGGGATGTCTGGTCTAATTAGCATATTATGCTTTTATTATTATAGATTGTTTTCAGAGCTAGAGGGTGCAAAGCTCATTAGGATTTGAATTCCATCTACTCTCCTAGTCCAACCCTACCCTATGCAAGATTCCCCAGTAATGTATTTAAAATAACTAGTATCAGTTACAGATCGTTAGCTGCATTCCACAGACTATGCCAAGTGCTTTACAAAAATGAACTAATTTAATCTTGTTATTAACCATCCCAAGGAAGTGGGCATGATCATCTCTGATTACAGATTACAAAACGGGCTAAGTTAGGGAAAGCACTCTAACCAACATCACATGACTGGTGAGTGGCAGAGTCCAGGTTTCAGCAAAAATCTAACCAACTCAGAAGCCTCATCTATTAACCATGACTCCAATTCCCAACTTTTAAGATATTGAGAAGATGCCTGTCATACATTTGTTAATCACTAAACTCTGATGCCTTGGAAAGAACTAATCTTAGACACACTCATTCCAACCTCATTCTCCCAACGCTGCAAGAGAATCCTTGGTAAAACTGCAGAAATCAACTTCGTAAAATTTCTGCTCTTTGCCATTAGTTCTGCTTCATAATACCACATTAAATAAGTTTAAATACTTGAATACATGAGAATCTGTCTGCTGCAATGGCCATATCTCCTTTAAATCTCTTTTTTTCTCAATTGAACCATCTCAATAATGTTTAACATTTGTCATCCTTTAACTTGTCCTTAAATACCAATTAAATGTAGCTCCCCTCTGACTTGTCTCTACTATGGGAGAGAGCACTTTGCTCACTACCCAATATTGTAGGTAACTTAACATCTATATACAGTTAGACTTTCATAGTGAATGTTTTGTTGGTTAGATTGATGACTCCTCATCAGACCCTTTTTAATCAGATTCTTTTTCTAGAATCCCAGCAGTTTGTTAATATATCTCTAAACTGCTCTGATTATATTAAATCTTGACTTTGCCCCTGAAGGGATGTAATATGTTTTGTTTTGCTGAGAATCAGGACCTCGTTTAACTGATTTAAACAGTTCATGCTTCTGCCTTCCCTTTTAGTAATCTTGTAACTCACCCCTGATATATTTGAGTTTGTCTGCTTTTTGACACATAATCCCATGACATTCAAGGAGCAGTTTTCTAGAGACTTAGAAACACAGGGTGAGACTTCAGGGGGAATGTTTATGAGAGAAAAACTTTGCAAGTTCTCGATTTAGAGATGCATTAATTTTAAGTGAATATGTAAGTACAAAAAGAAAGATAAGCAGGGAAGGAAGACAAAACTTAAAAAGGGGATGAAGGCATCTAAACAACAGAGATGAATAATAATGACCTTGGTTAATGTCAACTTCCATTGATTAAGTAACTAGAGGCCGGGTGTAAGAAATTCATGCACAGGGGTGGGGGGTGTGTGGGGGGTGGGGGGGGTTGTCCCTCAGCCCAGCCTGCACCCTCTCCAATCTGGGATGCCTCGGGGATGTCTGACTGCCAGTTTAGGCCCACAGGGATCAGGCCTAAACCGGCAGTCAGACATCCCTCTCACAATCCGGGACTGCTGGCTTCCAACTGCTCGCCTGCCTGCCTTCCTGCCTGCCTGCCTGATTGCCCTTAACCGCTTCTGCCTGCCAGCCTGATCACCCCCTAACCACTCCCCTGTCAGCCTGATCAATGACTAACTGCTCCCCTGCCAGCCTGATTGCCCCCAACTGCCTTCCCCTGCTGGCCCGGTTGCCCTCAACTGCCCTCCCCTGCCAGCCCGGTTGCCCCCAACTGCCTTCCCCTGCTGGCCCGGTTGCCCTCAACTGCCCTCCCCTGCCAGCCTGGTTGCCCCCAACTGCCCTCCCCTGCTGGCCCGGTCACCCCCAACTGCCCTCCCCTCCTGGCCCGGTCACCCCTAACTGCCCACTCCTGCCAGCCTGGTCACCCCCAACTGCCCTCCCCTGCAGGCCTGGTCCAACCTAACTGCCCACTCCTGCCAGCCTTGTAGCCCCTAACTGCCCTCCCCTGCCAGCCTGGTCACCCCTAACTGCCCTCCCCTGCAGGCCTGGTTCCCCCCCCGCAACTGCCCTCCCTCCCCTGCAGGACCAGTCACCCCCAACTGCCTTCCCCTGCAAACCTGGTCACCCCCAAATGCCCTCCCCTGCTGCCCTGATAGCCCACAACTGCCTCCCCTGCCAGCCATCTTGTGGCGGCCATCTTGTGACCACATGGGGGTGGCCATCTTGTGCGAGGGTGTGACAGTCAATTTGCATATTACCTCTTTATTATATAGGATTATTGTATAGGATTACTACCTTCCAGACTCTGAAAAGTGCTGTACCCACATTATCTATATATATAAAAGCCTAAGTGACTGAACATCTGAACGACCAAATGACTGGTCGACCGGTTGCTATGACGTGTACTGACCACCAGGGGGCAGATGCTCAATGCAGGAGCTGCCCTCTGGTGGTCAGTGCGCTCCCACAGCCAACCTCCCATGGCTGGCCAACCTCCTGCAGTCCCTCCCCCTGGCAGGCTGGCCCCAATCGACCCTGATTGGGGCTGGCTGGCCAAGCTCCCACGGTCCCACCCCCAGCCTGGCCGGGTGGTCAGTGCGTTCCCACGGCCAACCTCCCATGGCCGGCCAACCTCCCCACAGTCCCTGCCCCCGGCCGGCCAGCCGCAATCGGCCCCGATCGCCAGCTAGGCCCAGGGATCCCACCTGTGCACGAATCCGTGTACTGGGCCTCTAGTATTATATAATTCTTGACACTATGAATATTTTTTCCTCACGTGACTAAGAAGACTGAGGCTTGGAGATCTTAAATCACTTGATACAGGTTTTTAACTGATTAAATTGCTTTCAGATTCACACGCAGTTTCTCTTTAATTTCAAAGTCCACTATGTCTTAACCACAGTGCTATAATGCCTCCTAAGTCAGACAGAATCTAAAAGAAGATGCTGAAAACAAGCAAACAAACAAACAAAATCCCAAAGTCTCTGATGTAGAAGAGAGGTTGCAGAGAACGTATGACTATGGATTTCATTAGAAGGCTGAAAGTGGAGGCAATGAGGATCGATGTTGCAGCAGGGTGGAGCAGAACAGTGGTCTGCACTGCATCAGGGGTGCTAGGAGATGATACTACTACGTTTACCCTGAGAATAGACCAGTGGTTTCCAACCTGGGACAGTTTTGTCCCCCAGAGGCTATTTGGCAATGTCTGGAGACATTTTTGGTTGTCACAGATGTTGGGTGGAAAGGGGTAAGGGGTGCTAGTGGCATCTAGTGGGCGGAGGCCAGAGATGCTGCTAAACATCCTGCCATGTACAGGGCAGCCCCCACACCAGTGACTTGGCCCAAAATGTCCATAATGCTGAGACAGAACTCCTGGACTGGCATAATGTTGCTAAGCTTTATTAAAGTTACAGCTTTTATCTGATTACTATCAAGTGGCACTATTATGTCTGGAGGGACTAAGAGTAAAGGCTGCAAGTACAAAAGGGAATGCGTTTGCCACTAGGGAGGAAGGGGAAGGGGAATGTACTTTGAAGTGGAACTTAGAGCCCTGGGAGGAATGGGCTGCCCATTAACACATTGTAGTTAATACTAAGCCCTGGGTAAGACTGCATTCCAGCCATCCTTTGCATGCGAGGTTTCGGGGTCTAGCTAGAAAGAATTGGTCTTTGAATCAATACTCAATGATTATAGCAGACTTGCCTGTCACCACTGTTTTTGCTATTCCTTCTGTATAAAGTAAATCAATATCCACTTTTAGTTTAAAAAAGAGGATCTGTTACCTGCTATATTTAGCATCTCGAGGGAGGACTGCAATATTTGCTTTCCATAACTTTGCAAAAATAAAGATATTTTCCACCCACCCTACCCATTCCATGGTTTTCCACTGACAGCTGCATGTATGGATATCCTGCCATATATCTCTGGAGAGAAGGAGACCATGAATGGGGCCATTGACTCCGCTGCTCCTCGATGGGCAGGCGTGTGCTTTCAGGGGCCAGCTCTCCCACTGTGACGGCATAGCTAGGCCACCGCCAGTGGATGAGCTTCACTCAGTAATTCGTGGTTGATTTACACTTGGGTCAGGGACGTGGTGGGCAGTGTCAGCTGCAACCCCAGGCTCCAAGGGCAACATTCCAAGCTTGGACTCCTAACAATCATGCCCTGTTCACGGAGGCCAGGGGGAAAACTAGGGTGGGTCACTCTAGGCGTGAGTGGGAGAGGACAGGAAAAAGAAAGGAATGGTTTCTGTGGGTTATTGCTAGCATTTTTAGAGAAGTAAAAGCATGATTTTGAGTAGCAGACAGAGGGTCTCAGGAGCATGACACTCGCACAGCTCGTAGGCTGTGACTGTTTAGGCTGGCTCTAGCAGGTCTGTCTCTTTGCCTCCTCAGAGGCTTCTCTTATTTTCTCCAGCCAGTCTGACTACTATTTTTTAGTCCTTCTAATAGGGCATTCTCCTCTGCTCAATGTCTTTGCAAATGCTTTTCCCTCCTCCTAGAAAAGTTTGCTCACTAACCCTTCTCCTAGCTAACTCCTATTCATCCTTAGGATGTAGCTGAAATGTGACATCCCAGACTAGATTGATATTCTGTTACATGTTTCCATAGTAACTGGGTTGTCTTCATTGTAGTTATCTTGACTGCAACCCCATAGGTATGGTTCACATCTGTGAGCTCCACAGGGCTAGGACATATCTGCCTTGGACATCCTTGTAATCCCAGCTCCTAGCCCATAGTAGGTATGGCTGAATGTGCCATCACGTAGTGATAAAGGAGAAAAAGAGGGAGAAAAGTATGAAGGGAGTGAAGAAAGCAAGGAAAGAAGAGGAGGAAGAAAAGGGAAGAAAGAAGAGAGGAGAGAAGTCTACATGAAAGAAACATCATCGATCATCATGTTCAACTTCTGGACTTATCTGTATGACACTGGAAGAATTGAAGGCTAAAATGTAGACCTCATGGATCTCAACCTAATAAAATAAATAGACAAATAAACACAATTACTCTAGAGGTGTATTCAGAAAAAGGTCAACTCTCCTATTTGGAGTGAGTATTGAGTTTGTTATGTGTCAGCGTGAGCCAGGTCCTGGGTTATTCCATCAAGTCACCCTGTGCTCTGTTTCCCAGCATTACTGAGAAAATGATTAGGGGCATTGGTATCTATCAAGCAGGAACTCCATGCCAAGGACTGTACAAAGTAGATCAAATACATGTTCTCATTTCATCCTCAAAACACACACAGTTAGTTAAGGACTGCTCCCCAGCAATGCTAATAGGGAAATTGAGACTGAATCTCTGGGTATATTAGGAGATAGCACACTGCCCTGGGCACCTGGAGACCTTATTTCTTTCCTTATACTCTCTCCTGATCCCATGCCTACCTGACGACTTTTAATTATACTTCACTTCAAATATCACTTTATCACAGGAGGTTCTTATTTCCCTCACTAGGTCAAGTGGTCCCTTGTAGGTTTCCATTTCTCCTCCTTTGTGCCTGTCATCATTCTAATAGGGCATTTTTGAGTGGTTAGCTGACCACTTACCTGGAGGCAAGGCACATGTCTGGATTGGGTGGCCCTTGTTTCCCCTGAAGAGTCCCTGGCACATGATACTTTACCAGTAAGTACTTATAAGAAAATGAGTTAGATCCCCTTACTGTACATTTACTGTGCTTTGGGCCCTCTGCTGGTCTCTCTGGATACAGAGAAAATTTGTATATGGCCACTGCTTTAAAGGAGCCAATAGTGACGTGGGGAAAAGGTACTACTGAAAAAAAGAGGAGACTTGAAGTGTTATTGGCAAGTGGGAGCTCAGTGGAGTCCCTGAGTGGGGAAAGGGCAGAGATAGTTTTCCCGGGAGATAGTCTTCCCGCCGAGAGGAAGCTTGGTGGGAGCCCTCCAAGGTGTGATGACTTCTGTCAGGTGTGCAAGGTGATGTATGGTGAGGGGGAAAGAAACGCAGGTGGAGGGAGGAAGATAACAAGAGGAAAAAGAAACGGAGTCATGAAACGGCATTTTATGTTCAGCAACTGCAGAGTCTGGTTTGCCTAGAGCACAGGGCCTCTGGTTCAGAGGCATGGCCAGGGCGAGAGTGAAGAAGTTGACGTAAGCTTGGTCCTGGAGTGGTTTTCATGCTTGCTCTGGACATTTGAACACGTTACAGTAGGTGAGGCAGACACGTGTTCTAGTGAAGCACAGTGATCATTTATCTGTTATTTGAACATAGATTTATTGGGTACTAACACCACACCACGCCCTGTGCTACCACACTAAAGAATGTGGGTAGAAATGAGTAAGATAAATTCCCTCTTCCAAGAATATTATGAAATACATAGCAGAAGTCAGAATCTGATCTATATTTGCCCCGTAAGATGCCAATGCAGAGATGAAGCAGCCTAAGAGCAACTAGAAGGTCATCTCCCATTGAGCATGCCCAGAACGACCCAGAATGACAGAATGAGTGATAGTGAGAGGGAGTGAGGACAGTAAGGGTCACTGTGGAAAAAGGGTGTGTAACCACAGGAGCTCTTCCTGGGGAAAGTGGGCTGTGGTACCACCTCTACAATGCATAGAGAAAAATGTCATTCCTACGCACATATTTTTTCTGTTCTTAGATAGCTTTACTTTTTTTTTTTTTTTTTTTACCACTCTGTCCTGAAAATACTTTCCATCTCTGACTCAGATAACTGCTCCAATTTTATAATCCTCTCTTATCCTCCATGTAGCTAATCTTTATAGGACACCTACGTTTTTGCCAGGCACTTTCACAAGCATTTACTTATATTATCCCATTTAACCCACTAAATGTGAGACCAGTTTCACAACCACCATTTTACAGATGACAAAGCTGCAGGAAGACTAGGGAGTGGTTCAGCACAAATTCATTTCCATAAATGCCCTACAACAAAACCTAAGAACTTGTCAATATATCCTAATGCATAACAGGCATTGTAGCTCGGATTTATGCATACCAAAAAATGTGATTATTAAAACACCATTTTATGTCAGCAAAGGAATTATCCAGTCATTATTATCCCACAATTACCCACTATTCCCCAGGAGGTCAGCGGACTTCATGCAAATCCAACCTCCACACATTTCAAAGTAAGAAACTGAGGCCCAGAGGAATTCCTTGCTGGCCCAAGGGGACAGGGGCAAAGCCAGAACTGGGACTCGTGTTTGTAATTCCTGCTCTTCTGATCTTTCCACTAAAAGTTATAGATTCGAATGCTAGATTCCGACTCCCACTTCTAATTTTATTTTCTTCTGGTAAAGGTGTGTTGGGAAGGGTGTGGATTTTGAAGCAAGTTGACCTTGGTCCAGATCCAAGCTCTACCACGGACTTCCTCTGGGACCATGAACAAATCCCTCCCTGGGTTTGAATGTCCTGTCAAATGGGGTGAAAAATATGTTTCTAAGTAGCTTTATAATGTGTGTAAATAAGTTGGCACATATATAACTTACATATAACTTAACACATGTATTTCTCCAATGTCCCTTACCAGGAGAGGGAAGGGTGGTGTATCCGCGGGTGTCCCCAGGATCCTGGAAGGTGCAGGACTCTCCAAGGATGTGAACTTCCTTGGCTCCCTCCCGCACCGGGATTTCCCTCTTATCTCTGTGACTGTGGCTTCGTAGGGGGAGAACAGGTTGGAAGGATTCAAGCAATGCCTCTCTAGAGTCTGTATCAGGAGGCCTTACATTCCCCAGCTGAGCAGACAGTTAATGTGCTGGGTAGCTAAAGCAGTTCCATTATTCATCCTCCTGTAAAACTCTGTCCTTCCTTGTTGGGGCTGGGGTGTTAGTTTTATGGTATAAGGGAAGACTCTGGGATGAGGCTGCTCTTTAATCTCCTGTTTCTTAGAAATGGCAGGAGCTGCCTTTTCGTGGACGGACACTTTGCTGACATAGTGGGGCTTTTGCAGGCCCTGCAGGAATGGAGGTGACGGGATTTCCAGACCTGGATTTGGTTAAAGGAATTTGTGACGGACATAGCCCTTCTATGTTAACCTTGGCCTGCCCAGAGCTTTAGGAGCAGAAAAAGCATGTTTTGCATTTTGGAATTAGAAACCATGCCCTCTCCTCCTTCCCACCCCTTATTTATTTTATTTTTAAATTACTATGGCTATACGTGCAGAGAGACAGGCACCTCCACGCTACACTTTCCAGTGGAAAAGAACAAGATTCAGACACTTCTCCAGATGTCACCAACCCCACAGCTTTCTAGATTTATGTATTTTTTTTTCAAACTTTGAGAAGTCTCCCTGACCAGATGTTTTCAATATATAAACAGAAGTGGTATCTTGTGTGTGTGTGTATGTGTGTTTTAATTTCCTTCTAAAAGTCCACTTTTAAGTACTCATATAAGTTTTTTTTCCCTTTTAATAAAATTTTGACTTGCTTACGTTCCATGATGATACGCTATACAGTACCATGAATGACTAGCATGACATTGGCTGGGATGAAATCAAAGACCATATGGTAAAGACGCATTTTCACTCATTCATGGAAGGTGTATGAAGTGCCAGCCATGTGGCAGACACAGTGCTGGGAGCTGGAATTATAGCAAACACACACACACACACACACACACACATACACACATACACTCCTTGCCCACTCAAAGCTACTATCCTATCAATATTTTGATAAATTCATGAATTTGGGCATTTTTTAAAATTAAGACTTTATTATTTTAAAGCAGCTTACGACTTACAGCAAAAATAAGAGAAAGACACAGAGAGTTCCCATGTACCCCCTGACGCCATACATACATAGCCTCCCCTATCATCAACATCCCCCATTAGAGTAGAACATTTAGAACAATGAGGATCCTACATTGACACATCATAATCACCCAGAGGCCATAGTTTACATGAGGATTCACTCTTGCTGTTGTACAGTCTAAGAGTTTGGACAGATTTATAATGACAGGTATTTATCATTACACGATCATACAAAGTATTTTCATTGCCCTGAAATTCATCTATGCTCCACCTATTTATCCCTCTTTCTCCTCAAACCCTTTGAAACCCTCATCTTTTTACTGTCTCCATAGCTTTGCCTTTTCCAGAATGTCATATAGTTGGAATCACATAGCATGCAGCCATTTCAGATTGGTTTCTTTCACTTAATAATATGCACTGAAATTTATTCCTTGTCTTAAACGATCATTTCTTTGTAATGCTGTACAACAGTCCATTGTCTGGGTGTACCAAATTTTTTATTCACTCACTTACTGAAGACACTTTTGTTGCTTCCATGTTTTGGAAATTATGAATAAAGCTGCTATACATATCCATGTGTAGATTTTTGTGTGGACATAAGGTCTTAACTCCTTTAGGTAAATAACAAGGAGAATGACTGCTGGATTATATGGTAAGGGTATGCTTAGTTTTGTAAGACACGGCAAAACTGTCTTCAAAGTGGCTGTACTATTTTCATTCCCACCAGCAATGAATGAAAGTTCCTGTTGCTCCATATCCTTGCCAGCATTTAGTGTTGTCAGTTTTTGGATTTGGGACATTCTAATAGGTGTGTAGTGGTATCTTGTTATTTTATTTTTAATTTCCCTGATTACATATGATGTGGAGTATTTTTATATGCTCATTTGCCATCTGTCTACCTTCTTTAGTAAGTTATGATAATTTCTTCATTTGTAAAATGTAAATAAAAGTAATCACTTGGTAGGGCAGTTATGAGAGTTAAATGATATTATTTATATATATGAGTGTAAGGAAACAGGCCAGCTGGTGAAGAGGCATCTCTGAAGCCATAATGCCCAGGTTTGAATTCTAAATCTAAGCTACTAAACCTCTTTCTAGCTCATGTTTCTCCTCACTACTAGGTAAAACTAGGAAAATGATATTTACTTCATATAGTGTTTGTAAGGGGAAAATTAGATAAATTGTGAAAGGCATTTAAGCATTTAGAATAAAATACTCAATGATGCTACTTCTTGAGTACATAGTAATTGCTCAATTAAATGTTGTTGCTGTAATTCACTAAAGCTGGAAGAAAATGAATTTTGTGATGTAGGTAGACTAGGTTTGCTATTCAAACTGTGGCTTTCCTAAAACAATTAAGTTTGAAAGGCTTGCTTCCAATAAATACCTTAAAAAACATTACATAACTCATGGGAATTAGGAAATTTTACTCATTCTTTAAATTTATCTCCCTGAAGACTAATTCCCCCCCCCCCACCTCCAAAAGTTTCCACTTTTTTTCATTGGTATGGAATGTGGTCAGAGAGACAGTTTATTAGATTAGGATACCCTAAGCCAAGACTTTTTCTTGAGTTTGCAGTTGAGCACATGATTTCTTAGGAAGTTATAGTCAAGAGAATTATGGTGGTATTAAGTCATGCACTCAAACACCAGGAATTCAGTTTAAATGTACTCTTTACTAGGATTCCCTGAAACTTTTTATGTTTTTGGTTCTCTCCAGCCTCTGTGACTAGAGATAGATGATGACTCACAATAGTATTTTCTTTACCCCTCAATCCCACCTTCACTGGTTCAAAGATGACATAGCTGATTCATTCACTAATTAAATAATTTTTTGAGCTTACACTGTATATTAAGCACTATGCTAGGTACTAAGGATTTAGATATGAATACATTATCATCCCTGCTCTTATGAACACTTTCCAGGAAGCAGGAAATATCAATAGATTATAGCAGATGGGATAGTAGCAGAGGAACAGGGCTGGGACACAAAGTAAGGTTCCTATCTCTTTTCAGGAAGTAGAGCACAGAAGACGAACTGTTCAAGGCCTGAAGGACACAGAGATGTCAAGCAGGTGAAATGGATGTTTGGGGTGCATTTCAACCAGAGGTAACAGCATCTATAGGCCTGGGATTAGCAAGAGCTTGGCACGTGTAGGAAATGGCAAAGAATGCATGCAGGCCGGTGTACAAGGCTGGGTGTAGCAAGAGCTGGTGTTGCAAAAGCAAACAAAAGGGAACTTCTGACAGCCTTGTAGGTCATCCAGAGAGCCTTTGAGATAGGGAATTCTGTCTTCCTCACTTTACAAAGGAGAAAACAGAAGCACAGAGGGAGGGAGAGTGGGATCACGGAGGCCGCATCGGCTTAAGTGGCAGCACTAGAATCCAAACCCAGGAGGTCAGCTGAAGGACTTTCTGACAGTATTAAAAGTAATTAGCTATATGATACTAGTAAATAAAATATCCAAATATCACATGTGAAGCCTCTGAATCCAGCAGCCCTGGTCTGATGTGACACAGGGTTACCAGTTGAAGTCTCAAGGAACCTGTGTTTTGGGACAATCTTAAATTACCTTATTTAGCCCCCCAATAGTCAGATCAGCAACAAGCCTATTTTATGTAGATGGTTAGACAATTACCAATAAACAAACCACAGTTTTGCCTAAGCCTCGGGTTGAGTCACATGGATTTAGCTGGAAGAAGTTATGGAATTGCATAACCATTTTTTATTATCTAGTTAAGAATAGCCTTCTATACACAAAGAAAAACAGGGCTCTGCTAGACGTGAAGAGACTTGCTTAAGTGTCTGGGATTTGTCCACGAGACAAATTTTCCTAACAGAGAAGGTATTTGGGGCCACGGAGTTTGACAAGCAGGACAGCTTATTCAGGTATGAGGTAGTCCTCATTACTGGACTCACTGGACTGGTTGGTTGTATGCAACCGAAATAAATCAAGCTTGTTTAGATAATTAAGGGAATTTATTGATGGTAGTATCCAAAAGTTGAGAGGTAGGGCAGGCTTTCTGGAAAGCTCACTCTAGTGGCTCAACCAAAAGCCTGTTTTCTGTCTGTTTCTTCTCTATGCTTTCTACCTTCCTGTTATCATCTTAGGACATAAGATGGATATCAGATAGTGGCCAGATGCTCTGGGCCTGCATGTTTATTCATAAGCAGGGATAAAAAGAACTTCACTCTCATTAGTTCTCTTTAAAGCACGAGAAAGCTTCATTCCCCGAAGTCCTCAACATGGGCCTCCTTGCATCTCACTGGCTTAAACTGAATCACATGCCCACTTCTAAACCAACCAGTAGATGGGCTTCACTGATTAGCATATATCAGTCAAGGCCTGCTTCTGGAAATGAGGGTGAGTCAATCCTATGTACTATGCATTGCTAAGGATGGCGGAGTCAGTTCTCAATGGAAGGAAGGTAAACAGTAAACCGAGCCGTACTCTGCCACCTCTTTCTAGGAGTAGACAATCTAAGTTCAAATGTCATTGTCTTGAGGCAACAGTGTAGGTCCAATCATTTACATTGAGAACAACCTTTCATCTATTGCATCAAATAACCTAAGGTCACTTAGTGTGATTGGAACACTGGACCCATAAGTATCTGGAGATTATTCTCAGAGTAAAGTGTGGATGTTTTCTTTCCCAGATAGAAAAGTTGATGCTCTGGGAGAGAAAGTGCCTTGTCTAACTTCCCCGAGCTGGTAAACACAGAGCTGGCATGAGCACAACACAGTTCCTTGCTGTCTTCCTTAAGAACCCAGAGATAAACAAGAGAAGCTTCAGCTAGTCATGACAAAAACCAAACTATTCAAGAGATTACCCAAACAACTTAGCTAATTCTCCTGATTATTTTAAACACTAACTCAAAACTGAGGCAGGACGGGAGTGTGTCAGAGGCGCACACATGCATTTCAGACATGCGTGTGAGTGGTAGCATGTTTTGCTATTATTTGTTTAGAGGGTTTAGTATCCAAGGGACATGTTGTATAGCCATTTATCAAGACTGGGGCTTGAGTTTGTCTCTGGCTTAATATTTTCATGGTTTTCTTGCTGCATTTCTTTCTTTAGGCAGCTTTTCCACAACGGTAATAGCCTTAGGCAACAGTTTCCATCTGGCTGGTCCCAAGTCACTTTTCATATAATTCAGCATTTTAGAAGCTAGCCCCCAACATGCTGAGCCTCGCTTGACAAGACACGGTTGTTGTTTTTTTAATATATTTTTTTATTGATATTTTACAGAGAGGAAGGGAGAGGGATAGAGAGTTAGAAACATCGATGAGAGAGAAACATCGATCAGCTGCCTCCTGCACACCTCCTACTGGGGATGTGCCCGCAACCAAGGTACGTGCCCTTGACCGGAATCGAACCTGGGACCTTTCAGTCCGCAGGCCGACGCTCTATCCACTGAGCCAAACCGGTTTCGGCAAGACACGGTTTTATTGTGGGACGCCATTCTAACTATCTTAGCAACTTAGAAGGAAGAAGTTCACAGTTTATCTTTTATGGAAGGATGTGGGACACACATTTTGAAATTGTATGCCCAGGACTTCATGTGCAGAAGAATCAAGGTATCATATAATTCAATGTCCCTGGCAAGTTCCTAGGACTAAAATTTTACTCTACAAGATGTTTGATGGTTATCTCAAAGGTCAGCTTTGACCACATTTATTAAATTACACACTTATTTTTTTGTCATCAGAAGATGGTATGAATTAAAGCTTTCTTGTTCTGGTCACAGTACAGATGAGGGCTGGAAAATATCTAAAGGAATTAGAGTGACCAAGAACATTGAACAAATAAAACATAATAAAGTGCTCAGTGGCCTTGGGAGGCTCCCGCACTACTTGATACAACACAGAAATGTACCATTTGTTAAAATACAAGACAGACCAAATATCAATTCCCTTCTCAAAATAAATTAAGCTGTCAGTAGCTAAGCCCTCTGCCATTGAGCTTGCCTCTTCTAGTTCCTACCACAATGGTCCCAACTGGTCGTTACCACTTTCACAACCAAACCATGTTAATGGGTTTTCATTGCTTTAGTGGCAAAGTTCCTCTGCCTCAGAAGATTGCAGAGCCTCCTCTCGCTCATCCCCTACTGCTTTTCAAGCTCCCACATTACCACCCAACAATGACAACAACAAAAATGACTTCATTTTCTGTTACATGCTATACAGAGTGAGGTACCTAAGCTTTTGCAAAGACTGATCTGGAACGCCCTTCCCTACTTGTCCAAATAATATCATCTTTTAGCTAAAGTATCACAACTTTTTTAAAAAAGTGGAGTTGATGGTACGTGAGTTATATCTCAAAAAATACAAAAACGTAACAAAACTTTGAGAACTATTTTCCGATGAAATCCTCTTTCTTACATAACTCTACCACACACAGTCAGACACCTGCAAGCAAATAGCGGATATTAACACACACACACATACACACATACACACACCCCATACCAGGTCAGGGACCCATAATTTGCCTTCCTTAAATACTCTATAAACCGACCTATCTCTGTGTTTTGGGGTTTGTTTTCCTTCTAGACTGGGGATCTCCAATATGGTAGCCATTAGTGATGGGTGGATCTGGAGATTTAACATGGGGTGGTCCAAATTGAGATGTGCTGGAAGTGTAAAACTCACATACTTGAAAGTCTTGGTATAAAGAATAATGTAAAATGTCTTATTAATAGCTATAATAATTTTATGTTGACATTAAAATATTTTGGGTAAATGTAAATATTAAAATTAATTTCATCTTTTTTTTTTACCTTTTTAAATGTGTCTACTTGACAATCTAAAATTAGGTTTGTAGCTCTCATGATTTCATTTGGACAGCACTGAGCTAGACTGCGAGCTCCTTAAAGGGAAGGATAGTCTTTTTAATCTCTGCATATAGATTCTGGCCCATTGAAGGTGTTCAAGAATACTTCTCTGCATAATATGAGCAAATGAATATAGCTAAGTCCCAAAAGAACAGCGCAGATACTGAGAACAATGAGACCACAGGGAGAGGACATTAGTATTATTTCCATGCAAGGCCAAAAAGCTCTGTACAGAGGAGGTTAAGAATTGAGACTTGAAGCTGTGAGTGGCTTGGATGATAAAGAAGAAACTGTTGTATGACACTCCAAATTCACTTCTTCTTTCTGAACTTTGATTTCCCATACAAAAACAAAATGGCAGGGTAAATGGTATAGCTTTGATATACCATTAATTATCTATGATAAAGATGATATCCAATAGCTAACCATGACCATCCCATTTGGAATAATTATTTTACCCGTGAGTTCATGTCACTGATTAGCTCCCAAGATATGTAGAAAGTCTAGGTATGCCTGGTTTTTTCTGAGGGCTTTTCATTAGGTACAGAGTTGGTTCAGATGATGTGTTAGACAAATCAATCTAAGGCCTCCCTCTAAGGATATTTTGTCCACAGTTTAAATTCATGGAAGCCTCTGTAGGCTGTCCTTGTGTCTCTCAGTGGGTGATAAGGGGACATTGATGCATGGCAGCCACTGACTGGTGATCCAAAGGTGATGTTTCCTAATTGATCCATTCAGACATTGGATTGATCCATCTAATCTAACATTTGAATTTGAAGAGGCAAAAGAAGATAGGATAGCTTTTTTCAAGAGACATCTCTCCCAACCATAAATATAAATTTATATATGCATTTTAAAGACAATGCTAATAATTATAGCACTTACTGAAAGTTTATACTGTATTAGGCATTACATTCTATTTACGTTATCTTATTCCAACACCACAAGAATCAAGTCTGCACTGCTACTTTATGTTTATAGATGATGTAAGTGGCTCACAAAGTAGAAGTAATGTGGCCTGACCAAGTAGTAGAGGAGGACTTAGAACCCACCTGTTTTATGTATTTTTACCACTCTATGATGCTCTGTTTTGTGTCCCAGGTATAATTATGGTTCGGGCTGTCCTGCTGCACACTTGATAGATGGATCCCTCTGGTGGAAATGACCTACACACACAAAACCTCCAACCCATTCGAGTTCTGAGCTTCTGTTTCCGAATTGGAACTCGCATTTCTGGAGTCTCCCTCTTTCCCTTCGGGGATCCTGCGAGCCTGGTGGCTCATGCCTCCTCACAAAGCCGGCTCTTCAAAAATCACCTTTGGTCTGACCCTTTGTTCAGGGAAAGGAGCCTCTCTGCTCAACCCTTCAGATAGCTGAGCCAACCCTTTCTCCTTGGGCCCCAGGAATTTCTTTCAACCTTCATTTTTCATCCTGATGGCCCTGCACAGGCTGACATTTGTGAGTTGACACAGATAAAAGAAAATGAAAACCTGGTCTGAACCACAGGTCTGAGTCTATAAATTGGACTCTTTCCCGGATGTGTGGAAAATATAACTGCTGTTTTCCCCTCCCTCTTGGACTGCGAATACAAGGATCTTCTTTTAGAATGGGCAGGGATGTCTATAAGGAGCTTTCTTTTTTTCCTGACTCTGCTTTTTTTCCAGACTATAATTTATATCTGAAAACATTTCCTATGGTTTAGACATCGTTTTAGGGTGGCCTCAGGCAAAACATGAAATAGTCTGAATTTTTTTAACTTCCAACTTCTTAATTTCTATCCTTGGCTTCCAATCTGGACCTTGACCTCAGTCTTTCCCAGTGAATTGCCCCAGCAAGTCTTCCTTCTCCCCTGTTTAATTCTGTTAGGAGACACCTGATGTAGGAGCTGGCAGCTCTGCTGTTTGTCATTAATAAATCACCTCCTTCCAAAGATCACTGTTCTATTCCCACTGATGCCTTTTATGCCTTAAATTAGAAAAGTAGCAATATCCAGGTTGAGAGTAACAGACCCGTGTGGACTGTATACTTGGGAAGGGGAGGCACTATAGTGTTATTTCATAGGCAGCCTCCTACCTCATCTATGGGCACAGAAAAAAAGAGGAGACCTTTATTGCATAATCTATATGGGAAGGTGGAATTTTAGCATCAAAGAGCTCTTAGACCAATGCTCTAGTTAATAGTCAATATTCCTCTTACAACACTCCTGGCAAAGGATCATCAAACTTCTATTTGAATTCCTCTGGGGTGGGGCAATCACTTTTTCAGGAACCTTGCTGGTACCATCATGTGCTTCTCATCATAAAGTCCAGTCTTGGAGCCCATGAGTGCTGGGAGAATCGCAAATCATTGGAAGAAAATGCAACACCATGCATTTGCCCTCCAGAAAAATTATCTTCCACACTGAGGTCCCTATATGACCAACACTGAATAGTGCAAGGGTTATATGAGGTCCACCAGCATTTTTATGCACTCCTGGTAGGGTTTTGGAGGTCTGAGTTCAAGGACAATTATATATGAAACAGCAAAGTGTGATGGCTGAGGACATGGCCTCAGGATCCAGAGCACCTGGGTCCAAAGCCCAGCTCCACTACTTGCTGTCTGCAGGAAATTGGCCAACTGACTTAACCTCCACAAGCCTTGGATCAGCATCTTTAAAATACAACGAATAATAGTATTTTCTCCCTAAGGGTGTGGAGAGGATTGAATCATTTAATACATGCAAAGTATTGAGAACAATGCCTAACATACCACAAGCACTCAGTAAACTTTTATTAGTAGTAGTAGTACCAGCACTACTGTGGCTCAATCACATGCTGAGAAACAGTATATTTTCAAGTGCAGAATCGCCTCATATTGGGAGTCAGTACTTGGGGTTACCTTCTTGCATTTGCAAGGATTTTATTGAATAGGAAGCTACTAACTTTCACAGTCCCATCTGGTTTTCTTCAAAATCCTACTGTTGATGGGAAAGCTGAAGCTCCAAGCAGGCAGATGCATTTCCCAAGATCTCAGCTTACATGTCACATCTTCAAACCACCCAGTGTAAACCAGCCACCACTCCCTCCTTACATTTACTCCAAGAGTACTATCTGCATGTTCTTCTTATTGTTATTGTCTGCATAAATATGTCTATTGATGACTTTATTTACTGCCGCCTCAGCAAGAACACAAGTTCCCTAAAAAGAGGGGCTCTTCTCTCTCACCCCAGACTCAATCTCCAGCACCTGGCCAGTTGCAGGCCTTTGGGAAGCATCTGTTGAAAGAATGAAGGACAGCAGGAGGCACAGCGGAATAGAACCATTCTGTCAGAGCAACTGAAGTCCTGGCTTTGCATTCCAGAACAGTCCCTGACCTTATGACCTTGGGCAATTGGTTTCCTGCCTCTAATTAGTGAAATGAAAATACTATTTCCTCTTCCTTACCGCTGTGGTGAGAAAAATTAAATAAAGTCCGTAAATCACTTAGCACAGTGCCTGCACATTGTGTGCACTCAACAAATGCTGGCTGTCACTCATCTGAGGAGATGAGATTTGTGGGGTTTGGTTCAGAATCCTTCCTGCCATGGTGTTTGCATATCTAGAAATTGTGAAAAACAACTTTAATGGGCACCAGGAAGTTCAATAAACTAAAAATCATCATCTTCTCATTCCATTTGATTAAACTTGACAGTGATCTCTTAATGGAGAACCGAACCAAACGTTCTTATTTTCCTTCCGGACCAAAATGTTCCTTCTTAAACTAAGTCTCTAGATTCCACCTCCTATGTAACCATTTTATTTCTCCCCATCAACCCAAGGGGTGTATGGAAGGACTCATAGGATGTTAAACTAAGTGGAATTGCAGGCAGGGCACAATGTGACCCCTTCCTATGTCAGGGAAAAAAGCCAGAGAGGGGAAAGAATTTACCTTGGATGATGGAGTGGACATGGTGGGACTTGAACCTAGGTGTCTTTAATCTGCTTTCTGCCACATTTCACTGACACTTCTAGACGAAAAACAGGCCTCACACAGTTATGTCTCCATTTCCCTAACTGTCTATGCCCCATAACAACTTCCAAATGCAAAATGATGGCAGTTAAAGGAACACATTGTTCTTCTGCCATTCCAATCGCCATCCAGGGACTCCCATTTCTAATCTGTTTATGTCACAAAGATTAGGCGGCTCTTTGTTCTAATTGGTCAGTTTTCCACTGAGAATGGGAATTGCATCAATGTTGCATTAGCTCAGCCTGAAGCTGGGCAGGCACAGGGATGCATGTATTTTAATCTGTCAGGACCAGCGAGGAAAGAAAACTGTTATTTACTTTTTGTTTGGACCTCACCATTTAGCCATAGCTCTTTGAGACAGGACTTCATTTACTAAACAAACTGCTCAGTAGCATCAATAACTAGTTTCAGAGTCTTTTTAAGAGGACTTCATATGACACTCAACCCTTGATTCCCCAATAAAACAACACAGCTGTTCCCTTGCAGTTCGTCTCTCAGCAGGAGCTGCAGAATCATATTTAATCAACTCTGCTTAAAAAGTCGTCCAATTTCCTTTAGGGCTCTGGCGTGCTTCTCAGGCCAGGATGGCCCCTGCCCACACGTCAGCAGCAGCAGCCCTGGCGGAGGGAGCTGCTGTTTGTCGAGCCTCTATTGGGTACTTCACATTCAAGATGCCATTGAATACACCTTGCAGTCCCATGAGGGAGGGATTATTGTTGGATTTTAAGACAAGGAAACTTAGAAGTGTAAAGCCATTTGTTCAAAGTTAGAGGAATGAGTGAGAGAACTGGGATTCAGCCAAGTACTCTCTAATCCCCAAATCTGAGCATTTTCTACTTTTCAGTCTGGCTTTCCATATCAGGAGGTGCCAAAGAATTACATAAGGATGAGTGTGAGTCAATATGATCAGCCTATCAAAGCTGCCAAAAGCTACAGGTCCTAAATTCCCTTTAAGCTTGCAGCTTTGTCTTACTATGGTGAGATTTTTCTGTTAGAAAGTGAATACCCCTTGCGTCATCTTTCATCCTACAACCACTGATGATGACCACATACAGTTCACTCTCCAAGTGAGGTGGGGGATACAGAGATAAGATGGATATGAATCTTGCCTTCAAGAAGCTCAAAGTCTAGGAATAGAGATAAAACAGCAACATAAATTAATTCTAATGAGAGGTAGAAAGTGATAAGTAGTATATAGTATGAGTGGGCCAAAGAATTATGGGATCCTGAGAAAGAAAAAGTCTATTCCTGCCAAGGCATCAGATTAGGCTTCATGGAATAGTGAAGATAATTAACATCAGCTGCTGTGACATGTGGCCCCCAAATATTATTGGTTTAACAAAATACGAATGTCTTCCTCACTTTCTGTTGGGTCTAGGACTCGGCCGTGGGCAAACTACGGCCCGCGGGCCGGATCCAGCCCGTCCGGCTGTTCTATCCGGCCAGTGGAGCCGAAAGAGCAGAGGGTTCTCTTGCTCTCCCCTCCGCTCCTTTACTTTGAATTTATATTAGTTCACACAAACACGCCATCCATGCTTTTGTTCCGGCCCTCCGGTCCAGTTGAAGAACCCATTGTGGCCCTCGAGTCAAAAAGTTTGCCCACCCCTGGTAGGTAGTGCTTTAAGCGGTGACTCTGGATATAGGCTTTTTGCATCATGGGGATCTACTCTTTGAGAGTCCTGTGTGTCTTACCATGTGAGCACGGAATAGAGGGTACAAGCAGAGGAGGAGGTGGAAGGTTGGGGAACAGGCCTGCAAGTGACTCCATCCATGTCACTCACATTCCAGGGGACAAACACAATAATGGGGCGCCAAAGTAACTGGAAAAGGGGCTGGAAAATGTGTCCTTTCTGTGTGTCCAGGACAGGAGAAATTTCACTGAGCACATAGCATTGTTTCTGCTGCATGGGATACTGACATGGATATTGTGGAAATGTTTTAATTGAACAAGTTGAGGGACAAGCAGGATGCAGATAGTGTAGGCGATGTGCAAAGAACACCTTGATTCAAAGAATTTGGAAAAATAGGTGATATCAGATATGGAAAGGCCTTGAGTGATAAGCATTTGCCAAAATGTGTTTTCCTCAGTGGTAATGAGTATAATGTTAAGAATGATTTGAGTCGTCAAATTTTTGAAAAGCTAGGTTATCAATTGATCCTTGCAGAAGTTCCTGAAGATTTTTGGCTAGAGTCATGGAGTCAATTATAATAAACCTTTTTGAACACAAAATCTCATATACAGCATATCTTGTAAGATTGATGTTTTGTGCAACATGCTTTGTATAAGGAATCTTAGGCAACAATGAACCATTTCAGCAGGAGAGAAGATTGATTAGAAGTGCTTTTCAAAGTATACGCCAGAGATGCATTCCAACTGACTTGCCAAAGTTGATCCATTGGTAATGGCTGGCAATAGTGCCGCTAGAGGAGGAATCATGAAACCTCATCTGAACTTAGCTGGGGAAGTACAGTGATTGATTAATAATGTCTGTTACGGATTAAAGAATACAGGGATGTGTCAACTTGACTAGGCCAAGCTGTGCAGTTGTTTGTGGTCAAACAATAGTCTAGCTGTTGGTTGAAGGTATTTGGTTGATGAACATTTATAATCAGTGACTTTAAATAAAGGGTATTACTCTTGATAAAAATGTCTCATCCAATCAGTTGAAGGTCTTAGAAGCAAAATTGAAGTTTCCCAGAGGATAAGGAATTCTACCTCAAGACTGTAACATATAAATCCTGCTTCAGGTTCCACCCTAATGGCCTACCTTATAGATTGTGGGCTCAACACTGCAATGTCAACTCCTCCCTGCATTGCCAGCCTGGCCTGCCCTACAAATTTCAGACTCCCTACCCTCCCCGCACCCCCAAGCCATGCATGTGAGCCACATATATCTCCTATTGCTTTGTTTCTCTGAGAGCCCTACTAATTCAGGGGTTACAGCAGCAAATGGCATTTGACTTTCTTGCTTTATGTGAGAGTAGCCAGTTGGATAAAAGAGAACTTGGGTCTCTGGAAGTGGCGTCAACAGCAAAATAGGGAAGGAATTCGGGAGGAGAAAGAGATGAGTTTGATTTGGAATTTTGTGTTTTAGATGCCCGAAAGGCAACTAAACAGCCAGCCATCAGAAGTACATTCATTCAGAGGTAAACAGACATTGGCATTATTTCCAGAGCAAACAGAACTTTGACTAAGAGGGCATGTCTTTTCTTTAGAGTTTCTTGACAGATATGTGTCTGTTTGTCCATGACAGCTTCCTGAGACTGAAGTCTAGGGAAAATGCCTCTAGTGACATAGGCACAAAAAGAGCTACTCTCTCCTGAAGGAGGCAGGAGTCAACTGGGCAGCAATGTCCAAGACACACCTGCATGGGGTGTGAATTAAAAGAGAGGAGAATGAACACAGAGAAAGGAAACGAGGAATGGCACTGGGGGAAAAGCTGAATGGAGCTGAGTCCCTGGGCATGACTAAGGCATGACTAAGACCTTCAGGGTGATGGATGAAGGTCTCACCAGCAGGAGAGTGAAGTAATTATTAATGCATGTGCATGGTGACTCAGTTGGTTGTGAAAACCACAGTAGAAGCTCTTTATTGTAACAGCTCAATGATCATATACCGATTTCCCACAATATTGCAGGCACTCACCAAGTACTGTGTCAAACAGGGGAAAGATGAGCCAGCCTCATTTTGAATCAGTCTCTTCTCTATGTTCTATTAGCACCCTGAACTTCATTGTCTCTCACCAACAGGTGTAATGAGGTCGCTTTATTCTCACATTCATTCAATAAGGATGTATTGATCTTCTCGAGTGAGCCATGCACTGTTCTTGGCATGGGAAATATATTAGTGAACCAAAATGGCAAAACTCTTGGCTGTCACAGAGCTAATATTTTAGTGTTGGTAATGATAATTAAGTAAACTATATAATATAAATTTTGAGCTACTAAGGTTAAAAAAACACACAAAACACCTGTATCCATTAGGAGAGGCTAGGTTCTGATGTAGTAATCAACCTCTTTGGGATCTCAGTAACTTCTCCCATAAGCCTAATGTCCGTCATGGGCCAGTAGGAGCCTCTGCTCCACATCTCCACCCTAGAGCCCAGACTGATGGAGCACCAATATCTGTAATATTTTTGGTAACCTTGGCAAAAGAGAAAAAAGGGATCTCTGCTGGGTCTCACCTTGGCAATGCAATCCACAGCCTGGAAGTGACTCAAACTAAGAATCAGGAAGTACAGTCCTATTATGTGCTCAGACTGGGGGTGCCTATAAATTTGACAAATAATACTAGGGATGCTTATGTTATAGTAGGGACTTTGGCTTTTCCCATAAGTAAAATGAGAAGGCAATGGAGAGGATAAACAGAAGAGTGAATGTGAATGAAACAGACTTTTGCTGAGATCTTAGTTTTGCAATGTACAGCTTGTGTGTGAGCATACTGAGAATTGGGATTAAAAAAAAACTTTGTTGGGTTGGTATGAAGATTAAATGAGACATATGTATAATGTCTGGCATGGAATAGACTTCTGTAAAAAGAGTGGTATATTGAATTGCCTATATATCTGTTTCTTTCTTTAATATGGATTAATTTCTTCCAAAGCAGAAATCATGTCTTATTTATCATTAAATCCCCAAGGCCTAAAATAGGGTTCAATCCACTTTATTCTCTTAATGTGTGAGCTTAATTCTTCAATAAATGGCCAAGAGTAGAGGAAAGATGAAGAGGGCATCCGCATATGTGTCCTTTCTCCTAAGAATTTACATTTTCTCAAGAAAGGGAGCTCTCACCTTATATACGAAAGGTCAGGATAGCAATTCATAAGCCACAGTCAACAATCAAGCTATTGGCATTCCAGCTGCTGAATCTGGCAGAGGCACCTTCTGGGTGACCTCATAGCTCAGCTTGGGGGACTGTTTGGAATAGGGTTAGCTGTCACCTTTCTCTCCTGAGATAAGATCTGACCTGCTCATAGCTGGCACATTTGTTAGCCCCATGGAGTTTACGTTCAAAGAGAAAGGTAGGCTAGTAATAGTTACAATGCCTAGAGATAGAATTACAAGAGACCTGAATAATCTTGCTTTGTGTGTATGTCATCACTAAGAACAAGCACTGCATGGTCCAGGGTCAACCTTAGTGCACAAGGGAGCGGGGTGGGGAGGGGGGGACGGGGAAGGGGGCATTTCCATGGCCTCGGGAAGAGAAGGAATTTAGGCCAAAAAACTCATTTTTATTATTTAGCAATAATTTATATTAAAATTCTAAAAAAACAATGGTAACCAAGCACAAAATAATTCTATCACCTTGAATGAGTCCACAGAGCCCCTGCCACTTGGGATAGATCTAAAAAACCAGGCATTCTCCAGGGGGCAAGAGTGACTATCGCCTAAGTTTATATTTTTACTCATGTGAAAGGAATTGGGAAAAATTTAGCTTTTCGGGAAATAGTAACTCAGAGGTTGCTGAGCAGATGGCACTTTTCTCTCTGGCTCTTGCCTAAATACACACACTGGTTGCACGTCCAGCAGAACCGAGCCTGCTATAGCACTATTACCCAGTCTGAAGCATTTGCTTCTGTAGTTATCATGCAGCCAAGAGTATAAATACAGATCTCAGACATTTGTAGTGAGATGGTTTTAGGAGCCTTCAGGGGCAGCCAAATCAGTATGGAATCTGCAAAAAGAGCATTCATTTCAGGAATAGGTTTGATTTATAAAACAGGCACTGTGATCCCTTCCAATAGAGTACAGTGTACATCTGACCAAGTTGTCTCTTGTCATTGCACAGAAAGCAATCATTCATTCACCCTTGTTTTATATAACACGCTGATTTAGAGTGAATTTTCTCAAACTTTACTGTGGCTACAAATTACCTGAGGACCTTGTTAATATGCTGGTCATGCTTCAGCAGGCCCGACACTCGGCATCCTCACCAGTTCCCAGGTGCCTTCACACCCCTGACTAGTAAACCGTACTAAGTGACCGAGTCTGAGAACATGGTTATTTGCCCAAGTCCACGTGCAAGCTTTACCACTCACTAGCTATGAGATCACGGAAACATCAATAAACTTCTGAGTCTCCACTTCCTCATTTTAAACATTTGCATGTACTGTTTACAGAGAACGAGAAGGCCTAAAATACTGCTTTAAGGACCCAGTAGTGGTAGATTCTATGGCAATCTGTGCACAGTGCTAAAATAATTTCTTGAAACCTCATGTTATATCAGTAAATGATTGTTATCATTACAACCAGGCATTTACTGTATACCTATCATATGCTAGGGCTCTAGGAAAAGAAATAGAAGACATGATTCTTGTCTTCTTAGAGCTAATAGCCTGAAAGTGTTTGTCGACAAGATAGGTAATACTCAGTAGTTATATAGATCTCCCAGGAGTTAGCAGACACATTAGTGCATGGAATAGTGGTCATGGAGTTTGGGACCTGAGTCCCCTTTCCTTTGTCATAAAGGGTTTTGCATGAGCCCCTTTTCTTCTGTGATTTCTGTTTTCCAATTCATATGAGAAAAGTTATAACAGGCCATAAAGTCCAATATCCCAAGTCAAGACTTACTAACATTATGACTTTGGCCTTAACCCACAGGCCTTATTTTCCTCATTATAAAGTTACAATAACCATGATGAGAATTAAACGTATTAGTATAATGTATTTAGGTTATTGCCTTGTTTGCTTGAACACTCAGTGAGTGTCTTCATCATCATCATCATCATCACCACCATCATCATTTACTGGCTCTTTTTTCTTACACTTTTTTTGCTATCTCTGTGACTATAGCATACTCACTCATATTAGCCACAACTCAGGGCTTTCAGAAACTGCTCAAGTATATACTGAACTTATTTTTAAATTGTATTTAGAGTGGTTCATGAAACCTATCAGAAAATTGTTTTCTCTAAGGGCCAGACAGTAAATATTTTAAGTTATGCCACAGACTCCATGTAAACAAGTGAACGTGCCTATGTTCCAATAAAATATTATCCACTAAAAGAGGAGGTAGCTGGATTTGGCCACCCCTGATTTAGACAAAAGAAACTTGAACTGTTCTGTGATTTACGAGGAAGTTTAAGTTTCATCCAACACAAACTTTCGGTCCATAAAATGCATGATGTTGTAGGAAAGTTCGAAGCTCTGTGCACTTTGCCATCTATCATCAGCCCTGCCTTCACTTTAAGAACCCAGGAGCCTTAGAACCACAGAGCCTTACCTTGGAGAAAGGGTTCTGAGGTAAACTGAGGTCCAGATAGGAGGACTGATTTACTCAAGGTCAACCACTCCCCGGTCAGGGCCAGCACCAGGTCCTTGGCTCCTGACTATAAATCACAAACTATATCTTTTCTCTCTTTAGCTTGAAAAGAGGAAGGCATAATTTCCTTCAGGAAAAAAAGAAATCTTTTATTTCCACAAGGGTTTTAATACAGAAATTGATATTTTTTAAACTTTTTCTTAATGGATATGCCATAACCAGCCATAAAAACACTACTATGTCTGCTTAATGGCAATACCAGCTCCCTGTCCTTGTCACTTGGATCTCATATTAAAGGTTTTCTTTCATTTCTAATAAAAACAGAAAACACCCTCTCTGTAGACTCACATCTACTCAGATTCCAGAGTCATTCCTTTGGCAGTAAATCAGCAGCGAATGAGATGGCTGCTCACTTCCATCCACATCCTATTCCCAAAAACAAATGTGAACAGAAAGCCCTGGAACAGAAAGAAACAAGCTTTTTTTTTCCTGCTAAAATCTATGTGGAAATATTTCCTCTCCTTTTAATGAGTCATTTGTGGGGGTTTCCATGGACTTATTTTTCTAATCTCTTTATCTCTTTTAATGAGCATGTACTATATACCAGGCATTGCACTAAATAACTTAATCACGTGTGGGAGTATGACAAATACCATTTTACAGAAGAAGAAACTGAGGCAAAAGGGCTGGTAAGTCATACAATGAAAGGATTATGCTTAAATTCTTCCTACAGATAACAAATAGGTACAAATTTTTGACGTTGACATTAATAATGTGTTCTTGCATTGTTTCATTTATATGAAATGTCCAGAGATGGTAATTCTATAGAGAAAGAAAGCTGAGAAGTGCTGCCTGAGCCCAGGGTTGGGCATTGCGAGAGACTGCAATGGCCATAAGAGATAGTCTAGGTTTGATGGGCCGACTCTAAAACTGTATTTTATAAATTTACTTTATGAATTTATAAAGCTTTATAAATTTATTATAAACCACTGATCATTTTACACTTGAAATTAGTGAATTTTATGGTATGGTATGGTATCACTGATCCTGGAAGGGAAGCATAGAATTGGCACATCATTTATTTGGCTCAAAAGGTATCTAGATACTGGTTCATTCAGCCAGAACTATTAACAACAGAATGATTAGATGTGCATTGGTGAGAGTGGAGGGAAGATAGAACTGGAGGCTATAGGTTCTACTCAAATCATCCCTGATGTTGATTCTTCCACAAAGGCAAATGACCTATGTATGATTTTACCTGACTCCATGGATGAGAAGAGGAACAGAGTGGTTAAAAGCATGGTCTTCTCAGTCAGCTCTGGGCATCCATCCTGGCCCTGGCTTTTATGAGCTGTATGATATAGGCAAGTTACTTAGTCTTTTGGAAACTTAGTTTCTTTATGTATAAAATGAAGATTGTAAGATACATTCACAGCCTCCTAGAGCTGGTGAAAGAGAAATGTGTAACACAGTGTTTTATACAGAGTGAGCTTTCAACATACGGTGTATGTTATTCTTTTAAGGTTGTGTTTTAATTTTTAATAACGTGCATCGGGGCTATCTATAATAATAAAAGTGCAATATGTAGACTGGACAGCCGAACGACCTTCCAGACATCATTCCGGACGTCATTTGGATGAAGCTGCAGTGGCAGGGGCTGAGACAGAGGCCATTAGGGGCGATCAGGCAGGTGGGCAAGCAGTTGGGGGCAAACAGGCGGGCAGGCAAAGTGGTTAAGGGCGATCAGGCAGGCAGATGAGTGGTTAGGGGCCATCAGGCAGGCAGGCGAGCAGTTAGGGGCCATCAGGCAGGCAGGCAGAGTGGTTATGGGCGATCAGGCAGGCAGGCGAGCGGTTAGAGGCAATCAGGCTGGCAGGCGAGCGGTTAGGGGCAATCAGGCTGGCAGGCGAGTGGTTAGAGGTGATCAGGCAGGCAAGTGGTTAGTGGCGATCAGGCATGCAGGCAGAGTGGTTAGGGGTGATCAGGCAGGCAAGCGGTTAGGAGCCAGCGGTCCTGGATTGCGAGAGGGATGTCCAACTGCCGGTTTGGGCCTAAACAGGCAGTTGGACATCCCCCGAGCGGTCCTGAATTACAAGAGAGTGCAGGCTAGGCTGAGGGACCCTCCATCTCCCGTGCACAAATTTCGTGCACCAGGCCTCTAGTTACTAATATAAACATGAATTTAGTATTAGTTTATCTGACAATATTGTTTAATGTTAGTGTTATTAATTGCTTTATTTTGTGTTCCTATCATTTGTATTCATATTACTTTATGGAAGCAATTATGTATTCATAATTGCTTTGTTTTGTGTTCGTATCATTTGTATTCATATTACTAAGTAATACAGAAGATAAAAATACCCATACTCAAAGTGTATATATGGACTGTGGTTCCCATGGTGAAAACTGATGATATAATCTTTTGAAAAGATGAACATGGGTTTTATCATGTCTAGAAGGTCAAGCCTCAGGAAACAAACTTGAGCATGCAGTTATATTAGAAATCATCTGGGAGGTCTTATTAGGGGCTGGGGGCTAGAAAGATGACTAACATTTTTATCAAATGTGCTTGCTGTGTGTGTGGGCAGCTGCGAGTGAGTAGTGCCAATCCTGGTCCACTCAGGTTCAAGGCACCTGTCAAAGCGGGAAGCACAATTCTTCAAACACACACACACACACACACACACACACACACACACACACACACACACACACACACACACACACACCAGGCAACAATATTTTCCTCTGGGGAAAGAGCCCAGTGGGCTCATAAAAGAGGAATGAAGGGCTGGGCTTGACTCTGGGTCAGGAAGGATTTGTAGGAAAACAAACATGGTAACTTGTGAGACATCAGAGGAATTATCGTTCTGAGAAAGATGGGCTTGGTTTAAAGCATCTTTCCATGAGGTTACATTTTATTGGTGCTTGCTGGGTGACAAATTGCCCATTTTTAGCTTTTACGTAACTCTAGTTTTGATCTTAAGAGTTGATAATGACTAATACCCAAGAGGGTCTGACCCTGGAGCAAAGCATGCTGGGAAAGCACATTTCTGGGTGCATGTTCCCTCTGTGCTTAGAGACACAGACTCAAATAAAAGTCAAGACTACTGTCCCACCAGGGGCCATTACTTTGGAAAATAAAGCAGGGCTTTGGAATACATCTTTGTTTGCCATTCTATTCAAGGTTATCCAGACAAATCTGTTTCAAGAGTGGAGAAAGCAGTAAATTTAATTGGAGTTTTCAAACAATTTTCAGTCCAAAACTAAGAAACTCAAGATCAAATAAGTATTTTTAAACCACTGGGCCAAGAAAACAAAACAAAACCAGAATTGGTGTCTTCCATGGGCATCACTTCCTGGGTCTTGCTGGCTCAAAAAAACAAGTGTAAGGGATGAGAGATTCTGCTCTTGGCTAATTCCATTAATGGTCAGGCTGATGGGGGAGAAAGCTAAGAACCTCCCATCCTTTTCTGACTATTTTTGTTGTATAGAGTTATACCCATAAGAGGCCAACCCTCTATGGCTTAAAATAAGGGAGCACATTGGCTATCTAGTTGTGAACTTTTACATGCACAGGCAGTGATGGACCAGTCAGAGGTTAACCCTGTCTGTGAGGCCAGTTAGTTCCTCTCGCTGATCTTGGAAGGGAAGCATGGTTTTTAACTTCTCCGATTTCCAGGTGGGGAATAAATTCCCATGGAGTTTGGTGACTTTCCCAAGATCACACAGTAAGCTAGTGACAGAGCCAGAACATGAACTAGACTTCCCCAAATTCTAGAGTATGCACCACAATTTTTTGAGAAGCCAATGTTCTTTTCCTTTTTTCAAAAATCAGAAAAATGTTTAGTGACTAAAACTATGCATCTGGACTTATTTCTCTTTTCCTGTGTACTGAGATGTCCCTAAGTTCTCCTCTTTCTGATCCATGTAGAATTGGCAGCTGATAACTTATCAGTAGACTTAGTAAAAGCAGGTATGTGGAGTTTATAAATTGGGATGTTCCAGGAAGTCGCATGCTGCCATCATTTGTATCCTTAGAGACCAAGGATGTTGGAGCATGTACAAAGCTTATCCTCATCATATTATTTTACAGAAAGGGAAACTGAGACCCAAAGAGGAAGAGATCACACAGCTGTTTTGACATACTCTAGATCCCTCAATGTTCTCCAAGAAATGATGAAGTTGCTGATAAAGGAGGTTCATGGAGAAGACATACGAAAAAAGATGTATGCATTATCATGAGGGAAATTCTGCCACTTCCTATCTGTGCAGACTCAAACACACCTCTTAAACTCTCTGACTCCCAGCTTCTTCCTGTGGTAAGTGGCAGTAATAATAGAACCTACTCCATATGATATATGAAGATTAAATGATGCTATGCATACAAGTCTGAGTACAGGGCATGACTCTCAGTAGGAACTCAATATATAGGAGCTGTAATAAAGGCTTATCAGGTCAGAAGCATGAAGAGAGGAAATAAAAGGGTTTGTGAGGTAGAGACAGTGCTGGAGGGAGCTGAGGAAGTGATTTATGTCTGTCTGTTCCCATATTCTGTCGTATTTGAGAAAACAGAGGGGTGAAGATAACAGGAAAAGGGGGCATGTCCTTGAGTAAATTGCCTGTTGTTGCTCAGATATCACTCTGGTAACAAGGAAAGCCCCTGAAACTGGTTTATCCACAACTCCAGATATGACTCTCCAGGGCTTTCAGTGACAAGTTCAGGGTTCCAAGAAGGAGCCAGGAATGAGGCGGTCACAGATGGGAATACTTATTTCTTTGGAAGACTTCCTTTCTGGATGTTCTCAAAGCTCTGGGTGAACTAGAAGGGATCTTCAGGCTAAAACTTGCTCCTGGAGGGCGCATTGCCCTCCCACTGTGCCCAAGTTTATCTTACTCCCATCCTGTGGCAAGATGCCAACTTTCCTATTCAACCAACTGATTATATTCAATGAGGTTTCAAAATAGCTTCTGAAAACCCTTCCTAAAACTTCCTTTAGAACATTTAAATTCTCCTTCATAAGGACAGATTGCAAGAGAAAATAGAAATAATTTTATAAAGGCCAATTAATAGGGTCGAAAAATGAAAAGATTATTGATGAAAATCATAGTAAAAGTGGGAATTTGTGAATGGCAGTTTTAGGAAATTTTCTAATTTCAAGTTCATACATAAAAGTATAGATGAACACTGAAACAATATGTGCTTTAGATTGACTCCATGATAATGGTAATTTTTTCACATAAAAAAATAAGTGGTATTAATAGATCCATATGGAAAAAGTACCCTTGTTTGAAAGAACACATTTTTCAACCATTCAGTTTAGGTACTCATTTAGTTTTAAGCAGCTATGAATCAGACTTATCTGTTCAGTTACAAACAGCCCTCATCTGTTCATGGAAAGTAGCCATATATTTCTCACCAGTAAATATCCTTGACATTAGTGTCCTCCAGTTAAGGGTGATGTTAAAGTTCCAGGGTAGAGGTGAAGCAGGTTTGTTCTCCCCTAGCTGAGCAGGGGAGATGAGGACATAAATTCACAGAGGATGGATAGAGTGGGAAAAGGCTTCTCTCTCCAATGCCACTTGCTAGAGCTCATCTGAGATGCAACAAGGAGGGAAATGGACAATTCTTAGCCAAAGGGAGGCCTCAAGTAAGACCATTTCTGAATTCGTATATCAGTTTAACAAAATTCCAATTCGAAGTTCAAGCTGATTGCATTGAGGGGACAGAGTAAGTGGAGATGTCACAGAGGCTAAGGATTTCTTTTTTTGGTTAATCCTCACCCAAGGATACTTTTTCCATTGATTTTTAGAGAGAGTGGAAGGGAGGATGAGAGACAGAGAGAAACACAGATGTGTCTCACATCAACTGATTGCCTCCCGCACACATTCCAACCCCTGCCAGGGATTGAGCCTGCAACTGAGATACGTGCCCTTGACCTGAATGGAACCCTCAACCCTTCAGTCTGTGGGCAAATGCTCTAACCACTGAGCAAAACCACTGAGCAGGATTCTTGTTTATTGACCAAAGATGAGACAACTCTTTCAATGACAGAAGATCCATAGCAGACGCAAGGTCAGCAGCAGCACTGGCCTAGTGTGTCTTTAGTTGCCTTGGCTGTTTTAAAAGAGAGCCCTCAAGCCTCCTCTATAGGACAAACTAAGCTCATTCTGTCTCTTATCAGGAGAAGCCATATAATGGACAGACAGCAAGCTCCTTGAGGGACCAATCAATATCTTCAATCTCCATTCCATCAGATTAGGGTAACATATATTTTCTATGCCCAGTGCAGAGTAACCTAACCATATCCCTAGCTAATAATGTTGATTAGTGCTCCTTTTGTTCAATTTATTTTTTTCATATAATCTCTTAATCTATATTTCAATGTTTATAGAGTCCTTGAGAGTCAGATGTAATAGATATGGTGCACATTCTTATTTTGCAGGAGAAAAAAACACACAGCATTGCAAAGGCAAAGCAAAGCTATCAATGTCCCAAGTTATTAAGTTCAAAGTCCAGGATTTGAATCTGTTTTGGAAAATGAACAATATTTCAGGGCCTCTTCACTCTACTCATTGATTCCATTCAGTCACATAATTCTCTCATTCATTCATTCATTCATTCATTCATTCAGCAAATATGAATTCATTACCTGCCACGTTGCAAGCACTGTTCTAGGCACTTGGGTAATGCCACAGAACAAAACAGACAGAAATATCTTTCCCTATAGCCACATATAGAATAAAATATGTGTAATGTCTCTTCCACCAATACCAGCCATCTGGTACAATATGGCTTCCAACTCAAAGATATGGGGTGTGGGGGACAAAGACAAAAAACAATAATTATAACAGTAGTTTGAAAACTAAAAAAGTAGTGGTAAGTGGTCTGGAAGAAAGAGAGCAAGGTGAAGGGAACCATAAGTATTGGGTAGAAGGACAATTAAAAATTTAAATAGGATGATCATGGAAGACCTCATTAGAAAGGTGACTATGAAACATAGGGACACAGACAACAGTGTAGTGATAGCCAGAGGGAAAGGGGGGTGTGGGTAGATGGAGTTGGGCAAAGGGAGCAGGAAATGGAAAGAGACTTTTCTTGAGCCAATGGATACACAACGCAGTGTGAAGATGTTTTGTTGACTGTATGGTTTTGTGAACCAATGTCACTTCAATAAATTCAATAAGGAAATTATCCTACATAATAAAAGGCTAATATGCAAATGGACTGAACAGCGAAACAACTGGAACTGAACTGGTAGCTATGACGTGTGCTGACCACCAGGGGGCGTGTGTGGAACATGGCGGGCGTTGGCCGCAGCGGGATGGTGGAGGTGAGCAGGGACACCAGACCAAGGCAGGGCACTGGTTGCTGTCATCAGGGCGAGCCTCTGGTGGTTACTGAAAATTCTTTGCTCCCACGTGCCATGGTCCCACCTGGTGCTTGCACCTGCAGCCAGTTCCAGAGCTGCTGCTTGCACCCGCTGCCGGCACCTGGTGCTGGCCCCAATTACCCCTCAGGGCTTCTCCACCTTCCCCTACTCCTGAGGGGCAATCGGGGCAGCAGCCACTGCTCGCACCTGCTGATGGCACTGGCCCCGCTTGCATCCACTGCTGGTGCCGGCCCCAATTGCTCCACTCTGTCAGTGGGTGTGAGCAGAGCCAGTGTCATCAACATGTGGGAGTGGCAGTGGCTGGAGCAGGGCTGCTAGCAGACAGGGGACTGGGGGCCGCAGCAGGAGGGGACAGGTAAGGGTATGGAGGATGGGCTGAGACCTGCCCCTGTGCCCACTGCAGCCTCTCGGCCCACAGTTCTTTTCAAGGTGCATGAATTCGTGCCTTGGGCCCCTAGTAAAAAAATAAAAAGGTGAAATTGAGTTTGAAGGAGGTGTTAGATAAGAACAGTGCACAGGTTGGCTGTACCTCTCCTCCTGTCTCACTCCCAGGCGCTCACAATCACACTTACATACTATCCCACTTTTCAGCATCACAGCACAATCACTGATCTGAGACACCGTAGCAGAGAATCTCTAAGTCACTACAGTGCTAAGTGTGGAAAATAAGACAATATCACAACTCATAAAATTAAAATAAGCTTCCTTTTATTTCTTCCTAAAAAGATATTAAATTGTGGCAAGGTTTGCTCAAACATGACAGCATTATTACTATTTGTTGGAATCTTTTTTTAAAATAGAACATCATTCACTATTCACTACACAAACCCCTGAAAAATATCGATATTCCCTACACTATTATCTATTTATATATCTACTAGAGGCCCGGTGCACAAAATTAGTGCATAGGAGGGGGTGTTCCTCAGCCCGGCCTGCACCCTCTCCAATCTGGGACATCCCTCTAGCAATCCAGGACCGCTGGCTCCTAACCACTCACCTGCCTGCCTGCCTAATGCCCCCAACTGCCCTCCCCTTCTGGCCTGGTCACCCCCAATGGCCTTTCCCTGCTGGCCTGGTTGCCCTCAATAACCCTCCCCTGCTGGCCTGGTTGTGCCCCCAACTGCCCTCCCCTGCTATCCTGGTCGTGCTCCCAATTGCCCTCCCCTGCCAGCCTGGTCATCCCCAACTGCCCTTCCCTGCTAGCTTGATCTCGCCCCCAACTGCCCTCCCTTGCAGGCCAGTTTGCCCCCAACTGCCTTCCCCTGACAGCTTGATCTCGCTCCCAACTGCCCTCCCCTGCTGGCCTGGTCGCCCTCAACTGCCCTCCCCTGCTGGCCTAATTGCTCCCAACTGCCCACCCCTGCCAGCCTGATCTCACCCCTAACTGCCCTGCCTCAGCCCCCACCACCATGGCTTTGTCCGGAAGGAAGTTGGACGTTCAGAAGATGGCCAGTTGACCTGGTCTAATTAGCATATTACTCTTTTATTAGTATAGACTAGAGGCCAGGTGCATGAAAGTTGTGCACGGGTAGGGTCGCTAGGCCTGGCTGGCGATCAGGGCTGATCTGTGGGGCAACTGGTAGGGCAATTGGGGGGGCCCCCGCTGGCACCACCGTGGCTGGCTTGTTGGCTGGGTGCAGCTCCTGCTTTGAGTGTCTGCCCCTGGTGGTCAGTGCGTGTCATAGAGACCGGTCATTCTGCCATTCGGTCAATTTGCATATTAGGCTTTTATTATATACGATTTGTATGCCTGTCATGTATCCATCATATCTATCCATCATCCATCCATCCATCCTATCCATATCCTTTTATCTTTCATCAATTCTGTGATGTTTAATCAAATATCATTTATTAGAAAATTTCCAAAGGCAGAAACCTAACTGGCCTAATGATAGACAGAAAGTGGACTTTTCCCACTGAAACCAGAATAATTCTCCCCTTGGACACAGGAAATGGGTAAGGGGGTTAGTACACTTTTTATGTGCCTGGTACTGCAAGGGGAATATTATATTCCAGAATATTTCATTATCTTTTCAGAATCACTCCCAGCAGGTTGGAGATTAAAGTGGAGGGAGTCCGTACTAGTATCATCTCCCCCTGAATAACGGGAAAATAGACTCAGAGAGGTCACGTGACTGTCACCTCACCACATTACCAGGCAGAGCCTCTCTAGATGTGAGGCACAGAGGGCTTCACCAGGAAATCTCCACATCTTTGCAGATTCTGCTGCTTTATAGGCCAGTGAGGCTGGAGGCTGAGAAACACTGAGAAGCTGACCCTGCCCAGTCGGGAGACGCACAACAGCCTAGCTAGCAGTTTAGGAAACCACTTTGGATTCAGCCAGAACTGGGTGTGAATCCTGATTTTGTCACTTACCAGATGTACTCTTGATAATGTAGCATAATCTCTCTTACTCTTTGTGTCCTTAATTATCAGTAGTGGCCATAAAACATGGAGCACAATGCTCTGGCTATGGTGAATACTCATATTGTAACCACTGTGTTTGTTCCAGTGCCACTAAAAGGTCCCCTGAGTCAGAAAAGAGCATCCCGAGAGCACTGTTAAGTCCATTTACAAACCTGTAAATACCACACTTACAACCGGCATCTGCCTAGTGCTCTCAGCAGGCAGGGCTGTGGGTCTCTTTCCAGACAAGGAGGCTGCTTCAGGAATTCAGACAGGAAGGCTGGATAGGTTCCTGAAGGCATACAGGGACTCACTCCTGGCTATCTATTGTCTTTTTTCACATAAGTGGGTGCCCTGGGTAGGGGGGTAGCAGCAGCCTTGTCCTATCGATACATCCCCCTTCTGCTCTCGCCATGAGCAGTGAGGGGGAGATAGCAGGACAGGCACATGAGGACCAGGGCAGCAAGAAATATGACTGATACTGGTCAGTCATCTATTCTATGTGGTCTCATGAATTTGCTGTCAGAGGCAATGCCAAAAAACAAACTAACAAAAAACTAACAAGAAAATAAAATAAAAAACCTGTTTTTCATCTTTATTTCTGTAAGCTCTTTAAGGGGCAACTGTTAAAGGGACTTGTCCTTTACCACCACCTCTTACAGGGAACAGAGTGGTTTCCGTGGGATTTGCTAGGCAGGTTGGTGGAAGAAGAAGGGAAACTAATAGATTATAAGCATGTACTTTGTGCCATACACGAATGTACACCTAATATTATTTCATTGAATCTTTACAAAAGATGAGTATCCCCCTTTTAGAGATATGGAAAGTACATTTACAAAAATTACATAGCTAGGAGGTGTCAGAGCCCAGACGCTATCCAGGTTCATCTATGCCAGTCTCTTAACCACCCCCATCTCTCTGTTACGTTACAGACTTAAGGCAAAGCCTATAGCATGTGGTCCTACCTACCAAGGGATGGGTGCTGGGTGCTTGCTTGTTAGAAGCCCTGAGAGAGGCCCTTCATTCAGGGAACTGGTGTCTGGCCTCCGACTGTGCAGGAGGTGAAGGCACACATCTGTTAGTCTTCAGCCTGCATCACTGAAATTCTTGCAAGGAGTCTTGTTGGAGCTGGTGTTCTTCCCTGTGCGTGACCTCAGGCCAGCCAGCGGCCAGCAAGAGAGAAACACACCGAGGTTCCCAGGGAGGCCTCTAATGACTGTCTTTCCTGGAATCTCTCCTGCCCAGCCTAGTGTGGAAGGAATGAGTTGACTGCTTGGGCCAGAGAGACAGCCATAAGACAGCTTTTGGGTGTCTCCATTATCTTTGGAATTTTGCTGATGTCTGTTGTAGGGAGGTGGGTCTATAGCTGGCAGGCAGGATGCTGACACAATGGAGAAAAGGTTTTGCTCTATCTCTGTGTGTCAAACACAGCAGCGGGCTTGGTTATATACCTGGCTTAATACTAGTGGTTCAAATATGCTGTCATTTCATCCTGTGAGGCAGATGTGATTAGTCTCATTTTACAGAGGAAAAGAGATGGGCTTGGGACCCAGCGATGCTTGCTTGGGAGTTCCTTGCAGAATTCAGACTAGAATCCCCCGTCTCCTGGTTCCTGGGCACTGGCCCTTTCCAACATGGGATCGTAGGCATGGCAATAAGAGGTCGGAAAACTCTCCTTCTTTGAGGTTTGGACAAAAGCTTGGAATGTGGTCTTTTGTCTAAGTGGGGAGTCAATTTCGGTCAGATATTTTAAAGGCTTTGAAATGAGTAACAGTTTATGAGTCTCCTTTCCCTATTTCTAAGAATTGGATGAACACCTAACCTTGCTTACCTCAAATGCAGGATCAAAACAAAAGATTATGTGTGTTGATGCTTTGGGAGACATGGAAATCCACACTATATGGCAGGGTGGTTCAGTAATTAATCTTCAGAAGTGAATAGTATTGACCATTCACAATTTAGCCATAAACTCACATATTTGAAAAGAGCTTGAAAAATGGAAATATATGTTTCAAAAGTTACAGCCCCCAAGCAATGTGCTTTACTGCTAGAGAAAATCATATCCCATGGATTATTGCAAGGCATTGCTCAAGGGAAGCCCAAGGGATATTTGTAGACGGAATTTAATGAATAAAGGCACAAACCCTCTGGCTCTCCTGCTGAGACTCATGAAATCTTATTAAACACACTTTATTTAGTGAGCTTGGCTATTTGCTATCCCTCGCCACCCCCCACCCCATCCCTTAGCAGATTAAATATAAGCGACTTGAAAAAGGAAGAAGAGTTGTCAAGAACAGAGAAAATGTCAATAGAAGACTTGACAGCTTGAGAATAGAGGAGGAAAAAATAAAAGTAGAGCAGACAAAGAAATTTATCTCCCCCACAATGCAGCATTGACTTGCTGAACCAACAAAACCTAAGTAAGTTTAGGATCCTCGGAGATGTGCACAGACTATTTTAGAGTACATTTCACCAACAGTCGTTTACTGCAAAATGTTCTGACACTTCAAAGAGGGGGAAAGCCCTAGTGATCACTCATTAGAAAGGCCTCTTTTGATGAGAGGGTACAGATGAGTTCCCTCTCAGTGCCTGACTGGCTTGCCTGTAGTGTGTGCGCAACGTGGAGCTATGGACGACCATGACCTGGAAGACCCGTGTATATTGTCTCTCCAGCATACTTTTTTTTAAAAATATATATATATATAATTGATTTTAGAGAGGAAAGGAGAGGGAGAGAGAGAGAGAAACATCAATGATGAAAGAGAATCATTGATTGGCTGCCTCCTGCACGCCCCCTACTGGGGATCGAGCCCACAACCCGGGCATGTGCCCTTGGCCAGAATCGAACCTGGGACCCCTCATTCCACAGGCTGACGCTCTATCCATTGAGCAAAAACAGCTAGGGCTCCAGCATACTTTATACCTGTGCTTCTTTCCTCTTCTAGATAGTCTGCTGAGTTTGAAGTCTATGCCAAAAAATAAAAGCCTCTTTTTCATCTCATCTCTGTAAGTCTATTATGGTGCAACTATCATAAAACACTTTCCCCCAAAATTTTCTTTACCACCAGCTCATATAGTGAAAGGAGTTTTAATTTACAGTTATTGGTGATTAGTGATATTGAGCATCTTTTCATAAGTCTATTGGCCATCTGTATGTCTCATTTGGAGAAGAGTCTATTCAGGTCCTCTGACCATTTTTTTTTTAAATGGATTGTTTGTTTTGGGTATTGAGTTGTGATTTAAATAGACTTTCTCCTACAAACTTATGCTCATAGCTATTCTTCTATACTACAAAAAATACATAATAATTTTGATATTAAAAAACAACAAAACTATAATAAAAATATTTTTAGAACTTTTGCTTTCTAGAAAACGCAGAATTAACTGTGCATTCTACACAGCATATTAAATTGTATTACAACAATTTCATCATTTTAGGGCCCAGCCATTCTTTATTTTCAAGCATTTCCTTTTCTTTATTTCTAATAGCATACTGATCAATAGAATGCAAAATAAATATTATCTCAAGTTTCCTTAACTCCCAAGAAAAAATGTTTCACAAGAACTATTTGGTAACCAAGATGCCATGGAACCTTTCAGAGGTAGAGTATGTGGTTTTCTGGTGGTGTGGTTGTTTATTTTTGTAAGGGAATTCTTGGATTTTCAAGTGTCAAGACTCAAGGGGTTTAAGTGAAATTTAACCGCCACAGCCTTCTAGTGCATTTGGCACTTTATAAGAAAATAGCGCAGCTCCCCCGAGACCCCACAGCCCCATGGGATGCCCTGTGGTGGTGCTTATTATGGCTCCTCACAGCAGCTTGGTTTCTTGTCTAGAGGTCTTATTAGACTGAAACCTGAGTCTGTCTTGTCAACCGCTATATCCTCAGAACCTAAACACTCCGCTGTATCAGTTTGCTTTTTCATAAGATCAGAATGCCCTCAAAATGCTAGCATTGGATACAGGATGCCACTCTTCCCCCAACCTCCATTAAGCTAGTTCAGAAATGTTGGTGGGTGCTTTCTGCATTCTGTGAAAAAGAATGAAATCTGTCTCTTGGAGGAGGCTCCTGGGTCAGCCTTTGTGGGCTTAGCTTTGCAAGTTTTCATTTCTTATTCTAGGGAAAGTTTAGACCAATGTAGTACTAGGAAAGTTTTGTGCTCAGCCTGGACTGTAAGGTTCTCAAACAAATAATGGTCATGGTAAGATGAGCACATCTCTTGGTGATTATGATGATGTCGATTGATTTTAATTCTTTCATTCTTCCGGCAAGGTTCAGAGACTGAAGGCTGAGGCCCTACAGTCATAGAGAGATGACTTGAGAAAAGGGACTGTTTTTGACAACATCCCAAAATAGGAACTAAAGCATCTGCTAGGGAGAAAGATGACACTAAGGGATGTCTTATAAAGAGAAATGCTGAGCACTCAAGGAGAGAGACGTTCGGTATCCAGGTCTGGGTTTCCTTTTCCCACACTGTCATTCCTCTCATCAAGCTCAAACCTTAGTAAAGTCTGTACAGTTGAGTGCACTGTTTCAGCTGTGCTTAAGGAAACAAAGTGAAATAATGACTCTTTCCGTAGGTGGGAGTACAGAGAGAGCTACAGCAGCTAAGAGAAATGCTGGCAAATGTCCACAGGTGATGGAGGAGAAGTTGAGGACACTGGCCTAGAATGAGAGATGGTCCAACCCAGCTATCTGTATGGAACATGGAGTCACTTCTTAGAGGTTCTTAGAAATACTTGGGAAATCGGCAAGCCTTCCAGTGTACTTTCAATATTGGTGCTTGGATTATGTCCTTTGGATATAAAAAAGAAAGCTGCCCCCATAATGGAGAGCTTGGGGACTTTTGGTTTACTCTTGGTTTCAGAAGTTTGTTTCCTATAGGATGAAGGGAACTGGGAAAATGTTTGTCAGCATCTAATAACCACAAGTAACTGAATTCTTTTTTTATGCCCAATTTTCTATAGCTTTAAAACAATAATTTGATTTTATATTCCTGAACATATAATATAGGGTAAACAATTCCCAAAGCTAAAATGTCTTTGAGAAAACAAGTTTACTGGATCCTGATCTCATGACAATTTCATTAAAACAACAAAGCACCAGCTTGGAAAAATCAAAACTATGACTAGAGCACTGTTCTTGCAGACCAGGCCTTGTCTTTGCATCAATTATGAAAATGACTGAACAATTTTCATGCATTTCTGAGGACAAATTGCAGACAACCCAAAGAGATATTTCAACCCATCAGCAATTTGAAAACAACAATTGGAAACGTCAACTGGGAGAACATTTTAAACACATATGATGGGCCAGCCATAGGCACAAGTCTCTTAGACTGACATGGGTGAACCCAAGCCTTGGAGAGGCAGGGGCAAATGAACAAATCCACTCAGAATCTTCTTTCCCATAAACCTATGTGATCACTGTTGTGCACCACTCCCTCCCATCCCATCATGGAATTGTCTGTGACAAAGCCAAGGATCTGAATGGGAAAAGGAGGTAATTGATGGACCAACTAACAGGGTTTCCAGAGAAGAAATTGAGTGCTGACTCTGCTTTCTTGACATCCTCTGCCACCCCCTCTTTAATTGATGCAACACCCAGTGGCCAACAGAGTGGTCCCACCAGAGAAAGCATTTCCTCCCCCAGCATGTCTCTGGAGCACTGTCATCCCTGGGTGCCCAGCTCTCAACTGTGTTGCCTCTTCCATGTGATCTGAGCTGGTGTCTCCAATGTCCTAAACCTTCAAGGAAGAGCACAGATCAAAGGCTTTGAGAGGAGAGGCCTAGCAGGGGTGAGGGGAATCCTTTGTGGGAGGAAAAGTTAATCACTTCTCAAGACTTAATCTGACTAAGCCAGTTAATATCATTTGCATCTTTCAAGACATCTGTTAATGGTGCTTAGCCAACTTGACATTTTTGTTATATTTTAGTGTTTTAATCCTTCTAAATGAAATTATAATTATTCATATGACTGTTATGTATAGATTCAATAAAAGTGACTTTAATGTGGGTAATGACTAATCAACTCAGTTTTCAAGTAAAACAGAATCATACATATTACATTTAAAATTTTACATTAAAGTTACTTAAACTTTGGTAGTTGTGCTTTGCTTAAAAGGATAGAAATGTTCATTTTTTTATTGTTACCACTCTCATCTATGAACAAAATGAGGATTAGATTAACCACAGGCTTGCAATCGGACCAAGGTGGGGTCCTTCCAGGTTAGAGGGAAAGGAAGCAGTTCTTTGCACAGAAAAGAAGTACTGGTAGCAAGTAGTCAGACAGTTGTGACTACTGTGCTGGATTTGGAGATACAGTGGCCAGAAAAACATGTCCTTTGCCCCCAGGGATGTCCGCTTCTTATTGCAGACCTCTCAGAAGCAGAACATTATTGCAGAGTAATGCAGCATGGCCAGTGCTAAAAGGAGGAGAATGAGGTGCTGGAGGAGCCCTATGAAGGTCAGTCACCTTTTCCACCAGGGGCGATGTGATAGGCCAAGGAAGACATCTCAATGGGCTGCAGAGACAGAAAGTTTTGTATGCACTTTAAGGAGATACTGAAGTGTGGCTGGGGCACAGGTATCTGAGTGCAGGCAGGTTGTGGTGTGGAGGCAACTGAGAGATGAAGCTGCAAAGAGTCAAGGTTGAAATTCTGGGAAGTCTTGTCCTCTAGTAAATTTGAACTTTATTATAGGGTCATCAATGATTAGGTGACCTTTATTTATTTGTGCATTCACTCATTAAATATGTACCATCCAGTACTTTTTATGGAACAAATGTTTTTTTGAGCACATACAGGCATTGGAGATAAAGTAGAGGAAACAAAACAGATCAACAGACAGACAAAGCATGCTGGCCTAACGGAGCAGGTGGGATTTTTAGATGCAGTGCGCAGGAAGAGCCTCACTGAGAAAATGCCATTTGGGCCGAAAAATGAAGGCAAGAAGATAAGTCATGTGGCTGTCAAAGAGAAGAACATTCTAGACACAGGGAAAAGACAGGGTAAAGTTCTGCATGCAGGAGAACTGGTGTGTTTGAAGAACACTGAGGAAGCCCAGGGGCCTGAGGGGAGGGGGATTTGGGGATGACAGACTTTGTGGTCTATGGTGTGGGCTTTGACTTTTTACTCTGAGCCAGAAGAGAAGCCACTTGATTGTTCTGAGCAGAGACATGAAGCGTTCAGGTTTAAAAGGAGTTGAGATGGGGCAAGGACAGAGCAGGGAAACCAGTTAGGAGCCCAATATAGTAAACCAGGAAGAGGAACAGGTGATGACTTGGATGTAACAAGAGCAGTGAGTTTGGTCAGAAGTTCTAATGAGACCCATAAGATTTTCTGATTGACTGGAAGTGGTGTATAAGAACAGGTGGGGAGTCCAGAGAATGATGTCATATGTTTGGCTTGTGCACCTGGAAGGATGGGTTTCCATGAGCCAAGTCCCCTGGGGAAGATGTAGGAGAGGTGAGGTCTGGACACATAAATTTGAGAACATTTAGCCGACAAAAGGTATTTAGAAATAGAAAAAGAAACTGAGAACACTGGGCGAGTGGCATCAAACATTTTTAGGCACTGGGAATCCAGCACAGAGAAAACTAAACCAAATCCTTGTCCTCAAAGACCTCACAGCAGAACAAAATAAATAAATAAAACAATACTACACAAATTTATGATTAAAATGGCATTAGAGTGAATCCTGGATGCAGGGTAGAAAAAAAGGGGGCGGATAAACCAGGAGCAGTGACCTTGGTTAGCAGGCTGCTGTCTTGTCTTAGGTTTGGTGTTAGCCATGCAGATGGAAAAAAGATTTGGGAGACTCTACAGAGGTTTGTAACCCACAGAACTGGAGAACTGGATATCTGTTTAGTTCCACCAAAAGCACTCCAAAGACTGAAAACAGTTTTGGTACTTATAGAAAAAGTCAGCAGGGGAAGGTTGCAGCTTGCAGGGCTGACTTCAGATATAATCCCAGCTCTGTTGCTTAACCCTCTTGCAAACTTGGGTAGATTTTTAAATTTTCTATTTTTCATTTTCCTGATCTGTGAATGAGATACATCACAATGTTTTTATGAGGATTAAAGGGGAAATCATACATGAGCACCTAGCAGGGTTAGTGTGGATTGCTTAGTGGGTATAAGGGAGAAAAGGTTCCCTTTTATCTCTACTCATTTTAGGTTCATTGGCTAAGGCTCTGTAAATTATACTGACAAAAGACAGATTAATAGGAGAAAAATGAACAGCTTATCAACACATACATTGTGCATACGAACAGGAGTACTGAGTGATGAGTAACTAAGAGTGGTGATAAAATTTTGGGCTTATAAACCATTTTAGCAAAAACAATAAAGTTGTAGAGGTATGATAAGACAAAGGAACAGGACTTTGATTTTCTAATGTTGACAAATTGTAGTAAGGCCAACATAGGGCGAAGCTAATGGTAGAGAAGTGCTAGGTTAAGCAAGGTTTGCTATGTAGATTCCACTGGTGCCACCCCTGGGTGATGAGAGTCTAGAGTTTTCTTTGGTGATTAACTTCTGTCCTTCCTGGTAGACAGGAGAGAGGGCACATTTACACAGTGATGTCCTGCTTTTAGGCAAATATAGGAAGGACAGAGAGTTTTTCCTGTATCTGCTATTTCTTGCTTGTTTTCTTTTATTTTTTTTCAGCTAAAAGTAATCAATATGTCAAAGTGTGAAATTCCTTTCACAGGCATTCGGAAGATGTTACGTCTCTTTGAGTTGATATAAAGCTTAAAAGTCAATAAAATGAAACTCATTAAATCATACAACTAAAAAAGACATTCAAGGGTGCATATTTGGCTTCAGGCAAGGCTGGATCCAGGGTTATCAGAGCTCAAGTTGTCTTCCTGTCTCACTCTGCTTTCAGATCTGTTGGTTTTATCATGCGACAGACTTTAACCAGATCATGTGAGAACCCAGAGGTGTCAGGCTACAACCTGCTAATTGTTTCATCATCAAGGCTCCTTCATCCAACCTCAAACTCAGCATTTGTTTAACTATCCCCCCACCATGTCCTTCTGATAATGAATGGGTGCTCTGACAACTGACAACCTCAGTGGAAAGAATGTCTCTTTCAATATCTTCAGCAAAATTTCTAGGTATGACCCTCCTTAGCCCATCCTAGGACACACTGCATCACACTGTGGACAGGAGCATGGAATGCTCTCAATTACTAACGGCTGGAATCAGCCTCACCCAAACCTTATAGAATAAAGATAAGGAAGGGGAAAAAAGGCCAAAACCTAGGTACCCTACACTATCTTTTGTTATTGGATTATAATTCCAAATATCTCCATGTTCCTGGCCATCCAGACCATTATTATTATTATTACTAGAGGCCTGGTGCATGAAATTCATGCATGGGGGGGGGTTGTCAGCCCAACCTGCACCCTCTCCAATCTGGGACCCCTCAAGGGATGTCCAATTGCCCGATCCAGGTAGGATCAGGCCTAAATGGGCAGTCGGACATTCCTCTCACAATCCAGGATTCCTGACTCCCAACTGCTTGCCTACCTGCCTGTTAAAACGGACAGTCAGACATCCCTCTAACAATCCAGGACTGTTGGTTCCCACCTGCTTGCCTGCCTGCCTTCCTAATTGCCCCTAACCGCTTCTGCCTGCCAGCCTGATCACCCCATAACCACTCCCCTGCCAGCCTGATTGATGCTTAACTGCTCCCCTGCCAGCCTGTTTTCCCCTAACTGCCCTCCCCTGCAGGCCTGGTCACCCCTAACTGCTCTCCCCTGCAGGCCTGGGTCCCTCCCAACTGCCTTTCCCTGCAGGCCTGGTCGCCCCCAACTTCCCTCCTTTGCCGGCTTGGTCACCCCTAACTCCCCTCCCCTGCAGGCTTGATCGCCCCCAACTGCCCTCCCTTGAAGGCCTGGTCCCTCCTAACTGCCCTCCCCTGCTGGCCTGATCACCCACAACTGCCCTCCCTTGCAGGCCTGGTCCCTCCCAACTGCCCTCCCTTGCTGGCCATCTTGTGGTGGCCATCTTGTGTCAACATGGGGGCAGGATCCTTGACCACATGGAGGCAGCAATCTTCTGTGTTGGAGTGATGGTCAATTTGCATATTACTCTTTTATTAGATAGGATAGAGGCCTGGTGCATGGGTGGGGGCCAGCTGGTTTGCCCTGAAGGGTGTCCCGGATAAGGGTGGGGGTTCCCTTGGGGCTTGGGGCGGCCTGGGTGAGGGGCCTGTGGTGGTTTGCAGGCTGGCCATGCCCCCTGGTGACCCAAGCGGAGGCCCTGGTATCTGGGGATTATCTATCTTCTATAATTGAAACGTCGTAGCCCAGAGCTGAGCCAAGCCTTCTGCTTGCTCCGTGGTGGCAGCCATTTCTTTTGGGATTTATGTATCTTCTATAATTGAAACTTTATAGCCTTAAGCGGAGGCCTGGGCCGGCCAGGGTGTGCGGAAAGCTTGGCTTCCTCCATCGCCAGGGGCAACCCTAGCCTCCTGCTCTTTCCAGCTCCATGGCTGCTGCCATTTCTGTTTGGGTTTACGTATCTTCTATCATTGAAACTTTGTAGCCTTGAGTGGAGGCCTAGGCTGGCAAGGGCAGGCAGAAAGCTTGGCTTCCTCCATTGCCAGGGAAACCCAAGCCTCCCTCCTGCTCTCTGTGGCTGTAGCCATCTTGGTTGGGTTAATTTGCATACTCGCTCCTGATTGGCTGATGGGCGTGGCCTGTGGGTGTAGCGGAGTGATGGTTAATTTGCATATTACTCTTTTATTAGATAGGATTATCATCATCATCATCATCATCATCATCATCATCATCTAAAAACCATGCTGGATTTTATGGCTAAAACACTATGATGACCTGCAAACTCCTTGAAAGAAGTAACCTTGGGCTTTAGGAAAACTTGCTAAGTATATGTCTTCACCCCTTTTCACCACCCCCTACCTCTGCCCAAGCATGCAGTGGTCTATGGGTCTTTGGTGTCCTTCTACAGTTACCCATCAAAACTATATTGCATTGAGAAACAAGACAAATTCTTCAGTTCCACCCAGCCTTTTAACAATTGAACATGAAACTACTGTAGTTAACTACAGAATAAATAAAAGAATTCCTAAGGCCATATGCACAGCATGACAAATTAGCAAGCACATGGCCTCGGGACAGGAGGGAGTTTCCCACCCAGGCTGAATCGCCAGCTCACTATTGGGAACAATTTACTTGATGCAAATGAAAACCCAAACATTTATATATCAGCTAAACAAGAAGCTTAGAGGGAGAGCTTCTGGGACTTGGAAAAAATAGATTTTATTCTTCATGGAATTAGAGAATTGGAAATCTATCAGGACTTAGGAAATGCACACATCTGGTGTGTGTAGCTGGGGCACTTAGACACTTACCAGTGTGAGGCTTTGTTTATGGGCCTTGCTGTCCTGTCATTAGAAAGCCTTCCCCATAATGTCTGAAGGGCATATGGGAACTGTCAATTCTACCTCCAGCATAAGCTCTCTCTCTGTTTATTTCAATGCCCTCACTAGAGCCCACTATATTCCCTAAATGACTGTCTGCAATAGTCAGTTAACAGAGTTCCCTGGTTCTGCTTTTAAAAAATAAACTTTTTATTATAAAGTTAGAATCATCGAACAGTTGTAAAGTGAGAGCTCCTGAACTAGTTTCCCCTAATGATGATGTCTTCTATTACTATGGCACATTCATCAAAACTAAGAAACCGATATTGGTACATTACTATTAACTAAACTTTGGACTTTGTTAAAATTTGATGAATTATTACACTAAAGTCTTTTTTTGTTGTTGTTCCATAAACCAATCCAGGATACTCAATTACATTTAGTCATCTTGTCTCCTTAGTCCCCTCTGATCTGTGGTAGTGCCTAAGTTTTTTCTTATTTTTTGTGCCTTGACAGTTTTGAGAAATATCAGAGGTGAAGTACTTTCTAGAATGTTCCTCAAACTGAGTTTGTCTGATATTTGTCTCATGATTAGACTAAGGTTATGGATTTGGGGGAGGGGGGCGAAATTCCAGAGAGGTGAAGTTCTCTCTTTGTCCTGTCCTATCCTATCCTATCCTATCCTATCCTATCCTATCCTATCCTATCCTATCCTATCCTATCCTATTATATCATGAGTTACTTATTGCCAGTATGGCCTATTGCAGATGTCTCAGTCTTCTTGGGCTTCTATAACAAAATATAATAGACTGGGTGGCTTACAAACAACAGAACCCTACTGTTCATAGTCTGGAGGCTGGGGGTCCAAGATGAAGGTACCAAAAATTCAGCCCATGATTAGGGCCCACTTTTTGGTTCCTAGACAGCTGTCTCCTCACTCAGAAGGGAGCTCTCTGGAGTGACTTTCATAAGGGCACTAATCCTATTCATGAGGACTCCACCCTTATGACCTGATTACCTCCCAAGGGCCTCACACCTCCAGATACCACCACACTGAGAATTAGGTTTCAACATATGATTTGTTTTGCGGGGGTGGAAGAGACACAATTATTTCATTTAGAGCAGCTAGTGACATTAACTTTGACCATTTGGCAAAGGATATGTTTGCCTGGTTTCTTCTCTGTAAAATGACCATGTTTCCTTTTCCACACTCTACTTTTTGGATATGAATCACTAAGTACAGACCACCCTCAAGGTGGTAGGTGGGGGATGGAAGTTGGAAGAGAAATTGTCTACTCCCACTTTTGACCCCAATACAAATCTATTATATACAATGAATGAACAACAACAACAAAAAGATCAGGCATACCCTTATCTAATACCTGTCAATGACTTCTCACTATCCTCAGGAGAAATATTCATTCTGCTCCATCCACCTGGAGGCAGCTATAGAATCCCTGAAACTGATGTTAGATCTCCCCTATTATCATTTCTTATACACGTGGTTTTTCTTCATAGAGATAAATATAAATTAGCACTATTTATAAAACCATATTTATGTCATTAATGTCTGCCTCCTCCATGAGTCTCTAAGTGTGATGTGGTCAGGACCTGTGGATATTCATTAGTTAGACAACTCTTAGCACAAACAGCATTCTTATATGTAGGTAAACAAAAGCCAACTCTGGATGCTTAAGCAAAAACTAGTTGTTGAAAGAATAAGGGGTCACCATTCCTAATACTGTTGAAAGTAACTGCTGGAGAATCATGCTGAGGCCTGAACATCCAGAAAATCATGCCCCAAATGATGCTGCAGAACTGAAATGATGAGGATGCGTCTGTCTTTACTGCTGCCCTAGTGATGATGGTCTATAGAGGGAACTTCCACACTTGACCATTACAATATTCCGACCATCAAAAGCTGGATGCCTTTGATACCACCCTTGCCAACAAAAGGGATTCTGAGTGGGACTTCCTTCCATAGCTGTTAACTTCCCCATCAAAGTTCAGCAAGGGTGAACCTCATTGGTAGAGTAGGTGACCTGCTTGTGACTCAGCCTCAGAGGGACCTGGGGAGTTGAATTCTTTCCACGCTACCTTTGTCAGACAGGACTCAGAAAGCTAGCTATCTCTGGAAACATAATATGGGAATTGAAAAGGTGCTGTGTAGCAAGAAAATGTGAAAAATGGCTGATTCACTAATACATGGTTGATTTTCAATAAATATCTGTCAAAAAAAGGAGGAGCTACAGGATTTTCAGGCTTAGCAAATAAAAATATAAAATGCCCAGTTCCATTTAAATTTTAGATAAGCAATTAATTATTTTTAATATAAGTATGTCTCATGCAATATTTGGGACACACATGAACAATTTATTTTATGTTTATCACCTGAAATTTAAATTTAACTGGGTATCCTGTACTGTATCTTGCTACCCTAGGAAGAAAAAAAAAAGACAGGCAGGCAGGCAAAGGGAAGGGGGACCTATGAATCAGGCTACCTTAAGTTTGTTCCATTAACTTTTGATTCATCTGACTGCAGATTTACCAAGAAAACATCTGTCTATAATTTGACATCTCATGAGGAACTAGCCACTGAGAAAGAATAAACTGGTCAGACTGACTGGAAATTCTCACTGTTAACTTACAAATTGGCTTTTGACTAAGTGTGGTGTACCCTGCAGCTTGGTACAGGGAAGGAATGTACTGACTTCAGGAACAGTCATATTCCAGTTCATGTGACAGTTAGATTTTGCAATATAAATTAATAAATTAAAATTCCAATTTTAGACCCACTCCCAAGAGTTGTTACTGTGATGCCAACCTTGAGATGAATCTGCCCTCCATGGGTATGCTCTGGCTGGGAAATGCAAGGCTATGCAAGCATGTTGACCACGTTTGAATTTCTTAAACTGAATTGTATGTTTATGCGTGGTAATTATCTTATTTTTACAACATTTTGCACATTGATATTTTATAAGTATTTTCAAACAAAACGAAATAAAAGGAAGATTGGTTTCATGGATGAAGAATGGATTTGCTTTCAGAAGAATTTGCTGGAGCCCAGATTATCCACTGTTTCATGTCCTATTTTACACTTGAACGACATTGAGTTAATCCAATGCTTTTCAGTTCCATCTCATGCTATAGTATTTCTTTCATATGTCCATGCCTTATTCTTTGCCTTCTGTCTTGGAAAACCCTCCCTTATCCTTTCCTTCAGCCACTCCCACTACCTTCATTTTTTTAAAAATATTTTTATTGATTTCAGAGAGGAAGGGAGGGGGAGAGATGGAAACATCAGTGATGAGAGAGAATCATTGATCAGCTGTCTCCTGCATGCTGCTTACTGGGGACTGAGCCTACAACCTGGGCATATGCCCTGACCAGGAATCCAACCTTGATCTTCTGGCTCATAGGTCAACACTCAACCACTGAGCCACACCGGCGAGGCCCACTCACTTTATTTTTAAAGACAACCCCTAATCATCCTACAAGACAATTCAGGAATTCTTTTCCTATAGGCAGTCTCCCTCCTGCCACTTACTGGAGGAGTACCTACTGCCTCTGCCTTATTTATCTCTCTCCCAATCAGCTGGGTTAGGTCCTCTGTTGTTTCCGCCACCTTGCATCATGGTTATTTTTGTACAGGTCTGTCCTCCCACCAACTGGAAGCTCCCCAAGAGGAGGAACTGAGCTTTATTAATTCCTCTTCCTCTGATGTAGCCATATGTCTAGCCATATTTACCCAACTGAACTGGCCCTAGCAGATGCCCATCTCAGAGCTTTAGTTTTCTCTATGATAAAGTTGCTACACACACAAAGCAGCCTACAGTAAATTTCCAGCTACATATTAGCTGCTTAAAGCAAAGACCACTTCTCTACATTCTCAAAGCATCAGTGATAACCCAGCATCCTTATTTCAACAGTGAGAAAACTAAAGCCCAGAGAGAGACCTTAGTGTTCTCACAACATCACCCAGGAGTCGAGGGATTGGGGGCTGATTCAGAGCCAGAACCCAGGTGTCTTCCCTGGTACCTGGTGCTGGGTGTTGGTAAGAATGTTGTTCGACTTTCCAGCCTCCCTAACTCTTCAGAGAAGTTAGGCAGAATGGTTCTCCCTAGCACAGCCCCTCAGCCAAACCAGGCCTCCTAAGGGCACCTTGTAGAAGTGTCCATAGTCAGTGGCCATTAATGTGGCATTTGCACCCTTCCCAGTGCTTCACTAGACCTGGGAATCCTGCTCCATTTTAGTCAAACATTTCACTGGCAGACTCAGTGAGTAATAACTGCGGACTCTTTGAAAGCTTTTCCCTAGAGCCCTCCTTGGCTACTGGAGGCCTTAGCCACGGCCATCCGTTCCATACTCTGCTGACCTGAGATCATCTCCTATGAATGGAAACAGAGGCGCTGACTCCCCAGAAATGCTTCTTGCAAAATTATGTTTTTTTCTTTTCAAGCTGTGGATTTTTCAAGCTGTGGATTCCATTAACTAACTGAAATGGCCTTTATGTATTTGGCATCAGATATAGGCTTGTCCCCCGTGCTCCCCCCCCCCCCTCCCCGTTCCTTCAGCATTTGAGAGGTAAGAATGCTGAACCCTCAGGGATTCTGGGGCCATCTTGGAGGGGGCATTCCAGCATAGGGTTCCTAGACTGGATGTCTTCCCTTTTGCAAAGCATAATGGAATATATAACCTGTCCTCATTGCAATGCTGGCAGATGCATGGCCCATTAATCTCTCCTTCTTTCCTTCTCTCCAGGTTTTAGAGGGGATTCCAGGAGAGTCCCATCTAGTTCCAGATGGATGAGAATATGAGCACCGTGAAAGCTGCAGGGGCCTTTCATTTTCCCAGCTGAATCCTTTATCTTTACGAATGGAGCAACAAGACTGGGAGGGGAAGGACTTAAAGTGCCCACAATATTAGAAGTGAGCTAAATCCAGGATTTCTGGCTTCCCATTCAGGTCTCAGAACTTCAAGGAATTCTCAAACAACAAAAGGCTGGTCTTAGGCATCAATAATATCTATCAAAATTTCCCACAAGTTTGTTCTTTCAGACTCCTTCTCTCATTCCCTCTTGTTTCCTTTGTTTATTCATTTATTTCCAGTTCTTCATCTTTGTTTTCTTAGCCTGAGTTTTTTACCCCCATCCCCTTCAGTTTGTCATTCAAAACCTATTTCTGTGAAGTTCTTTGAAGTAATTGGAAGGGAGGGAGTTTGTCAGATTGAATTAGTGGTCTCAGTTCTTCCTTTCCCTGTAATAATATTAACCATCCACACTCTTGCTATGACCTCAAGGTAACTGAAGTGTACACTCCATTCCATGACTTTGGGCTATTTATTTGTCATCAACATGGTATGACATGCTTCTGGCCACTGCCCCTTTAGCTTGGGATGCAGAATGAGACAGAAAGAGCAGGCTTGACCCCCACCTAAAGCTGGAAGCAAACATCAACACAGTCCAACAGAGTCCAATTGATGCCACAGGCATACCTGGAAATCTCTGAAAAAGAGTCTCTGCCTCAGAAGGGAAAAGTAGTTACCAACTATACATATGAAATATCCTTACCCAAGATATGTGAATAAATCTCCTTACCCCAATATACACATATAAATCTCCTTACCCCGAGATATGCATAAGAAATTTCCTTACCCGAAGATAAAATGGGTTTCAATATTTATCCATTCAGTCATTCAACAGGTAATCACTGAGAACCAACTATGACACTACCAAAGCCAGAGGTTCTTAACTCTCTGAAACGGTATATCAAGATTTGTCCATTAATGTATTTTCTGAGGAAAGGGTTTATTGCTTTACTCAGCTCCTCAAAGTGGTTCTTAACCCCAGTCAAATGCGTAAGCCCCCCTCGCCCCCCGCCCCGGTATAAAGACTCATTTGGGGTTTGATTTATTTGTCATGAAAGGTCAATATTGAATAGTAGTATTATATCACTGTTCATCTGTAAGTGCAGACTAAATAAAAAGTTCTGCTCAAATCATTTGACTATTACTAGAAAGGTTGACCAAAAGGGTTTAATTTTAACATGCTAATTACTAAATGAATACATCAGTCATTTGCAATGATTATCCAATGATACCATTTGCAATTGACATTCTAACCATATAATATGTACCCTAAAATTATAATAAGACACCAAATGTGGACCCTCGTATCCTTCTGTTAGTACCCCAACAATCTGTACTTTTGTAACTGTTTTCTCCTGTGACACTAATGAGTTCCTTTATGGCTGAGTTATAGTCTTATTTTTTCTTGTGTAATATGATTTTAAGTCCCTTACTATTATGAATTCTCTTCTCTGTACTTCATAGTTTGTCACTGATTTACTGAAATACATCAGCCAAAATTGACCAGACTCCAAATGCAATCAAATGCTGTCCTTTGCTAGGGACTGAATTGTATCCTCCCCCAAATTCTTATGTTGAAGCCCTGCCCCACAATGTGATTGTATTTGGAGATGGGACCTTTGGGAGGTAATTAGGTGTAGATGAGATCATGAGGGAGAGATTAGTAACTTGTAAGATGAAGTACCACAAGCTTGCTCAGTCTCTCTCCATTATGTGAGGGCAATCATCTGCAAGTCAGAAGGAGCACTTTTGCTTGAAAATAACCATGCTGGCACCCTGAACTTGGACTTCAATTTCCAGATAAAAGAAATTTATGTCTCTTAAGCCACCTAGTGTTTTGTTACGGCAGCCCAGCAAACCAAGACACATCCCTCCCTTCCCCACACAGAGTCCTGCACGGAGCTTGGCTTTCCTGGCGTGACTGATAGACTGGCTCCAGGATGCCAGCCTTAGGAGGCCATTCTTGGTTTGCCCAGAATTGACATGCACTGATGAGTCCAGCAGGCCCCAAATGCATGCCAGACTCTGCCACTGCTGCTCAGAATTTCTGGGCTTCCCATGCCTGTGTATCCATGCCAGTTAGGGAGGCAACGGTTGCTTGGGGAAGATACCACATGTGTGAATAATATGACAAGCGAATGAGTTGGCAGCAAGGGGTGGCAGAACTTTCCTAGGGACAAGGCCAAGGCTGGCAGATTTGCCATCTCCGTGCAGCTCCTAGAGTCCTAGCGAATTCACATGGCCACGTGTGGTGCTCTAGGACTCACTAGAGGGGCGATTTAGAAACAACTGGGACAATATTCTCCTCTGCAGTTGCCGAGAAACTTACATAGTTCAGCATCTCTAAGACCCCTTTGGGAAGGACTGATGAATACCTGTTGCAACCTACACTTGCTTATTAGGTGCCTAGAGTCATCCAATAGAACAGGTGGGGAGAGCGAATGAGTCTATTCTATTCCCTCACCCCCCAAATGGGGATTATGATAATAAAAATACTACTCAAGATTGTTGTGAGGATCCAATGAGATAAAAAGGTCACATTTATAGGCCAAAATTGATAGCTGCTGTCAATCACAGGGCATTGCTCTCAGAAGTGTCAATGCATCGTTTCCTACAGAGCTGGCATCTCCATGAACTAGATTATGTTATGTTATTTTACAGATGAGGAAACTGAGGCTTGGGGAATTCATTGACCTGCATGAGTTCGAGAAGCTAATGAGTATGATATTTCTTTCCCAGTTCTTGGTAAATAGAGAGCACTTATTTCGTACTTATGGATTCATTAAAAGTACCAGCTTTTGCTTTTTAATTCACTATCTCCAAAATCCATGTCACTGAACATTATGCTGATGGCTAAGTCTAAATTGTTGAGTTTGAGGAACTGTTAGCCTTTGAGGAACTGTTCCCACTTGGTCACTGGTTCTGATCCCCACAATGATTACCCCAGGAGTTGCATCCCAGGAGACCTCCTGGACCTTCCATCCTGTCTACTCACAGGTTCTGCGGGCTACAGATTTCTATGTGGCCAGAAATAATAAAAAAATGTTAGTACTGACACTGGGCTTGAAGATATTATGATCCAGTGGAAGAAGGGGAATAAGGACAATGACATTCAAAAAGAATATGGAATAACAGCCACTCACTTATTGAATGCTTTTTTATAGCAGGTTCTTTGTTAAGCATCTTATATATAGTGTCATTTTGACCTCATACAACTTCATGAGGTAAATGGAAAATCTGTGAATATTAATTTAACAACTACTGCATCCAAGGTTCTGGTTCCTTGGAGAAGACAATCAAGGCTAAACCATATTCTCTGACCTGAAGGTCAAAATTTAGCAAAGTCACTAGCATAAGGTGTATCGGAGCTCTGGATTTGGAGACTTCAATTCAGATTCTTCTCTGTTGGGGAGTCCTGATGAACCCAAAAAACAGGATTGCCATTTCTAATTCTTATATTAATCACATGTAACATTGGTGATACTTATTGTACAATAATAAGATATAAGGTAGCCGAAACCGGTTTGGCTCAGTGGATAGAGCGTCAGCCTGCGGACTGAAAGGTCCCGGGTTCGATTCCGGTCAAGGGCATGTACCTTGGTTGCGGGCACAACCCCAGTAGGAGGTGTGCAGGAGGCAGCTGATCGATGTTTCTCTCTCATCGATGTTTCTAACTCTCTGTCCCTCTCCTTTCCTCTCTGTAAAAAATCAATAAAATATATTTAAAAAAAAAAGATATAAGGTAGCCATAGGATTAAATTAGATAATATCTGTAAAGTATAATTTGCTTGGCACAAAGTAAGCACAATAACTGTTCACTTTAACAGTATTATGCACTTGATAGAAAACAATAAAACTTGATGAGGATTTCAGAGAGTGAGGGCTTCCAGAGCAACGAGAGGCACCTCCTTCGTGCTTAGGGGTTGGGGCTGCGTCATTACCATGCAGGTCTCCAGGAATAAGTCCCTGTGAAATTGCTCTTCTGTTACAGGGCTTGGGGCTCAGTGGGAGCACACGGGGAAATCACGAAACTATGTCTCCCATCCCAAAGAGCTTGCAATTGAGATGACATGTCTACGTGACATCCTCCTGTCTTAAGTTTTTACTGACTACTGGTTTGAAGGGTCCAATAACACCACCTTGCATGTGTTCAGATCTCTCAGTTTCTAGGGTTCTCGCGCATGCATGATTTCCCTCATGTGGCTCCTTCTCTGACCTTGAGAGCCCTGTCTCCTGGTCAGATGAAGGACTTCAGTGGTCATCCAATTCACTGGAGTGTTATGTGGTAGAGGAAGGACCCAAACTCTATTCTGTCTAACCCCAGGGCAATGGCTCTGCAGCTCCTAGAATGTGACAGTGAAAGAACTGCCTGGGTGGGGATGGGGTTATTCAGAGAATATCCCTCAGAAGCAGGGGCAGTGAGTCCCAAGGCCCCATGACCACAGATGTATCCTGGTTGGTGGTATTGCCGGGCATGGGCTGTCCTCCACTTCAGGGACCTGTGAGAAAGGTTGGCTCAGAGAGAGTCTTTTTACTCCATTCCACTGCAGCTGAAAACAAAGCATTTCTAAATAAATTATGTTTCTTTATTGATTCTGCAAGTGCTGGATATCCTGTTCTGAAATATCTTCATGAAGTGGGAAGAACACAGGCTTTGGAATCAGAGAGAAGTTCTTTCTAACCCCAACTTGGACACTTACCAGGTACATGACTTTGGACAAGCCATGAAGCCACTGAGGGCCTCTGTCTCTTCATCTTTGAAATGGGGACAATAATAGCTACCACCAGGATAGTTGGAAGGGTTAACTTATATGGTGCATTCATGGTGCCTAGATCATAGTGGGCTCTTAAAAATCACAATTTTTATCATTACCTTTACATGAGTAAATTAATAAATTGGAGTTACATTTTTTTTTTTTTTTTTGCTTTCCACACGGTCCCTATGGTTATAAAATCAGAGCATGTCAGGCAGTTAGCTTGATTCACAGATTCAAGAGGAAAAGGACAGCTGCAGTTGATGGTGGGGTGGGGAGAGAAAGTCCATCTCCAGGTCAGGAAACATGTGGTCAGTGGACATGTGAGTAAGAGGGAAGCTAGTAGTAAAGAGAAATTCAGATCTCTAGATGACATAGGAGTACTGGGGAGTGTAAGACGCTCCTTGGTCAACAGGATCATTTCCAAAGTATGACATTTGCCACAGTGACTTGGGCTTTGTGTACCCAGTGTTTGATAAACAATGCAAAAAGATTGGACTTCATCCCTGGGTTTATGGGAAGCATCCAAAGTGTCAAGCAGGGGAATACAGAGTCAAATCTTACAGGAAGTAATATAGATGGATTGGAAGTGAGATAGGATGATGATGATGATGATGATGATGATGATGGCGACAATGAAGGAAAAGAAGGAGAGCCACCACCATCAACTCCACCACCACCAAGAGTTCAAGAGCCCCTCTGTGGCCTCAGGTGACTCTACCCAATGCAAAGCACAAGGCCATCATGTGAAAGGAATGTGATATGTGACCAGGAGGTACAGTTGATTTCACAGTTCTTCTTGTGGTGGCTGGCATAGCACTCTCACAATGTGTCATTGGAAGGGTGAATAAGTTGTGGTTTTATGTTTTATGAAAAGATTTACAAATGGGAAAAGTTTTTGTTTAACCAAAGCTGATATTGTTCCCCATACAATAGATCTCACTGCAGGCACTGAAAGGTAGGGCATTAAGGGACCTGTAGATTATTTTGTACATCCTATTCTCTGAAGAGCTGGGGATATCAGCTAAGAGGAGGGGAAGGGACCTGCTCATGGTTGGGAAGCAAAAATGAAAACTGTAGGAGTAGGGTCTTCTGAATCATAGCCTTTTTTTCCTGATTGTATCTGGGACTTTATCATTTTAAAAAGTGAGGATCAGGTAAATTATGATAATCTATTCCTAACTTGCCTTAAGGTATGTTCATTGGCAAATGATAGCAGCTGGTGTGTGTGAGTGTATGAGTGTGTGAGTGTGGTGGCATTGGTGGTGAATTGTTCTAATTTCATATGTTTAGAAATAATGGTAACATCAAAGATAATCAGATTTCTTTACTATAGAATGTTGAAGAGCTTTTAACCTATAATATAATAAAAGCATAATTTGCTAATTAGACTGGATGTCCTTCTGGACGAAGCCGGGGCCGTGAGGGAAGCCTGGGTCCCGGGTGCCTGCAGGCGGCTGGGGGGAAGCCAGCCCGGGTCCAGGTGCCAGAGGGAAGCCGGTGCCGGCAGCCAGGGGAAGGAAGGCCTACTCTTGCATGAATTTCGTGCATCAGGCCTCTAGTAAAGTAATAAAGCTCTACATCCTAAAAGGAAGACTTGCATCATCCTAAGGTTTCAATATAGCACCAGATTGACACACTGCTTTTCATAAACTGTGCTCATCACGTTGACTTCTTGAGCTTCTGCAGGATTGATATTACAATTCCATATATTATGAAAGGCTTTCAGAGAACTTTATCTGCATTTCCTATTATACATTTAATTTAAGTAGGTATCTCTAGAAGTTAAACAGCTTCTCTTGAAATTCCACGGGAAGCCTTTGACAGTTCAATGCCTAAACAAATCACATCAGCTCTTTCAGCTTTCAACATTGTATGACCCACTTCAAGAGACTTGGCAATGTCTACCATCTTAAATTGGATTCTCTTGTGACTGTCACTCTTTGGCCTTCGTAAAAATGTTTCATTTCAATGCAACACTGAGAGTAATCTTTTATAAGCAAAAACTGAGGAGCCAAGTTAAATTTAACTATGTAAGGTATAACAGATACAAATAACTCCATGAATTTGATCATCAAATAAAAATGCCTTATCCATGTAAAGCTAAATTTGCCCAATGGAGACCTAATGGCTAACAAATATCATGTGACACCATATAACAAGCAGCTTTATCTCAGAGACATTAAGATAAGGGGTGGGATATGTTAGAATTAAGGAACTGGATATTTTGAAGCTGTTTCATAAACCACACTTTGGGAAATGCTGTTTCCCTAGGACCAGGAACAAAATGCTCTAGAATCTTGCCAAGTTCTCACTACTGTGGAACCATTCTAATTTGAGATCCACACAAGTCCTAGTTCCTTAGGCTGCATAGCAAATTACCATGGACTAGGTGGCTTATATACAATAGGCATTTATTTCTTATGTTTCTGGAACTTGGGAAGTCTAAGTTCAAGGTGCTGGGGATGAGGGTTCACTTCCTGATTCATAGATGGCCATCCTCTTCCTGTGTCCTCACATGGTGGAAGAAGGGAGGGATCTGCCTGGGATCTCTTTCATAAAGTTACTAATCCCATGCAAGTCAGCTTCCCAAGGCCCCCACCTTCTAATACAATCACATTGGGAGTTAGGATTTCAAATTATCTTTATGGAGAACATAAACATTTAGTCTAACAAGAGTTATTCAGATAAATCTTCAGGTCTTTTCTCAAAGGCATTGTTCTATTCCCCCAAGCACAACCCCATCTTTCCTCAAGGACTTGAGCTATTTCGAGTTTTAAATTTTGAAAATTTTTTTTGAGATTTTAAGTTCTCTGATACTCAGAGATTTGTGATCTAAAAAATGCAGGCAAATAAGTGAGAACGCATGTTCCAATATTACAAAGTAATAAACAAATCTTTTTCATTAAAATGTATTTCACTTTCTAATTTTTTAGAAATCTTTTTACTCATATTCCCAACAGTATTTTCCTCTTTTTGCCCAGTTTACATATCTTAAAAAAAGCCTGTCAAGAGGAAAAACAAGAACATATGACTTTAATCAAGTTGAATAAGTGTTTTGCCAATTCCAAGTGGTAGTTTAAAAAGTTAGTATTTTATTTGAGAGAAGGGAAAGTGGAAGTTTACAAGTCTATTTATTCTATTCTTGCTCTATTAAGTCAAAACCAGCTTCTTCCTGGCTCAAAATCATTTATTTGCCTAGGTCAGAGTCCTTTATTTGGGAATAGCTCCATTGTAAAGAACACTGGAATTACCTCCACTACAAGTAAACTATGTAGGATTGTGGGTTTTTATTATTATTATTATTATTATTATTTCTTAATTTTAGTGAGAGAGAATAGGAGAGGGAGGCGGGAGAGAGATTTGTTGTTCCACTTATTTATACATTCATTGGTTGATTCTTGTATGTGCCCTGAGCTGAGATCAAACACACAACCTTGGCTTATCAGGATGACACTCTAACCAACTGAGCTATCACAGCCTAGCATTGTGTTTTTTTTTAGTACCACTAAGTCTCTTATAGAAAGACCTGAAAGAACTTCCCTGAGCACTTCCCTGTTAATGTCCATTTCTTAACACCCAAAACCTGTAAATGTAGATGTAGTTAAGTTAGGACTGTGAGATAAAATCATCCTGAATTAAAGAAGTGGATCCTCTTGCAATGATAAGAGGGAGGAACATAAGCAGCCACAACTCAAAGATGCCTGGAGCCACCAGAAGCTGGAAGGGGCCAGGCAGATCCCTCCTGGAGCTCTCAGAGTGTGATCCTGCAGTGCTTTATGTCAGACTTCTGGACTCCAGAGCTAGGAGGAAGAGATTTCAACCAGCAGATCTGTGCTAATTTGTTACAACAGCCATAGAAAACGTATGTACTACTCAAATGCTAGATGTTGTCCCTCTTCTGAAATCATAAGAGACCACTACTACAGGCTTGAGAACTGACCCCACAAATGTGGGGACAATGACTTCAGTGTTCAGGGATTTTACTAAAGGGGGTAGGGTGTTCTTTCTGATCTTCCTGAGATTGTTGGGAGAACTTTTTTTTAAATAAAGCATATCGTGAACTTTAAGCCTGTATATGAAGTAATTGTTAAAGCCTTCCTTATGCCATAACAGTTAGTACATCATATTTTACCTTGTGTTGTTTACAATTACTTTATCAAGTGTTCTTTTTAAAATTTACAATAAAGGATGAGGTAAGAGGTAAATGGCTGAGAACTTCTACTTTCCTCACTGTGCCTCAGTTTTCTCAACTGTAAAATGGAGAGAACATGATAATACTGACCAGATAGGGATTTGAGAAGATTGATTGAGTTAATGCATGTAAAGAATTTAGGAGAATGCTTGACACATACTAGGGGTTTTGTAATGGTGGATTGTTATTAATATTATCATTGTTACTATTATCATCTTTACCAGCATATTAATCATGAAGTAGTAACCCAACACTTTTAATCTGAGTAAATACCTAGCCTGCCTAAATTTGATTGAGCTGGAGTCTCCCTAATTAAAAAGTCTAAGTACCCCTTATGTCAATAAATTGTTATGGTCTTTCTTCAAATTAATAACCATGATGGCTTTATTGTGTGGTAAAGGCATCTTAGACTTCAGAGCCAGTCAGACCTGAGATCAAATCCTTTTCCACAGTGACTTTGATTTGCAACTAGAGTCAAATGGCTTGTAGTAGATATATCTTAGGTTCAACCTTCCTTCTCTTCTCTACCTACATGTTAAGAGTCCCAGCAGCTGTAAACTAGTTGAAGGTCAGGGATGATTCAATCCATGTCGAGGATGTAAAGCAAGTTGAGCCATCAGAGGGCATTGTGGGGATTTAGAAAGTGACTAAAGAGAAAGAAAGATGAATTTTTCCCCAAGAAATGCAAACCCAGAAGTTAGTCTGGAGGAGGACTGGAGAGAGGCAACAGTAATGAAAATGAGATAAGACATGCTAAGTGGACAGAAAGGAAGGAGAGAGCTTCTTCTCTCTCCTTGCTTCTTCCTTGCTGTCTTATTATTGTCACGGTCCCTTTGCTCTCATATAAAAAGAAAAACAAGAAAACAAATGACTGATTATATTTGGGTTGTGGAAGGGACATCATGATTTTTAAATAAATATGCAGAGACACAATTTTGTGGACTCTCCAAGGCTAATAAAGCCCATGGATTTCATTATATGTACTATTTTTCTTTTGTTTGTAACAGTCTCAGCTGGGGTTTAAAGATATGAAAGTGTTTAGTCGACCATATTTTGTCTACATTAGTCCAAATGTGCAGATGTTCCTAAATCCTTTTCTGAAATTGTTTTGATATGTGCACACACTCTTGGCTACTAGATGGATGGTTCTGATTAGTTTGGTCAATTGAGTCAAATAATCAGTCAGTCATATTTTACTGACTGGCTTGTTTCTATCCTTCTTCCCTCACCAACTTGCGTTCTTTGATTATATTGCTGGTCAGGTTTACATTTAATCTTCATGTATTTTCCCTTAAATATGAGGCGCAGGTATTACAAAGCATAACATAATTTGCCCAACACAAAATAAGGACACAGCAGGGGGAGATTTGATATTTTCTAATTCTAGAGCAGCCATTTTCCCTCCACAATTACACATGCACGCACACATAAGAAAAATAAAATAAAATAACCCACAATTCCCTTTGCTCTGAAGGACATGAAGGTATCCTACTTCACAGGTAGGGAAACTACAATTCAAAGAGAGGAACTGGCCTTCTCTGATGTCACAGAGTATTAGGACACAGGGACCTCAAGGGAACAAATCATAAACCACATAATCAGAATCTGCTATTTAGAAGTAGCACCTAATTAATAATTCCTCAACAATAGGAACCTGAACTGCCCCAAGGAATGCAGTTCTTCCAACCATAAAAGCTTAAGGTGGATAGCTTCTGGCAAAAGAAGGACTAGAAAACTCATTCTCTAGACCAGCCTTGGGCAAACTATGGCCCGCGGGCCAGATCTGGCTGTTCTATCCGGTTCTCTTGCTCTCCCCTCCGCTCCTTTACTTTGAATTTATATTAGTTCACATAAACACTCCATCCATGCTTTTGTTCCAGCCCTCCAGTCCAGTTTAAGAACCCATTGTGGCCCTCGAGTCAAAAAGTTTGTCCACCCCTGCTCTAGACAGTGGTCATCTCTGTGGTCCAAGCATAAAGTGGAATGAGTATGGGGAGGGGAAAGAGATCAGAACAAGAAAGGCTGCTCCCTGAAAGCTATCTCCTTTATGTTTATTGGAAGAGAGAGAGAGAGAGAGAGAGAGAGAGAGAGAGAGAGAGAGAGAGAGAGAGAGAGAGAAAGGGAGAAAGAGAGAAAGAAAGAAAATATAATCCAAGAAGCACCATCTATCTATAGATAATGAACTGGATGGGCCATCTGCCTAGAGCTAAGTGTTTTAGTTCACTCCTGGCTACTTCATATTAAATTGATGTTTTTCTCCAGTGGCTTATATGAGGCAGAAAACTCCTTGATCAGGGACTATGTCATCTCTGCTATATCTTCGGTGCTCCAAAAAGAGCACAGAAACATTTGTAAGATGCTAAATAGATGGTTAGGTATGACATTCCTTCAGCTTCAAAATTCCTTTCCCTTGCTGCGTAAATCTAAAAAGTCCAGTTTAAAGGTCAGAGCCTCAAAAAATTCTTTCTCATTTCCCCATTAAATCAATCTCTCTATTCCCTGAGAGTGTTGAGTACATGCCACTTGTACTAATAAGCATGTTTTTTTATTTTCTATTTGATCATTGCATTAGTTAAGTGATATGACACAGACCAACTGCTTTGCTGTAAGGTCCCAGATGTTTCTAGTCATTTCCTAATCATCTTTATTTTACCTAGGATAATGATTTTCACTTAGTAAAAAAGTTTGATAAATAAATAAATTCAAGTATGAATATGGCTATTACATGTGTTAGGTGGGCTCTAGGCAAAAGCTGATACAGTTATTTCTTCTTTCTTCTCAAAGATTTGGTATTGTGACTTTATCCTTCCTCCCTGATCAGGGTTCTTCTGCTCTTTCCCCATCCAGGGATATTCTTAGGAGATCATCACAAATGAAATCATTTAAGATATAAAGGACCGCAAAATCCCAACGGAGTTTCATTTTAGCTTAGGAAAGGTATTAAGTTGAGGAATTATGAGGTCATTATGTGGAAAAGTGAATCAAGAAACAATGTTTCTCACTCAATGAGTGTGCATTTTAACATGTTTACCCTGTAGAAGATACAGGCATGGCTAATTATGGTTAAAAATGGGGTCATTGGAAACCTGGGATTCGGATGAGTCTTAGCTCTGTCAGTTCAGTTGCCCTGGATCAAATAAAATGAAATCTCAGTTTCTGCATCTGTTTTAGGAACAGCAGAGCTCAGCATTGAACTTGGTGTTTTCCTTACTACTGCAGCAGGCTAGGCAAGAGAAGACTCACTCGGTGCTGTTGACATTTTGGTTGTATAACTCTGTTGTGGGGGCTCCCTTTTGCACTGCAGGATGTGTAGCTGCATCCCCAGCCTCTACTTACAATTTGCCAGTAACACCCCTTCCCCAAATTATGACAATTAAAGATGTTTATGTCCTTGGGAGGAGTTGGGGCAAAATCCTTCCTCCAGGCCCCAGTGAGGACATTGAGAAGCTGCCTCCCCTACTTTTGTGTAATTGAGAAGTAGATGGCACAGGCTGGTTAATTGAAGGAAAAACAATTTTGATATTCCCTGGTTCAGGAACTGTGCCAGAAATCTGGAAACTTTCCAAGGTTTTTATTCACTATTTCTAGCATATCAGCTGAAGATAAAATTTAAAATTATTTTGGAATCCAGAGCTAGAATTGAAAACCAATAAGGGACAGTGAACTCATACAACTAAGTAGCTAAGGATTATCATGATATTTTATAAAGTGTTTTTTAAATATAAATCCAGGTGGAAATCTAAGAGTGTTAGCCATTTCATGCATCTGAACCTGGGGATAGGTAGGCAAAATATATGGGAACAGGTCATTATACTGAAAAAAGGAAGGTAGAGGGTGGGAGAAGAAAAGAAAAGAAGAGAAAAAAAAAGAAAGAAAAAAAACAGTCAAGAGTTAACTTGAGCACATTAATACATGTCATTCACTGTTGGGAAAAAATAGACATATCCCACAAAACCCAAGTGCATAGTAACCGACATAAATATTTTTTTGTAAAAGTTCACTCCATCCTGGGCTTACGTCTGTTTATGATTGATGACAACTACTTCTTGGCCCTAGAGCATGATCTTCATTCACATCACTCAGCTGGGCTGGTTTTAATTGACTGAATATAATTCAAACTTTAGAATTGTATTAACCATGTAATGTCAACATTGGACTTGGTTGATGGGATGCCAATAGAGAGACAGCTACCTTATTTTAAAACTTTCTCTGAAGGTGGATCATAACCAGAATCTTCTACTGACATTTTTCTTACTTTTGGGATCCTATTTGTCTTCCATAGGGTAAGATTATCAAAGCTAAATACATTTATCAATTATTTACTTTTATCCTTCACTCTATACTAATTAGAAAATATTTAATGTTAATTAGATACTGCCCACTGTAAGTATTTTGGTCTATGTATAGGGCACTGGAATTTATTGAGCAAACATAGTTTCATTCTCACAATGATACAATCAAGCATTTTTCTGTTCTCATACTCACTACCACCACATTTTACAAATGAAAAATATGAATCTTAGAGAATTTGACCTATATCGCAAGCCAGTAAATGACAGAGCTGAGATTTTCATGCAAGTTCATTGGACTCCGAAGTGCATGATCTTTCTTATTATGCCACCATAGATATTTTGATCCTAAATGTGACACAATTGCTTAGCAAAAAAACTACAGCAAGTATTATCTGGAACATTTTCTTTTTTTCATTTATAGACCTATTTGGTAATAAAAACTTGTAAGAAAGCCTTCCATCAAAATTATTAACAGCTAACATTTATTATACTTTTCTCTTTCCAAAACACTTGACAAATACTTTTTCATTTAATCCTTATAACAACTAGCTAAGTGAACCAGTTAGGATAGGCTGGGCTGTGATGCAGTGAAAAATATACCCCCAATTTCCACTGCTTTACACACAGAAGTGTGTTTGTTATTCATACTAAGTATGATGCAGGATAAGCAACTTTTCTAAATAGCTTTTTATGTGGCAATACAGAGGGAAACTGCTAGCACTTCTACTTTGCGGCTATGCCATCAAGACATATTTTTTCTCGATTACTACAGCAGAGGAAGAGAAAGTGTAGAGAATTCCCCTTTCTTCAAAAAGCCTCCCAATGGCAATGACCATCATCACAACTCATTGGATGAAATTTGTCACATGACCTCAGCCTAACTACACAGGAATCTGGGAAGTCATCTTATATTCCCAGAAGAGAGAAGAAAACCAGATATGGTAAGCATAAGTAATTTCTACTAGGGTAAGCTTGTACTCTTTTCTCCATTTTACATAACTCTGCCTTATGCTTTCCTGAAAGGTCTAGATCACACAGGACCAGAAGGAATTCAGTCCTATTTGTAACCCTTCACAAGTAAGTGTATGCACCATAGTTATTTACTCTTTTCCATAGATCATTGGAGTTGCACCTTCATAAATCTAACTTTCTTTGTCTTCCCTCTTCCTTCTTCTTCCTTTTCACCCCAGGATTTCAAAACATCTTATCTCCATCATCTGTTTTCAGGCTGCCCAGCTAGGTTTAGCCTGGATCCTCACTTCTTTAGACTGGCTCATGGACAGTACAAATGAAACTCGAGTGCGCTGTTAATAATTTCTCAGAGCATAACATTGATGTGTCACTACCTTCAACAAAGTCTCATGATCAAAGAGAGATTGGGGAATAGTAAATAGAGCAAAGAGAAGAAGAGCCCTATCTTCACATGTACAAAAAATTAACTAAGTACAGTGATTTCAAGGAATTTGCCTGAGGTCTCAGAGCTGTTCGATGTGGCAGGTGTGGGGGAGGTAACTTTTATGAGCAGAGGGGAGGTGGGCAAGGAGGGCAATGACCTTTGCACTAAATCCTCTATAGCAATTCTGTGTTATGGGAGAAGAGATATAGTTCATCTTTGTACTCCTCAAAAGCACTTTATTTCATGGAAAACTGAAAGGACACCTTCTATTATCATACAAGATTTCCTTTTTTTCAAGTTCCTGACATTCACATATACTAATCTCTACCTGGTGAGGCAGCATCACCTATTCTCTTATTTTTTTTCAACCAATATTTGTTGAACAATTTCTATATGCAGTATTTTAGATGCAAAGGATGCAGTGTCCACTAAAATAACTGTCATTTCATTTCCCCCCCCCCCCCCAAAAAAAATGCTGTCTAAAACATCTCTACAATCTCCAATTCAACTCTTCCTACTCTAATCTATGCAAAGTCACTCATGGGGACGTGCAGCTGCTAGCAGACACTATCATTCTGCCTTCCTCTCCTTATCTCTACAGTAGGACACCGCTGTTTCCCCCTGTCTGCAAAGGAATCCAGGAATTCCCCAAATTAACACAAAGGTAAGCACAATTAGACTTACTTAAACTCAGGAGAGACATGCTTTTCTCATGAAGTCATGGAAAACCTGACATCATATTTAAACTTCATCCAACAGCAGTCAGGTTTCTAAAGTTGAGAACTGAAATGTCAAAGACAGGAAAAGGGTGTTCTCCCATAGCTCCTGTGCTCTGAGCTGGAGAAGACTCAGGAAGGTGTGTGTGTGTGTGTGTGAGTGAGAGAGAGAGAGAGAGAGAGAGAGAGAGAGAGAGAGAGAGAGAGAGAGAGAGAGAGGAGAGGGAGGACAGGGAGGATGAAAGGGAGAGAGAGGGGAGGAGGGAGAGACTAGCACTAGGAACTTGGAAATTACAATATGACTGAGTTGACTGAGTTCTCTTTAGGTGGTTTGGGTATGTTCTTAAATCATGTACAGAAGTAAAACTTAACTGCAGGCATTAATGTTTCTTTCTTTCTTTCCTTTTTTTTTTTTTGGATGGATTCCCTTACATAGCAGTTTTTAAAAGCTTTCTGATCTCCACATTAGTAAAATATTTACAAGCAGGCTAGAAAGCTTTTCTGGAAATGGAGCTTTAATTTCAAATTTTGAAATTTGCTAGGAAGTAGAGTTTAAGAAATCCACCCCCCCCCAAATTAAGGAGTTTATTGATTGGTGAGTAGTATAACTTTATCTCATTACTTCACATCAATAAAAAGAAACAAGGTAGCAAATTAAGGCCTTTGGAAATTTATAGTTGTAAAATGTGTCCCTTATTTACACGTTCTTTTTCTCATTGAGACAATTTCTCTTTCCTCCTTTTCCTGACTAACTTACACATCCCATGAATTTAGAAAATTTTTATTGAGCATCTTCTATGTGTCAAGCACTGCTATGCCCTAGAATAAGGTTTGTAAGTAGTTTGTTATTTTATTAAAGAGCAGGTTATGAAGCCACAAGTGCTGTGAAGTGTGATGTGGGGTCATGCTGAATGGAGAGAGGGGACCCTGTCTAATTCTGCTTAGGAATCAGAGGAACGAGGTTTACAGAAGTGCAACTCATACTTTGTTTTGCAGGAGGGATAGGGTTCTCTGGTGGACAGATCATGTGGGCTCTTCAGGCAACTGACATGTCTGTACAAGTTCATGGACTCAGAGAGATCAATGTGGCTGGAACGCAGGGCAGTTCACGGGAGCTGCCCTGGGAGGTGAAGCCATGGAGAGAACAATTGTGAAGAGCATAACAAGCCATATAATGATGGTTTTACCTGTGATCTGAGTGTGCATTTTGGCCTCTCTGTTTTCCAACGTATAAAATTAAAGCAACATAAGCTAGGGATGTTTGAAGATATGAGAAATGAATGTGGTGTGTCCACATAGCTCTCAAATGGCACACTAAGTGAGTGATAAGCTTTGTGGCTTCCCAGAGTGTTTCTGTCAGTTCATTAATGAAAGGATTTGCTGAACTATACTGAGCAATTCCTCAAGCCCTGCATAGAATCAGAAGTTGAAGAAGTGAACTAAAAAATATCCAGTAAGTTTTATTCAAGGCAATGCATTATTGATCACCAAGGATATGCAAACCAGTGTGCTAGGAATAGGAGTACAAAGATAAATAAGACACTGTCTCTACCTTCAGAAATCTCAGAACCCAAAGCACAGAATGGAGATGGAATGGTGCTAATTTCTTCAATTACTCCATTTGTTGAGTTCGTACTATATGAGACTCACTTAGTTTCAAGCAGGGAAGATCACATTTACGCCTGTCTTCAAGAAGCTCGTGGTGTACCCCGAAATAATGTATATAAACAATAGAAATATGAGGAGAATTGTAGGCAAAAGGGATTTGTAAGAATTTCCTTCAGGGTAACTTGGATGGAGGACAGACTAGCTATTTACTGAGCATTCTTTACAAAGTCAGGAGTTTTACAAATACAATCCCGTATCTTCACAACTTCTTTTTATGATTGAGGAAATACCTTTAAAACGTGTAAAGTAACCTGTCTAGGAAGAACCACTGCTACAGGCTAGGGCTTGAACTAGGAATTTGTGGTTACTAGTCATGCTTCTCCAACTCTATCTGGGCTACGTGATATTAGAGAAAGACATGTCTTTCGATAAAACCTGATTCTGACATTGTCATAAAGACAGCCTTATGTAAGAAACTTGGTTCTTCTAGAACAGTGGTTCTCAACCTTTCCAATGCCGTGACCCTTTAATACAGTTCCTCATGTTGTGGTGGACCCCAACCATAAAATTATTTTCGTTGCTACTTCATAACTGTAATTTTGCTACTGTTATGAATCGTACTGTAAATATCTGTGTTTTCCGATGGTCTTAAGTGACCCTGCTAGTGGTTCTCAACCTGTGGGTTGTGCTGAGAACCCCTAGCAGGGTCGCCTAAGAGCATCGGAAAACACAGATATTTACATTACGATTCATAACAGTAGCAAAATTACAGTTATGAAGTAGCAACGAAAATAATTTTATGGTTGGGGTCACCACAACATGAGGAACAGTATTAAAGGGTTGCGGCATTGGAAAGGTTGAGAACCACTGTTCTAGAAGAAGCTAATCAGTCAGCCTCATTGTCCAAGGAGGTCAAACTCAGATAAAAACAGCAATGGAAACTCTCAGACTCAGTATGTTCAGACGGTCTTATGTGCAGACATGACAGTACCATGGCATGTAATGTGTGTGCATCCTTTCTGGCTTGCTTGAAATCACCTGGTGCCATCTATATGGCAGGAACCAGTTTGCAATTATTCCTATTTGTATTTTAAATATTAATAATGACGTTGGATGAATTAATATTAGCCCATGCACATTGTTCCTTGTCAGGGAATACGTTAACAGAAACCTCCAGTACTCTAAGTACGGCTTTGGTTGAGAAGACTTACCATAGTCTCTGGTAATGAAGATGTTAAGATCTGAAAGCTTTCAAGTGGCAGGACAGAGTGTACATGACTTTAGTTTGAAGGCCTGTCACTTGAAATGTGGACGGAGCCATGAGGGTCCTTATCCAAAGAATAAACTTGAGATTGCAAATAACGCCTAACCTGGCAGTTCCCTTGTGGGGACTCCGGTAATGGGGCCCAGCTGCCAGCATGATGCTCTGTTTAGTTGTAAGGGAAAATAACATTTCTTCTTGATATGCTGAGTTAAAATCTACGGCTGAATGCCATTTGTTTTTGTACTTTACAACAATTCAAACCAGATTATTTTACACCGAAGCCACAGAAAAACAATCTCTGCTGCCAACCCCCACCTCTCCTCCCCCCTGGCAGATCAGCTCTTTTGTTCTCCAAATACAGGTTGCAAATGGGAGCTGCGCTCTGAATGTTTCTAACTGACGCTTCTTGATGAAAAGCTTCCATAAGTGAGCCTGATGTGCTAGGGGTGCTTTTAATCAGTGCGCTGGATTTTAATTAACCCTGGTTTGCCCCCTCTCCCAGAAGTTCAGGTGCAAGAGGTTATGTGTATGTGCAGGCTAAAAAAAGGATGGAGAATGCAGAGATTTGTGCTGGGAGACAAGACTGGATTCTTTCTTGTTTCTGTTATACTAAAGTGGTTGCCCATTTGCAAAATAAGGAGATTTGAGGATGAAGGACTTCCCATCTACTGGTCCACACAGGATCCTGTGAATATGTGCAGACAGGGTTTGAATTTAAGCTTATCTACATATGCTTCTTATTAATCACTGAAGTCAAAGGTTAGTGGTATAGTCTGTAAATTCTGCTTGTATTTTTAGAATTCATGAAGTGAAATCTAGACAGCTATAGACAGCTATAGTTAAATGGGTTTCTGATTATCCAGTCTCAATGTTCTCATTTTTAGAACAAAAGGATGGACCTATGAGTCTAGGTAGAGACTCTATAGCTTCCAGGAAAAAGTTCCAATTCACTGGCTTGGCACTCAAATCCCTCCACAATCTGGCCACTTGACAGTCCTCCAGATGTACCTCCCTCAAGCCGTCTGCACATTCCCATGCCCTCAGTCTTGACCCCAGGAATCTGTCCTCTTTTATGTTTTTGTGCCTTCTGATAAGTTACTGCCTCTGCTCAGAATGTCCTTACTTCCATCATTAAGCCAGAATAACAGATAGACAATGGAATTTTCTTAAGTAAATTCCATGGGACCTGTGTCATAATTTTTTATTATCACGAGCATATGTTATTAGGAGAAGGATAAAAGCTAAGTCTCAATGAACAAGAAACTAGGAAGAATGATGTTTATTCTATCAATCCCTTGAAAAACTATAAGACAGATAAGTATAATAAAGGTTCTGCGAATTCCTGAGAAAAATAAATACTTTCAGCCTGCATTTTCCAAATGCACATGATGATAAATTCCTTCTACAGAAGTAGAAATTTATCTTGAGATCACAGTAGGGAACACCTACCTGTTCATGCTAATATAGAACACATGTCACAGGCAGATTATAAATTTTCATGGAATTATGATACACGTTCTTAACAATACACTTTAATTATTTTGTTATTTTGAGATAATTGTAGTTGTAGCATGAAATTATAGTAAATAATAGAGACCTTCATGTACCCTTTTTCTAATTTCCCCCAGTCATCATTGTGCAAAATTATAGGACAATATCTCTGCCAAATAATGAGATTGATACAGTAAAGATATAGAACAGATCTACTACTTCCTCCTTAACCCCTGACAACCACTAATCTGTTCTCTATTTCTAGAATTTCATCATTTCAAAAAGTTATATGAATTTAAAAGTACTCTATGTAATCTTCTGAGGTTGGCCTTTTTTTTTTTTTTTTTTTTTTACTGGGTATAATTCAATTATATTCAGATTACTGCATGTATCAATAATTTGTTCCTTTCTACTGCCAACTAGTACTCAATAATACGCATTGGTTAGGCATTCACTTATTGAGGGACATCTGGGTTATTTACAGTTTTAGGCTGTTATGAGTTAAACTGCTATAAACATTATATAGGTTTTTGTGTGAATATAAATCTTTATTTCCCTGGGTTTAATGTCCAGAAGTGTAATAGCTAGGTCATATGGTAGTTGAATGTTTAGTTTTTTGTTTTTGCTATCAAGAAAACTGCCTAAATTTTCCAGAGTGACTATACCATTTCACATTTTCAACTACAACCTATGACTGATTCAATTTCTTCATATCCTATTTAGCATTTAATATCACTATTTGTTAAGCTATGCTTATAGGTGCTTAGTTGATATCTAATTGTGGTTTTAATTTGCATTTCCCTAATTGCTAATGATTTTAAAATTTGTTCATATACTTATTTTCCTTCCAAATATCTATTTTAAAATATAAAATGTCTCTTCGTTACTTTTGTCCATGTTCTAATTGGACTGTTTCATCTCTTATTGTTGAGTTTTGAGAGTTCATTATATATTCTAGATGTACTGTTGAATATGTAGCTTGCATTATATTTTTCCCATTCTGTATCTTTTTTTTCTGACCTATGCATTTTTTTTTTCCTTTTATTACTTTACTAGAGGCCCAGTGCATGAAAATTCATGCACTGGAAGGGGGGTACCTCAGCCTGGCCTGCTTCCTCTCACAGTCCGGAGCCCTCAGGGGCAGGAGGCGACTGGGCAATCAGGGGAAGGCAATGCCCCCATCATGCCTTGGCCTACCTTGTTTACCTGAGCCTCGGGCAGCCCTGGGCGGTTGGGGGTCTGAAGGGACTGGGCACCGCCATCTTGTGGCTGTGGGAGCCGCCATCTTTGAGGGTGTGGGGGTCAATTAGCATATTCCCTCCTTATTGGCTGTGGGCGCTGCCATCTTTGAGGGCAGGGCCGTCAATTAGCATATTCCCTCTTTATTAGATAGGATTCTACTGGCTAGTACTTCTAGCATTGAGAGAGCAACTATCCTTGCCTTGTTCCTAATTGTAAGGGGAAAAGTCTTCCGTCTTCCAGCATTAAGTATACTGTTAGTTGTAGATTTCTTAGTAGATATATTTTATCAGGTTGAGAAAGTTCTCTATTTTAAATTTTTGAGATTTAAAAAAAAATCATGAATCAGTTTTGAGTTATGTCAAACGTTTTTTCTGCCTTGATTGATATGATCGTGTGATTTTTCGGTGCAAACTGTTAGCATGGTAGATTACATTGATAGATTTATAAAGATTGTCTCCTGTTCTTTTTTAAAGATTGTATAGTTTTACATTTTATATTAAAGTCCAAGATCCATTTTAAGTTAATGTTCGTAGAAAGTGTAAGACTTTGATTGGGGTGTATTTGTTATCTCTAGACCTCCATTTGCACAGCATAGTTTGTTAAAAAGTCTATCTTTCCTCACGGAGGGCAATATTAGCTGCATAAAATCAATGGGAATGTACCCTCCTACGTTATTGTCTTAACCAAAGGACTTGTATGTATGCATATAAGCACAACCAATAGACGCAAGACACTGGGGGGGGGGGGGGAGGGTGAGGGCAAGTGCCGGGGGGTAGGGGAGACCAGGGGGAGGTTAATGGAGGGGGGGAAGGAGACATATGTACTACTATTTGTAATACCTTAAACAATAAATAAATACATTAATTAAAAAAATAAAAAATAAATTAAAGAAAAGAGATGATGTAGACTTTGTGTTATTTCTTCCTTAAATGTTTGGTAGAATTCTCCAGGGAAACTAAATGAGTTCCCCTTCATCATACGGAAGAGCAGTTACAGATGTCTGAAATGAACACAATGTGTTTCTGGTGGTAATGAACCCCCATCTTTGAGTGAGTCCAAGCAGGAGTTGGATTCATGTCAAGTTGCTGACAAATATGCAGAGGTTTGGTAGGTATGACCCCAAAGCCTGTCTAACTCTTACAGTCTTTCATGAAGGCTCTACCATGTGCCAGCCATGTGATATTGGGCTCATTACTTCTTTCTAAATATATCTTTTCTCTTCTATAGAATGGGGATAATAATACCAGTCTCATAAGATGATTGTGAGGATAAGACCAGATAGTGGGTTAAAATATTTAGCACCATGTCTGCCATGTAAAGGCACTGAATAAATATTAGCAGTGAGAATGATAATAATAATATGTGGCTTCCAAAAGTACTACAAGATCTTTGAAGGGTTTAAGTTATTGTTGTAGAGAAAATAGGTTGAGGAAGTTATTCATAGAGTCTTAACAAAGATCTATATAAGTAATGAAAATGTTACTATACTCAACCTATTCATGAATATATATATATATATATATATATATATATATATATATATATATATATATATATTTAGAACTGACCTAAACTTATCATTGATACTTGAGATGTCTTGTGTTTGGGATACATTCTACATAAAGCAAGTATACAATGAATGCTACTCATTTATAGGCATTCAGTTATATGCTAATTCAAGTATTTCAAACTTTGTCCATCATGTAAATCAACCAGTTTCCACCTTCACATTTCTGTTTGATCTTTGACAAATTTCTTAATATTTCTAGATTCCAACTTTCTCTTGTACAAAATGAGATTTAGAGAAGCTCATCTCCAAACTATGACCTAGTTCTGGGATTTGGTTATTTTCCATTTTGAAATGAATCCATTTAACTTAAAGGGGTCAGAAAAACCCTTTGCATTGCTCCATTGGCCAGTCTCTCTTCTTCCCATTGTCTGTCTCAGTCTACCAATCAGAGGACTTCACATCATCAGGCCAATGGAAGACTGTTCTCCAATCAGATTTCATTCTAACTTTGTTTCTGTTTTAGAAGTAATGGTGTCATGGACCCCTGCCATCTCTCCTAGTTTTCATTTTCTTAGATGAATTAGCTATTCCCAGCATTTCTTCTTGCAAAATTCTTGACCTTATGGGGAAGAAGTTAGTATTGCTCATTTCACTTTTCTCTTGAGTGGAAAAGGCTTTGGGGATTGTGGCTGGTTCCAAATAGACACTTTCACAGTTAGATCATTTTAATGTGGAAATATTTTCCAGACAATCTGTTTGAACATTTCCATCCATGTAAGCACTGTAGGCATCAAGGAGGCAACTGCTTCCCACAAGACATCTATAAGAAGTCATAACCTTCCAATAACTATGGCGGATTCCCAGTTATAAAAGCTTATTTCAACCAACTCTATATGTTAATGCCTATATGTTAATAAGGCATTGAATAAATATTAGCAGTGAGAATGATAATAATAATAGTGGTTCCCAAAAGTACTGCAGGATCTTTGAAGAGTTTAAGTTATTGTCGTAGAGAAAACAGGTTGAGGAAGTGATTCATAGAGTCTTAACAAAGATCTATATAAGTAATGAAAATGTTACTATACTGAACCTATTCATGAATATTTTTTTAAAACCAACTCAAACTTAACATCAATACTTGAATAAAACTTTACTTCTATTGCTTCTCATTTAGTTGACAGCATCAATGTTTCCTAGCAACTCAATCCGAAAATCTCTTATACTCTATTCTTCATAATCAATTGGTCTCCATGTCCAGTCCATTCTACTTACTCATTTTTTCTTATATTCAGTTCCTCTTCATTATTAATACTCCCAGTAGACTAGACTATTGCTGGGACTATTGTACAAGCCTGGAATTCAGTCTCTGGACTTCATTATTCAATCTCACTATGTTCTTCAACATCCTTTACACTGCTTGACCAAGCCATCATTTTCAGTTATAAATCTGGGCACAGTCATTCTTTGTGCTGAGTTTTTCAAAAGCTTCCCATCACATACAGGACAAAGTTGAAATTCCATGTGCAGCCGAAACCAGTTTGGCTCAGTGGATAGAGCGTCAGCCTGCGGACTGAAGGGTCCCGGGTTCGATTCCGGTCGGGGGCATGTGCCTTGGTTGCGGGCACATCCTCAGTGGAAGGTGTGCAGGAGGCAGCTGATCGATGTTTCTCTCTCATCGGTGTTTCTAGCTCTCTGTCCCTCTCCCTTCCTCTCTGTGAAATATCAATAAAATATATTAAAAAAAAAAAGAGCCGAAACCGGTTTGGCTCAGTGGATAGAGTGTCAGCCTGCGGACTGAAGGGTCCCGGGTTCGATTCCGGTCAAGGGCATGTACCTTGGTTGCGGGCACATCCCCAGTGGGAGGTGTGCAGGAGGCAGCTGATCGATGTTTCTCTCCCATCGATGTTTCTAGCTCTCTATCCCTCTTCCTTCCTCGCTGTAAAATATCAATAAAATATATTTAAAAAAAAAAAAAAAGAAATTCCATGTGCAGCATGCAGAGTGTCTCATAATCCAACCTGTTTCCTTTGCTAATTTTATTTCTCATGTAAGAACCCCTTTGCACCAAAAATGCAAAGCACTGAACCACTTGGCATTTCATAAATGTCCTACTCTTTTATTCTTTTGTAATTCTACTCATTTTGCTGTAATGACCCTTCTCTCAAAATCCTATGTATAGCCAACTCATACCATTTTACCAGGAAGAATCACTTTAACTATAAGCTTTTTGGGAATACCTTCCTTGATTACCTGGGCAATTTTTTTCCTTTGTGCTGATTGTGCTTTTATAAATGTTTGGTATTATGTTTATTTGATCATTTTTGCTTAAAGACTGTGGGCACTAGAAGGAAATAAACAATCTTCTTTCCTCTTTTTATGCACAGATATGATTCTATGTTAATGTTTTAAGAAACTTAGTAAATACATATCTCTTTGTGAACAACTAGCTGTCTCTCATTCGGATATGAGAGCATCTGAGAGAAGAAACTTTGGCCCATTAAGAAGGCAAAAGCCCATGACTGGGGTCTTTGTTGATGGCCAGGCTGTAAAACTGCAAGGGGTTTTATAAAAGATTCAATTGAAGGTTGATCCCATGCTGCCTGTGGACTGAGGTTGTTCATGAACCTTGCTCCTGTGAGAGTCTTGACTGGAAAAGTCATGCCTATATTTGTAACACTTATCATTCTGCTCTATGTCTGACCATGGGAGGACTATTGGGGCTGAAATATATATGCAGAATAAGACAGACCCAGAGTCAATCATCCTTCTTTTCCTGGAATTTCAGGTGTAGCAAATAATATCAAACTTCTTTGGATTCTTAACTGAGGTAATGGGGAGCCTAGGGCCTGTGATCACTCACACTGTGAGGAAGAGCCCAAGTAACCAGAGCCCAGACACTGATGTCCCTCCATGTGGTGGCAGCACCACCAGACACTGCATCTTGGTGAAGAGTACAAGCAACTTGGTTGGTTGTACTCTTGTGAGGCTGACATCATAAAGGGACAATGAGCAACAGAACAAAGGAGAATAAGGTGGGGTAGATTCTAAAAGTTAACTCACCAGCAAAGGATATGACACTTGAAAAAAAAAAAAAGAAGAGAACTTTTCAGGCATCCTCGTGGAGGAGGTTTATAATGTGTCTCCTGGTTCTCTTGTTTCAATACCTGGGCAGAACGGGAAGCACTGTTAAGACCTCTCCCGTCTTTCCACTCCTCTGTCCTTTCTTTGTTTTCATTCCTGCACCAGAAGATTTTGATAATGTTTCAAGTGTTAACTCATACCCCATCTTTTCTATGGGGCTTCTCTGACAATCTTTTATGACACCTAGTCCTCATCATGCCCTTGCCTGGTGCAGAGACCAAGTATGTGGCATCGCCCATCAACCACTTCCTCCCTTGCTAATTAGGTCAAACTCTCAGTATCTCCGAAACTCTGTCCCAGGTTTCTATGAAATAGCACAAAGACTCCAAATCTCACAAAGGTAAAAAAGGGCTTATGTTAGATTCTTCTCTGGTGTTTGCTATGATAGAGAGTGCCAAAGTAAAAACAGAGCTTGGTGCCTGTTAAATGTGGAAAGATAGATTTTACTCAGATGACTGTAGTAGAGGAGGGAGACTACTGACTGAGCTCAACTCCCACTCAAAGAAAGTGTTTTCAAAGGGACAACAGATGAGGAACAAATGGGAGATGGAGAAGTGAAAAGGGGGAAACCAAAAAGGGACTGGGGGTGGGTGTTGTGGGAATGGAAAATAAGGAAGGGGTCAATAGAGAATTCTGAAAATGGTTTGGGACAGCCGTGGGCAAACTATGGCCCGTGGGCCGGATCCAGCTGTTCTATTCGGTTCTCTTGCTCTCCCCTCCGCTCCTTTACTTTGAATTTATATTAGTTCACACAAACACTCCATCCATGCTTTTGTTCCGGCCCTCCGGTCCCGTTTAAGAACCCATTGTGGCCCTCGAGTCAAAAAGTTTGCCCACCCCTGGTTTGGGAGGTGGGTTGGGACAATGTACGTTTTGAGACTTGGCAGCCTTGCGTCTTCTTGAGCAGACTCAGCACTGGGGCTGGGGTTATCTTTAGGGACACAGCTTAGTGCAGGTGGAAGCCAAACATTTGGTATAATATCTTAACACAGTGTTTGGGCAACTCCTTTGTGTCACATGGGAATTCACAGAAGAAAGAACTGAAAATACAGAAGGAGTAAGAGAGTATGGTAGACAGAATAAGACCCTCAGATAGGGCCAACTCCTAGAATCCCTGGAACCTGTAAATATGTTATCTTACTGGGAAAAGGGGACTTTGTAGATGTGATTAAGTTAAAGACTTTGAGATGAGTAGATTCTCTGAGATTATCTGGTTAGGTCTTATAATAGGGAGTTAGAGAAAGATACGATGACAGAGGCAGAGGTGAGAGAGAGAGAAAGAAAGAGATTGAGAGGTGAGAGAGATCTGAAGATGCCGCTAAGCTTCAAGATGGGCCAGAGGCCAAAGCCAAGGCATAAGGGTAGCCTCTAGAAGTTGGATCAGGCAAAGAGACAGACTCTCCCCTAGAGCCTACAGAAGAACCCTGCTAACACCCAGATTTTAGCCCTTTAAGACCCATTTTGAACTTAGGACATCCAGAACAGTCCAACGATTAAGCTGGTTTATTTTAAGCCACTAAAAGTGTTGATGTTTGCGGTCATTCATTACAACAGCAAAAGGACAGCACAGGACAATAACTATGGCCCTCAAGCTGCCCCTTTCACCATTCCTTCCTGGCCCTGGCACCACATCCAAGGCCTGTGACATCCAGGGCATGGGAGGAAAGTGTGTGCACTGGAACTTATTCCCAGAAGCACAATTTCTTGGTAGGGCAGGAACATGGTTGATATTCATTTCCCCAGGAATGTCTTAACATTTGCTGTGTTGCTTGTGGTTTTGATATTAATACTAACAATCTTAATGCAATCATCATTTTATTATTTGATTGCATTTCCTTAGTGAATCAATGACTCCCCAGCTAATTGACATTTAAAGAGAGAGCACATGCTCCCTACATCAAAGAGGAAAAGGTTGGGGTGATTAGCAAATGAGGAGAAAACTAATTTCTAAGCTATTTCAGTCCTCTTTTCACAACTGCCAATAATCTCTATTCCAAAAGCAATATTGGCTGGTGCTCTGGAAGAATGTGCTAGTATTTTCAGACAGCCTGCAAACTACCAGCAAAGAGTAGCCTTGTTACGAAAGCCACAGAGATGATGATTCCTTTCCTCTGAGAAATCCTATATTTCCCTTCATTGTTACTTCTTGTCTCTGCTGGGCAAGATGCAGGGATTGATTCTGAGCAAGGAGAAACACAGCACTGCATAATTTATCAGCTTCCCTGGGTACCACTCCCACCAGATCATTCTTTCACACTGATGTAAATGAGGTACAGACAGACTCGGGTGTTCAGGAAGATGTCAGGGTGCAAATAATGACCGTGATAATTATAGCTGCTGGGGAAAAGAAGGCATCTCCTGTGTCAGGAACTGTACTGGGCATTTTGCACTTATTTCATTTATTTCACCTGAGTTTTCATGGATTCAGTCTGACATTTGGTTGGTGCTGTTTGCATTATCGGTTGTAGTTACAATTGGGCTTGGAAAGTCAGAAGCTCAGGTCCCTAACAGCTGGTAGGGTTTTGGGAGAAAAATGGCCACTTCTACTCTCTTTTCCCTAAGAACCAGGCTGATTCCCTTGTTACAGAGACAGGCACCAGGCAAGTGTGCTACACTGGGCTTATAGCATGAATGAGGCCAGATGTTTCCTAAAGAGCATGTGTGCAAACTAATAGCTTGAAACACCAGCTAGAACACTAACAATTAGACTGATTAAACACATACAGTGTGAACTCTGGAATCAGACTGTCTAATTGGGCCCTGTCTTCATCAGTTCACTCATGCATTCATTTACAAACGAATCTTTATCAGCATCTGTAAGCACGCCTCTGAGCATTTGGGCTCCCATGCACAAAACAAAGTCGTTTCTTTCATGAAGTTTATATTCTAGTGAAAGAAACAGGTTGAAGCAGCAGCAGCAACACCAACAAAATCCAATTCTAGAATACATCTTAGATGGTGATAAGTACGTGGAAAAACAAAGCAGGGAAGGAGAGGAGAATGGATGGGCACATCAGAGAAGGCTTCTCTGAGGCCATGGTGTTTGAGTGGAGACCTGAATAGAGTGAAGACAGCAGGCCAAGCTTCTCTCTGGGAGAAGAGACTTCCAAGCTGAGAAGCAGCAAACACAGAGGCAGCCATGACATAGGCAAGTGTCTAAGGCCAGTGGCTTAGGCCCAGATTCCCTCAGAAGTGATTCCATGAAGGAAATGCTCTCAGGAGGAAGCTCTAAGGCAGGGGTGGGGAACCTTTTCTCTGCCAAGGGCCATTTGGATATTTATAACATCATTCCCTTAATATAATTCACTTAATATCAATTTATGCTGCTATGAAAAAAAGCTCCTAGCTTTATTGAATTTCTAGTCCCGTCTGCGGTTGCCTTGCCAGTGCCAGAACAAATGAATTCTCTGGACTTATATGGCCCGTGGGCCCAATGTTCCCCACCCCTGCTCTAAGGAAATAGGGGATATAGAAGGGGTGAGAATTCAGGCCAGATCCTGGCCTTTGCCTGATCTTTCCTGGAGATCAGACTACACTCTAGAGAGCCAAGGAGGAAGGCAAGTTCCCTGGACTCTGTCATGACAGGCTAGAGGGTTTATTCAGGCACGCAAGGGCAGTGCTTTAAAAAAGGTGGCAGGGGTCAGCCATGAAAGGGTATGGCTCCTGGAGACGGGGGATGAGCTCAGAGAACCAGCAGGGTGATCCCAGGTGATCTGGGTGCAGCACCACTGTGTCTTTTGGACCCAGCATAGGGACCCCATTGAGGAAGAACAGAGGGGTAAAAACCTGTGGCGAGGAGGTGGCCAGGGGCCAGATCATAGAAGGACTTTGGACTTTTATTTAGTGGTAATGGGAAGGCTCGGAGATATTTTGGGCAAGGCAGTGGCATGATCTAATTTACATTTTAAAAGTATCAATAAAGCTATTATTTGAATCTTAGACTCAGGAGAATAAAAGCAGAAGCACCAAGATGTGTTAGGAAGCTATTGTAGAATTCTAGAGAGATTATCTAGGATCTGCACTGTCCAACACAGAAGCCACTGGCCAGATGTGGATACTGGGCACTTGGTATGTGGCTCATTCAAGTTGGGATGTGCTGCAAGTGTAAAGTAGGCATCAGCCTTCAAAGGCTTAGTAGGAAATCAAGAATGTAAAGTACCTCACTAATATTTATATTGTATTGATCAGATGCTTCAATGATAACATTTTGCTCAAATAAATATTATCAAATCCTATATAATAGAAGCCTAATATGCTAAGTGTCCAGTCATCTGTTCAACCAATCAAAGAGTAATATGCTAATGATATGCTAAGGCTGCTCAACCGCTATGACATGCACTGACCACCAGGGGGCAGATAGTCGACCAGTCGACCAGTTGCTATGATGTGCACTTACCATAAGGGGGCAGACACTCTAACTGGTAGGTTAGATTGCTGCTGGAGTCTGGCCAATCAGGACTGAGCAAGACAGGCCGGACATACCCTGAAGCCCTCCCATAGCCCCTCCCTGGCTGGCCAACCTTCCACATCCCTTCCCGGCCCCCAATTGTGCACCGGTGGGATCCCTCGGCCTGGACTGCACCCTCTCACAATCCAGGACCCCTCGGGGGATGTCAGAGAGCCAGTTTCAGCCAATCCTGCAGACCAGGCCGAGGGACCCCCCTGGTGCATGAGTTTGTGTCCCAGGCCTCTAGTATGTTAGTAAAATATGTTATTCAGCAGTTTCTTTTTACTAGTTTAATGTGGCTACTGGAACATTTTAAATTACATGTGCAGCTCATGGTATGTTTCTATTGGCCACCCAGTTTAGACTTACATAGTAAAAAGTGCTTAGCTTGTGTATATATTATGAGTGTAAAGAGGTTATGATTTAATGCTGATAGTATGCAGGGTGTAAAAGGTAACCCACTTGAATGATGGTGACAATTTTTAAGATGAGAATCACTGGATATGGGGGAAGCACACTGGGAGGAATGGGAAATGGGAAATGGAATTTGGCTTTACAAGTTGGAGATGTCTAATGGGCCTTGAAATCAAGGTGATGACTGGGTGGTTAGATATGAGTGTGGAGTTCTCTGGAGAGATCCAGACTGGAGATTTAAGGTTAAGGATGTTTAGTATACACATAGTTTTAAAACCTATTGTACTGGGTGCCATCACCTAAGGAGTGAGCATAGGAAGAGGTTTAGTGACCAAACCCTGGAGTAGTCAATCTTTTGGAAGATTAGGAAATAGTGGGAGATCTTAAAAAATGAATCTTGCTAGTTGTTTGAATATGGTCAACTCTTTTGTTTAAGTCTTTATTTCATTACATATAAAAAGGGGCTAATAATAGTACAAACTTCATAGAGTAGATATAAAAAGTAACAGGGCTAATATGTATCTATACTCAGCACAATGTCAGGCAAAAAGAACCCGGTATCCGGAATATAATTCTTACATAGAAGCTCACATGGTTAATTACAGTGAAAACCAAAATCCAAGATTCCCACTGTCCAGTATTAAACACTGTCACCTCCTGTCACCTCTCAGAATGGGGCATGTGTAAGGGACAGAATTTTTAGGAGAAAACCCCTTTCACAGAAGTGAACTTTGAGGGGTTCTATCCTAAGCCTTTTGAATTGACCACTCTCCCTCTTGAGCTGGGGTGTGGTCTGAATTCAGGCTCTGAGCATTCATGGCTTTATCCTGTGCCTTCATTCCACAGGGGACAGAATCCAGGCTGGTTGCCTTTACGGAAAGCATTTGTTTGCCTAGAGAGGTCTTTTCCCTTTGAACTGCTCTGGGGACTGTCCACATGTCAGAGAAAGCTGGTCAAAACAGTAAATGAGAACCCTGACAAGGATTTTCAAAATTGCATGCAGATGTCTCTGTTTTAGAGAATTGGAAACAATCTTTTTCTGGATTGTGGCAGTAACAGGGGACAGACAAAACAACACTTTGCAAGAAGCCTACCCGTGGGGCCTAATAGCAGTGTGGGAGATTGCAGAGCCCGGGCCAGTGTGTGCTGAGGCCAATGTGTGCTGAGGCCGTGGACCATGGAGCCCGTGTTCTAATGCAAACCACCGGTCTCTAGGGCCTATGGCAGGGGTCCTCAAACTACGGCCCGCGGGCCACATGTGGCCCGCTGAGGACATTTATCCGGCCCGCTGGGTGCCGCTGCCTGTCCTGCTTAGTAGCCGACTCGTCCCGGGCCCGCAGTGCGCATAGGAATTTGTTCATAGTTTTTTTTTTAAACTATAGTCTGGCCCTCCAACGGTCTGAGGGACAGTGAACTGGCCCCCTGTTTAAAACGTTTGAGGACCCCTGGCTACACCCTTGGTCTGAGCCCTGAGGTGAGAATGGGTAAATGGGGAAGGCAGGGGGCCAGAAGCAAGGCCCAAGCTGGACGTGCTGCTTTTTTGGCTCAGTTTCCATTTGCCCAAACTTGTCTTCTGAATCCAGACCAGTAGAATACAGCAATTCCCATGTTCACAGCACTGTCCCATGTGCAAATGTTTTCCACATTTATCATCAGAGTTGCTCATGTTACCATCTCAGGGTAGTGCATGGATAGCCAGGGCTCAGCAACAGACCTAGAGATGGGGTTTTAATTTAGACCCTCTGGTTCTAAAACCCTTGACACAAACCAAGCCACAAGAACCGGGGAGCCACTTCCTTGTTTCCCTGAAATTTTAACTTTCTCCACAGTTTGCCTTTTAGACCTCAACCTCCCACTCAGTGGCGAACTGGTACTTGTGCAAGAGGCTCTAGTCTTTATTTCTGAGTTATAAAGTGGGAAAATGAGAGACTCAAAAGCTCAGGGTCAAGCAGTTAGCCAGATATTGGAGTCAATATATAAAATCTAATTATCTCAATATCTAAAGGGCTTTCTAATCTCATTCCCTAATGAAGCATGATTCTTAAGCTACACCCCCAAACAAGGAGAGTCTCAGTCAGAGCTTGAAACTTTGTTGATTTTGAATAAAGCTCAAGTGTCTAAACTTATCATCTGAGAAGAGCTGATTGTACCATCGTGACTCTGTTATTGATAGGATGACATTAGACAATGTGTTTCACTAGTTGGCTTCACATCAGGGCACCCTGAGTCAATCATCATCACATCTATACAAAACAGGGAGGTAAATGAAGAGACTGCTTTGAGGACATTCATGACTTGCCCTGTGCTTTCATTCCACAGGGATCAGAAATCCAGGTTGGCTGCCCTTATGGGAAGCATTTGATCAGTCCAAAAGATCTAGAAACATTGTTTTAATGGTCAAATAAGCCACATAGTCTGTTCTCTGGGGGCAATTACAGCATATCTTATCCTATATAATAAAAGGCTAATATGCAAATCGACCAAATGATGGAATGACTGCTCAATGCAGTAGCTGCCCCCTGGTGGTCAGTGTGCTCCCACAGGGGGAGCACTGCTCAGCTAGAAGCTGGGTTCAAGGCTGACGCATGTAGTGGCGGTGGCAGGAGCCTCTCCCACCTCCATGGCAGCACTAAGGATGTCTGACTGCTGGCTCAGGCCCACTCCCCAGGGGAGTTGGACATCCCCCGAGGGCTCCTGGACCGTAAGAGGGCGCAGGACAGGCTGAGGGACACGCCCCCCCAGTGCACAAATTTCGTGCACCAGGCCTCTAGTATTATCATAATAAAGGCTTTCTTCACTTAAAAAGTAGCATCAAAGATGGTTTGACCTAGGGTTTTCCAAATGTATTTAATATAATTACTTTTTTTTTAAAAATACCTGTTAACATTCCATGGAAGTAATACTCTCAAGAAGTCATCTGGGGTAACCACATATTAGATAGTGGAAAAGCCTTTTCTAGGTTTGTCAAGAGACAAAAATATTCTAAGGACCTCATGTGAATATTTTCAAACCTGTCTTTAGCCAGCCACCAAAGCCCAGGAAGCGCCAACTTTGGGGCTACAACTGTGGAGAAGAGTGACTATTCTCCATATCGCTCAGGCAAATCCAATAGTATTCCCACTAGAAACTGCAAAGATTTTAATTTCAAATCGCAAATGATTCACGTCAACATCCCACAACACCTCTAAGGGAGGGATGATACTGAGGCTTAGTACTGAGTCTTAAGAACTGGACGTGGGCAAATGTGTCTTTCTGTCTTGCATCTCATTGCTCTGCGTCTTTGTCTGTCCCTGCCAGCTGGGCACGATTAAATCTCAGATGGTGACAGCCGATGGGTGAAACAATTATTGCTACATGACTATTCTGAGAACTGGATGGGTGGGATAAGAGGGGCAACTTGGTGTGGTGTGGAAACTGTGTTTTGTCCAGAAGTTTGGGCTGATGAAGGCATTTATGGATTTCAAAATGCCAGATGGGACACACAGGCAGATGGAGTGTTTGGTCTTTGCGGTTGGTGTTGCAGTGTGAGACCTCCCAAGTACCGAGGACAAGTGAGGATGGTATTATCCTTTACTTTACATCAAGCCATTCATTGCCAGCTTGTAACATCCAGGGACAGGAGAGGTGTCCTCACTCAAGGTCAAAACTGAAGTCAGTCAACTTTCAAGCTCCAATGAAAAGAGAACCAGAACTGGGCTTAGAAGATCTGGGCTCTACTTTTTTACTAGCTTGTCTATGACTTTGGTCAATGGCAGATGCAAACTAAACACACATTCATAGAATGTGTATTAGTGCCCATGACTGCACCAATCGGGATGAAGAAAACACACCTTTCAGATGCTGGGCATCACAGTTTAAGGGGGTGGGGAAGAAAAGATATGATTATTGCCTGAAGGAAGAGAGAGAAAATAGTATGCACACTGATTTGCTTAAATTCATGAGTCCTGAGCAAATAACACAGGTAGCTGGGAGCCCTTCATTCAATTAAATTCTTAAATAACATCATGAGTTGCTTTGATTTTTATTTGAGATTTCTCTGACATCATTATTAATCAGTTAATTTTCACAATTTCGTGAGGTGGGCATTATCATGCCCATGATAAAGAGGGGGACACAGTACCTAGGAGAGAGTAGGAGTTCTGTCCAGGATCTAAGGACTGGGAGTAGGGAAACCAGGGCGAGAGCCCAAGCCTTCAGTCTCCAGGTGTCTAGTCTCTTCAAACAGCAAGTAGCCACTGCAAGTTCTGGTTGTAATCATCTAACTGCACTGCCAATGTAAACAATCATCATAAGGAGCAGCACTGAACCCCACAGAGATCCTGGCAAAATGTGCCCAGGGTTTTGCTGCACACACAACATTGTTTCTGTAGAGACAGTAAAAGTACAATAAATAAATACAGCCTGCAGCAAGTCCTTCCATAAGGCCACCTGAGTTGGGGGATGGCTCTGCTATTCTGATGTGATATTTATGAGGCGTTGTGTGAAGTTTATGGGGATAAATGCTCCTACTTTTGCTCAGAGACCACCTCCTAATGTTTTTCATTTGAAGAAAATATCCAAGAAAGCTCTGAGCATCAAGGTACTGAAATATAAAGTGAATAAAGACAATTTTGCTCTTTTGGTGCTCTTTAAATTGTGTGCATAGCTCTCCTATCTGAGAATATTGCTTGGCAAGCCTTTGCCTCTCAGAACAAGTAACACTAGAAAGAACAGTGCTTCTCTTTATAGAAAGTGAACAGAAATTATCCCAAACCAGCCATCCTGGAATTCTTTCTTAGAGAACACCTAATATCTAGAGTAGGTCAAATTTGGTATACATTCCATTAATTGTTTTCATATGCTCCAGGGCATGCTTAGCAAGAGCTCTAAGATACTCCATGAGTACATCTTAATCAATTCCTAATCCTCCAGAGGCTTTTAGAAGCTGGCAGGACCTGACTTGGACACATACGTTCTCTATACTTTAGAGTGGTGTGTTGAGAAGTATGGGGTGTCCTGCAGCACTTCCAAGGAGTATACCTTTAACAGAGGTAATGCCTGATTTCTGAGCTGTAGAATCACTTGTTTTGCCAAATGCTAGCTCAAGGAAAATGAAACGTCATTTAGGAACAATATTTCAGAAGAATATGTGGTAGGGAAGTCAAAAGCATCAAATAAATACAGAGTTTTGGACACTTTCATTCTTTTTATTAAAAATTATTGTCTGTTATAGATGCCTATAGTTAAGTAGACACCTACCTGGGTCCTGGAAATGGTCTAATAGAAAAGTCAGGTGGATTCTTGCCTTGGAATTTTCAAATCTAGTGGACCAATGCAACCCATATATCTCTCCTACAGAATGGGGACATTCTACATCTGTTGGGATATTTCTGGAGAGGAGGTCTAGCACTTACAATAATATTAAACATATAGTTGACCCTTAGTAACCTATTTATGACTTATATTCAACTGTCAGTTATTGAAATCTATTAGGTTCCACTAGTAAGCACTTCTTTGTATGTTGCCAGGATTTTGATTGTTTTGTTTCCCAGTGAATTCCCTGTCCTGGACCAGAGCCTGAACCTCTGTAGGTGCTCAATAAAGATTTGAAGAATGAATAAAGAACTTTTAAGAATTCTTTAAGGAGAGATTATATTTGTGCACTTATGAGATTTTTCTCACTATGGATTATTTCAACATGTCAAGAACTATGTCCCAATCATCCCTGAATATCCAGTACAGACCATAGGGCCTGGCCTAGAATAACCTTATTTGATAAAGAAGGAGCTCTCCCTGAGAGTGCCCGTCCCCCGTGGCACATCTGAGAATATAGGCAGAGAAAATCAGGCTGACAATGAATAGGCAGGTTGAACCGTGGTTTTTTCCGCATCCTTAGTTCTCAGAGACGCCTCCCATCCACAACTCTGTCTAGGGAGATTTCTTTCACCCCAATATTTTCTCTCAGCACCTTGGTTTTATTTTTAATACCTTCACAGTAATTACTATAATAGATTATTACTCATTTGTTTACCTTTGTCTGTTATCCCTACTAAACTTTAAGAACTGTTTCTATCTTATTCACTATGGGTCCATGAGGTTGAATGAATGAATGTACTAGTATTAATAAAGGAGGCATATTAAAATCCTCACATGTATCTGCATGACTTATGTATCTGCATGACTTTGTTGTTGTTAATCCTCACTGGAGGGTATTTTTTCCACTGAATTTTAGAGAGATAGAAGGGAAGGAGGGAGAGAGAGAAAAAAAGACAGAGAGAGAGAGAGAGAGAGAGAGAGAGAGAGAGAGAGAGAGAGAGAGAGATGTGAGAGACACATATATTAATTGCCTCCCGCATGCTCTCTGACCAGATCAAACCTGCAACCCAGGTATGTGCCCTTGATCAGGAATCGACCCCATGACACTTTGGTGTATGAACTGGCATTCTATCCACTGAGCAACACCGCCCAGGATGTGCATGACTTTTTAAGATCATTTTCTTTGTGTCTTGGTATATATTCTTAGTTATTTCATTTGTAAAATAAGGAGGCTGGATCTCCTGGTCTCTAAGGTCCCAGAGAGACTTTTCACAACAGCCCCTTTTCTTCTAAAACTATCATGCATGTGCACTAGACCTTGTTCTTTTCCTTATTGCTAGCAAACCTGGCTCTGCCCCTGGTATCAGGCACAGGCAGGGAGCTAGTGGTCTTGAATAAGGGTCTCTTCTGACACAGGACCTAGCATGGAGTACTGCCTCCTGGCACCTTCCTTGTCTAATTCACTTGCTATTGGAAACCATATTTACTTTTTTCTCTACTTATCCTCTTATATACAAGGGGAAGATGATAATGGCTTTCAAAACCCAAATTAAAAATCTGGGTATGAACTGGAAGAAATAATGTCATTTAAATGTCCATACTACCCAAAGCAATCTATAGATACAATGCAATACCTATTAAAATACCAATGGATTAGTTCACAAATCTAGAACAAATATTCCAAAAATTTATATGGAACCAAAAAAGGTACCAAATAGCCTCAGCAATCTTGAGAAAGAAGAACAAAGTTGGAGCGATCACAATACTGGATCTCAAACTACACTACAAAGCCATTGTAATCAAAACTGCCTGGTACTGGCCCAAGAACAGGCATATAGATCAATAGAACAGAACAGAGAGCTGAGAAATCAACGCATGTTTTTATGGTCAAGTAATATTTGACAAAGGAGACAAGATCATACAATGCAGTCTCATCAATAAATGGCATTGGGAAAAATGGACAGGTACATGCAAAAAACATAAAACTAGGTCACCAACTTATACTATACACAAGAATAAATTCAAAATTGATAAAATGTCCTATATATTAAAAGCCTAATATGCTAAGTGTCCAGTCATCCAGGTGGCCATTCAACCAAGTGTAATATGCTAATGATTTGCTAAGGCTGCTCAACAGTTCCCTATGATGTGCACTGACCACCAGGGGGCAGACAGTCAACTGGTAGACCAGTCACTATGACGTGCACTGACCACCAGGGGGAAGATGCTCTGACCAGTAGGTGAGCTTGCTGCTGGGGTCTGGCCAATCAGGACTGAGTGAAATGGGCCAGACACGCCCTGGAGCCCTCCTGCAGTCCCTCCCTGGCTGGCCAAACTCCCATGTCCCTCCCTCGCCCCGGTGGTGTCCCTCAGCCTGGCCTGTGCCCTCTCGCAGTCCGGGACCCCTTGGGGGATGTAGGAGAGCTGGTTTCACAGGCTAGGCCGAGGGACCCCACTGGTGCACGAATTTATGCACTGGGCCCCTAGTTTAAATATAAGTCACCAAAACATAAAAGTCCTAGAAGAAAACATTGACAGAAAAACATCAGACATTTGTCATAGCGATATTTTTGCCATTATATCTCCTAAGACAAGAGAAACAAAGGAAAAATAAACAAATGGGACTACATCAAAATAAAAAGCTTCTGCACAGCAAAAGAAACCATGAACAAAATGATAAGGGAGCCCACTGTATGGTACATCTGTTAAGGGGTTAATTTCCAAAACATATAAAGAACTTACACAACTCAACACTTGGAAGATAAACAATACAATTTAAAAATGGGCAAAAGACCTGAATAGACATTTACACCAAGAGGACATACAGATGGCCAAAAGACATATGAAAAAATGCTCAATGTCACTAGTCATCAGAGACACAAATTAAAACTACAATGAGGTATCACCTCACACCTGCCAGAATGGCTACCATCAATAAATCAACAAACAACAGGTGCTGGAGAGGATGTGGAGAAAAAGAGAACCCTAGTGCACTGTTAATGGGAATGCAGCCACAGTGAAAAATAGTATGGAGTTTCCTCAAAAAAATTAAAAATGTAACTGCCATTTGATCCAGTGATCCCACTTCTGGGAATACATCTTGAGAGTCCTGAAATTCCAATCAGAAAGAATGTATGCACCCCTATGTTTATAGAATTGCTATTTACAATAGCCAGGACTGGAAACAGACAAAGTGAATAAAAATACTGTGCTACATTTGCACAGAATACTATGTGGCGGAAAGAAGGAATTCTTACAGCATGGATGAACCTGGAGAGTATTATGCTAAGCAAAATAAGCCCGTCAGAGGAAGATAAATACTATATGATGTCACTAAGATGTGGAATCGAATGAACAAAATAAACTGATGAGCAAAATAGAACCAGAGGCATGGATACGTGGAACAGACTGACAGTCTGTCAGAGGGGAGGGGAGGGATTGGATAAAAGGCGCTGAAGAGGTTAGTCAGTAAATGTATATGCATAGCCTATGGACACAGACAACAGTATGGTGAAGACCAGGGAAGGGGAGAAGGGGCTTGTTTGAGGTGGGCAAAGGCGGGGAAAATGGAGGACATCTGTAATAGTGTCAACCATTTAAAACAACAGGAAAAAGGACAACAATAACAACAACAAAAATCTGGGCCACACATCAAACCTCTGCAGTCATTTGGCTTTGAACAAGGATATAAACATTGTCCAACAAACTGCTCAACCTAATGAATCTTAGAAAAGGCTAAATAAATAAATAAATAAAATAAAACCAGTTTAAAGTTAATAATACTGTTTCCAAAACCACATGGTTGATGAGGGACAGGATTCAATTTCCTAGCAACCAAGGATGGGGAAAGACCTGCCAAGCATCTCCTCCTATGGTCCCTCGGAAGGCTAACATTCTGGGTTTCCCTGGCCAAGGGAGACTGGTACATGAGCATGCTGGCTGACATGGAGGGGAGGGACAACACAACACAGTGTGGAACACACTGTCTTCCTTTATATCCGGGAGGACCCTTCCCACGTCCCCTGCCTCTGGAGTTCCTTTCAGAGTAGCCACTGAGGCATGCATTCAGGCTCCCGAGACAACTTCCTCCTGGTGCCCGGGCGTCTCTTTGACAAGGTTAGGACATAACCAGTTATCAAGGAGGTGGAAGCCACTGGAGAATAGAATGGACTTTGCCCAAGAGGTGGGCCTGCTTGAGACAGCAGGTATCTATTTCTAGCCTTGTCTGAGAGTATTCACCTGGAAAGCAGCTCGATTCTCTGCCTCCTCTTTTGTTCTCTACACAAAGCTACAAATTCAAGGGCTTTGGAAAAAGCCACCATCAAATGGCTTTAAATGACAGCAGAATAGGTATCTTACAGACACACCTTTCAGAGCAGTGTTCTTTCGAGCAATAATGTCTTTGCGACTATTTCCACAATGGTAGAGGAAACAATACCTTTCTCATGAACATTAAATTAGATCATGTTTACAAATACCTGATCCCATGCTTTACCCAATAATTGGCTGTTTTATTATTTCTTTAACATATATATTTTTATTAACCCGTTTTTACTTACAGTGATTATTTTAAAATATTTCTTCTACAGATAAATTGACACACATTTGTTCCCCCCCCCCAAAAAAAAAGAGGACAGGGGTACTCACAGAGCCTTCTGAGAACTCTAACGCTGAAATTGCTGGCCCAGGCTCAAAAGTCTGTCTCCAAAATTTGACACCTCATTCACATCCTCCATGTCACAGTAGCATTTTAAATGTACTTGGGCCACAGAGGCACGGATCACAGTCCTGCTATTTTGAATTTAGCATTTTAAACCTTGTGGCAGTTAGTACCCACACATGACATGCTGTGTGTGAATGATAGAGGATTCTCAAAAGATACTGTGTAAAGGACCACCCTCCAGCTTATGTTGCAAACTAGCCCAGCAATGATTAGACTGTAATCATATTTCACCCAAATATCCTCAATGCCAAATGCAGGGAGATGAATAAAATTAGTAAATGAGAAAGATATAGTAGTACTGTAAACATAGAAAGCAGCACCTGCAAAGGCCAATAGGATAGACGGAAACTCTGGGCCTCAGACAACCTGGTTCTGATTGACTCCACAGCCAATTCTTGTAGGTCACTATCATCGCTAAGGCAGCCATTCTGACAGTCTCACCCCCAAGTGGCATTGTGAGTCTCGATGCACAGAACAAAGACTAAATGGTTCAAGGCCAGTCACTTAGGTGGGAGGAGTGGATATGCTAAGGACTGGTGGTTCACACTCTGGGAAAGGCTTCCCTGGAGAGTCAGGGGTTTTGAAAAGCATCAAGAGCACATTTCCTAGGATTTGGCAGCAGTTACAACAGATGTGAAGTGCCATCAGTCTCTTTGTTGAAGGAACTGTACCCAAAGAGTTTAGCTCCCCTCAGAGGTTTCCTGTTGCACTTTAAGTGCCGGTAGGGGTGGAGTGGGTCTCCATCACTGCTAGCTTATAGCTGCACTAAGGGCAGACTGGTATGGGTGCCTACCCAGTCCTCTGCGGGCTAGTAAACCAAACACGGAGGAGGGATAGCAGATGGCAAATGCCACCACCAGATACACACATGCCAACTGCAATGAGCATTCCAGATGGTAAATCTAACCTCACGTGGCCGCATGCCCCAGTACCTGCTCATCCTCTGCATCTGCTGGTATCCAAGGGAAACATCTCAGATATGCTTTTACTTTGGAGCCAACTGTAAAGAAGTAAAGATGAACACTTACTGGTTGATGGACATGTGCTAAGTGACTCAGTAGCAGGAAGTCCACAGAACATTTGTGTTCAGTTGCACTGGATTTAGACAATCAGCCAAAGTGTCCTTCTCTGTAAATGAGCCAAATGATTATTTTCAGTGATGAAGAAAGAAAATGTAGAGAATGGGGGAAGAGAGCAAAACAGCAGAAGAGAAGAGCACACAGATTACATATATCATAAAGCTGATAGGCAGGGATGTAGAACCAGAACCGCGTTTGACTTTGAACTCTGGATTCTGCCACTTATGTGGTTCCAACCTTTAGGAAGGTCATGTATCATCCTTCAGTCTCAGGTTTCATGAAATGATTTATGTCATGATTTCAGTTGGAAATTTTAAGTAGGATAGGCCCAATACACAACAATTATTTTTTTCTTAATATCCTTTTATTTTTCCATTTAATAGCCCCAGCCATCCTGTAAGGATAACATTTTCTCCATCTTTCACACAAGCAAACTAAAATTTGAAGATAATAAGTCATTTGGTAAAGTCCACTCACCACGTTCCGTATGGAATTTGAACGCTGTTTACCCTTTAAAGCCCTTTTCTTCATTATTAACATGTCCCTTTGGGGCTCACATAATTGGGAAGCAGTGGATCTGTTTGGAGACTAGATTGAGTCTACATTTCATATCACATTACTCTACTTAGTGCAAGGAAGATAGAATCTGAGTTGGCTTCCTCTTTCCAGAACTTTGACAGGCACAGTGCCCCACACCAGAGGAGACTTGGGACGACATACAGACATATGAGGCACATAGTCCTCAGATTTGCTGGCTTTCAGACTGCCTGACCCACATTTATAGGCGATCAAAACCCTGTCAGATCCCATTCCAGGGTCTGTGCACCCCAGACAGGTGAGATCATCCTTTTGGGCCTGGCCTGCTTTAATATGCCAGGTGACATCCTGAATGAATGAGAAGGTAAATGAACAAATGAACAGCTTGGTATTCATAAAGAGAGTCTATGTCAAGAAGCCATTTAAGCTCTTAAAAGATTTATTAGTCTGCCACAGAAGAGTAAGTCACCAGCCTAAAGACGTGGTGCCGGCGTGACTCAGCTACCTGTGCTGGGCTATCTCGCTGACTAGTGGCTCCTCTGTCTATTTCTGCTTTTGTGCTTCCTTGGGGAGACCATTACCAGGCTCACATCCCTAACCTACCCTCTGGGGATGCATATTATTAACTGCCATAGAGAGACTAGTAAGAGTAAAAATGGATTTGAAATTAGATGATGTAATGAATAAATAACAAAACTTTAAACCCTCAGTTACCTCATGTAATAAATGGATATATTACAAAAGTATGCTTACTTTGTAGTGCTCCTTGAGAATCATGGGAGGTAGAGGATAAGAGATTTTTTTGTAAATGGAAACAAGTTTGAAAATTATTGGTTAAGCTTTGATTCATTCAGTACTTAGGACTCTGATAGCTATACCTTAATTTATTTAGTCATTCGCTCCATCATTTAGTCCACACATATTATTGAGAAACTGCTGGGACTTTGGGATTAAACCTGGAAATAACATCAAAATCTTTCCTGAAAAGATGACAATTATATTACTGTCTTGAATGGTGGATCCATAGGGGACAGAAAAAATCACCTGATTTATTCCTGTGTTCTCACTCTTTGTCCTTGTCCCAACCTTAACACTCAGCAACATGCCCATCACATACTAGGCATTCAGGATATGTTGAATCAATCAATGTATTAAAGTTGGAATATCAAATACCTCTAGTCTAGTTTCCTATAATCCATAACCCATATAATTGCCAGAGTAATGTTTCTATTACTCTATTCCTTGATTAACACCCTCCAAAGCCTTCCCATGCTTTGAGGAGATAGTCCCAGGTGTCTTAACCTGGTGACAAGCCCCTAAGTTTCCCATCCAAATAGACCTTTTTCTGCCCAGTGTGGACATTTCTGCACAGAAACACTGTTCCTAAATAACAGGGTATCGGCTCATTCCTAATCTTCTTGCCATATGTGTATAAAAATATATATGTAATTAAGTCACATGATTAAAGAAGCTAAGAAGTTTCAAGATCTGTAAGTTTTCAAGTTGGCAAGCTGGAGACCCAGGTGAGGCTAATGATGTAGTTCCAGTTAGAGTCTGAAGGCCTGAGAATGAGGAGGACAGATGCTGTAAGTTCCAGCCCAAAAGTCAGCAGGCTTGAAACCCAGGAAGAGTTGATGTTCAGGTAGGAAAAGAATGAGGTCCCAACTCAAAGCAGTCAGGCAGGAGTACCCTCTTAGACTTTTTATTCCATTCAGTCCTTCAAATGATTGGATGAGTCCCACCCACATTAGGAGGGCAATCTGCTTTACCAATGGAAATATTAATCTCACCCAGCATTCTGTCACAGACTGACCCAGGATAATGTCTGAGCAAATGCCTAGGCTTCCCATGATCCAGTCAAATTGACACACAGAATTAACCATGGTAGGATAGTTTTGAAAATAAACTTGTTTTGAGCCTGAATTTTCACTGACTTCCAGGATCTTGTTTCTCTTGTCTCAGTTTTGCCTAAGAGTTAAAAGCCACATAATAAATGATATAACCATTAGGTCGAAACTTTGTCCTGTCGGACACAAGGGAATCCTTGGGACACTGATCTCACAAAATGAAAGAACTATCTAAAAGTGCAGTGATTCCTCAGCAAATGTGAGGGAGAGACTTACTCCTCATTAAAGGTGTTTAAGCAGATCTCAATCCATTATTGGAAGGGATACTTTAGGATATATCTCAATCACAAACTTCTTTTAATCTAAAACACTGTCCAATCTCTAAGAGATAGGTGGGCCTTGGGTATATTCCAGGGAACATGTCTGCTTTGCTCACAACAGCATACCAGCATAAGGCTTGTATATAATAAATGCTTGATTCATGAAAGGATGTGTCAATAGATGATTGATGGGTTAACTTAAAGATATTTTAGGGTACTATTTCTCCCCTGCTTCAGTATTTGAATTAGTGCAAATATTTCCATTTTAGGGATTAATACTACCTGCCAAGTGTCATAGAGCCAGAAAGTAGGAGGTCCAATACTCGTACTTAGGTCCTCTACATTCCACTACTCGCTGGTAACATGTGTGCAGCTTGAGGAATATCCGCAATATATCAACCTAATTTCAATACACTGAGTATTAAGAACTGTGAACCATGAGGAATCTAAAGAATACATAGGAAAGGATGCACAAGATGCACTTTTTCCACACTGAAGGAAAGAAACAAGATCAAATACTCATGTGTAACTAGATAGCAAACATATTCCAATTCGTAAGTGGTTTAAATCAAATTTCAGTAAATAATTTCTAAAATGCCCAACAATATGCCAAAGCCTTGCAATGTAATAATGAGCCAAAGTGCATCTTAAATATTAAGACAGAGGAAAATTTGCTAAGATAGAACCCCTTAACTGTTCTTAACACATTTAAAAATAATAAAGTAGTTTTGTGAGGTGATGTGTTAATTAACCTGATTGTGTTATAATTTCACAATGTATGTGCATGGGAAATCATCACATTGTACACATTAAAAACATGCACTTTATTTTTCAATTATACCTCCATAAAGCTGGGGGTGGGAAAGGTGGAGAGTCAGCCATAGGGAGGGCTTTGGAATAAAAGAGAAAGAAGAAAGTCGTTCTTTTTCTGGTAGTCACATCTTCCAATTTCCTCTGGTTAAGAAAAAAAAATCATAATAAATTGGGTACCTCAGTAGAAAAACAGGAACTCTACGTTGACTTAATATTTACAAATTGCTTTAACATTTACAAAATGTTTCTGTAAGTGTTACCTTACTTAACTGTCATAACAACATTCTCAGGTGATTTATTTCCCCTGTATTAGTGGGGAAGCTGAGTCACATCGCATTATGTAGTAGAGCTAGGATTTGAACTCAAGACTACGAACTCTTGCTGCAGAGCTGCCTTTGTCCTACTCAGTACAGGGCACCTGGAGATGTACAAGAGGACATGATGATTCCTTCTTTACATTCAAACATATTTTTAAATTAGGTGTATTGAGCTACATTGATATACCAAAAATTGCACACACTTAGTGTATACATCTTGATGCATTTGGACAAGTCAGAACTCCCAACTGTTTCATTGGGAAAATGGTGTTTCTTTTTGTGTGAGGGAACTAATCTAAGTGGTTATCAGTTCTCCAAGGGGTGTCAGTGATCTAAGAGATGTCAACATTCTTTGCACGTAGCTTTGTTGGGACATTTTTTGTCTCATTCAGCAGTGAGAAGGAAACATTCCTATTTAATGACAATCCCCAAAGAGAAAGTAGTTCAACCCTTATTTCTTTAGCTTTGTACCTGGGATATGTTTCCTTAGATGGTAAGAAAGGGGGGAGGGAGGCGTGACAAACTGTTCTTGGGGAAATGAGGGATTGTTTTAGAGCACTGAAGTATTTATTAATAGTTGTGTTTCTAATGGCTTCTCTCCACCAAACTGTAGACATGCTGTTTTGATTTGTTTTGTTTTTGTTTTTTGTCCAGCCACAGGAGCAACATGGGGAATCATCAAAGGAGAAGAACAGGATGCCATGGTAGAAGCATAAAGAGAGCTTCAAGAGGTGGGGACAGGCAGTGATTCTTTGGCTAGAAGAACCAGGGGTAAGATTGTGCTAGCCATTGACTGGCTCATGCTTGGGAAATTACCTCCTCCTTAGATCAAACTCCTAAAAAATATTTAATTTAAAAAAGTTGCAAGAACTCAATATTTCTGCCAGAAATTTAAAGAAAAGCATATGAAATTTTAGGGCCAGGAGGAATCTGAAAAGCCAACCAGTTCAATCCCACTCACTGAACAGATGAGAAGAATGAAACCAAAGAAGTGGTTCGCTCAAGGTCTAACAGCCTACCTTCGCGTCCTTAGCCTTAGTTCTTAGAAAGTTAGAACTCAAATGGTACTCCCTTGAGGTTGGTGCGATACAGTAATTAAATTATGTATTCTCTTTGGAACATAAATTGTCTTTGAGAACTTAGAGCAACAAAAGTTTGAGAATGAAGTAGTAGGGGAGAAAACAGAGAGAGATGGAGGAGGAAGAGGCCGGGTCAAATTCAAATTTCCCACTTGGGTCAACTTAAAGTTGCTTGAAAGAATTTTTTAAAATAACAATAACTAAGACCCATCCCCATTAAAAAGTTAGAGACATTCCATGATTTGTCTATCTCATAACAAACTTGATCTCGCAAAGAGGGTGGTCTTGGACATGCCCTGAACCTGGGGTGAGGAGTTTTGCTTGGAATAACTGCAATGTTTATTGGAACTTAGACAAATAATGAGACCTTGAAACGTGGTCTACACATGCAGAACAAAGATCTCACACTGGCATAGACATCAGTGATTTGGAGTCAGAAACTGGTGTTCTGGTCCCTGACCTGACATTTGCTCTAAAATATTAGGCATGTCCTCCATACCCACACCCACCTCCTCTCTAAAAGCCAGGAATTCTATCTGTAACATGATTGGAGTTGGCCTTGGAGAACCTTAAAAACATCATGCTGTTTTATACCCTCATGAATTTATCCAAAGGATGCCCTGTGCTTGGAATATCACTCTTCTTCACCCTTCTTTAAATCATCTTTCTGATTCTTCAAGGAACTCACTCCTCCCTGACATACACCCTCACCCACAGGCCCTGTTCACACCTGAATCAAGAGCTCCTCCTCAGGTTTCCATACTACCTTGTGTTTATCATCACCTTTACAAAACACTTGATAAATATTCCAGACATTCTAAATGCCATTAAGATAACAGCCACACAATTAATTGCCACCCAATTTAAAAAATTCTTTAAATCCTTTTTTTTTGGTGACAGGATTTAAAAAGTATTATCTTGAAATTAGTTCTGCACCCAGCTCATTAAGCACCATCTTCAGGGAAGTTTAGTACTGAAATGGCACTTTTTTGGCGTTCATGAGATATGGTACTTAAGGGATATTTCCTCCAAACTACTATAGTTGCCTTTTGGTGACTAAAGCAACAAAAATATTAAGGATAAAGTAGAAGAGCAAAAAACAGCAGGAGAGAAAGGATACATATTCGGATAATGTTTAATTCATTCTGAGATTATTAGCACCACACTCCATAGTGCCTGATACATACTAGACACTAAATATGTGTTTCTGGAAGTATCGGAACTGCCGTCATAGTCAAGTTATCCAAAATAACGAGGTTATAATAAAGGTCCAGTTGCTCAAAGGCCAAGATAAAGGGCAGCCCTTCAAGTATTCCTTTTCAATAACTTGCAACAACTCCATGGCAAAACCATGACATCACTGATGGCGTTTGTGACATTTATCTAAGTAATGTTGCAATTGTGCTGTTTCTAAGCTGCAGCCAAAACAAGCTGTCTTACTCCCTGTGGCCATGGCCAGGACTTGGGAACTAGGAGTGTACACAGGCATAAATCTTAAGACAAGGAATCATGTTTAAATGTTTAAAGAACTTGCATGTATTTAGATCTTCAAAGTTGTTTGGTTTTTCAGTAAACAGGATAGGACAGTCCAGAGAGAGGTGAACACTAGGGAAGCAGATGTGCATGCCTGGGTTTCAGTGGAGGTGACAGCATTCTTTGAAGTGTCCAGAGTTATGAAAGAAGACTCAGTCCTGCTTCTCTAGATAGGAACTCTCGCCAGCGCAGTTGATGTCTGTGGATAGCCCCATGATGCGCTGAAACTGCAATCCATTTTGATCGTGTAAAGCCCCATACAGAGGACTGGAGTTGAGCGAGAGTTGAGGGATTTCTCATAAAAATAAATAATAAAATCTTAATGATAGCTCACATCATAATGAATGAACTATGTACCGATTCTCTCAGGAATTTAACATGCCTATTATTTTATTCTTAAAACAACTTTATGAGAATGTATTATTATCTTCCATGTACAAATGCAGAAAATGAGGTTTCACACATTGAAGTAACTTGACCACAGTCATATTAGTGGTATAGAAATAAACTTGTATGCATTATACAACTGCAATGTCAGATTATTTTAAAATGGAGAAAATATAAGGACACGAATATAATGCCTTAATCAATAAAGAAACTTAAAAAATGGAGGAAATGTGTAAATGGAAACAAAATCACATAACAAAAGATGTTCAACAAAATCTCTTTAGCAGGAGGTGAAGAGAGAAGGCCCTTCTAAAACTGAAGAACTCACATTCTTTAGAAACTAATTATGTGTTGAGAATGGGGAATTCAAAGGAAATAATGATGTCACTTCTCCATAGTAACAACTCACATTTTCCCCAAAACTTAAGAAAATTTACTGAAGTAAGATACTGGCCATTTAAGGGCTTATTTGTCTAGAAAAGACATACAAGTGGTTGAGCTCAATGTTAATTACCAAAAGGGGGTTCGTCACACTGTTTGAAATGCAGAGCACAATAGAAATTCTCAGAAGCCTTATCAGTTCATGTAAGCCTTATCAGTACCAACTATTAACACAAGAGACTCCATTGTATTGATTATTTCTGAGCCGGCCCAAACCAGCTTTTATTTTTTAAGATGGTTTTATGCTTCCACATTTGGACTGCATTAGTCTGTGAAAATAAGATTGAGGAAGGAATAAAAAACTGTGTCTTATGTATCTTTTTGAAAAACAGTTAGAATTGAGTCTAGAAATGGATCAAAGTAGAAAGAGAGACAATTTATTTAGCAAACACATTGCCTACTGGGAACTTTCATAAATATCTTAATCCTCACAATGATCCGGAACAACATGTATTACTATTCTTACTAGTGTCCTGGTGCACGGATTCATGCACATTGAAAGGAAATTAATTAGAAGAAATATTTTAATATCACTATTCGCCCTTTCTCTATAATAGAAGTGCCAACCAAATTCATGATCAACAATGAGATCAAAACACACACATGCGATTGGCACCAGCGAGAGCTTTATATGTACTGCGCATGTGTGAGTCAACTTAGCCTTTTATATTTATAGAATAAACTTGCTTAATTAGACTTGCTTTCTGATTTAGCTAAACTTTTTCCAGCCCAGTGAAGCACCCCAACTTCTCTTTCAGGTAATTGTCAGCAACAGAGCAATAAATATCAACATAAAGCACATTATTATTGTAGATCATGCAGGGAGAACAAAGGGTAAAATATTTAACTGCAGCAGTGTTTGACTATATTCTGTGCAGTGAGAAAACCTTAAGTCATTTTCAAGTTCCACCATTTTCACTTCTTTTCAGTTGGGTCAAGTTTCTAAACTTTTTAAATCTCCGTTTTCTGGCTAATGAAAAGAAAATAGGATTCTACCGAGTCTCCTACCTATTCCAGGACTTCTGTGAGGATCAAATGAGATGAGGCACGTGAAAATGCTTCACAAACATTTTGTTGACCTGTAAAATGTCTGCACCTGGCTATAATGCAAGTCGGGTTCCTGGGCTGAAGAAACTTCAGGAGGCTAGTAGCTAGGGAGAGGAAGCCTGGCATTGCTACGTGACGTCATTACCTGGCACCCACAGCGACTGTTTCCAGGCTGGGCTGGGCTGTGGGCTGCATTTTGTGCCATAGGGTCTTGGCAGCATTGGCTGTGATTTGGTGGGCTGACGCTCTGGGTTGGTGGCAGGGCCTGTGTCCCACAAGAGGAAGTCAAGTATTGCTTTGTGGGTGCCAGGTCCGCAGTGCCGTTTCTCTGTAAATGGTCACTGTGTGTCATGGCAGCTCCTGCACTGAGTGTCTGCCCCCTAGTAGTCAGTGCTTATCATAGCGACCGGTAGGATGGACAGATACTTAGCCTTTTATATATATAGACTGTAGAAGCCAAGGTTCAGAAAGGTTAAATTCAAAACCGGTTAAACAATTATAGGATCCAGTGAAAGTGAAAATGCATGGCTCCTTGTTCAAAAACTATTGGGAATTTCAAGATAGCAGCAGCAGAATGTTAAACCAAGTGTGGAGCCATTCTAAATGCATGGCTTGATGTGACTGAAGAGATCAAGTGCCCATGAAGCTGGCTCTGGTTAAGCAACTCACCTGTCACTATGTTGGTAAATGGTAGAGTCAACCGTTAGTATTCAGCCATCAACAATTTAAGCCATGATTTCCACTCCTCTGAAACTCCCAGGTCTGTTAGCCTTGACCTACCACTACCACCCCATTTAATGTCTGTTTAGCCTGACCTTGTTCATTTGATAAAAGGCCTTTATTAGATGGTTATAGCTGATCAAATTCTTGTTGGATGCCAGTCACACTCTAGAGCAGCCGTGGGCAAACTACTGCCCGCGGGCCGGATCCGGCTGTTCTATCCGGTTCTCTTGCTCTCCCCTCCGCTCCTTTACTTTGAATTTAGTTCACACAAACACTCCATCCATGCTTTTGTTCCGGCCCTCCAGTCCAGTTTAAGAACCCATTGTGGCCCTCGAGTAAAAAAGTTTGCCCACCCCTGCTCTAGAGCCATACATCTTTACAACAGAAGCAATCCTACCGATTACTCAATTCCATCTTTGTGTGATTTTTTATCTTTTTAATTTCTTTTTATCATAGGTATGCTGAGGTCCAAATGATTCAGTAAGTAGCCCAAAGTCACACAGTAAATTAACAGCGAATTGAAGAGTAGAATTCCAATATCTCAAACAACAAACATGAGATTATTTGCAGAAAGTAAACAGGTAGTATCCAGATCACCTCTTTTTTGATGCCTAAAGCAGGATCTGCAAGAGTCAAATATATTTTTGGATGAACGGATTATTTATAAAAGAAAAATTCCACTGTGCCTAAAAGCCAAGAATGTGGGAAGACTAGGTTTCCCATCCTGTGCCTCTTGCTCTGCCACATGGCAAGATGCTGCCTGGGGTCTCTTGGATAGGGTGGGCATCCCTCAGAAACTGTAACCTTCACTCTCACGCTGGAGATCTTGACTCAGGTGGCCTGTGGAATTGTACAACTTTTTCAAGACAGTCCAGTGTTTCTGAAACTCTCATTAACTGCTGTTTGGAAGGGCTTCAGTTGCTGCAAAATTAACAGGAACTCAAAAAAAAAGCAACTGTCCTCGGTTCCTGGGAAAAGCTAGCCATGCAAACACATCCGCATCCACTAGGGACTGTGAAGTGCCAGGTGAAGAGCGGCTCGTTGGGTTTCTGAATATTTTGTCTATTGGGTAATCAAGCACGGAGGCTGTTTAGGAAATATTTTCCTGTCCTTTGTAGCTAATTCATTACTGTTTGGAGAAATGGCCTCGTCCCTAATGACTCTACCATAAAATCCTGACTGCATTCTCATAAGCAACCTTGATACTGGCGAGGGAGTAACAGCAGGCACACAATCGCTTCATGCTCAGTGTCTTGGCAGGTGCCCACTATTGCTAAGAATATAGAAGCTGATTACTTGGTTGTATCTAGTGGTCCATAATTTATAGAATAAATCAGGGACATCTAAGTTATTTAGGTCAAGCCTCCTGGCAAACTTAACTATCTCATAAATATTTATTGAGTTAATGCTCTGTCAGTCCCTGTGCTAGAAGTCAGCTAGACAGTGCCAGACAATCTCAAGTTCATCTCCTTACCATTCCCAGAACATGACTTCACGACTCCCAATGCCTCCAGGAAGCCCTTTTTTCTTCTTTGAACTCAGCATTCATCTTTGCCCTTAAATTCTAGACTACATTGGAAGGTCATCCAGCCCAGTGTTTCATAAAGTGAGGTGCGTGCACTACCAGTGGCATACAAGGTGGACTGGGGAAGTAAACCAACAAACTTTAAAAAAAAATGAATAAGTAAACATCCAACCATACCAGGTGAGGGAGTCATAATCTAAACCCAATTTTAATCTGTTATCACTGTAGTCCAGATGGCAAAATTGATTCAACATTATAAAATCTATTAAGTTATTTTATCATATTGACATATTTAAGAATAAAAGCCTGACAGAATAGGTGGCAGTCAGTACAGGTTAGGTTATAGATAACATGGCGACAAACAGCCTCAAAATCTCTGTGTCGGAAAATGACAAGGATTTATTTCTCATTCACATTAAATATCCTTTAGGAATCAGGAGGGACATCTGCTAACTGTACATGCCTGGGGACCCAGGCTAACGAAGCAGCAATTTCTGGACATTAGTAGTCACCATGTTAGAGAGAAAGAGCTCTGGAGAGTCTTAAATAGGCAAATAAATGTGCTGGCCTAGTAGGGACACGAATTTTTCTGCTCAGTACTCATTAGCCAGAACTAGTCACAGAGCCCTGTGCACCAAGGGGAGGGCTGGAAGATTATCCCATCATGAACTCAGAAGATGAAGAACTCTACGTATTTGGCAAAAATCACTAAGGAGCCATGCAGGAATCTATAAAAATTGTATAGAGAAACTTCATGCTGAATGGTAAAACACCAGAATATAACTTTCTACATGAAACCAGGAATCAGACAGGACTCAATAATATACTGGAGATCCTAACCATCTCAGAAAGGCAACACTGATTAACTAATTTATCACTTAATCGAATTAATCTCGTAATGAAAAACTGAAATGTTCATTTACTTATTCTATACACAAAATCCAAAATAGACAACCATATGTTTATAATTAGTAAATATAACAAGCTTGATTGTATATAAAAATTAATATACAATACTCAAGTGCTTGCTTATGCTAGGGGCAGTTATACAATTTAATTAAGATATTATTTTTTAATAACAAATAGATGAGATCCCTGGAAATAAATATAACAAGTAATGTGCAAGGCCTGTTGTGCAAAAAGTTTTTTTAAAAAATGTATTGAGCCATGAGTGGTTTGGCTCAGTGGATAGAGTGTCGGCCTGCGAACTGAGGGGGTCCCAGGTTCAATTCTGGTCAAGGGCATGTACCTTGGTTGTGGGCACATACCCAGTGGGAGGTGCAGGAGGCAGCTGATCGATGTTTCTCTCCCATCGATGTTTCTAACTCTCTATCCCTCTCCCTTCCTCTCTGTAAAAAAAAAAAATCAATAAAATGTATTTTAAAAATGTATTGAAAAAGATTTTAGGCCGAAACCGGTTTGGCTCAGTGGATAGAGCGTCGGCCTGCGGACTGAAGGGTCCCGGGTTCGATTCCGGTCAAGGGCGTGTACCTTGGTTGCAGGCACATCCCCAGTGGGAGGTGTGCAGGAGGCGGCTGATCGATGTTTCTCTCTCATCGATGTTTCTGGCTCTCTATCCCTCTCCCTTCCTCTCTGTAAAATATCAATAAAAAATATATTTAAAAAAAAAAAAAAAGAAAGAAAAAGAAAAAGATTTTAGGAAGTCCTAAATAAAGGAGAAACATAGATAGGTATACTGGATCCATTAAAGATATTAATTTCCCCAAATTAATAGATATATTTAACGCACTTCCAATTAACATCTTTGCAAGGTTTCTTTTCTCTGTGGAACTGACAGCTAATTCTGACATTTATATTAAACGACTAAGACAAGCTAAGACACTCCTGAAAAAGACAATGCAGGGAACTTGCCCAGGCACACAGTGTGACCTGTTTGGAGCCATAGTAATTAGGCACTTAGACTGCTGCTGGTGCAGATAGCTAACCTAATGGATCAAGAGGAAGCTGAGCGAGGGGACATGCATATATATAAAATTTATGGCAAAAATGACATTGCAGAGGAATGGAGGGAAGGATGGATACTTACAAATGAGGCTGTCCATTGGAAAATAACAGTATGTTTCCTTTTACTGCATGTGTAAATCAATTTGAAACTTTAAAATTTTAGGAAAGAGAAATACGTATAGGTGGCCTTGAAACATAGAAATAATAATAAAAGATATATAAGTAAATATCAAAAAGTAAAAGACTGACAAATCTAACTATATTTTTAATAATAGAATCTCTGCCTAATAACAGTTATCTTCGAGTGAAAATATAAGCCACAAATTTGAAGAAGGCATCTATGGCATTTAACAATTAAAAAGTGTATCTATAATATATGAAGTATAGAGCTTGCAACCACATATGAAAGTGAACAAAGACATGGGAAGACATTCTATGAAAGTGGAAACACAAACAATCAGTAGACATTGAAAAAAATGCTCATTCTCATCAGTTATAAAGGAAATGCCAAGTAAAATTACCTGAGACAACAAGTTCATGCCCTTGAGACTCGTGAAAGGAAAGTCTAACAGTTCTGATTGCTGTAAATGGTGTAAACCAACAGTGTATCTCATATCCTGCTGACAGGATATACACTGATCCAAATGTATTGAAAATGACACTAACTACTAAATGTCAAAAACCCTAAATTCAACAACTATGATCCTAGGAATATCGCCTAGAGAAACTTGCAGATGTACACCAGGAGACAATCTATGCAAGTGTTGTTAGCAACCTTGATTTTATTGGAAACCTTGAAAACCTCAAGTTTCCACAATCAGTAGAATGGACACATAGTAGTATAGTGGAATACTACACAGCAGAGAGGAAACAAATAATCTACAGTGAGAAATGTAGCATAGATCACTTTCCAAACGTATGATTAATTGAACATGCTAATTCATGAGGAAACACAGGTAGTATTTACATTTATGTAAAGGTATATAACAGGCACAATGAACAGAGGGATATATTTGTGAAAAATATGTACAGGAAAACAAGGGGTAGTTACTACAAAATTCAGAATACTGGTTACCTTTGGAGGTTGAGAGAGGGGTAATGAAATGTAGGTAGGAAGAAGGGTACATAGCAGCTTCAAAGGTTCTGTAATATTCTATGAAGCTGGGTAAAGTATACACGGTTCTTTGTTTTCTTAGTATTCCTTTATCTATTATCAGTCATCTAATATCAATTGATCTATCTACCATCCACCATCTATCTACATAAATGTATATATAAAAAGCCCTAATATGCAAATAGACCGAACAACTGAACAACCGGTCGCTATGACATGTGCTGACCACCAGTGGGCTTGTGTGGAACATGGTGGGTGTCAGCAGCAGGTGGCAGAGCGTGGAACATGGCGGGCATCAACTGCGGTGGGATAGTGGAGGAGGTGGGGATACCAGACCATGGTGGGCGCCAGTCACTGTCATTGGGGGCAAGCCTCTGGTGGTTACTGAAAATTCTTTGCTCCTGTGTGCCATGGTCCCCAGCGTTTGCATCTGCTGCCGGCACCAGCCCTGCTCGCTCCTGAGGGCTTCTCCACCTCCCCTTGCTCCTGAGGGGCAATCGGGGTAGCAGCCACCGCTTACACCTGCTAATGGCTCCAGCCCAGTTAGCATCCACTGCTGGCGCCGGCCCGAATTGCTCTGTGCCATCAGCAGGTGCGAGCAGGGCCAGCGCCGTTAGCCCATGGGAGCTGCAGTGGCAGGAGCAGGACTGCTGGAAGACAAGGGACCGGGGTAGGAGAGGCCAGGCAGGGGCATGGAGGATGGGCCAAGGCCTGCCCCTGTGCCCACCGCAGCCTCGCAGCCCAGAGTTCGTTTCAAGGTGCACGAATTCGTGCACTAGGCCCCTAGTTAGATATATTTTTCTACACATGACATGGGATATTTCATAAGAAAAAATTAACAAAGAAACTGACTAGGAGCTTGTCAGCAGATAGAAAAAAGAGAAAGGAAAATACAGAGGAAACAGCAAGGATAAAGGCATCTGCATGTGAACAGCATTTTTGTACAGACGGATTTCTGAAGAATGACACCTAACTCAAGTATGTTTTCTTGAGGTTGGAGAAAGTTTCAGAGCTGAAAAGCAAATGAAAGCATCGCTGGTTAGATATGTGCCCTTTCCAGGCAATAAATTGAAGAGAAGTCCCCTGGTCTCATTTCCCCTTTCCAAATTATCTAGACACACATTAGGTACCATCTACATTCTGCTCTCAGGGGTCAGGGGACCCCTTAAGAGAGATGGAAGAGGACTAAGGTCCCAGAAACTGTAGCTTGTTTGGGGGGAAAACATAGAATAAGATAAAGAACAGCTTCCCCAGGTTGGCGTTAATGACATGCTGTCAGTGCTGACTGCAATGCTTGGCACCCGGTTCTGCCCAGTAAATACTTGGGGGAATAACTGTATAAATGGGGCCTTTGACGATGAGGAGTCCTGGGAGCATGTCTCCTTTGTTAATGCCCTCTTGTTCCCTTTTCTTTTTTTGGCGATTCTCAGCCTGGCTAGAGGAACTTTATAACGTTTTCCCCTTTCCTTTTCAGTAGCTGGTAGGGCTGGGAAGACTTGATGAGGTCCAAGACAAACTGTGAATGGCCTTGACTTCCAATGGTCCTCCCAGAGTGCTGACAGATGCCTAACATGAGAGGAGATTGGAGGTGCTGCCAGCTGGGGCCAGGAGCCAGCCTCCTCCTCTGAGGAAATCTCCATAGATGGTGGCAGGTCCAACTCGTTGGACTGAAATTCTGTGCCCCTTTTTCCCTCTGCTTCACCCCGTACTTCTCCAGCTCACATTGCATTCCATCCCTATCTGGTCCCTCTCTTTTGCTTGTGTTTCCTCAATGAGCCCTTTCTGTGCCTTTGCTTTGGTGAATTTATTCTTGTGCTCTTTGGACCATTATTTCTCCTCTTGGCCAGGAGGATACATGCGAAGCTTGGGGTGTGGCTGAGGCAACATGACTTGATTATAAATCTCATGCTTTTTGGAAGTTCAATTAGATTGTTTATTCTCATTTTTAAATTTAATTATAAGTTGTAACAGAAATAGAGGGTGAGGCAGAAGTAGATTTATAGTTATTCATGTGGGAAATAATACAGTAATTAATCAATAACATACAAGAATAAACTGTGTTTCAGGTACTCACAACTACAAACATACTTTTGCTCCACCCTGTATTATGCAAGTTCAATGTAAATAAAATTCAGAAAGATATAAAAAAGGGGGAAAAACTATAAAAATCATCCAGAGATAGCAGTTGTCCCATGTATCTTGTGGAATACTACTCTAGTCTCTCTGGGTTTGATTTTTATGATTATTGGGCCTGTTGGAAATTAAGAGTACCACTCACTCATATTCTTTCTACCCAGGTTAGAGCAAGCATCGGGAAGATGCACAGGGAGTCAAATGTAGAACCAATAACAACAGAGCTTTACTATTTTCTAACTTGTGGGGCTCCTTTATAAGGTAAGAGAATGTGGCTGAGGTCCAAAGAGGGGTTTTCCTATGACCTCCCATGGAACCTATGCCCTCAGGTCTACCGTGGGGAAAATTACTTCTGAGTTTTACTCACCCAATTAGCTGCACGGAAAAGGGTACCTGCCTCACGAAGGATGGAGAGCAGAGGGAGAAGGGTCAAAATGGAACTCTGTGCTCCTATCTAGGAGGCTGAGTGACCCTGAGCACATGCCAGGTGTTCTTAGCATCTGGAAGCAGGAAAACCCAAGAGAAGCACAAGCTCTTTCTTGGAACATATGAGGCAGAGAAAGGTGACTGCCTATTTCCAAAGTTCGATACAAGTTTCGGTTTGTATCAACCGAAGGATCAAATCAGGAAAACAGAAACCATATTAATATTTTAAGCAGATAAATAAATAAAAGAACAAATGAGGTAACAAAAAGTACTATAGGAAACAAGTACCAAGGTTTGAGGAACAAAGAGAAGAGGCAGGGACTCTGCATACCAAGGAGCAGAGGAGTGGTCCTATGGGCACTGGCCAGCAGGCACTGGGATATCAGGGGCTTGGCGAAGTAACTTCAAGGAGCTGTGACTTAGAGCCTGGCTGGAGCAGGTCTTTCTAAGGGTGCATGATGAAACTGCTTCTGAATGTGTGAGGGAAAGTCTGAAAGCTGGAATGGACTGCCATTCTGTGGGTTAGGAGTCATTGCTCAAGTGAGGCTGATGAGAAAAGTGATCCAGAAGGAAACAAGTCCCTTCCACTTCCTCCAGACCAAGGCTGTTTCTAGAGCCCAGAGGGAGAGAAGTGGCAAAGGAGTGATGTGGTTTGCAAAGCACGGCCACAGAATCCCAGTACAGAGCATGGGCAGGTGGTTTGGGAATTAAGACTCACTTGAAAGTTGGGATGCAGCCACATTGGGATGCCGAGGTCAGTGTTGTAGCCACTCAGGAGAAAGGAGGTGGAACCTGCCCCAGGTCATCAAGTTTTTGTTTTGTTTTTATTAATCCTTACCTGAGGATTAATAACCTATCAGATTTCCTCATAATGGATATTTCCTCAAAATGGATATTTTTTCCATTACTTTCTAGAGAGAGTGAAAGGTAGGGATGGCGGTGGAGGAGAGGAGAGAGAGAGAGAGGAAGAGAGAGGAAGAAAGAGGAAGAGAGAGAGAGAGAGAGAGAGAGAGAGAGAGATGGGAGAGACACATTGATTGGTTGCCTCCCTCACACCCTGACCTGGGCCAGGGATTGAACCTGCAACTGAGGTATGTGTCCTTGACCTGGAGTCCAATCTTGGACCTCTTGGTCCATGGGCCCACGCTCTAACTACTGAGAAACACCAGCCAGTATTCTTATGAAACAGTTTTTGATAGCTGTGTGCTATTCCACCTCTGGATATAAGGATAAACAATGCTTTCTATTATTATACCAGTTTTCAATTGGTGGGAATTGAGGTTGTTTGTAGGTTTCCTTACATTTTTGAAATACGCAGTCTATGCTGACGAGCCACTGGTCTAGTCCTCAAGGATTTACTGAGCACTTATTAGGTGTTAGGCGCAGGATCCAGAAGAAGAAAAGCTGTTTCTGCTCTCCAGACAGGGATGGTCCCACATTGACAGGACTGCACTGCCACCTCCAGAGGCCCATGAAGACAACCAAGGGAAGCATCACGTCACCTGTTTCCTTCCCTTCTACAGCTAAATGAGGTCGTGAACACATGCTCATTCAAAACATGTAGGCTCCATCAGAATAATAGGTGACAATGCACAAATATTATTTGGTACTCACAATCTTGATACAGAAACACACAATACACAGTACGTTAAGTTTACCTCACATAATTTAGAGATTCTCTTAGAAATGTTCTATTTTTTGTAAAGGCTGCACTGTTCTCATAAAATTAATATTTGCAGAGTAATGACCTTTTCTCCACTACTGGAGCATTTCAAAACAACTTACTAAATATAACACAAATTCATTATGCATCATTTTATTATTTTTCATGAAGACAGATCTATGAAGAAATCTGATGGGTTATTAAGAGTTATTGAATAGCCACCTGAAATGGGTTGGGATGAACCAGGTTGGGTTTTTATATCACCTGAGAGCCTCTACCTTTTCGTACCTCCCTCCTCACTGATCTTTAAGGAAACTTAGTGCACATACTAGTAGCCTGACTTCTTTATCTTCTCCCCTGAGATACTGCAATTTCTTTTTCCAGATGCACTTCCTATCACAGACTCCCAGAGAATCCTGACTTCCTTCATGGACATAACCCTTGGGTAACAATTCCTTTCGTTGCTTCTGACTCTGCTAGACCAAAAGCCTAAACATAAGCCAGGGCCAGGACTTGCTTTGTTCAACACTGTATCCCTAGCACCTCGTACAAGGCATGGTACATGCCAGAAGTTCTCAAATCCATGATGAGTTATTGCTTTGTGAAATGAAGCTCAATCTCCCTTCTCCAAAAGTGTTGAGGACTATATAGCTGTTATGTATACAGTACATTGCGAAATACAGTATAATTCCAGGTGCAATGTGGTGAGAAGCATGATTTCAAGGTAACTCACTTTTACCTTTCTGTCAACTCAGGTGTTCTTTGGATTCCCTGCAGGAGCCTCCTCCTCCCTTCCTGATGCTATGCGTGCATTTCCTTGGCTATGAAACTCAAAGATTCAACAGGCAGCCGGCAGCTCATTCCTCAAGGCCTCTTCTGCCTCCTGAGTGCCTTCTTTCTCTGGTCTCTGTTTCTCTGACAACATGCATGATGCCAATCTTAATGAGAAACGCAGCTCTGTCCTCAGGTTCCACAAAAGCCCATTCACACAAGGCAGCCATGGACTCAGTGGACCATCAAGTAGGTTTCATAGCAGATTCATTCAAATAACAAAATAAAATACACTGGGTATTTCCATTTTAAAAACATCCTTCCACACCACCAAGGCTTCCACTCATCCTTCCTGAATATTCTTTATTCTCTTGTCTTCCCTTTCTCTAGAAACTACAAATCCATCCCCTCCCCATTCTAACGAAGAGCTACTTTGCCTTTTTTCTCTGAAGTCCTAGAATCAGCCAACATCAAGGCCATTGGGATCTTGATTTCTATCAGAGACATGTATTAGGGAACTTTAGCCCAATAAAAGATAACGTACTCCCAAAGAAGAAACTGGTATTGGTTGTTAAAACAGTAACGTTTTGCTGTACTAGTTCCATCCACACACACTACATCTGAAATCTGGGAACGTTTTGCATACGTGCAATTCAGTTCGGGTTTGTAAACAAAAGTGCAGCCCAGTAATTACTGCTCGCTCCTTCCACAACCACTGGGCATGCGAAGTTCTCATTCAGAAAAAGCAGATCAGATTTCTCTTGACCCTTTCAGAACGTGGATCATGGGTAAAGCTCAGAAAAACATGCCGTCACCACCACAGTTTTGCAAGGAGGGCGGATTCAGAAGCATTCTGCTGAGAATTGCAGGAAGAAAGAGGCATGGAAGAATGCAAGTGCAAAATTCATTAACTGTCAAACCAGTAAGGACTTGTTGGGAATTTAAAAAACAAAAAGAAGATATGAATTACATATCAACGGATTTATGGGGTACTTCCTCTGAGCACGCCAGAATAATTTAGCCATCTTTCCTGGACAACTAATGTAGGTGATTCAGGACAATGTTAAAAATACTCTTAACATTCCACTGAAGTATAAGGTCCATATAGCAGAGCGTACAGCCCTGGCTAGGTGGCCCGGTTGGTTGGAGTGTCATCTGTGCACCAAAAGATTACAGGTTTGAATCCCAGTCAGGGCACATACCTAGGTTGCAGGTTCCATCTCTGGTCAAGGTTCATAAGGAAGGCAACTGATCAATTTCTCTCTTTCGCTATCTCTCTCTCTCTCCCTCCCTCCCTGTCTCTCTTTCTCCCCTTTCCTCTTTCTTTAAAATCAATTTTAAAAAATATCCTCATGAAGATTAAAAACGAAAGTGTACAGATCTTAAGTGCACAGCTCATAGATTTTCACAAATTGAGCACAGCTGTAACCAGCAAGCTTATGAGGACAGAACATGGTCATCTGCCCAGAAGCCCTCCCTGCCCTTCCAGTGCCTTCCACAAGGGCCATCACTCTGACTCTGACAGCTTCTGATAGACTTGTTTTGTCTGATGTTGAATGCTATAGTGATGGAGTCTTACAATATGCACTCTTTGGGCCTGGCTTCCTTAGCTTAGCATGTTCGTGAGATTCCTCTCTATGATTTTGATTTACTATTATCATCATTATTTAACTAGAGGCCTGGTGCACGGATTCGTGCACCGTGGGGTCCCTTGGCCTGGCCTGCGGGGATCGGGCTGAAACTGGCTCTCCGACATCCCCTGAGGGGTCCCAGATTGCGAGAGGGCGGTTCTTGGATGACACCCCCCGGAATTAGGCTCCCTTCTCTCTGGTTCCAGGTGCGTCACCCGAAAACCACAGCTGCCAAATCACAGCAGCTTGGCAGCTCCTGTGTTGAGCGTCTGCCGCCTAGTGGTCAGTGCACATCATAGCTTCTGGTCGAAGGTTGGCCTGTTGCTTAGGCTTTTATATATATAGATATTATTAACTTAATACTAAAAATAGCATTTTTGAATTGCAACATTGAATTCGTTCTGTTAGAATATATTTATCTTTTTTCCAATTGTTTCTATTTATCTCTTTTAATTTAGAAGGAAATAATTCAAAATTACAGAAAACAACCTTAGCTGGTTTGTCTCAATGGATAGAGCATCAGCCTGTGGACTAAAGGGTCCTGGGTTTGATTCCGGTCAAGGATACGTACCTTGGTTGCAGATTCTTCCCCGGCCCGGGCCCTGGTCTGGGCTCATGCAGGAGGCAAACAATTGATGTGTTTCTCTCACATTGATGTTTCTCTCTGTCTTTCCCTCTCTCTTCTACTCTCCCTAAAAATCAATGGAAAAATATCCTCTGGTGAGGATTAACAAAACAACAACAACAAAAAAAAAAACACAAAAAAAAATACCAACAGAAAATATAAATAATCTATCTCATTCACACACACACACACACACACACACACCTTGGGCCAGTCCCTATTCAGTGAGATCCAGCATAACAAATGGTCCAGCCTAGATCTCCCTGTGGTTGGACAACTGGAAGCTCAAAGAATAACAGGCTTCCTTCCCACACCAGGACCATATAGACTGAGAGACAATTTCATAAAAAGATATGCTGTTACCAGAAACATGGGGCTGTATGATCAGATTGGGTAGGATAAAAGTATATGGACACCACAGTATACCATGCTCGGTGCAAAATGTAGCTACTCTACAGATGATGTCTTAGCTTGTGTCGTACAACAATAACAGAGTGGGTTAGAAACAGAAATGTTCAGTCAGTTCCACAGCTAACGTCTAGGTCTGAGGGATGTTTCCACGTGGTGTAAATACATTTTTAGCAGGATTTACAGAAAGCTTGGCATGGTTCCAATTTGATTGGCTAGGAAGTCAAGCATGGCTCCATGATATCTATGGAGAGAGGGGGGTCAGCTGTGTGCTGCTGGACCAAAGCCCAGGAAGGTTAGCCAACCCTGGGCAGCACCCCCAGCACTGGCCCAGGCTGAGCAAGGCTCAGTGCCTGAATAGCTTTCCTGTATTGGCATGTGTCAACAGGAGTGGGAGTCTGAGCTTGTCTACTGGAGACATGCATCCAGGCTTTCCAGCTGGCAGCTGAGCTCCACCTCTAACTCCCCTGCCTCATGAGAGCCTGCCATCTCTGGGAGATGACAGCCTGGACTGGGCGGGTGAAGGGGTGAGAAGCATGAACAGAGTTCTCTGGTATAGTCATTTCTGGTAACGATAGTCCTTAATTGGCACAATCACTGCACAACACAGGCTGCTATGTGTCCACATTTTCTGATAACCAGGTTAGGCTTGCCTTTTAATGGATGTTGCTGCTCATCTTTTGATGCAGTTAAGTGGTAATATGTAGACCCCTATAGTACAGTGGGTTCTTGGTACTGACTTGGATTCTTAAGTCATTGTTTCCTGGGCATTTAAAGTGGAAGATTAACACGTAAAGAATGTCCCTGATGCCGTGCTAATTATAAGAATTGTGGGGTCATACAATATCTAAAGGATGGCTAATCCCCATTCATTTCTACACTTAATGTGATGGAGATAGGGTAATGGTTAATTTTATGTGTCAACTTGGCTAGGCCATAATACCTAGATATTTGGTCAAGCATTATTCTAGATGTTTCTGTGAAAGTATTTTTCAGACAAAATTAACATGAAAGCCAGTAGACATTAAGTAAAACGGGCTATTTTCATGAAGTAGATGGGCCTCATCCAATCAGTTGAAGGCCTTAGGAAAAAAAAAACACAACCTAACTTTTCCTAAAAAAAGAAGAAACCCTGCCAGCAGACTGCATTTGGACTTGAGCTGCAGCATCAACTCTTCCCTGGGTCTATGACCTGCCAGCCATCCTTAAGATTTTGGACTTGCCAGCGCCCACAATCTCATGACCCAATTCCTTAAAATCAAAACCTCTCTCCTCTCTCTCTCTCTGTCTCTGTCTTTCTCGTTTATGTTGGTCCTATTTTCTGGAGAACCCTGATTCAGAGACAGAAGCTACAAAATATTGAGAGCTCATCTAAGAATTCCATGAGAATGACTTCATTTCATGCCTAAGAGTTAGCTGCTGCTGTTAGTCTAATGTGACAGATAAGCTGCAGTTAGAAAGGAAACGCCTTGTCCAAGGTCTTACAGATAGTCAGTGTCAGACCTGCATTACAATTATGGGATGTGTGCCTCCAAATTTTAAGCTCACTTTCCTACAGTGTCCCATTGCCTTTCAGGGACTCAACACATTTCTTACTCTTATTCATCCTCTTTACACATGACCACCTGCCTGGCCACAGCAAGAGCAAATTCCGCCTGCTCTCTCCTCTCCACATGCATTCACAACACCAGGGCATTCTTCCCAGCTGCAACGCTGGCCTGGAGTCTGTTCACACAGCCTGGCGATAATAGAAATCCCAGAAGCTCCTGGCTTCACTGACAACAGCAGAGGCAAAAGAATGCAAAATAGAAGCAGTGAATACTTTCCAGAGGAAATTGGGCTCCTTGCTTCTGAAGACCTTGCTTGACCTCCTGAGCGAGGGCTGGATGTGGGAATATGGCTGAGAAAGATAGAATTGAGGTGCCCTAAACTGTTATGGAAACATGGGCAGTTTTTAGGGGCATTATTATACCTTCCTCACCTCTCCCTGTAAGTTCTCACAAGTTATCTGCACTAGTTTGTGGAGTCACTCATTTATTTACTCATCCGATCAATATGATTTTTAAGCATGCATCCTTTGTCAAATGTCATACTCAGTGCTGGAGATGATGGAGGATAAGACAACCCTACGTACTAGTGGCTAGAGTCTGTATTTCTGGAGAGGGATGCAGGTGGATAGCCAGGCAATTCCAATGCACTGAAAAGGGAGCTATGGAAGAAGGAAGTATACTATGAAAGCACAGAGAGACCACAGAAACAAACTCTATTCCATGTGAGTCAGGGAAGACTTTCTGGAGGAGGTGGCAGCTAAGCCAAGACCCAAGGAAGAAATGGGAATTTTTTCAGTCATAGGAATAGGGATGGAACTAACAGTTCTGAGAGTGAGTAGACAAGGTGCTGAGGTTGCAGGGCTAGATTTGAGCATGCCTGTGGTTGTTTCAAGGAATTCAAAGTTGCTCAGTGTGACTTAGGAGAGCTAACAAGGGTGAGGCAGCATAGGATGATATCAGGAGATGACGCCCGGGTGAACTGCTCAAGGCCCATTCAGTAAATCTGAAATGATGCTTGGCTGAAGAAGCATAAGGAGAAGAGAGGACATGAGGGAAGCATGAGGAGAACACAATTTGCTTTTCTCACCCGCAGATGCTGGTATGAGTTTGGCTTCCGTTCCTCACTCACAGGCCTCCCTGCACAGGAGCAGGCTCTCCTTGCCTGTCAAAGGAGAAGAACCCTACCCTGTCTACCCCGCAGATAGTCATGAAGACCATGCCAATAGTGGCTGGGAATGACTATACTTCCTGACCCACTCTCTCTGGGGAGGTCCCCAGCTCAGGATGGCAATACCAAACACTCAGAGGTTTTATTCTTCAGAAGCCAAGAGACTGAAACACCTCGACTTTTTGACCCACTGAGCAAGGCCACTGGCCTCCCTGATTCATTCTGCCTCGAACCCAGGGCTCTGGCCATGTGGAATTCCAAAAATGAGACAAAAGAAAGCAAAGGAAGGGAAGGAAGGAGGGAGGGAGAGAGGGAGGGAGGGAGGGGGGGAGGGAGGGAGGGAAGGAAGGAGGGAGGGAAGGAGGGAGGGAGGGAGGGAGGGAGGGAGGAAGGAAGGAAGGAAGGAAGGAAGGAAGGAAGGAAGGAAGTCCCTCCCTCCACTGGTCTATACATTTGATTCCCACCCCATGCCCAACAGTACAAGGTGAATGGGAAAGACCTGAGCCCTGGGTGTGATTTTCAGCATCTATGGCTGTGCCCAGGTTGCTCCCACTATCTGGACCTCACCTTTTTGAGGATTTTCCTGAATTCTTCTGCATGCATTTTTAAGCCCCTCTCCTTGGAAAGGCTTTCCTGATCTGGAGCAGCTGGAACTGGGATCCCTCCTCTATGTGCCCACAGCAAACTTCAGCTCCAAGGTCATTTAACCTCTATGAACTGCTCCTTGAACTCAGAGTCAAAAACAGCCCCGTGTACTTCCTGAATTAATCTCTCAGGTATCTATTTGCTTCATGACTGTATACTACTCCATTATATCACTTCCGTATTGCACAGTATCATGTTTTTAGAGTGCCCTTTCCCCAAAAACTGTTCAAAGTAAACAAGCAAAATAATAACAAGCAACAAACCAAACTGGGCTTATAAAACCCCAAAGCAAAATCTGACCATTCTCTAAACTAAGAGGCGAGGCATGGTGTCAGATATAAACATGTCTGCCATTGCTAACTGTGAAATCTATTACTTTGGAAATCACTAACCCCCCACTCCAAGAGGCCACGTGGCTCATCTTTCCACGTAACCTCCCTGTCGAGTCTCTGTGGCCCCGCTGAGGGTCCTCCAGGGAGAGCATGCCACACCCTCGGAACCAGACCGGGCTAGGCATTCCCACTGCTGGGCATTTTGTGAAAGTCCACATGATTAGTTTTTCCTAGTACATAGCCAGCCCTCTCCTGAGAACTCTGGTCAAATTGATTATGACACTTGATGTATCACCTGCTTAGAATCCCTGTTCCCTCTCCTTCCTGGGAATCAGCATAAGAAAAAAGGCAGGTTTTGCATGCACATAGGGCTGGACTGTCCTTCCCCTGCAGGATGAGGTTAGACACCCATCCTTGCAAAAGATGTGCCCTTAGCTTCTCTGCTTCCTTTGGAGGGTCTCTAACTTGGTGGCTCAGGAGTGATTTACTTCCCCACACAGTCTCAAGTTAGTGCAATATGTCTACCTGTACATCTAATTTCCAAGGCACCTATTCTGCTCCTGCCCCTCATCAGAGAAACTGCTCCTGGCATGTGCCTTGATGAAGAAGAGGAAAAACAAGAATTTAATCTCTGGCATGTATCCCACCCCATTAAAATTTATGATTCCATATTGTAACGATCCAGTTCTTTGCCAGGCTATGTCATTAAACTGCAGATTTATTCAGAGCAGGAATTATATATCATTTGTAGCCATGAGGTATTATATCTTATTTCTACTCACGCCCGCCATTTCTAAGATAAAGCCAGATTCCGCATTGGACTGTCATGATTTACTTACTGTTTAAGGAAAGAAAGAAGAATGAATGACTGCAATGACCTGCTAGAGTCCTCTCTCAGTGCCATTTTCAAAATAAAAAAAGGCCCTTTATCTGTGGCCACCAGAATTATATTCCTAAAAAAGACTTTGAGGTTTTCCTTTGATAAGTTTACTTACATTTATCTGGCTTTCTGGCTATCTTCCATTCAGAAGCAATATGATTAGATTTGTGTAATAACAATACGAATGGAAATGCTATGAGCAAAGACCCTACTGAGTCCCCAGGATGGAAAGGCCGATCACAAAGAAAAGTTGCTGACTCCTATTTAACAATCCTAAGTAAGAGTGACAGCAAAACCTCACACCTAAGTGCCTACTTATCAGCAAGGGACTGAGTGAACACACTGTCCACAGGTTCTGGCTCCGACTCTGCCCCCAACTCACTGAGTGACCTTGGATACCTCTGTCCCTCTCTTTGGGCCTCAGTCTCCCCTTCTCTAAAAAGTGGTGGATGAATATATTATCTCGATGCTCACTTGGAAAACTGTGTCTCTGTTTACGCAGTTTCTTGATGCTCAGATGGGCTGCTGCCTAAAATTAGAGGCAACGTGTTGTTCTGGCTCACATGTCCCTCCCTTCATCATTCACCCTCATGTGATCACTTGGCCAGGGGAGGCTCAGTAACTAGTTGCCCGCATGTTGTATCCCCAGAGCAATGCAGTTATCTGATAGAGGATACTTGGAATTTTCAAAATCCTGAATAGTGGCTATTTACTGCTCTCTAGTGGTTCAAAGTGGCTTCTGCAGATGCCCAAAGAAAACGTCTCTCGGAGATGCATCAAACGCTAGGTACATAGCAGATTATCAGCAAAAACAATTCTTCTTCTTCTTTTGTTGTTGTTGTTGTTATTATTAGGCCTTCTCCATTTCTTAAGATTCCCATAATATAAAGCAGGATCCCTGAGAAAGGTAGATATGGATAGCTTACATGCATTTGGTGAACTTATACATCATGTATGCCAATTGGTACTCATAACCTCCCTCTGTTGAGATAGATATACAATCTTCTGTTTTATAGATGAATAAATGAGGCCTGAGGAACTAGTCGCTTCTGGGATTTTTTTTCTCCGAAAAGCTTCTCTGCTTGGATAACTCTTCAGCGATGGGCCTTTAAAGCCAGGGATGATTGTCCCAATACCTCTTCTTTAAAAAATAAATAAATAAATAAATAAATAAATAAATAAATAAATAATAAATACACACACACACACACACACACACACACACACACACGAGACTCAGTGCACGAAATTTGTGCACTGGAGGGTGTCCCTCAGCCCAGCCTGCACCCACTCCAATTGGGGACCCCTTGGGGGATGTCCGACTGCCGGTTTAGGCCCGATTCCTGTGGGCCTAAACATCCCTCTCACAATCTGGGACTGCTGGCTCCTAATCGCTCGCCTGCCTGCCAGCCTGATCACCCCCTAACCGCTTCTCTGCCAGCCTGATTAACACTTAACTGCTCCCTTGCTGGCCTGATCATCCCCAACTGCCCTCCCCTGCTGGCCTGGTCTCGCCCCCAATTGCCCTCGTCTGCCGGCTAATTTGGTTCTGATTGGTCGGTTTCTATGCAGTCAGCGTCAAAAGCTCCACCTCCTAGGCAGCCATTGGCTCCTCACAGTTGACCCAGATTTGGTTCTGATTGGTCAATTTCTATGCCAGTCAGCATCTCTGGGCCTATCAATGGGGCCTGATCAGAAAGGCAGGGCTGATCAGCAGCCCGGTGGAGGCCTGGAGAGAAATGGAGGTGCAGCTGCTAACCAGGCCCAGAGATATAGAGAAAGGCAAGTGCCGATCAACAGCTGCCACAGAGGCTGCGGATCAGACCCTGCTTCTTTCTTCAGGCCTCTCTCCGGGCCTGATTCGCAGCCCCCTCAGCAGTCAGTGCTGGGTCACCACAGCAACCCAGCGCTGACTGCAGGACTGACTTCCGGTTGGTCGAGCCTCCCAGTCATTGCGGATGTGACAGACCCAGGGTTTTTATATATTAGGATATATATATATATATTTATTGATTTCAGAGAGGAAGGGAGAGGGAGAGAGAAATAGAAACATCAATGATGAGAGAGGATCACTGATGAGCTGCCTCCTGCTCGCCCCCTACTGGGGATCAAGCTCGCAACCCAGGTGTGTGCCCTTGACCAGAATCGAACCCGGGACCTTTCAGTCCGCAGGCCGACACTTGATCCACTGAGCCATACCAGCTAGGGCCCAATACCTCTTCTGAGACCATAATCCCTCTACACACTCCATTGTCTACCTGTCTTACTTATGCATGTTCGGTTTACCTGCATCTCCCTCGAGCCCCAGTGGTTAGTCTTCATCTCATCATCAATTCTAACACCAGCCTCCAGTACCTCACTCAGTGTCCCAGGCTCCTCATCATCTCACTTATAAGTCATCTTTGGTCAAACAGCATCATTGACCCTTCATTTTCCCTTATCTAGACATCAGAAACCACCCACTTCAGGGTCCTAGCAGGTGACTCCCACTTATAAAGCAAAATCTATCCTATGGTGTGTGGTTTTTTTTTAATCTTTTTTCTTTGTATTTATTTCTAGCTTTATTTAGATATAACTGACACATAACATTGTGAAAGTTTAAGGTGTACAACTGGTTGATTTGATACACTTATATGCTGCAGAATGATGACAGCATAGTGTTAGATAACATCTCCATCACATAACAGGGGGGTGGGAACATTGAAGATCAACTCTCTTTGCAACTTTCAAGTACATAATGTAGTATTATTAACTATAATCTCCATGCAGTATATTATGTCATCAGAAGTTATTTATCTTACAACTGGAAGTTTATACTCTTTGACTAATATAACCTGATTTTCCCCACTCCATCCTCAGCTTCTGGAAACCACCATCCTATTTTCTGTTTCTGTAAAATCAGCTCTTTTAGGTTTCACATATAAGTGAAATCATCCAGTATTTACCCTACATGTTTTGAACTCAAAGTTTTCTATGATGTTCTATAGTTCATGTATCAAGAACTGCTTTGGCTTCTAGCAGCAAAAGTCCCAAAACAAGTGTGACAAATAAATCAGAGCTTTGTTAGTCATAGATAATAAGAATCTACAGGTAAGCAATCTAGGGCTTCTATACCCATTTCAGGATGCCAACAAGACCCCAGGCTCTTCCTGTCCTTTTTGCTCAGCCCTTCTTCAGCATGTTTGCAACCAAAGTGGCTGAACCACTTCCAGTATTACAGTCATAGTCTAGACAAGAAGGAGGGGAAGGGCATGGAATACAAGATATATGATAACCAAATGGACCCTTTTAAAGGCCATTGTCTCAAACCCTGCCAACAGCTCTGCTTATGTCTGATTGGCTAGAACCTAGTCACATGACCACTCCCAGTTGGTGTTTTAATTGGGTTATTAAGTAGTCACACCTAAGCCATTATTTGCTGAGTGTCCTCTCTATATTTCATTTACCCCTCAGAACAGCCACTTTTAAGAACACATTCTGACTTGTAGGTGTCAGATACGTTTTCTATTTTCTAGAACTACGAGTGATGGATGAGTTGGGTCTGGAACTGAGATAAAGGCTGCCTATTCCAGTGCTCTTTCAAATATTCCCTTTTTCAAACTCTCTCTGAGAAGGTCTTTACTGAAAGACCACATCACCATTTGGGACCAGCATTTTAATAATGTTCTGGAATCAGGTGGTCCCACGAAGCTGAGAACAGAGAGAAGCAGAGCATAACCTAGAGCTTGTGAGCGGCTTCAGAAAGCTCGCTCACACTGGGTATATGCAGTTTTGTTCTCTTTCTCCCTACCTTACCTGGTGTTCCTATAGTTCTTAAATTTAGTAACCAATCATCAGAACCAGCTGAGACCCTTTTGAAAAGACATTACTTCTGAATCCCACCCAGGGAGTCTCTGCTTCAGGAGACTTAGATGGAAACACACTGCTCTCCTTTGTATACAACTTTGCAGGTCTGTAATCCCCTTTGCATGGAAACTGGCTTGTATTTTCTGGACACAGGCTTTGTCAGGCCTCTTCTGATTGCTTTGTGAATGCACAGCCTCACTGAAGCCTAATATTTGTGTGAGATAGACAGCATTTTATATTCCCATTTTCCAGGTAATGCAACTGAGACTTATGAGGTAGTGTCACTTGACTAAGGGCACACGGCTAATGTATGGTGTTTGCAGGATTCGAACTCAGGTCAGTCTGACTCTAAAACCTGTAGATTTTTTCATTCAAATATGTTGTCATGTCTGGGTCTGTTAGGAGGAAGAACATACTTGAGCCATGCCAGAATCATTTCTCACCAGCAACCCCCCAGACCTCATGCTGACCAATAAATGCCTACACAAATCCTGAATCACTGTTTCCCAGCAGTTCCTGCCCCTGGGCTTCCCCAGACTTGTCCTGACGGCCCCCAAAGGCCTGCTAAATGCCATCTATGCAAACAAATTGGACACAGGTTAAAGGAGGGCAAAAGGATAGATGGAAATAGTGAGCCAGGCTGGAAAATTAATGTTTCAAACAATTTTCAGTTGGTACATGGTGATTTTTTTCCTTGGGCATTTTTCCTCCTCCAATTTTAAAATTCAGGTTTATTTTCAGTGAAATTCAGGACATCTGTATCTGATTCATTCACACTTATTAGCAGAGAGCTCTGTCACAGAAACAGGCTCCAAGGCGCCTCTAGCGGTTTACTATGGAATCAGGCTCAGTCTGAAATGCTGGGGAACATGGCTTGTGAGCAGCATACGGAATATGGATGAAGTAGTTTCACACCTTCCATTCCAAGACACACAACCCTGTTTAGTTTTCTGCTTATTTTAGGCAGCTCTGATGGTCTTCACGGTTATTTTGTAATCAGACTTATACACAAATCTATAACTCTCTGAGGCTCCTTCTGTCTATCCACAAAGATGCTCACATTTCTCTCATCCTAAAACATTAAACAGATAAACTATCCCCAAACAACAAGATCACGATGCACAATGCCCTTTCCTACTTCCATTCCCCCTATCCCCTCCCCCTCCCCCCCCCACAACCACCGCCAAGGGCATTTCCATACAAACGTCTCAGAACTTTGCACTCTGCACTTCACCTCCACTTTATTTTTCACTCTTCTGCTGTGTACACCTGCCTCCTGCACTTGACCAAGACCTTCTAATGAAAGTCACCTATTATCTGCCAAACGCAATCCTTATGTTGTGTTACTATTTGATTAGTGTCTCCATTGCATTTGCTGCTCTTTATAGCTCTTTCATTTCTTACACTCTCAGCTGTACTGGTTTCCTTCCATCCTCCCTTGCCCTTTCTTCCCTTCTTTTTGGTCCCAGATGCCTCTAACCTTTCTTATTCCTAAAAAAATTATGCAATATGCCCTCCTCCCGAAACCCCTGATTGAAGGTTCTGGAGCCAGAATGTCTGGGTTTAAAGCCTGCTGTGCCATTCCCAAACTGTGTGACCTTGGGTAAACTTCTTAAGTCTCTCCATGCCTCAGTTTCTTCATCTGGAAACCAGGGGAAATTATAGGTCTTACTTCATAGGGTTGACATAGGGATTAAATTAATTTATTACACATAAAAGTATTCAAATAGCACCTAATATCATAACTATTCAACAGATTTTAAGTGCTAAGAGCAGTGCTAAACACATTCTAATGATCTGTAAATGTTTATATAGTTGAATTAATGATGCATGGTATTATATTCTAAGGAAATCATTGCAATGCTTTTCAAGTTATTTTGGCCTGCATATTCCACTCTATAGGTGACAACATCCATGCATATAGATGTAAAAATATCCATACGGTTTTACTCATGTGCATATACCTAAAGATATAAACTAAGGTTAAACCACTGCCTAACAATGTCATAAAGGAAAAAACAATAAAAAATAATTTAATACTAAAACAAGAAAGCTGGAGTGGTCCTATCAATATTAGAAAAAAATAGAGTATTACCAGAGGAACAGAGAGGTACTCTGTAATAATAAATGGTTGATTCATTACAAATACATGAACTCATATATGTGTATACAAGTTAAAGTAGGTTTTGTATTACTTCCTTTTTTTAAACATATTTTATTGATTTTTTACAGAGAGGAAGAGAGAGGGATAGAGAGTTAGAAACATCAATGAGAGAGAAACATCAATGAGAGAGAAACATCCATCAGCTGCCTCTTGCACACCTCCTACTGGGGATGTGCCCGCAACCAAGGTACATGCTCTTAACCAGAATCGAACCTGGGACCTTTCAGTCCGCAGGCCGACGCTCTATCCACTGAGCCAAACCAGTTAGGGCTGTATTACTTCCTTTAATTTAATTATCTTTTCTCTGCATTAAGAAAAAGAACTAGACAAAAATATCAGTGGCACTATAAGAGATTTAAACATTGTCAATCACCCCTGGTCTAACTGACATAGAAAACTACATCCAACAACTGCATAATACAGTTTCTCTACAACTTCATGTGGAATATTCACCAAGTCAGAGAATAAGATGGGTCGTAGGAAACCTCAGTGATCTAGAAAAACATTGTTTCCTCATGATTTTATTCATTAATCTCAACACAACTAAATTTCAACATGATAAAATTTATCTTGCAATATGTCTTATATATGGAAATTAAACAGTGCACTTCTACTTTTTTACAGATAAATTCTACATAACTTACAAGTCAATGAAAATATAATTAGGAAATCTAGAAATTATTGTCAACTGAATGATATTGAAAAAACACATGACAAAATTGTTGGAATACATCTAAAGCTGTGGGTAGAGAAAAAATGTTTGTATGGAATAAATTTGACATGTAATATTGTGTAAGTTTCAGTGGTACAGTGTGTTACTTTGATACACTTATATATTGTAATGATTGCTGGAGTAGTGATATTTATCACATTACATAATTATAGTACAATATTGCTTTCTATATTACACTATGCATTAGATCTCTATGGCTTACTTGCTACTCACTACAAGCTTGTACCCTTAAACACCATCACTTTTAATTCTCCATCCCCTAGTAACCACCATTTTACTCTGTGTTTTTGTGGGGGATTCTTTTGAGGGGGGTGTTCAAATGCCTATATTAGAAAAGAAAAATGCTTTGAAATTAATTACCTAAATTTCCTCTAGGAAGTTGAACAAATAAACTAAAAATTATCTCACCTCAAAAGTACTGAACCAGAAACTTTGAAAATGATGTTCAACAATTTGTGCTTGAAAGCCCTCTAGGCAGTTCTGATGAATGCCAATCTTTAATAATGACTCTCTTAAAGAAATCAAATTTACTGACAAAAATATTTCCATAGAAAACTCCAGTCCCAGCAGCTATTAATGGTGAATTCTATTAGATAGTAAAGGAGGCACAATCTTTCAGAAAATTGGGGAGAACACTACACCACTACTTTTATGAAGCCATTACCCTGAGACAAAAACCTGAAAAAATATCCTAAGTAAAAAAATAAATAAAAAAGACAGATGAGTATCTCTCATAAATTTAGGAGAACAATCCTGAACAAAATATTAATAAATTGAATCCAATAATATATAAAAAGGATTGATAGTTGTCCCAGGATGTAACTTCATTTTCATATTTTAAAAACCAATGAAACTAATTAACAAAGTAAAAGAGAAAAAAATCTCTTAATAAATTCCAAAATAATAATTTGACAATTCTCACTATCGATTCATGATAAAAACTTTTAACAAACTAGAAATAGAAAGGAAATTTTATCAAATCAAAAAGCATCTTCAATGAACCATGAATAAGCACATAACATTTCTCCAAAAATAATGAGGTGCCACTGAGATAATAGAAATACCAAATCCTGCTGAGATTGGGGAGTGACCAAGCTTTAATATAATTCTGGTGGAAGTGTAAAATCACACAGCTTCCTTAGGGGAAATAATTGATATTTTCTTATAAAATTAAACAGACTTGTGCTGTGTGATGTGGCAATTCTAAGTATTGGGCCAAGGGTAATAGAAATCTAAGTTTACAAAATGACTTGTAAAACGTGTTCAAAGAAACCTTATCTATAGTAGCCTAAAACTAGAATGGATAAGCAAATTGTGGTATCCTATCTAATAAAGAGGGAATATGCTAATTGACCATCACACAAAGATGGCTGCACCCACAGCTGAGGCCAAGTTCCCTTAAGGAATCTTAATGAGCAATCAGCAGGGACCTGAGGCTACACCCTCCCCAGCCCCCGTGGGGCTTGACAGGGGACCTCAGGCCTCCCCCCTGCCCCAGCACCAGGCTGGGAGACCTCAGGCTGTGCCCCCCACCAGGTGGGGCTTGACAGAGGACTTCAGGCTGTGCCCCCCACCCTGGCACCATGCTGGGGGACCTCAGGCCGCAACACCCACCCCAGCACTGGGCCAGGGGACCTCAGGCCGCACTCCCCACCAGGTGGGGCTTGACAGGGGACCTCAGGCCATGCTCCCCACCCAGCGGGGCTTGACGGGGGACCTCAAGGTGCACCCCAGTGCTGGGTTGGGGGAACTCAGGCCGTGCCCTCCTGCCCAGTGGGGCTTGACGGGGGCCTGAGGCTGCGCCCCCTGCCCAGCGGGGCTTGACAAGGATGGGACTGGCTGGGTCTGGATCTAGCCCAATGGGGGGGTGGCCAGGTCTGGGTCTCACATGATTTTGAGGCGCATGTGGGTGGGCGGGGACTTGACTCTGTGTCCCCCTTTTAATGTGCACGAATTTCGTGCACCAGGCCACTAGTATTCATATAATGGGATAATTGCAAGTAATAAAAACAATGACTTTCTTATACACTCAGCCATGTTACAAAAGAGAATGCCCCATGTGACTCATTTATATGAATTCCTAGTATAGGCAAAGCTAGCCTGTGTTGAAAAAACAAAAAAACTCAGAGCAGTCATGCCTCTGAGTGATACTTCAATTGAGAAGTGGCTGGAGGGAAAATTGTAGGTTGATAGTTACATTCTATATATAAGTATGTCCATTGCATGGGTAGATGCATTTGTCAAATCCATTGGAATTGAATTCTGCATCCCCAAGAATTTAATTTTATCTTCTAAAAAACTGCAATAAAAAATGTCTGTATGCTTCTCTGAGTTGTCAGCCAAACTCCTTGTTTGGTTGATGTTCAATAGCAAAAATGTTTATTAAAGTCTCCCTATAAGGCAAGATACTGAATGCAGCATTGTAAGGCTCTGCAAAGCCTCCCCGTTTACTGTATTTAACTATGTGTGCGGTTTTTGCTGTCTTAAAGCCAACATCAATATTTATCTGTAACTTGGGAAGCCACTTTCTTGCCAGAAATGTGTAAGAATTACTTTCCTCTTGCAATAAGTAGAATAAGTCCTACCAACCATTTATGAAAATGAATGAGTGGAACATTAATTTCCTGATAACTCAACACCCAAGCTTTCCAACAGTATTAACAGTTTTCATATGTGTAGTCTCTCATTGGTGGGTTACTCATTTCTGACAATAAATCTTTTCTTAAAGAGACATTTTGTTTAGTTTATATTTTCCCTTTAATTCATCTTCAAAACCTAACCTTTCTTGTATTTTCACATTGCTTATTAGGAAAATGCACCTGGAATCACCTGTAGGTGCCCTCAGTTGGATAAATATACACATGGGAACACAATTATCTTGCTTATATAGAATATTGCATATATTGGAGAAGAGAACAAGATGAGAAGAAGTAAATATAATTCTGGTGGAATTTTTGGTGTTGATTTACATTAAAATATTATACATTATATGTTTTTAAAAATTGGAATTATATTCAGCATCTGCTTGATTTACATGCCTAGCAAGCTGTAATATTCTATCATTTCAACAAAGATTTCTGAAAATGTATTGAGTCCAAAACTTGAAAGAACAGAGATGAAAACAAAATTCTACCCAAGAAGTGCACTCTATAGACTAAGGGGACAGACAAGCATACTAACAATATATTGGAATAGTGGGCTTGCAGTATAATTATATGTAGCAGCTAATTCTGCAGAAGTATATTTGGCAAGATTCCAGAATTCTCCTCCACTTTCCTTACCTTTCCCTCCCATGACCTCTTTCTTCACTTGGCTTATTTCAAAAAGGTGTCAGATTAAATATCATACTTTAGAGACATCTTTTTGAATTCTCAGACTATGAGGTATCCTTATTATATACTTTTATATATAACCATGTAAGTTTCTCCATAAGATTTATCAGAATTATAATTAAACTAGTGGCCCGGTGCATGAAATTCGTGCACATTAAAAGGGGATTAATTAGAGGAAATAATTTAATATTGCTATTTGCCCTTTCTCTATAATAGAAGTGTCAGAGATGAAAGAAAATTAGGAAAATGTATATGAAAACCTTCCTCCTGTCAGAGTCTGGGGCACACCACGGGACCCAAAGTCAAGTCCCTGCCCACCCACATGCACCTCAAAATCGCGTGAGACCCAGACCTGCCCGGTCCCCCTCCCCATTAGGCTAGATCCAGACACAGCCAGTTCCATCCTTGTCAAGCCCCCCCCAGGCAGAGGGCGTAGCCTCAGTCCCCTGGCCCGGCACCAGGGTGGGGGGCGTGGCCTGAGGTCCCCCAGCCCAGACCGGGGCGGGGGGCGTGTCTTGAGGTCCCCCGTCAAGCCCTGCCAGGTGGGGGACATGGCCTGAGGTCCCCTGTCAAGCCCCACCTGGTGGGGGGCGCAGCCTGAGGTCCCCCAGCCTGGCGCTGGGGAGGGGGGAGCAGCCTGAGGTCCCCTAGCCCAGCACCAGGACGGGAAGTGCACCTTGAGGTCCCCCGTCAAGCCCCCTGGGTGGGGGGCATGGCCTGAGGTCCCCTGGCCTGGTGCTGGGGCGGGGGGAACAGCCTGAAGTCCCCTAGCCCAGCACCAGATCGGGAAGCACACCTTGAGGTCCCCTGTCAAGCCCTATGGGGGCGGGGGAGGGCATAGCCTCAGGTCCCTGCTGATTGCTCGTTAAAGCTCCTTATGGGAACTTGGCCTCAGCTGTGGGTGCAGCCATTTTTGTGACAGAGTGATGGTCAATTAGCATATTCCCTCTTTATTAGATAGGATAATTTGGGGGTAATTACCTGCCTAACATTAAGCTCATCTGCTGTAGCATAGAAGGTACCTTGTTTGTTTTGGTCTTGGTTTCATTGCCAGTGATTACCATGTTACTTGGTACATAGTGGGTGACCAAAGATTCTTATTTAACAACAACAGCAATAATGAAGAATGAGCTAGGTCTCGAGGGGCCAATGGTTTTCAGTCCAGAGCCGTTCAGAGTCCTTTTCTTCCATTACCTAAACTACAACGTGCAGCTGGCGTGGCTCCTCGGTCAGCCAAGATACTGATTATAAGAAGGCCACAAGGGGCACACAGCGTGAGCAAAGTTAAACCTGTGTGTCATTTAAGCTGCTAAAATTTAGTTGTTTTTTGTTGTTGTTGTTGTTACAGCAATATAACTTAACTCGCACTAACTGACATAGCAGTTATATCCCAAATTTACTTCTGCTAACTAAGCAGTATCAAATACTTGCTGAGTGCTATGGAGGTAGATACAGAGTAATTAAATGTGGCCCTTGGACTACTGCACCTCACAATTCCACAGTCTTCTTTCTGACAAAACTGAGCCTTTCCTAAGTTCAGAAGGAAAGGCTTCTTCATATTTACTATGACTTCTATATGAAGAGTGTAGTTGTGTCATGAAGTAAGATATATTTCAGTTATAAAATCTAAAGGTTAACACATTTTCTAACCTCTCTAAAATTAAGATTTTTATTGTTGTCATTGGCAAGATGTAAATAATACTAATAATGTAGGGCTTAACTCATATGTCTATCTCAGGCCAGGCAGAAAATTGCAATTATTTACAATACATTAAGAAAAGGGAGAATCTGGTATGTTATTGTTGTCAGAATTTTTTGTTAAGTTCTTCTATATGAAGTCATATCTTATTCATGATTAGGAATCCAGCATTCAGCACACACCTTAACACAAAATTGGTGCATGATAAATGAATGGTGACTCGAGTTCTATGAGGATAGAGAGGGGGAAGGGAGGCATTTCCAGACTGAGGATGTCAGGGTAAACGTGAAAATGTCAAGAAAGTAGAAACATCTGAATTTAAATCTTGAAGGCTGTACAAAAATTTGATATGCTGGATAGAACATGATTGTCAGAGAAAATAACAAAAGCAAAGACATGAGTTAGGACCTTCCCGGGTGTGGGAAGCAGTGAGCAGCTCAGTTTGGGTTATGAAGAATTTTGAAAAAAAAGCAGGTCAAGCTCAGAATCTGGAGCGTCTTGACATTCAAGTAAAGATTTGAACCTTTGGTCTCTAGCAAGAAGGAGCTACTGAGAGCAGGGGAAGAAGAATCTGAGGGGGAAGAGCAGTACTTTGGGAAGCCTGTCTTAGATGCTGTGGGGTGGTAACTGCTTAACAATTTTCTTATGGGATAGAGAACACTGTTTTCATTTTACATATGAGAAAACTGAAGCTCAGAAGTTAAATCACTTGCCCAAGCTATAACAACCCCTCAGTGGAAAAGATACCATTTAAATCCCACATTACTAGTATGTTTGACATCAATCTGTATTTTTTTTCTAATTAAGATCCAAACAGAACAAATTTCGTGTCAAGATTTTTCAAATGTATAGGAAAACATCACTCTTGTAGATAATGAATCTCTGTGATTTGAGCAAATCCAATGGGTTTCCTTAATTAATTTATCTTTTCTTAAGATGTATTTAGAAGATAATTAGTGAAGCATAAAAGTGTTAAAAGAATACAAGCTGTTAGCACCAATGCTATTTAGATGAACTTTGCTTAGAATAACGTTCTTCAGATATTTACACCTTTATCATGATAGCCCCTCCCCAAAGGGTTTAATTTCCCAAAGTACAATGTTAACAAACCAAGATGATCCTATTAACTAATGTCACCCAAATAAATTTAATTTTAAAAGTTCACTGACATCATAGAATTTTATCCCAGTACTTATGTTTTTAAATTCTACAGAAGGTTATAAGTTTGAAAAAGTCAAAGTGTCTGTCCCATAATGGAGAACAAACCTCAGGAACACTTCAGCGGTGTGGGATATGGCTCTTTAGCCTATGTGACACAGGACAAGTGCAAGGGCTTTATTAGGTTAAAATAAATAAATAAAATGATCCTTGTTTGTTGAGCACATAGTCTTAGTGATTCAGCACTTACATTTAGAGGATGAGTCCCAGCACAGGGTAAATATAGATCAATATAACAGTAATTATCTACACTAGTAAAAGAGAAAGATGCAAATTGACCATACCTTTGCAACGCCCACCAGCCAATCAGGAGTATGCAAATTAACCCAACAAAGATGGTGGGTTCATTTGCATACACTGGCGCCTAGTGTCGAGTGTCGGTGGTGGGATGTGTCATCATCATGGCAACGACGCAGGTGTTCTGCACCGCCCCAGCCGCTCCGGCCCTCTGGGCAGTGTGGGAAGGCAGAAAGGCGGCTCTGGGACGGAGCAAAGGCGGTGCCGGCAGCCAGGGGAAGGAAGGCCCATTCTTGCACGAATCTTGGTGCATCGGGCCTCTAGTCTTTTAATAAAAGTCTAACATGAACTGAATCATTTATTCATATTATTTCTAATCTTCACAACATATTTTCAGAGCATGCATTGCTACTCTCTTATTGAAGATAGACTACAGAGGACCAGATTGCTTTAAAAAGTTCTCTAAACTCTTCCAGCTAATATGTGCTTAAGTGGAGATTTTTAACACACATTTGGAGGCATAAGCCCACCAGCTCTCTATTCGATCACCTTGTCCAAGGTTCCTTCACCTCGGACATGCTGTGATTTTACCTGTCACCTCCCATTCTTTCTCTTAACATGGAAAGAGAGGATGGCTGCAGTTAAGTACAGATGGGGTAGCTTGTTCTAGCCAAGAATAAACTCTGGAACACTGTCTCTTTGCTCTTTGCTTCCCAAGCATTGAGACCCATCTACAATTCCTTTTGTTCTTTTGTTTATGGCTACTCTTTCCATTATACTGTTGATGGACAACTGATGACATCGAATTCTGCTAGACAAATAGTCAGTCCTATAAGACCTGAGGAAGTGCTTTTCCATCCTTCCTTATCCTTTTTACATTCAGAAAAGATTAGTGTCCTGAAAATGATGGGAATTTTGCCACTCAAGAGGGTAATGATAGAAAGTGTGAAACTTTCAATGTACAGAACATCTCTGCATAAAAAAAACCCAAAGACCAGGGATCAATTAAATCTATCTCAAAGGCCTGAGGTGCATACAGTAATTGACCCTTGGGCTCAGTAGGCTTTGTTTGACATAACTACATCAAAAATTTTGTAATTGTGTTTTATGAAGATGGCTCTATTTATCCAAAGAATTATAGTAAGGAACAAACCTCAAAAGAATTTTGGTGTCTCAGGACACCATTTTACAGATGAGAAACTGAGGCTCAGAGTGGCTGTATAGAGCACAAGCAGGGCAGACTTTTTGGACACCTGTGACAATCCAATATGGAGTCACTGTTGACCATGCAAGTTATCAAGTGTTATGTTAAGACTAAGGTAATGGGGTGTGATGGAAACACCCTTCAGGAAGGGTCCAGAACACCCAAAACCCCAAGACTGGACACTTGGATAGGATTCAATCTGGACACCAATATGAGTGGGACTTGTCCCTGGTGGGTTATAAGAACTCAGAGCTCCGACCACCCAACACTGGAGCCTTGTTGTACCACTGGTCACACTTGGAGACCTACCATACTTCCACTCCACTGGATGTGTACTGCCACTAAGACCACTGCCCATTTTGCCACCTGCTGACACCACCAGGGATCAGGACTTCTTGCCAGATATTCACTCTGCTCACATAAGCCCACTCGCTGTGTGTAACCTCCGTGCGACATTACTGGCTTATTGGGGGAGGTCTCCCCGAATAAACCTGGCATTGTAGAAAACCACAAACCTATGTGAGTGACTCCTTGCAGGGCTACTCCCTTGCTCACGACAATGGCTGAGTCCCTTGCCTATCCAGGTCTTCCTGGGGGCTGTGCTCTTCCAACTGTGTGCTCTGACACAGTGCCTCTCAGATTTTAGCATAATAGAGAACTAGCTATTTGGGATATTTTTTTGACAAATGAATTTTTAGTTGAATCATTTTAGAAAGACTATCACACTGCTCTGTAAGTCACACTGAGGTCTGTTTAAAGTGGAAGTGGCAGGAAGTGCTTGTATTGGACTGTTGAAGGTTGTCTCAATAGGGATGAAAAATAGGCTACCATGTCCAGTGCACAGTTACATTTGGTGCCCTGGGGAAAGGGGCATGCTGAGAAAGTGATACATTGGCACAGTGCTTCTTTATGCAGGGAACCCTCGCTCATTATGACACAGGGGATCTCTGGGGCCACAGAGCATCAACATCTAATATTTGGTAATGGTGATTCAGTTATATGAGTCTCTGGTGTCATAACCTTAGAATGTTCAGCTGGCCTCCTGAAGTCACTGTAAAGGGACTTCGACAAATGATATTTAGCATTTCTAGGAACAATCAACCCCTTGATTTTTTTTCCTGGAAGACAGCCGGCAGGAAAAACTCAAAGTGAGGATTGTTATATTTTACTGATGTTTGTGCTTGTCAGTGTGGGCAAGGTAACTCTGCTGCTGGACTGAGTGCCTCTGGGACACAGGTATTAGGGTCTTACTTGTTTTGGTAGTTCCCACCCTCAGCATATTGTCTGTTGTTTGCCTTTAATTCTGTTCATCATGAGTGACAGCCACTTGATACTCAGTCTGGAAAGATGAGAGAGGCCAGAACACATATATGACCATGCAGAGGAGACAATGTTAAAATTAATCTTTGAGAGACAACAGGATTGATGGGCAAATGGAAGTGAAGATAGTCATTTCAGGGAGCAGACACATATGGGAGTGCACAGAGGATGAAATCAAGAGCATGGCAGGTTTGTACCAGTAACTGGGATATGGATGGAGAGCTGGTGGAGAGGACCAGGAGATGACACTGAGCAGCTTGCTGGGAACCACTTTGTGAAAGAGCCCTTTAAGTCAGCAAGGAACTTATAGACTTTACCCTGAAGGCAAGGGGCAGTCATGGAAGCATTTTAAGATGAAGGTCAAATTTATGTTTTGGAAATCTGACACTAAAAAAACCTAAAGTATCCATAACTTATAGATAGCAAGACTATCCAAACAAAGAAGAAAGCCAAGTGAAATAAAGATGGGCATTAAAGCTACTAAATATCCCTAATAAGAGAAGGAAATTCACAGAATTAATCTCATTATACACTTGAGAAATCATGCTCAATCTCACTAGGCATCTAGGAAATGCAAAAAAAACAAAAACAAAAACAAACAAAAAAAACACACACCCTTTAAAGACATTAGAAATATCTACTACCAATGAAGGTGTACATACAGTGTTGGTGAAATTGCTACAGTCTTTTGGGGTAAGTTATTTGGCAGCATCTATAAAACTTTTAAAACTTTTATAGCCCTTTGAGTTGACCATCCCACAACTAGACATCTATCTAACAGAAAAGTCCAGTATGCAAAGATGCACATATGATATTCATTATAATCCTATCTAATAAAAGAGTAATATGCAAATTACCATCACTCCACTACACCCACAAGCCATGCCCACAAACCACGCCCACCAGCCAATCAGGAGCAAATATGCAAATAAACCCAACCAAGATGGCTGCGGCCACAGAGAGCAGGAGGGAGGCTTGGGTTTTCCCGGCAAAGGAGGAAGCCAAGCTTTCTGCCTGCCCTTGCCAGCCTAGGCCTCCACTCAAGGCTACAAAGTTTCAATGATAGAGGATACATAAATGAAAACAGAAATGGTGGCAGCCATGGAGCTGGAAAGAGCAGGAGTCTAGGGTTGCCCCCGGCAATGGAGGAAGCCAAGCTTTCTGCACACCCTGGCCGGCCCAGGCCTCTGCTTAAGGCTACAAAGTTTCAATTATAGGAGATACATATACCCTAACAGAAATGGCTGCCGCCACAGAGCAAGCAGAAAGCTTGGCTCCGCTCCAGGCTACAAAGTTTCAATTGTAGAAGATAAATAAACCCCAGATACCAGGGCCTCCCGCTTGGGTTGCCGGGGGGCATGGCTGGCCTGCAAACCACCACAGGCCCCTCGCCCAGGCCGCCCCATGCCCTAAGGGAACCCCCACCCTGATCCGGGACACCCTTCAAGGGCAAACCAGCTGGCCCCCACCCATGCATCAGGCCTCTATCCTATCTAATAAAAGAGTAATATGCAGATTGACCATCACTCCAACACACAAGATGGCTGCCCCCATGTGGTCAAAGATCCTGTCCCCATGTGGACACCAGATGGCCCACCACAAGATGGTAAGCAAGGGAGGGCAGTTGGGAGGGACCAGGCCTGCAAGGGAGGGCAGTTGTGGGCGATCAAGCCAGCAGGGGAGGGCAGTTAGGGGTGACCAAGCTGGCAGAGGAGGGAAGTTGGGGGCGACCAGGCCTGCAGGGAAAAGCAGTTGGGAGGGACCCAGGTCTGTAGGGGAGAGCAGTTGGGGGGGACCAGGCCTGCAGGGGAGGGCAGTTAGGGGTGACCAGGCCTGCAGGGGAGGGCAGTTAGGGGCAAATAGGCTGGCAGGGGAGCAGTTAGGCATCAATCAGGCTGGCAGGGGAATGGTTAGGGGGTGATCAGGCTGGCAGGCAGAAGCAGTTAGGGGCAATCAGGAAGGCAGGCAGGTGAGCAGTTGGGACCCAGCAGTCCTGGATTGTGAGAGGGATGTCCGACTGCCCGTTTAGGCCCGATCCCACCAGGATCAGGCTTAAACGGGCAGTCAGACATCCCTCAAGGGGTCCCAGATTGGAGAGGGTGCAGGCTGGGCTGAGGGACACCTCCCTCCCCCGTGCACGAATTTCATGCACCAGGCCTCTAGTATTGCTTATAAAAAGCCGAGCAGAACATAAAATTAGGGGGGCTCATCTATGTTGGTTCATCTTCTTTTACCTTTTCGCTCTCTTCTCAGGCTCTGCTGACTACCTCCTATGGGCTCCTAGCCCTCTTGTTGCCAGCAGGCATCGGAAGATGAGAGGAGAGAGAGGCATGGGTATTTACTCCTCATATCGATCCTGCTCCCTGCAAATGCTGGTCTTGATAGTGGTTGTATTTCCCTGCAATACCGCAGCTTTATGATGGCTCTTTCTTCCACAATAACAGCTCTGACCAGGTTCCGGTTACTATGCTCTGTCCCCTTAACCCTTCAGGTCTTAGAGTGTAACAACTTCTCTCCTTAAGTATATGCTTCAACTCATTTTTTGAGTGTGCCAAATGCTCCCAACTGCAACCCAGCTGAAGAGGAGAGGGTGAATGGGAGAGAGTAAACTGGGTATAAGACAGGTGGGTTGGTCCTTACAGGATTCCTATGCAACGTAAGGGAGATAATGAGGACAAATTCTAGTGCTTTCTAAGACAATAGTCTGTGTAATACCTAAAGTCTTTCTGTTTCATAGGCACTCACAGTGAATCATCAACTTGCTGATGCTTAGAATACCAGGGTCAGGGCAGGAGGATCAAAAGGAATGGGAGGTATTGTGTTGTCCATGAGAAACTTTCAAGGGGACTTAACTTTCCTTCAGCTTGCCCTGCCTTCAGGAATATGGGTTAATTCTTTTAAAGATTCTGGAGCTAAGCATGCAGGTTTTGGCAGCCAGCTGAATGCCCTGATTTCTCACTGTCCAGCTGTTTGATTTCAGTGAGCTACTTACTCTCCCTATGCCTCAGTTTCCTCATTTTTGATATGGGGATATCCTTTGATTTAATAGTTTTGAGGGGTAAATGAGTTACAGCATATAAAGAGCTTATAACCAGGCTTGGCACATAGTAGGGACTTAATAAAAATGGACATTGTTATTTATTCACCCAAGGCCATGGTAGATAAGTAGACACAGATAACAATAAAAGATTAAAAAGAGCAAGTGAAAATGATGAGCTCATTCTGCTTCTTTGTCTATGTGTGTGGTGGTTTGGAACCTACAACTGTTAAACAGAGAACATGTGGGAATCATTATCCAGACAGTTTCATTTCCTTTTTTGATAGGGTTACTAGACTGGTGGATTGGGGACGGCTTTGGAAGCAGGGAATCTTGATATTAGACATTTGCCAGGGTCCTCCCCTGGCCCAGTTCAAATCCCTCCCTTTCCGGGAAGCTCCCAGAGCATCAGCAATGGGGTTATCCTCTCTCTACCTTTCACACCAGGAGCCCTTCTCCTTTGCAGTAGCGTGGTCAATTTGACCTTGGACAGGGTCACTTATGGGTGTGCAAGACATCTCCCTAGACCAGGGGTCGGCAAACTGCGGCTCGCAAGCCACATGCGGCTCTTTGGCCCTTTGAGTGTGGCTCTTCCACAAAATACCACATGCGGGCGCGCACGTACAGTGCTATTGAAACTTCGTGGCCCATGCGCAGAAGTCAGTTTTCGGCTCTCAAAAGAAATTTCAATCCTTGTACTGTTGATATTTGGCTCTTTTGACTAATGAGTTTGCCGACTACTGCCCTAGACTGTGCTGCTGGAGGTCAGTGCCAAAGTATTAGAGAGCGGGCAGACAGGTCAAGAAGCAGCCTAGGCTTAAAATTAGACCAATGTGAGCTCAAATACTGGTTCTGCCTCTCACCAGTGATGTGTTCTTTAACAAGTCACCTTGTCTCTCTGAGTTTCAGTCCCTTCATATGTGAACCTGAGCTATAATATCTTTCTCATGATAATAGCTCACTTTTTTTGACCCATCCCTCTGTTTCAGGTAATGCCTCACATCACTCCATGAAAAAGGTATTATGAAATCTGTAACACAATATTATAACTGGAAATCTGAACCCTTTGTCTGAAATCTCCCCATTTTCCCCACCCCCAACTCCTGGTAACCACCACTCTCTGTTTTTATGAGTTTGGCTATTTACATTCCACATTTAAGTGATATACAGTATTTGTCTTTCCTAGTCTGACTTATTTCACATAGCATAATGCCCTCAAGTTTCATCCAAGTTGTTGCAAATGGCAAGATTTCCTTCTTTCTCCTGGCTGAGTAATATTCCATTGCATTTATCCCACAACTTTATCCATTCATCTATTGATGAACACTTAGGTTGTTTCCAAATCTTGGCTCCAACGAACAATGAACAATGCTGCAGTGAACATGAGAGAACAGGCACCTCTTTAAGATGCTAATTTAATTTCCTTTGGATAGCTACCCAGAAGTGGGATTGTTGGGTCATAAGATAGTTCTATCTTTAATTTTCTGAGGAAGCTTCATATTGTATTCCATTGCAGATGCACAAATTTACATTCCCATCAACAGTACACAAGGCTTCTCTTTTCTTCACGTATATACACTGAGTGGCCAGATTATTATGATCTCTGAATGCATAATAATAGGGCCACTCAGTGTGTGTGTGTGTGTGTGTGTGTGTGTGTGTGTCTTACCTAATAAAAGAAACATGCAAATTAACCATCACTCCGCTACACCCACAGCCAATCACAGTGAGTATGCAAATTAACCCAACAAAGATGGAGTTTAATTTGCATATGCAGGCACGGAGCGGCCGGGAGGGGCATGATGCCTGCTATGAGGGGGAGGGGAGCAGTGGAGGGAGCTACTGGAGCAGTGCTCTGTACAGAAGCGAGGACTTGCCTGCTCCCGGGCGGGTCAGGAGTGGGGAATTGCCGGCTCCCAGGTGGCCGGGGAGCGGGGACGTGCCGGCTCCCAGGCAGCTGGGAGTGAAGCCAGGGGAAGAAAGGCCTATTCTTGCACGAATATCATGCAATGGGCCTCTAGTATATATATATATATATATATTAGAGGCCCAGTGCATGAATTCATGCATGGGTGGGGTCTGGCCAGCCTGGCCAGGGGGAGGGGACATGGGCAGTTGGCCCGCCTTCCTGCTGGTCGAACTCCTAGTCAAGGGGACCATTTGCATATTAGCCTTTATTATATAGGATATACACTGAGTGGCCAGATTATTATGCATTCAGAGATCATAATAATCTGGCCACTCAGTGTATACTTGAAAGTTGCTAAGTGAGTAAATCTTAAATGTTTTCATCACAAAAAAGAAACGACGATTATGTAATGTGATGGAGGTGTTAGCTAAAGCAACATATAAGTGTATCAAATCAACACATTGTACAGCTTGAACTTATGCAATGTCATATGCCGGTTATATCTCAAAAACTGAAGGAAAAAAAGAACGTACTATCATTATTATCAATTTACAGAGATGAATAAGTTAAGGCACAGGGAAGTTTTCAGCAAAATCCTCACCCAAGTTTTGGAACTAGTTAAGTGGTGCAGTCAGTATCTGGCTCTAGGCAGCTGAAGCTTCAAGCCAATATTTCTACACATTGTACTGTGCGGCTTCACAGACAGGCAGCCTCTGGCTCATCATAGATGCTCAGCGCAGTTTTTGTTAAACAAAGTCTCACTAGGTCCCTAGGATGTGCCTGGTCATAGATGTCATGCACAGAGAAGTGATGATACAATGGAGGACTGATCTCATAGATGCTACCCTCTAATGCAGAATACAGAAAATCATCAAATAAACCTATCTATATATATAAAAGCCTAAGCGACTGTTACGACTGGTTGACCAAACGACTGGTCGACGGGTCACTATGATGTGCACTGACCACCAGGGGGCAGACGCTCAATGCAGGAGGTGCCCCCTGGTGGTCAGTGCGCTCCCACAGCCAACATCCTTCGGCTGGCCAATCTCCCTCAGTCCCTCCCTCCAGCCAACCAGCCCTGATTGGCCCCGATTGACCTCAATCAGGACCGAGCAAGGCAGCTCCTATTGGCCCTGATCACTGGCCAGTACAAGGGACCCCACCCGTGCACAAATTCATGCATCAGGCCTCTAGTAAATACATAAGTCTTTACAGCTTAGTTAGTGCTCTGAAGGAGATACACAGGGTGATAAAACAGAGAGGGCTGGGATAGTAGTGCAATGCCTTGTCCCTAGCAAGACTCAAATATATATAACTATCTATATATCTATATCTATATCTATATAGATATATAGATGATAGATGTAGATATATATATATATACAAGAGGCCCAGTGCATACGGGGGGAAGGGGAGGGGCGGGGGGTGTCCCTCAGCCCAGCCTGCACCCTCTCCAATCTGGGACCACTCGAGGGATGTCCGACTGCCCGTTTAGGCCCGATCCCACTGGGATCGGGCCTAAACGGGCAGTCGGACATCCCTCTCACCATCCAGGACTGCTGGGTACCAACTGCTCACCTGCCTGCCTTCCTGATTGCCCCTAACTGCTTCTGCCTGCCAGCCTGATCACCCCCTAACCACTCCTCAACAGCCTGATTGATGACTAACTGCTCCCCTGCCAACCTGTTTGCCCCTAATTGCCCTCCCCTGCAGGCTTGGTCACCCCTAACTGCCCTCCCCTGCAGGCCTGGTTCCCCCCAACTGCCCTTCCCTGCAGGCCCGGTTGCCCCCAACTTCCCTCCTCTGTCGGCCTGGTCACCCCTAACTGCCCTCCTCTGCAGGCTTGATTGCCCCCAACTGCCCTCCCTTGCAGGCCTGGTCCCTCCCAACTGCCCTCACCTGCTGGCCTGATCGCCCACAACTGCCCTCCCTTGCAGGCCTGGTCCCTCCCAACTGCTCTCCCCTGCTGGCCATCTTGTGGTGGCCATCTTGTGTCCACACGGTGGCAGTCATCTTTGACCACATGGGGGCAGCCATATTGTGTGTTGGAGTGACAATCAATTTGCATATCATTCTTTGATCAGATAGGATTAGATAGGATAGAGGCCTGGTGCATGTGTGGGGGCCAGCTGGTTTGCCCTGAAGGGTATCCCGGGTCAGGGTGGGGGTTCCCTTGGGGCGTGAGGTGGCCTGGGCGAGGGGCCTGTGGTGGTTTGCAGGCTGGCCACGCCCCCTGGAGACCCAAGTGGAGGCCCTGGTATCTGGGGTTTATTTATCTTCTACAATTGAAACTTTGTAGCCTGGAGCGGAGCCAAGCCTTCTGATCACTCCATGGCGGCAGCCATTTCTGTTGGGATTTATTTATCTTCTATAATTGAAACTTTGTAGCCTTAAGCGGAGGCCAAGGCAGGCCAGGGCTGCAGAAGCTTGGCTTCCTCCATCGCCGGGGGCAACCCTAGCCTCCTGCTCTCTCCAGTTCCATGGCTGCCGCCATTTTTGTTGGGATTTATTTATCTTCTATCATTGAAACTTTGTAGCATTGAGTGGAGGCCTGGGCCTACAAGGGCAGGTGGAAAGCTTGGCTTCCTCCATTGCCAGGGATACCCAAGCCTCCCTCCTGCTCTCTCTGTGGCCGCAGCCATCTTGGTTGGGTTTATTTGCATATTTGCTCCTGATTGGCTGGTGGGCGTGGCTTGTGGGTGTAGCAGAGGTACGTTCAATTTGCATATTACTCTTTTATTAGATAGGATACACATTCACTTATATATATATACATATATATATATGTGTGTGTGTGTGTGTGTGTGTGTATACACTAGAGGCCCGGTGCACGAAATTCGTGCATGGGGGTGTGTGTCCCTCAGCCCAGCCTGCACCCTCTCCAATCTCAGACCCCTCAAGGGATGTCCGACCTGCACCCTCTCCAATCTGGGACCCCTCAAGGGATGTCCGACTGCCCGTTTAGGCCCGAACCCAGGACTGCTGGCTCCCAACCACTTGCCTGCCTGCCTACCTGATTGCTCCTAACTGCTTCTGCCTGCCAGCCTGATCTCCCCCTAACTATACCCCTGCCAGGCTGATCGACACCTAACTGCTCCCCTACTGGTCTGATTGCCCCTAACTGCCCTCCCCTGCCAGCCTGGTCACTCTTAACTGCCTCCCCTGCAGGCCTCTTCTCCCCCCTACTGCCCTCCCCTGCTGGCCTGGTTCCCCCCAACTGCCCTCCCCTGCTGGCCTGTTCACCCCCTACTGTCCTCCCCTGCTGGCCTGGCCCCCCCAACTGCCCTCCTTTGTAGGCCTGGGTTCCCCCCAACTGCCCTCCCCTGCCAGCCATCTTGTGGCGGCCATCTTGTGTCCACATGGGGGCAGCCATCTTGTGTGTTGGAGTGATGGTCAATTGCATATTATCTCTTTATTAGATAATACACACACACACACACAATTAAATCTCACCGAGGATATTTTCCCATTGATTTTTAGAGAATAGAAGGGAGAGGGAGAGGGAAAGACACATCGATTGGTTGCCTCCTTTACACACCCCAACCAGGGCCAGGGAACATGCAACCAAGGTATGAGCCCTTGACCGGAATCAAACCCGGGACCCTTCAGTCCACAGGCCAGTGCTCTATCCACTGAGCCAAACTAGCTAGGGCACGACTCAAATATATTTATTAAGTTTAAACAGGCATGAAAAGGAACAGTGTGGGGCAGCTGCTAGTTGCTAGGTAGATTTACAACGGGTTCACGGAGCCTTTCCAAAGAATGCCCGTCCGAGTACTGCTATCAGTTTGGAGTGAGTGCTTACTCTCTGTCCAGGTCCTGAATCATTTTTTTAGAAAAATGATGTCTGGTTTAATACCTTACAGAAATTATGAGATCAGATTTCAGATACAGACAGTTTCAGTCAGAGTGGAAATGATTAATACCTGCTTTTTTTTGCAAAATATTATGGAAGTCATTCATTTTCAACATCCACAAACAAGAGATTTTAATTTTAGGAGCTCCAATAGTTCCAAATCTTTCTTTCTGTTTTGTTTCTTCATATTTCAGGGATTAGCTAAGACCAAACAAAACCATCCTGACTAGCTCAGTCTCCCTTCTGGAGCCTCTACATCGGTTCCAAGGTAGGTAAAATGTTCCAAGTGCTTTCAGCGGATAATTTCTCATACACACACAGTAATTTATGAAGAAGAAAGGACACAATATTCGATGTCATGCCACAGTCATCCGAAGCATGCTCTCCCCAACTGAAGCATGCACTCCTGCCAGCGTTCAGTGTTCTGTCTCCTGAACTTGGCTCCAATGTCTCAGGCTCTCAGTTCCTGGGGGAGGCTGTTATCTTAGTCAGAAATGGTCTCAGAAATCCAACACCAATTAGTATCTTATGCAGGAGTCAAATACTCATACCAGTTAAAGTTAATGTATCTTGTTGGGTTCTGAATGTGTACCGGGATGAAAGAATTTAGAAAATTAATTTTTATTGGCAGATAAACTCTTCACTTGCTTTTTTTTTATTTTAAATGCCAGTATGGTATTTGTTCCAGAACTGAATATTTGAAATGATGTAGAATGGAGAATAACAAATAGAAAAAAAGGGGGTTGGCCATGTAACAACAGCATGTGGCGAAGGGAAAGTAGCAACTGGCTGAGCCATTTTGGTCATGTCCTTCATGCATTCTGGGCTTCCTATGTACTCAAGGTTTCAAGTTTTCTCTTTAAAAGATAAGACCTATGGAACTACATAAAAAGATTGTATTCTGAGTACATATAAAAAGTGTGGTCTGTAGATTTTTATATGTTTTAAGGTTTTTGATTAATTTTGTTGTTTTCTATTATTTTCATTTTGTGATAACTTTTTTCTTATATAAAATGCCAATCTTATAGAAAAGTTGTGCCCAGCTGGTGTGGCTCAATGGAGGTCACCGGTTCAATTCCAGGTCAAGGCACATGTCCGGGTTGCAGGTTTGTTCCCTAGTTGGGGGCATGCAGAAGATAGCTGATTGGTTATTCTCTCTCATCATTGACTTTCTCTCTCTCTCTTTCCCTTCCTCTTTGAAATAAATAAAAAAAAATATTTTTAAAAAAGAAAAGTTGCAAGAATAGTGCAAGGGTCTACCAAATATGAGATCACCAATGATTATGTTATTTCTGAACCATTTGAAAATAAGTTGGAGACATCATGCTCCTTTAATTACTTCAGTGTATTTCCCCAGAATAAGGAAAGCCATGTATAACTATAGCATACATACCAAATTCTTTTGTCACTATCATCATAAAAATTGTACCTTAAATATGGCTTCTTTTCTTTTTTATGCAATCCTATTATTTTATGGGCACTGCTCTACTTTTTAGCACACTATAAATTTTCAGGCTTCTACTTTACCATGAGCTTTGTTTAGACTTGTCTTCTTAAAAATGCATTTCTCCTATAATAGCAGGTGATTCATTTCTTTTGAAAAATCATTATATATTACTAGGTTTGAACTTTCATGGACATTATCTGCAGGTGATATGACCTGTTGCGATAGGGCCTTGTCAGTTATCAATTGCCATTACTCACCTGCTCGTATCACTTATTACCTGCTCAGATTCCTGTCTGGTGTTTGGGTTTTGCTTCTATACCAGACAAATCACATAGTTTAACATCCAAACTGGGATGCTTTTGACAGTCAAAAGGAGTACATTTGATAATTACCCCAGAGAGCAAACTGGTACATTCTCAGGCAAATTGAGACCTATGGTCTTGCTCTGTCTACACTTATTCTTTTGATACTTTATAATTTAGCATTACAGATATGTCCTTACCTCCTGTGGATTCATAACTTGAAAAGGACTATTGAAATATGAGTGATACCTTACTGAAAAGTTTTCTGAGTCATAAAGATTAGAAGTATCATCTCTGGAGGACACTGTGAGTATAGAATGCTGAATTTCTTATTTTTATCTCAATGATTCTTCTGGGGACCATCAGAAGTTGTCTCCCTCATTCAGCCTGGCACAACTAGCGTTAAGGGAACCAGATTCATAAAGCAGTCCAAACTTTGCCATGCCCCACACTAGCTTATGAGAAGAAATAATTTCTATGGTATCTTTACATACGTCTGCTCTTTCCATTGTTTTCTTCTTCTTCCCTGATGCTGTAAGATTCTTTCTTTGATCATTTCCTTTGTCAGATATAGAATTAGTGATTGAGAGCTTGGAAAATGTGCTACTTACTTATGATTTCCATGGTTTCAAATGAGATATCCACTATCAAAAGAATTGGTGTTCTTCTATAGGTAGAATGTCATTTTTATTTCTCTCCTTTTACAATTTCCCCCATTATTGTTAGTTTTCAGGAATCTATTCATGAAGTATCTTGGTGGGGGATTTTCATTTATATTGTGGTTTGCTCAGACTTTTAAGTCTTATATCTTTTGTCAAGTATGAGAATATTTTTAGATTTTGACCACATTTTATTTGGGTTTGCTTTGTTATTGAAATACTAGAGGCCAGTTGCATGAAGAGATTTGTACAATAGGCCTTCCTTCCCCTGGCTGCCAGTACCGGTTTTCCTCCGTCACCTGGGACCCAGGCGTTTGCTCTGGCCGCAGCCTTCAGTCTTTGGTGCAGCCGAAGTGCTGCTCCTGTAGTTCCCTCCATGCCCGCCCTCCCCCTCATAGCAGGTGTCCCAGCCTGCCTGGCTGCTCCACGTCTGCATGCATGCTGCCCAGAGGCCCAGAAAGGCTGGGGGGCAGGGCCGTCACCATCACTGTCGGGTTAATTTGCATATTCACTCCTGATTGGCTGGTGGGCATCGCAAAGGTACGGTCAATTTGCATGTTTCTCTTTTATTAGTGTGTGCGTGTGTGTGTGTGTGTGTGTGTATACACACACACACACACACACACACACACACACACATATACACACACACACATATATATATATACATACTAGTGGCCTGGTGCACGAAATTCATGCATGGCGGTGGGGAGGTGTTCCTCAGCCCGGCCTGCACCCTCTCCAATCTGGGACCCCTTGAAGGATGTCCTACTGCTGGTTTACAGGGATCGGGCCTAAACTGGCAGTCGGACATCCTTCTCACAATCCAGGACTGCTGGCTCCAGCCGCTCACCTGCCTGCCTGCCTGCCTGATTGCCCCTAACTACTCTGCCCGCTGGCCTGCTCGCCCCCAAATGCCCCCCTCTGCCAGCCAGATCACCCCCAACTGCCCCCTGTGCCAGCCTGCTCACCCCCACCAACTGCCCCCCTGCTGGCCTGCTCGCCCCCACCTCCCCTCCCCACTGGCCTGCTCACCCCCAACTGCCCCCACTGCTGGCCTGCTCACTCCAAACTGCCCCCCCTGCTGTCCTGATCACCTCCAACTGACCCCCACTGACAGCCTGCTCACCCCTAACTGGCCCCCCTGCTGGTCTGCTTACCCCCAACAGCCCCTGCCATCCCATCCTGGCCTGAGCACCCCCTGGTGACCCAAAGTCCCAGCCCCTCCTTTTTGTCTTTTTCTTTTTTTTTTTTCAGCGCCTCCTTGAGCAGAGGCCAGGGCCAGCTGGAAGCAAGTATCTAGGATTTATTTATCTTCTATAATTGAAACTTTGTAGCCTTAAGCAGAGGCCAGGGCCGGCCAGGGCGGGCAGGAAGCTTGGCTTCCTCCATCGCCGGGGCAACCCAAGCCTCCTGCTTGCTCCAGCTCCGTGGCTGGCCGCCATCTTGGCTGGGTTAATTTGCATACTCGCTCCTGATTGGCTGGTGGGCATGGCTTGTGGGTGTAGCGGAGTGATGGTTAATTTGCATGTTTCTCTTTTATTAGTGTAGATATATATATATAATACACATATATATATATTTGTGTGTATTACACAATACACATATATGTATTTGTGTGTGTGTGTGTGTGTGTGTGTGTGTATGTGTGTGTGTGTGTGTATGTGTATTTATTTTTTGGTTAATCCTCACCCAAGGATATTTTTCCATTGTTTTTTTTTTTTTTTTTTTTAGGAAGAGTGGAAGAGAGAGGGAAAGACAGAGAGAAACATCAGTGTGAAAGAAACACATCAACTAGTTGCCTCCTGCAGGAGCCCTCACCAGGGCCCAGGCCAGGGAGGAGCCTGTAATCAAGGTACTTGCCCTCGACCAGAATTGATTCTGGGACCCTTTGGTCCTCATGTTTTGCAAATATTTTCTTCTAATCTGTGCCTTTGTTGTTGTTTCATTCTCTTGAGAGTCCTTTTTAAGGACTTTAAATCAACTTCTAGAGATTAAAACTATAATGCCTGAGATTGAAAAACACACTGAGTGGAATTAACAGCAAATTAAACAATGCAGATGAAAATGTAAGTAAATGTGAAGATATAGCAATGAAAAATACTCAAGATAAAACACAGGAAAAAATTAAAAGATAAGCAGAGCTTTAGGAAGTCTTCAAGTGGTTTAATGTGCAAGTAATTGGAGTCTCTGAAGGTGGGGGATGGAGAGAAAATATTTGAAAATAAATAAAGGCCAAAGTTTTTGTAAATGTGATGAAAATTATCAATGAAGAGATCCAAAAAGCTCATAACCTCAAATTCAAAGTACATGAAGTATATTAAATAAATTAAAATTTAAGTCCTTAAAACTTGTGATGAGGAGAAAATCTTAAAAGCCTGAGAGAAAAAAAATACATAGAAAGAAACAAAGATAAAGATGACTGCTAATTTCTCATTGGAAGCAATGCAAGAGGGAAACAGTGAATCAATAGCTTCAAAATACTGAAGAGAAACCTTTTTTACCCCAGATTTATTTACCCAGGGAAAATTTTTCAAAATTGAAGATAAAATCGACCTTTTCAGACATTAAAAAAAGTTGAACGAATGTGTCACCATCTAATCCATATTACACAAAATACTGGAGGAAGACCTTCAGGCTAATGAAAAATGATACCAAATGGAAATGTGATCTACACAAAGGAATGAAGATCTCTATAAATAGTAACTACCCAGGTAAATATAAAAAAAAAAAAGATTTGTCAACTCCATAATATGAATAGAATATTGTAGTATTTATAACATATGAAATATTGTGTTATTAAAATGTATCACAACAATAGAACTAAGTTTGGCAAGGAAGAAATTAGAAATATGTTATTTCAAGATTCTTATGCTCTGAATAAGGTCATGTCATATCACTTGAAGGCAGACTATGATAATATAAAGTTATATACTATAAACCCTAAAGCAACTACTAAAATAATAAAGAGTTATAACTAATAAACAGAAAAGAGTTGGAATGAAATCATATAAAATATCTAACTGAGAGCAGCATTTAAGGACAAAGAAACAGAAAACAGGTTGAATAAAAAAAAGACAAATGTCAAGAATGGATAGATTTAAACACAATAATGTTAATGATCACAATGAATGTAAGCGGTTTAAATACCACAATAAAAGTCAGTGCTGGTCAGATTGGTTAAAAATGCAGGACCCAACTATATGTTCTTACAAGAATACCACATTAAATACAAAGATACAAAAAACTGAATGATAAAAAATAAAAATTGATATGTCATGCTAACACTGATTAAAATAAATATGGAATGGTTAATTAATGTTAACTTGAATATATTTCAGAGCAAAGAATATTACTAGTGATGAAGAAGCTCATTTGATACTGATAAAAATTGTCAATTCATAAATAAAACATAAAAATTATTTTATAATTAGCACCAAATATCAGCTATTTGCTGCAAAACTTGATACATATTTATAGTTGTAGATTTCATTAGTCCTCCTTTAATTATCAGTAGAACACGTAGACACAAAGTCATCCAGGATAAGTATATTAGATAAATAATTAAGGATAGATAAAACTTGAGCAGTTCTATCAGTCAACTTGACCTAATTGATAATCATACCACCCAATATCAGCAAAACATTTCTTTCCAAGTGCACAAGGAGCATTTACCAAGATAAAGCATACTCTGGACTGTGACTTAAGTTTAATTTAAATTAAGTGGTTACATTAATAATAACAGCACTGAAAAACAGGAAGATATCTGTGAAATTCCCAAATATTAGAAAACTAAACAACATTCTTATAAATAACAAATAGATCAAACAAGAAATTAAAAGGATGCTAGAAAGTATTTTGAAATTAATAAAAATATATCACAATTTGTGGGATGCAGTTAAACAGAACTTAGGGAAATTTTTATAGCAATAAATATCTTTTGAAAATAATAAATACTGTAGGAAACATATGTAATAAAAAAATCAACAGAAAACAACAACCAAGAAACCAAAAACTTTTTTTAGCTAATAAAATATATAAACCTCCAGTCAGAATGATGTGGAAAATGTAAGGACATGTTCCCAATATCAACTTTGAGTGGTGAACACTCAATGCAATATACAGAGGATGTATTATAGAATTGTACACTTGAAGCCTATATAATTTTATTAACCAATGTTGCCCCAATAAATTTAATTTAAAAATTAGAGAGATGACATCTTTATAGATTTCACTGATATTAAGAATTTAGTAAAGGAAGCTATGAAATATTTTGCCAATAATTTCAACAACTTGGATGAAATGAATAAATTTCTTGGAAGACAGAAAATGTAAAACTTAATATGAAATTGATTAACTGAATAGCCATATATTAAAGTAATTGAAATTCCTTTTGCTGACACAGAAAGAAGTATACAAAATAGAAACTTGCATCTATGTTAATGTTATAATTCTCATTGCTATTAAATTAAATCTGGAGAATTAGAAAACCTTTTTATTCTTTTCCTATTATTTTTAATTTTAATGCTCTTTTTCATTAAATGATGTCTATTGTATACACACACACACACACACACACACAGACACACACACAGAGTAACTGAATGAGTACTTAAACACCTTCCCACAAAGAAAAGTCTAGGTCTAGATGTCTTTAATATGAGGATCTATAATAATAAAAGCATAATATGCTAATTAGACCGAACGACTTTCCGGGCGACCTTCCGGGCGACCACGCTATGACACCCACTGGTGCCAGGCCAGCCAAGGCGGGTGCGATGCAATTTGTCAGGGGCCTGGCCATTACCCCATGATCTCCCTGCAGAGGGAGGCCCAGGCCACCGCAGGTCAGCAGGATCTCCCTCTGCGAGGGAAGTCCCGGTCCCGGGTGCCAGAGGGAAGCTGGTGTTGGCAGCGGGGGGGGGGGGGGGGGGGGTGGGGGGGGGGGGGGTGGGAAGAAGGCCTACTCTTGCATGAATTTCATGCATTGGGCCTCTAATCTTTTCATAATATTACAGAAAATTGAAAAGGAATGCTTAATTTCCAACTCATTCTATGAGGCCAAAATTACACAAATTTCAAAATCAGATAAATACATTACAATAAAGGAAAACCACAGAACAATAGCCTGCATAAAATAGATGCAAAATTCTTTTTTTAAATGCAAAATTCTTAACCAAATTTTAGCTAATCATTGAAAATGATATCACATCATGGTCCATTGAATTTATACCAGAAATTTAAGGTCAATTCTACTTTTTAAAAAGTACTCGAGTAATAACCATATTAATAAATTACAAAAGAAAAAATATTATCTAAATAAATGGAAAACAAACACTTGACAAACTCCAAAGTTCATCCTAATAAAAGTTTCTGTTCTAGGATCCAATCCAAGATCTCATATTGCATCTAGTTCTCTTGTCTCTATAGAATTCTCTAACCATGTCAGTTTCTCAGTCTTAGCTTGTCTTTTGACCCTAATACTTTTAAAGAGTAACAGTTACTTTATGGTTCATCCCTCAGTTTGGGTTTTCTTGTATTTTCTCAATTAGATTTAGGTTTTGCATTGCTGGGAAGGAAATCACAGAGATGATTTGCCCCTGTTCAGTGTACATCCGTCACTTCTTTGCTTAGATTTATTTCTATATATTTTACTCTTTTAGATGCGATTATGAATTTTCAAAAGGAAAATAAAATTTCAAGGAAATGTTCCTTTCCAGGAAAAAATGGAACAGAAACATTTTTGTTTTTAATAAGTCTTCCAAGCCTTGAGTGTGTCTGACCTCTGACCACACAGACAGGCTCTGATGAAATGTTCCATCTTGTAGACTTTCTTCCGTCCTTCTACTGAGAGCAGAGAAATACAGGTGATTTAGATTCTACACGGCTCTTCCTGCTTTGTGTCAGGGCATATGACATCAACATGTATTGCTGGTTACGTTAACCTTGATCACTTAGCTATTCCAGTGACATGTGGAATTCTCCACTGTAAACTTGGTAGTTTCACTACATAACCATATAACTTTTTGGTAGATTCTTTAACAAGGTGCAAATATCCCATTTCCATTTAACTTCCTCTGACCCATTTTAGCATATTTTGATGGATCGTGCCTGTAGCAGGGATTGCTATGGTGTTCTACTGGTGATGTTCTATTTCTCTGTTTCTGCTACATTTATTAATTAAAATTCTTCTATAAGGATTTGTGTATTTTTCTATGTCTGTTTATCTGTAATTTTTTTCTTTAATAGACTTTCAAAAGGAAACATGATGTTAAAGAGCTTAACGACTACTATTTGGCAATGAGAATGCATTTCAAGGAGAACAGCCCTTTCCAAGAAACACAGGGAACAGAAACACATTTGTTTGAAATAAGTCTTCCAAACTGACCTCTGACCCTGCAGGCCAGCTCTGATGAAATTTTCCATCTTGCAGGCTTTCCTTGGGCACCTCTACTGATAGCAGAGAAATACACAACATTTAGACCTGCAAGGCCCTTAGAACAATTCCCCTCCTTTCCCTACCCTTCTCCCTTGCTCAATTTTATTAGTGAATTCAAGAATTATCATCTAAACTTAAGAGACATTTGTTTCAAGGCCACAAACCCTAAGATTTCTTTCTAACCTTTTTCCCAAAAGTACCCCTAATGGCAAATGATCACCTTCAAGATTTGGGGAGGGGGTTCAAGATAAATGAACAAATATCAGTTGTATTTCTTTAACCTAACAATGAACAATCCCCAAAGGTATTTATAAAAACAATTCTATTTACAATAGCATCAAAAAGGATAAAATATCTAGGAGTAAATTTAACTAGGGAAGTAGAAGAGTTATACACTGTCATCTACAAAACTTTGCTGGGAGAAATTTTGGGCATTATATTCAAATTTAAAAAAAATTAAATTTCAGTTTTTTCCCCTCTAACATGTGTTTCAGACCTCACACTTTAGCAAAGACCAGAATACAAGTAAACTCTCAGTGTTTTGTGGTGCTGTTTCTATGGTCATGGTACTCCTCTGAGACTGTCTGGGTGACCTCCCCAGGCAGGCCCTGCTCAAATAGCATCTTATTTTAATGTCTAGGTTTTGAAATCTGAGAGGTGATCATATGCATCCTCTTGCTTGAAGGCAGTCTGACCACTAGAGGGAAGCAACTGCCAGGCAGAGCCATTTCCTTACACCACGGACAGGTTCCTTTCTCTGGGTCAGACTCTAAGGGTCTGAGCAAAATACCTAGCTCTATCAGAGATCCCGGAGTGAACGCAGCTAATTTTTGTCAAGCTCTTTCCCCGAGTTTGAACAAGTTACTTTCAGGCTCTCTGTGTCCCTCTGGCACTCAGGCTAGTGCCCAAAGGGAATGTGATGGCGTGAGAGAGTGTGTGTGTGTGTGTGTGTTTCTTATCCATTCCCTGTGTGTGTGTGTGTGTGTTTCTTATCCATTCCCAGTGTGTGTGTGTGTGTGTGTGTGTGTGTGTGTGTGTGTGTGTGTGTGTGTGTGTGTGTGTTATCCATTCCCAGTGTCTCCTTTGTAAGGCCCTTCGGTCTTCATTTTTAAAACTAACTAACTATGGAGCAATGGCTGCTTAGAGCTGAACTTATCTATATCCAGCCAGCATGTCCTCCAGTACTCAGGATACTGGTCCCTTCTCCAAGCTGCAGGGGGCTTTTCTGTTCACTAAAGCTACCCCCCCCCCACCATCACCACCCTTTTAGGCAGAGAAACAGTTCACCATTTGATGAACCAGGGACCTTAATAAATGCAGATTTCTTTGTTTAAGTAAGCAAATAATCCTTGGGATGAAAATAGAAACAGAAACCTACTTCACCATTAGAGACAAATGACGAGTGAATGAGTCAGTAGAGAGTAGATTAAAGCAGCAGGTTTGTGATCACAACGTCCAAACCCCAGCCGCCTCACTAATTATTGATATCTGGTAAGGTATTTGGTCTCTTTGAGCTTTAGCTTTTTCATCTGTACACAGGAAGTAACAATACCTGTACTTCAAAGTGGAATAAAATCATGTGTGGACAAAGCCAGGTACATGACGGCACCTAAATGTTCACCTTAGGAAGACGAAAGGGGAACAAGGAGAGAACTTTGTGTGTCTACTATCTGGGCCAGTGGAATAAATGGGAGCCCTGGAGCACATCGAAGTCAGGTTCAAGTCCCAGGTCTGCTACCCAGACTGGACCTCAGTTTTTTATGTGGAAACTAAAGGTACTAATGGCTACTTGTGGTGAGACCTAAAGGAGATGAGAGGGCATGTGAAGTAGCCAGCATCAAATACGTAGCTACCAAATTGATTTTCCATATCAGATACATTTTGGAAATTTTGAAATGCCTGCAAATTAATACTATAATACAATAATATCACCCTCAACTGTATAAAACAGGCCTTACCAACCCCATTTTACAGGCCAAAAAAACTGAGAATTATAGTTCAGTGACTTGCCCAGCAGCAGAGCTTGAACATAGAAAGTGTCTTGTGTCTGAAAGAAGTATTTCCTTGATCTAATGGCTGAGATGTGCTGACTCATGCTAACTGCCTGGGCTACTCACCAGGGGTCCCCGTTCCAGGGGTTTTGGCCTCTGCAGTCCCTTCCCAAAGCTTAATGAGTACCCATTTCCTTTGCCCATCCTTTTCTCCTCTAGCTCCTGCACTGGCTAGGAATACCCACTAGATGGCGCTGATATCCTAGCTTTGGTTAACTTCAGTTTGATCTGTGTGAATTAAAAATATACCTTCTACATCAACAGACCTAAATCTCTACATAAATCCCAGCTTGTGCGACTCACATATTTGTAAGGATTTTTTACTATTCAGGGTGAACTCTGGAGCTTTAGTTATCTTGCTTCAAAATGCAGAGCAACCTTCTATAAATTCACTAGCTGAGGCCCCTCTACGGCCATGAGCAATCACAGTGCTATGTGTACCTCAGTCCAGGATGAACTGGAAATTATTAGCAGCTTTTTCTCTGAGTGTATAGGATCGATGGGCCTGCGAGAGCCCCCCAGCACTTCCTGGTTCCTGCTTACTGCTCTGTGGAAGGAGACATGGTGTTCAGGCTAAGCTCACAGCTGAGACAAGAATAGAACAGGAGATTTGATGACTCCCTTATCCCAAATTCTTACCCTTCTCACCTGTCACAAATGTCTATAATATCATCATTGGTTAAGGCACGGCATCCCTTTTATTATAACCACAATAACAGTATGGTCTTATATAGTTAACAAAGCATGTCTCTCAATTATTTTATTTAACACATCAAAACAAGATCAGGTTTCTTAATCTACTTTATGGAGGAGAAATTGAGAGCAAGACAGTAAGTGAATTCCTAAGAACCTAGAAGCTGTGCATCTAAATGCTAAAACTTGAAGCCAAAACCTCTGAGAAGTATCATATTCATACAGCCATATGAGATCAAAACCTATGATTTGTCCTAGCAGGTTACTCACAGTATACCGACAGTTCCTCTACTGTTACTCTTTTTATTTTCTAATCGTCTCTAAATTTTACCTCTTCCCCAAATTCATTGTCCCTGGAGGGAGAAATTACCCTTCTCCCTCCCTTTCTCCTTCATTCCCCCTCTCCCTGCCTCCTCACCCCCGCATTCTACCCCTACCCCTCCAATCTTCCAGTCCAGGGCCCAGCCCAGCAGTAAATGTATGTTGTGGGAGGCAGCAGAGAGAAGACAGTGTCTGTTCCCTGCAGAGAACACCAGAGCTGGAAGGGATCACTGGGATTATATCATCTAACCACCCTTTTATGTATAAGGAAACCCGCCAGGAAAGAAGTATTCCTATATGTGAAGCCATGGGATTATCTCAAATGACCTACTTTTCATGAAAGCTGGTCTATACCTTGGAATCCATTTGTTTGGAAACCAGGTTCATGCCAACTGCATTACCCTTAAAATAGTGTCCATGTTTTCCACTCATGCTGCTGTGTCCCCCGCCCGCACACATATATATATAATAACCAAATAAATGTTGTGGCCATAACTTTCTGACATGGGGGTCTATGATAAAGCAAGTTCACCAGCAATCTGAGCTGTAACTGGTCGTTTTATTTCTTGTCTCATATCCTCCATGTGTCTTCAACTAATCTAATCTCAATGTATCAATGTCTTCTTTCTCCTTGCCTGACTCCCCCATGGAGCAGTACAAGAACCAAGTCTGAGAAATCTTTGTAATCTCAGATGTGAGTATAGTTTTTGGCAAAGAGCAGGTGATCAATAATTAATTGCTAATTGAATTACATTGCAATGAATTGGACCTACAAATTACAGATCAGCTCCCTAGTCACGTATCATCAGGGTTTTAAATCTGGATGGCTATAGAAGGGGCACCTATTAATAAATATTTAGGGTTTAAGATGTATTGAGACTTTGGGGTTCAACAAGCACTTTCCTTATGCTGTCCTCAAGCTACTTACAGTCTCATTGGTCAGATGAAGGCAGATGGATTAAAGATTAAGCTACATAGAATCTGGTAACTTAAATAAAATAAGCCAGTCAGTGAAAGAAAAATACCATATGATCGCACTTATATGTGGAATATGATGAACAAAATAAAACTGACAAACAAAAGAGAATCAGAGACCTGGATACATGGAATAGACTGACAGCTGCCAGAGGGAAGGGGAGAGGGGGGACTGGATGAAAGGAGAAGGGATCAGCCAAAGAATGTATATGCATAACCCATGGACACAGCAGTGTGGTGATGGCCAGAGGGAAGGAGGGGGCAAGGGCAAGGGCAAGGTGGGCAAAAGGGTGGGAAATGGGAACATATGTGAAGTTGTCAACAATAAAAATAAAACATATATACATATATACATATATACATATATACATATATACATACATATACATACATATATACATATATACATACATATATATATACATATATACATATACATATATATATATACACATACATACATATATACACACACACACACACACACACACACACACACACACACACACATATATATATATATATATATATATATATATATATATATTAGAGGCCCAGTGCACAAAATTTGTGTGCAGGGCAGGGGGGTGTCCCTCAGCCTGGCCTGCACCCTCTCGCATTCCAGGACCCCTTGGGGGATGTCTGACTGCCAGTTTAAACCCACAGTCGGACATCTCTCTCGCAATCTGGGACTGCAGGCTCCTAGCCGCTCGCCTGCCTGTCTGCCTGATCGCCCTTAACCACCTCTGCCTCAGCCCCCACACCCAGGACCCAAGCTTCCCTCCTCCGGCCAGCCGCAGGCAACCAAGATCTGGGCTTCCCTCCCTCTGGCCAACCGCAGGCACCTGGGACCCGGGCTTCCCTCCCTCTGGCAGGCCACAGGCACCCAGGACTCCGGGCGGCACCTCCCAGGCCCCGGCTTTGTCAGGAAGGACGTCCGGAAGGTTGTCCGGAGGACGTCAGGTCTATCTGGTCTAATTAGCATATTACCCTTTTATTAATATAAATGTATCTTCTTCCATGTGGAAAATTCATATGGACTACAACAAATCAGAGGACACAAACATCCCCTGTAGAGGGTGGGCAGCACCAGGCCTTGAATGGAGGGCTGGGCTTGAGAGCACAGAGGAATCCCTCAGCAGGATGAGGGTCCTGTGGTTCAGTGGGATCTCAGTGGTAAGAAAGCCTGCCTCAGGCTCAGGCTCGGTGGCTGTACAGGTCCATCATTTTCAGAGGGACAAGAGACTTTATGGTCCTCTAGTTCCATCTTCCACGTGACAGTTAGGGAGACCGAGGACCAGAGAGAGAAGGTGACTTGGTCCCGCCCCTAGCAAGTGAGTGACCGAGCTGGAACCAGAACCTGTCTCCTGACTTCCAGCCCAGTGCTCTCTTCACTGGAGTTTCTGAATAATCCACGGTGCACCTGGTGATGCTTTCCTTTCGGAATCCAGCCACTATTGCGTTTTCTCCACATGGCAGGCAGCCAAGAGCCTTGAACTTCTCCATGTTACCATTTTGCCCTCTGCAGAATGGGATATTACAGTATTCACTTGGGGTATGGGTCATGGGGTTCCATCAATAAATATTTGTGAATTGCTCTGAGCTATTTGGGCCAGAGGGATTCCAGAAATGGGAGACCCCGGTGGTGGTATCTGAGCCCTTTTTGAGGTCTTGCCTTTACTCTGCAGAATTAAAGAGATGGCTTAAGTGATAAACTATTCCTTATGAGCTGTGTTTGTGTTGAAAGCACAGCATGAGTTCCCTGAGCGCTTCCTCTCCACAACCACAGCTATGCGCCAATCCTCATGGGGCTCAGAGATGGAACTTTGGTTAAATGCATGGAATTTATTCTTAGTTCTTTTCTTAATTACGGCTTTATTTTTATTTCTCTGGCGTTCTCTAGGGGAGGGGTTAGAGAGGAGAGGAAAAGGAAGGAAGGAGGCAGGGAAATATGTTATAGATTCAAGGAAGTTTTTTGTTTGTTTGTTTCTGAGCTGCTCGCTGTCAGCAAAAATAGAGGGATTTAACGGATCTTGCAGAGATGCAAACCTCATTCCAATGGAGCCTAAGCTCAGAGGACGTGTAACAAATACAATGAAAATACAACTTGAGATGAGGGCAATTGTTATTTGATTAATAAATCCCCTAGGCTTATAGAAAAAGACTGCACTTTTTATCCATTGTTTAATTTAATAAACAAAGGGGAGTGGGCATGCAGGGTAAGAGGACTATGCAGTTAGCTGAGGGTATTTTAGCAAATTGCTCTGTAGTAACCAGCTCTTGCTACTCCAGGTTAGTCATGCAGCCCTCCCTCCTGTGTCCAGTCTGGCATCTGAACACATGGAAACTCTGCTCACTCTCATGCTCTGTTCCTTCTCTCCTTCCAAGTCCAGGTCAGAACGTGTCCCTTGAATGTTTGTGTCTGTGCACTATCATAAGGAGTATTCCTTATATTCAGAGCTCTTCAACGTGTGTAAATAATGTGTGTAGGCTCCTTCTGACTACCTTTGCTCTTTCTCTTCCGTTTCCTCCTCCTCCTCCTCCTCTTCCTTTGCATCATGTTTTTTTCTCTTCTTCCCCCTCTTTCTTAATTTCCTTTTTCATTATGATCATTAAGCCATATGTTCTAGGACACTTAAGAGTCTACAGAGGAAGAGAGTAAAAGGAAAATGGACTTTGGGGAAATATTTGACTTGTGAATCCTGGCCTTGATTGTGTGGGAAATTGAGCAAATCTTGAAACTACACAAGACTCAGATTTTTCACCCACAAATAGAAGGAAATAATCACTTGTCCAAAAGCTTCTTGTCAGGACAGCCTGAGAGAATGAATTAAAACACAACCATGCAATCTGGATAGAATGAGCCCTTGACAAATGTTTCTGCAGTCTCCTTTGATCCTGGGCGCAGACGGTGGGGCATGGGTGTTCTGTCTCCTGTAAGCATATTTATGGAGCATATGCACAGCCCTAGGGGAGTTCCAAGGGGACATCTCCCCAGGTGTGTCCACCTCCCCCTCTGCCCTTGACCCCCTTTCTGCCATGGAATGATTAAACCATCTGACCAAGGAGGTGGTTAGCATGCTGTTTAAGAAGGTAAGCTAAAGAGTAGAAGATAATTGGGATGGAGGCTAGCTGCTCCACTGACTTGCTCCATGATGATGGACAAATAATGCAAATATTATCTCAGTTCCCAGTTTCATGCCCACAAAAGGGATAATACCTAATATATATAAAAGGAAGGAAGGAGGCAGGGAAATATGTTATCAATTCAAGGAAGTTTATTTCTGAGACTAAATGTATCTTAGTGGTAAGGAGCTAGCAAGTATAAAGTGCCTCAATGATATCTGGCACATAGTAAATTTGGTTGCTACTATTTTTCCATGAGTGGCCCTGAGAGGGCAGACACTTGGCACCATGGGACCTTAATGAAGCAGGAGGGCACAGTGGGCCGTTGCAGACCATGCTCTCCTCCTGACTGGGTTGTGCTCCCACCTCTCACCCTCATTTGTAACTGACCAGTACTCTGTACCCACTTCTGGCCCAGCTCCAGCATTACCTGCTTCGTGAAGCCTTTCCTGTTCCATCTCCTTCCTCCTGTCTGCCGCTAGTAGTGGCATCTGCCCCTCTGAGCTGCCGGAGCACTGTATGTCCTCTTCTGTCAGTAAGCACTACCGCACGGGTGCCTTAGAATTGATACTCAGGGCTCGTTTTTCATGCGAGGGCATGGGCTCTGAGGGTGCACAGATCAGAGCTTTTCCCTCACACCATCTCTCAGCCCAGGCTGATTTACTCAGCCTCCTGAAATGAACAGATCAGTCTACCAGTTACAACTCACATGTTACAGTATAGTGCTTTTCTGAACTGTATGAGATTCTTGACTATATGAAAGAAGTGTCATAAGCAATGAGATGTGATGAACCTTGGAACACGATTTGGTCTCTTCAAAATGTCCAGTAAGATGTTTTAGACAGTCATTTGGGACTTACTCAATCCCACCATTCAGAATAAAGATACTTTATTTGTATTAGCTCCTGTTTAATACTTAAATGGCAACAGAGTACTACTAAGGAAACAAAAGGGAGACTTGCTCATGCTCTGAATGAATGATTGAAGTTGTCAAAGTAACCGATATTGTTGAATGCTATCAAAGAACAGACTGGAGTAAAAACAACTACATCTCAAATGCTCAATGACTGAATGGGGAGAGAGATCTCATTGTGTGGGTCATAAACAGCTCTCACAAAGTTAGAGTGCTTACTTGAACCCTACTTGAACTAGCTGGATGCTGGTGCATTCACTACTCAGAGAAGAATTTCTTAAAGGCTTTGGGTTGCTCCCACTTCTTGTCAAGGAGTGAGCCATTTATGTCTGTATTGCTTCAGAGCCCAGCTGCTCTCCAGAAGGATGGGGCTGTTGTGACCATGGAAAATAACACACATGCATACAGACACCCAAATGAAGCCAGAGATCTTCTGGAGGCTTAGATAAACATTTAGTCTCCTAAATAAATACATTATCAGACCACACAAAGCACTTCCTACCCAGTTTCTTCCTCAGATGTCACAGTCCAAATAGCCTCTTTAACTTGCCCAGGTTCAAGCAATCAAGATGTATTTATTGATTACCTACTGGGTGAATAATCCCAAGCAACAGGGTCTAAGAGACACAGTGGCAGAAGACGTGGCCCTTTGCTTAGACTAAGGATTTGGAATTGTAGATGTAGAGGCAAAATGCATAAACTTAAATCAATTAGTACAATGCAAGCGAGGCTGAATACTAACTTGTGATAGATTGAGAAATGGATTGCAAGGTAAGACATCCGAGTCCCAGAGCTGCTACCAACTTGCCAAATGACCATTTATTCATTTGACAAACGAACAAGCACTTACTATGGATCAGATACCATGCTAGATACTGAGTATATCTTGAACAAATCATTTAATTTGTTTATTCATTCACTAATTCACCAAACAGTTAATGATTATATGATATATGAGACTTTGTGCTAGGTGCTGGGGAAGGGGGAAAGATACAGTCCCTGCCTCTGTGGGTCAGGCTGCTGGAGGTGGATTCATTGGTCTCTTGTGTTCTTTCTACCAAAAATATGCTAAGCTGTGGACTGAAGGATTTTGTGGTTCATTTGCTAAGTATCAGGTCAAGAAGATAAATGGTCATTTGTAAAAATGGAATAAACCACTGGACTTTGAATTACAGAATTTTGGATGGGAATCCCTAGAGAGCCTCAAGGCACAGTACTTACATGCCTATGTCTTCCTTTAAGTATGCAAGTTGATTCTCTTTATCCCCTTATACATGTACATTTCTTTAGCGTTTACAAGGCACTTCCATGTGGACAGTTTTATTTGCTCCGCATAACAATCTTATGAAGTCAGGGTTTTAATGTCCTCTTTTTAAAGATAAAGAAACTGAGGCCACAAGTGATCAGATTTATTTACTAACGTCTGTGAGGATAGAGATCTCCGACCTCCCAGTCTGGTGCTTCTTCTGCAACCACAGTATTTATTCATTTGCTAAGTGTGTTTGAAGGGCCAGCTATAGCCCAGGCATTTGGCAAAGTCCTGGGGAAGTTATGATGCACCAGGCAGTAATCTCAATGACTTTATCGTCAGTTCTCCTCGAACTCTTGCTCAAAATTAACAGGAACCACACTGCTTTGTGGCCTATAGTATAGTTTTGCATGCAATTTAAAGTATGAGCTACTAGATCATAAGCTCCTTGTGGTCAGGTACCAGGTAGGATAAACACTTGATAAACAACATTTTCAGATCTTTGCATCAATTCAATTGATATTGGCCATAATGTATATAACATTATTCCTATTTATTTACTAGTACAATGAAGTGTAGATTCTGAAAGACCCCAAATAAAACACATGGTTAGTAGATTATCTAGAATTTAATCCTAAGTCATATGTCAACCAGCATTTTGTTATATCCAATTCCTCAGACAACACTTCATCTCACTATGCTATACATAGGGCCTAGGAGAATGCTGTACCTAGACTAGCAATCCATCTAGTTGTTGTAGAATGAGTAGCTTAGACATGAATTAACATCATATGTAAATGGGCTACATATTTAGCTCCTAACATCTATCACTAAGTCTAAGAAATAGCTTTCCTAGACAGAAGATCACCGGGAGAGTTTTAGATATGGGGAAGGAGTGAAAAGTCAGAAAAGAGTGAAAGATGAAGGGAAAAAAAAAAACAAGGAAGAAAGATCAAGGACTTTGTGGTCAGACAGACTTGGGTTTGATCTTAGCATTGCCACTTATTTGTGTATACCTTCAGGCAGGCATTTTCACTTTCAGGTTTCATGAGTGGTTAAGAGTATTAAGGCCAGCAATATATGTTGACCATTTAGCACAGTGCCTCATCTACAATAAATACCCAATAAGCTCCCGTTCTTTATTCTGACATCACAAGCTGAAGGAAATACAGGAGAAAATGCAGAGTGATAAGAAAATACAGCCTATATTTGGGGGAGGGGGGACTTTGAGGAGAATAAAGTATGTGCATAAGGACATTAAGATGAGATGAAGATGAAAGAGTAATGCCATTCTAAGGGGTTAGGATCTATCCTGTTGCTACAAGTCTACAACCACTTGGGTCTTTTGTGAACACACTGTGAGGCCAGGCAGCAAGAGCCTATGAGCAGAGAGATGTTGAGAAGCTACACAAAACTGGAGTGGCAATCACAGAACTCCCTTCCTGTGATCTGCCTTGAAGTAATGTCTGATGGCAAAAGCGCCTGGTGCCCAACTATACAAACCCTGAACCACTCTGAATTTCTCCAAGACACAAATCTTTATCCACTGCATGGTTGGGAAATGATATATACATATATTTTTATGATGGATTAGCCTTTTTGGACTGTGGCCACACCATAGAGGGTTTTCTAATCTATTTTGAGTTCTAATTGATTACAGCATTTGGAAAAATGTACAGCAAATTGCTCTGTTAATCAAGGTAAATCAAGCTGATGTCATAGATGCTAAATATATGTCTTTGCAGTAATACTATTTACAGGGCTGGGGCTGAGGCTGCTGTCAGTGTTTCCACTCGACAGCCCTGCCTTCTCAGAAGGAGCTCATGGCTTATCTCCGAAAGCATTCAGTGGTTCATCTGCAGGGCTGAGATCCTGGATCCTTCTCCCCACATCTAAGACAGGGATGGTAGGAGAAGGTGAGACCGCCTCCTTGTGTACGGGCTAAGAGGCAGTGGGAATGAGGCCACACAAAGGCTAGGAAGACAGGGAAGAAGATATCAAAGGCAGATGATTTTATGAAGCCAGAGGACCCTAGCATATCCTATCCCTTGAGTGATGAAGGAACTGAGAGTTGAGCAGATAACTTTGCTGAGATATCGGTAACAGTAATAGAAGAAGGTTCAAAGATCGTCTAGTCTGGTAATACCCCCGAAGCACAGAGATAGAAAGGAAATTATTAGATCACACAGCAAGTTAGTTTCAGAGCTAAGATTAAAAATTAGGTGTCCTGACTCCTCATGCACTGCTCTTTCTAGATGTTAAAAAAAACATAGTTACTCTGTTCTTTAATTTTTTCTCCGTCTTCCACATCATCCTTCCTAATATTCATCATTATCCCATATGCTAGCTATGTGGCAGGCTGTGTAATAAGCACTGAATATTATTACAACCATGTGAGGTTAAGTAATATTCTATTCTCATGTTTAACATGAAGACTTGGAGATTGAAATAACAGAAGTAACTTGACCAAGGAAACACCGTTAACTTGAGACTATATAACTCCTATGCTTGTGCATCTAATCGTCACACTAAATATCATCATGAAGTTCCCATCATGTTTGTACACCTTTTTAACTATTCTTTTACCATGGTGCTGTGAACTTCATATGCAGTACTTCAAACTTCACAGTGATGCTATGAGACATGGATGATCACTCTCTTGCAAGTGGAAATAAAACAACTTGTTGAAGGCCACACCATTAGGAGGTTTCATAACCAGGCATGGAACGCATGGATATTTCTGTGGTAATGAGTATACAATAACGGAGATAAGAAACAGAAGAACTAAATCTCAGCTTTGTCCTTGAATGGCTATATCCTGATCTGGACCAAGTCCATTTCCTCTTTGGCTCCCAGTAAGCAAGTGTGCACCATAAATGTACTGAGGCTCCTGTCATGTTCTGTGTGATTCTAAGAGAAAGGTCAATGGCAACAGCAACAACAACAATAAAAGGAAAGCAGAGGCTGAAATTGAAGGGTACACATACAGAACTTCTAAGACCGCTAAAGATGATTAAAAATAAATGGGGGGTTAAAAAAAGAGGGTCAGAAAATTCATCCTCAGGTCAGTTTTGGAAGATCGTTTATAGCCTGGGTGGTTCCCTGTCATGACTAGATCAAAAGCAGAACAGTGATGTAATTGGCTGTTTGTATACAGATGCTGGCCTCCAAATTCCCACATGGGAACATCTGCTGGGGACAGCCACTTGACAAATAAGCAGGCAATTAGGTAGCAGATGCCTCTGTGCCAAGAACACGAGACCACCAGCTGTGGGGAGGCTGCAACAGGGAAAGAAGGCCAGACTGGGGAAGATGCTCTTATGTTCATATGAGAACCAGACTATCAAGGACAGAAGAAGGGAGATAAGGTCAGGGACAGAGTTCAGCCGAGGATAACTGGCTGTTTGTTTGGGGGCATGGCATCAAAATTCTGAGTCTTGGCTATACATTATAATCACCTGCAGATTTTAAATACCCTGACACCCGGGCTGCATCCCAAAACAATTTAATCAGAGTCTTGAAATAGGGCATAGGCAGCAGTGTTTTCTAAGGTTATTCAGGTAATCCCAAAGTGCAGCTTAGGTTGAAAAACAATAACCAGGAAGGTTCCAGGATTAACCACTAGGATTGGTGACACAAAGACGGTGGTCTATATAAAGCTCTCATCTTGATTCCACAATGTCTCTCTTTGGAATAACTCCAAATATGCCTTTTGAGTTTATCGAATCCTTATTTCAGTGGCCTAGGAATCAAGCAAAGTCCATCTCCTCAGTGAAACAAATGCAAACGACTTCTATCTCTGCTACTAGCTGATCATTTTGTGTTTGTTTTTTTTTTTTTCTGGGGGGGGGTGGGGGGAGGGAAGGGAGTAAAATGTGATTATATATACTTAAGTGTTTACAACAGGCCTGGAACATAATAGGTGCTCAATAAATGTAGGTTGAATTTCAGTGTGAGACACACACCAAAAAGGAAAAATTTGAGCACTTCAGTGTGGGCATTTTTCCTAATGCTATTCTCAGCCAATCTATCACCAATCTTGCAGATATTGTGCCTCAAATATTTACTTTTTTATTAGTAGTATATCCATTTTATTTTTATACCTTTTTATAGGTTTCAGGGGTACAATCCTATAATTGTACCTCATCTGAATATTGTATTGTGTGTTCACCACTCCAAGTCAAATCTTCTTCCATCATCACTGATCTCCCCTTTACCCTCTCCTACTTCCTCCCACAGTCCAAATATTTCTTAAGCCTGTCTTTTTTCTCTCCAGTCTCACTGCTAGTGTTCATTCTTACCATCCCCCATCTGAAGTATTGCAATACCCGAGAGCTGAAAGCTAGCCTTGGATCTGTTCCATATACCACAGATAGAGGAATCCACAACAAACAAATACCACCTTAGCTCAAAACCTTTCAGGGATTCCCTACTACCCACAAGACAAAGAACAAGCTCTTTATGTCCTTGTTCCTGCCAATCTCCCCATATTCACCTGTTTTTATAGCTCTCCATTCCCACCATACCCAAATTCATATCCCAAAACTATCAAGCTTCTTATATTTTCCTCTGCATGCAACTGGATGTTTTACACATCAGACCCATTTCTTATGCTGTTTGTGTATCTGAGAACACACTTCTTAGCTTCATCCTTCACCTAACAGACATCCCCTTATTCCTTAAGTTCACTCAACTCAGGCACTACCTTCTTCTGGAGGCTTGTGAATCCCATTGCCTTGTTTCTATTCCTTGCATTTCCCTCTATCATAACATTTCACATTTTGCTGGAATTTTCCAAACACATTTCTGAATCTCAGCCAGTAGACTATTGGTTCTTCTATGTCAGAGGCTAACTCTGATCCCCAACTATACATAGTCAGGGTACAGAGGACATATATGCACACTTTGACCTATGGTAGGTGCTCAATCATTTATAAAGTTTTATTCAAGTGAACCTGTGATGCTGGAGTGAGCTGTGTTCCCAAGAAGGAGGTTGCTTGTTCTCTGGTGTCTTCTCTTGCACTCACCCATGGGGAAAGGCCAGGACTGGGAGATCTGTGTTCAAATTCTGCTGGTCAGTTAGTGTCTAACAAAGGCTAAGGTCCTAAAGGCAGTCCTCTGGGAATCTTTTGCAGACAGAAATGGAGCCATGCAGGAATAGATCTCAGCCTTATTTCTTTCCTCTGAACCAAACTGGCTCTGAGTAATGCCTTTGAGATCCTGACCACATCCTCCTTTTCCATTGCCAAAAACAAGAGGCTGGAGATAAACCATAGCTCAAGCTCCAAGAATTTGGGGAAGGTGACTCGTTTGCTGGATCAGGGCCATATTTTAGGAAGGCTCCTTCAACTCCCTTGAGTCTTAGATTAGACTGTGTCCTTCCAGTCTTATAAAAAATGGGCTGTCAACAACAAGTCAGAAAATATTAATGAGGTGGGCAAGAGATGCCCCCAAGGGGAAGGATTGCAGAAATCACTGAAAAAACACTCAGGAGGATGACATTTCTAAAGAACTTACTCCCTATTTCTAGTTACTGTTGATTCCCCCAAATGCATTGGAAATATTTAAATTTCGTATTTGATTTCAAAAAATTAGGAATGATTTGACTTGGAAGGGATATTAGAGATAGTCTGATCCAATCCCAGGGCTTTTGTTTTTCTGAAGGGAAATAGGGGATTTTGTTTTCCTGGCTGCCCAACACTTAATGTTCTCTTGTTAACCAGACTCCCATTTTCCCTTGGTGTTAGAATTTAAAGATAGTCCCTAAGATTCCTGCTCCTGTATACATTCCCTTTGAGGCAGAACAGATGGAATATAATGACATATCACTCTCATAATTAAATTACCAATCAGTCAACTCAAAAAGATTACCCTGATCTAATCAGAGAAGCCCTTCAAGAGAAGGTGAAGTGTCAGATAGAGGCTCCAGTTGACCCTGAATAAATAGAAAACTGTCATACTGTGAGAGGATAGGACCATGTGGCAAGGACCAGAGGGCGGCCTCTAGGAGCTGAGAGTGATCTCTGGCCCAGAGCCAAAAGAGAATAGGCGCTGTGGTCACACAGCCCAGAGGAACTGAATTCTGCCAACCATGTGGGCTTGAGAGAGCACTCTGGGGCTCGGGAGACCACAGCCCTGGCTGATTCTATGGTTTCGGCCTGGTGAAACCCTAAGCAGAGAACCTAGTTGTGCCATGCCTAGACTTCTGAACTGCAGCATCTATGACATAATAAAACTGCATTGTTTTAGCTGTTAAGTTGGTGGTATTGTGTTTTGAAGCAATAGAAAGTAATAGAGGGTCCATTCCTTTACTGTTGGCTATTTGAATAGCACTATCTCACCTCTGCCTGCAGGCACAGCATGTGGCCCATGCTTAAGCAGAGCGGTGTTCTATCCCCCACCCAGTGATTGGTCAAGAATGCCATGGCACCCAATTTATGCCTATGAGAATCAGACCCAAGGCTTTCGTTGGAACTGTATAGGAAAAAAAGGGACTCTCTTTTCACTGAAATTGAAGCTGAGGGCATTTAGTTCTGGCACAGATGTCAACCATATTGCTGCCATGTGACATTTGGAAATGAGCCAACATGCAGGAGAACAATTTTGAGTGATGGAGGGAAAAAATGATTTCTTGATGTACTTTGGGTCCCGATCATCTGAGCCTAAAGGAGAAAATACCTGTGGAGATTTCAATGACCTACACCTGTAACCTCCACATTTGGTTTAAGACTATGTGAGACCAGGTTGTTATGCCATTGTGATAAAAAGTGCTCTATGTGAAATATGGGACAAGTTGGGGCCCTAGAAGGAATATGCTGACTCAATCAGACAACGACTAACCTGCAGGTATGACATAAAAATAACCAGGTCTCCTGCTGCCCAACATCAGGCCTCAACCATGCCTTATTGCTGTGATGACTGCCTCTCCAGAAGTCACACATTATTGATTTCCCAAGAATAAACTCTAACAGCAATGGCAGCTACAATAATTAGAGTTCAATGACTGTGTGTTATGGCCATGCTATTTATTGTGAAGTTTATATGTGGTATTTCATTGTATGTTCCCATAAACCTTATGCATTTTGAATCTTATTTTAAAGATGACAAAAGTGAAGCTCAGAAATGTTTACTAATGTGAGCAAGGTCACATAACTAGTTAGTAGTGGAGCCTGGACTTCATCCTTATCTGTCTGACCCAAAGTCTATTCTCTTAACTATTGTGTTAATTGTTGCTAGGATAAAACACAAACCAAACAAGCCTAGGAAACTTTTCTTTAATACTTCAAATTTATTGTGACTATGTCATAAGGATCTTTTTTTATTAATACAGATCCACAAAGGCTGTTGTATATTTCTCAGTCAAATCAGCACTCCCATGCATGAAGGAATCTTTAATCCCTAACATTGGAATATTAAATTGCACATCTCTCATCCCTCCTTTGTTTTAAAGACTATGCAGGACGTATATTGGGAAGAAAAAAAGTGCAACTTATATGGAAAAAAAATAACAAACTAGCAGTTGGGACACTTGTACTCAAGTCCCTCTTCTGCCTGTAATTCCCTGTGTAATCTTGGGCAAATCACCTCTCTCTATAGGCCTTAGTCTTATGATCTATAAAATGACGGAGTTTACAATAAAATTGATGAAAAGGTTTTGCATGTAGAAAACTTTGTTTCATTATAAAGACATTCTGGTGGAACTCCAAATGTTCCAGAAACTGTGTTTTGTTTGTTTGTTGTTGTTTTTTTGTGCTAAATTTACTATAATTTGGATCCCTTGGTTGGGTCCTGGAATATCCCTGAGATGTTCAGCCACTGAAAAGCCACTATGCCCAAAATAGTGGTTAAGCATTTACCTGTTAAGATGCTTAGAACATTTATAACTTTGTATAAATATAGCATCTTGACTGTATTACACACACCTCGCCGATGAGGAAATAGAGCTACAAAATATTAAGTAACTTCACCAAGGAGCAGAGCATAATCACAGATCCACCTGTCTCCAAAGCTTGTCTATCTACTCTAAGCCAAACTGCTCCCCACCTGATAAAAGATTCTTGAGTTTTAATTTTTATCTATTACTAGAGGCCCAATGCATGAAATTCGTGCAAGAGTAGGCCTTCACAGCTGCAGCAGCTGCCTCGATCCCTCCCTCACAGCCGCAGCAATCCCATGGCTACAGCCCCGGCTTTGTCCAGAAGGTCGTCCGGAACGACATCTGGACGGTTGTTATGCTGTTCAGTTGACTTGCTTATTACCCTTTTATTATTATAGATTATAAGTCACTTGAAGCATTTTCTGGACCCAGACAACTCAAAAGGAAGTAAATTATATCAGTATCCTGAGACAAGAAGGCAGAACAGTACTAAAAGGATAATGAAAGAGTTGGTTATCTATCTTTAAATCAAATATCTTCTGTTTTCCATTGCATCTCAACAGCACTAAAAACAAACAAACAAAAAAAACTTTACCTTTTAAAACCATTTTGCAATTACAGAAAAACTGCAAAGATAGTACAGAGTTCCCCTGTACCCCAGAATCAGTTTCCTCTATTGTTAACTATTTAACAGTTAAAATGGTACATCTGTGGAAAATAATGAGCCGCTAATGATACAGTATTACTCACTGAAGTCCATACTTGTTTCATGTTTCTTAGGTGTTACCCGATGTCTCTGTTTCTGCTATGGGATTCCACCCAGGATACCACCGTACACTTAATGATCATGTCTCCTTAGGCTCCTCTTTGCTGTGGCAGTTTCTCAGACTTCCCTAGTTCATAATAATCTTGACAGTTTTGAGAAGTACCAGTCAAGTATTTTGTAGACTTGCCTAAATTAGTATCTGGTGGTTCTCTCATGAGTAGATAGGAGTTACCAGTTTGGGGGAGCTCATGTGCCATCCCCATCACATCACAGTAAGGGTTTACATGATCAGTATGATGCATGCTGCTGAGGTTAACATTGATTACCTGACTCAGGTTCAAGAGTACTTTTTAAAAACTACAGTGTCTACCCTCTCTGAGTTCCCTCTGTACTCTGAGCACTGCTTCCCTATCAAACTGTCCTAAATGCCTGGAGATACGGTCTTAGCCACAGGGGCCTATGCCAGTCTAGTGACTCGGGGGAACTTGGGGGCATGTGAAGAGGGGTTTTGGTTTTACTAAGAACTGTCTCCATTGTCTTGTTTGCTGTGATACAATTAACCCAAGAGGTTGCATTTTGAATCTGTTGAAGAGCTAAGGATTTTAAGATGGGTCATGTAGCAGTGGGTGGTAATGCAGGTTTTTGTTTTTTGTTTTATTTTGTTTCACATCAGGGATGTGGGATCTGCTTGGATTTCCCACTCACAATACCAGGGAAAGCAGACAGGCTTTCAGAACCTGATAATAACAACTTGTCTTAAAATATAGTGTTTAGTTTTTTAAATGCTTTCACATATCTAATCTGGCCCCCAAATTTTGTTCGATAAATATTTGTAGAATGATTGAATGCAAGAAAGAAAATAAAAAAGAAAGGAAGAAAGGGAGGAACAAAAAGAGGAGGGGGAGGGAGGGAGGGAAAGGAATAAAGACAGGGAGAGAGGAAGGAGGGTAGGAGGGAGGGGGGCAGGAAGAAGGGTTGGAGGGAGGGAGGGAGGGAGGCAGGGAGGGAGGCAGGGAGAGAGGGAGGGAAGGGTGAATGTATACATTTCCAGCTTAGGGCAGCACTGTGAGATGGAAATGGTAAAGAGATTAGATTAGATGGAACTGGTTTGATTTCTTCCTTTGCACTTACTGACTCTGGGATCTCACCTGTGAGAGTGGATTTCCATGGGATCTGCTCCTTATTGGGTGGTTAAATGCATCTTAAGACCTGGAGAGTGCGCAATGGAACGGTGCACAAAGAAAAACTGCACGGAGAGGACACCCTATGCTTTTGTTACCATGTGGAACTGGAGTGTTAAAACACTGAATACTGTATGTCAACATGGATGCAGCAAATCAATGGTTACAGTCCCCTTTAAAATAATATCACACAAATAACTTCACACAAGGGGAGGGCTATTTGTTATTTTTATCCTCCCACTGGACAAAGGAGGGAACTGAGGCCCAGAGAGGTAAAGTCAGTGGCATGAGGAAGGAGGCAGGATTTTAACTCAGTGATGCTGGCCTTCTCACCCTTGCAAGAATGCACTGGACTATAACCACAGACCCCTTCCTCTCCTGAAGGGGATTTCCTTGTCTGTGACGGCGGGGCTCTGTTTGGGGATTGCTTTGGGTATGAAGCACAGCCATCACTTTTAATGACTCAGTCTTCTCAGGTCTGATGTATTCCAGATTCTTTCTAGAGGAGCAGAGGGGAACTCAAAATTCCCTAAAAATGGAGATCACTCTGTTCCTCTGAACAAAGCTCACTTTATAGCCACCACTACAGAAATCACTCAAGGGTTTATTTCTTTTCCTTCTTCATTTTTTTTGTTAAGAGGAAGAGAGTCATAATTGCTAAGACTAATGCAGTAAACTCTTCTCTAGAGGATTCCAAACAATGTTGCAGAGCTTCTTAACCCCCTCGACCACGCCCTTAGGGTCCCTCCAAATTATCGTCTCCCGAAAGGAGTGCCCTAGATTCTTGTGGGGAGAGAACATTCCACCATTCCTTAGATGTACCATATGCTAAGAGGAGAGAGGGGTGGGGGAACTTTAGGCACTTAGGTCATATGGTTTGTCACAACACTGGGAGATGGTTCTCAGCTGGATATCTCAAGTGTTGTGAATGGACACTAAACTGAAGAATGTCACATATGTTATGTGAGGCCAGCCCTTAAGCATCAATAAATACCAATGGGACAGGTATTGCTTTAATTTTTTTAGATTATCTGTGGCAAGCTTGCTAGGTGGGGGTAAGAAAAACACAGAGATCATTATTCTGTTCACCCTATGAAGACTGAATTATGCTGATTTCATGATCTGGTGCAGACACCTTGTGCCCAGCCCCAATCCCGACTCAGTGGGAGAGATGGTAGCTGAAGAAGGAAGAAAAAGTAGCAGGGGAAATGTGGAAAGATGGAAGAGGACCCTCCTCTGTCCTTTCTGCCTTTGTAACCAGCATCATCCCCATCCGTCTCCTAACACCGCTCTCAAGTCTTCCCCTGCACTTGCAGCACAGCTGAGGATTTAATGTACTCAGACAGTGGTAGAATTGGTTGCACTTTCTCTTTTATTTGTCTTTTATTGCATTTGCAGTGGGTATACAACATGTCTTCATTAACTCTCCATGACATTCAGAATAGCTTGGGATAAAAAAGATACTCAATCAAGAAGGAAAAACAGCCCCCCTCCCTCCCATCTCCAATCCCAAGCATCCCCCAGGGCACGTATTAATTACTGAAGATGAATGCTGGACCTCCGTTCTCAGCAGGGGCTTTTAAATTGTATTGCTCTGCCGGGTCAGAAGATGGTGCTTCATCTTGCAAAATGGTAAAGGAGTCTCAACCTCCCGTGGAAGTAGCAGCTAACAATGGCCTCTGTTACTGAGTACCTACCATGTGTCTAACATTATTAGATTCTGTTCATGAATTAGCCCACATAATCCTCCCACCTACCCTACAAGACACATTATTATCCCCATTTGCTAGATGGGGAAGCTGACTCCAAACACCATGCTATTTCCAGTACAGAAGGTGGCTCCCCATGGTTCAACATGGTGGGAGATCTGAAGTTCCTCAAAGTGACCTTGAGTCCAGGAAGACACTGTCACAGTTACCTCCCTTGTTAAAGCCCATGGGAGTGAAGGAGATGGTTCTCAAACCCCAATTTATAAATTGGCCTTCGAAGGAATGCTTCCCGGTTTCAAACAAGACAGTAGGGTTGTCACTACTATCCATAGAAGAGGTAATGTTAAGGTGGAGTTGACCGGCATTTGCTTAACTGCTGTGTCGCCAAAGTCCCTTTTTCTCATTCTTTCCCTGCCTTAACAAAGCATTTCATAAATGAAGATGAAGAGATATTAAGAGCCAGGAAAAGCAACACTTGCCAAAATATTTTATGGGGAAAACTAGTCTCAGTGCTTGCTTTCAGGGAATACTTTTTGAAAAATCCTAAATATTCTCCCCCTCCTTGTCTCCACTCATTATTTCAAAAAACATGTGCTTACTGAAATTCTGAGGTGTCCTGCAGGAAAACAAACAAACAAAAACTAAGCCCACCGTACACACAAAAAATACTTCTGTATCACCAATATGCTTTCTCTGCTATTTAAACTTTAAATAGTTTCTCTGCAACTATCTGTTCAAATCCTTTGGAATTATGGCTTTGCAGAGATCACCTTATGAATCCTTTTGTCGAGGACTATTCAAAGAGGTGTCATCATAAATCCCAAGTAAAATGAGGATTTCACTGCTCTTCTGAAATTCTATACCAATTTATCTTTATTGTTCTTCAGCTTATAGATTAAATACTATAAACTAATGTCAAATGACAAATATATTAACAGATTAAAAGGTGAGTAATGTATTCTATCTTGTCCTTTTCCACACCTCTAACTTGTTTTCCCTGATTACAAGTGAATATATGTTCACTTTATAAAATTCATGCTTATCCAAATGTAGAATCCATATGATCTACTTTGAGTTGCAACAGGATTTAATTCTCATTCTATTACAACAGTGTAAACTCCCTTATAATGGTCAGGTAGCTTGATGCCTGGAACATTGTAGGCTCTCAGGAAAGGTGAGTTGAATAGGTGAATGAGATCTATTTGAATTAATTTTATCCACTCAGGTGGGTGTGAGTTTCTTGTGGACAGAGACACAAGTCATACTGATCTTTGTTCCAAGACACCTAGCAAGTGCCCAGTGCATAGCAGACATTCAATAAACCTTGGCTACAATCATTTCTCCTTTAGGAGTGCTTCTGAGTGGCCTTTGAAGGAAGGTCTCTGCCACTAGAGACACACACACTTGTGTTTGTATTCCCATTCTGTCATGTATTTGCCATATAAGTTTAATTAAGAAGCTAAGTTTCTGCATCTATTAAATGGGGCTAACATAGTCTGTGTTATAGAGGTGCCATTAGATACACACGTGAACATACAGGTCAATGTGCTTTGTAAACACTATAGAGTTACTTAAGGTATTTATTTTATGATTGTAAAGTGGTCTATTCCATATATATGATATATATATATTGATTTAAGAGAGGAAGAGAAAGAGAGAGAGCTATGGAAATATCAATGGTAAGAGAGAATCATTGATCGACTGCCTCTTGCATGCTCCACACTGGGGATTGAGCCCACAACTTGGGCATGTGCCCTTGACTGGAATGGAATCCGGGACCCTTCAGTCTGCAGGCTGACTCTCTATCCACTGAGCCAAACCAGCGAGAGGTAAAGTGGTGTATTCTTGAAATTAGCCAAGTTTACTCAAATAAGCAAGCATTAACTGAGTGTTTCCTCTATGCCAGAAAGATAAATAGATTAAGAGATAATAGTGAACTGATGTGGTGAAGTGATGATGGACATAATTGGGGTAAATGGAGTATGTTTTTTGGAACCCAGAGAAGGGACACTTTCTAATGACACTGAGGCTTCAGGTGAAAGAGGTGATGCTGCAGGTGTGTTTGGAAGGAAGACCATTCTAAGCAGAGGAAAGAGCTTGAGCAAAAACAAACAAACAAAAAACTACACCATAGAGATGAATAATACATACATGTGTGGGGAACTACAACTCTTACAATGTAATTCCAGTCCAAAGGTCCTGTGATAAACATTGCCTACTTTATGTAATGTTTTACATAGCTTTGGAGAAGAGGACATCAATGATGCTTTGTCAAGCATGCTGCCTTTCAGCTAACATGTAATAGGGGATGAATCCCTCCCCATAACCATTTGAGGGTTGCTAGAACTCAGACAACAGAGGTTCCCTGACTGGATCACACATCCTGCCTTAACATATCTCTCCTAAATTGAAGAGAGAAGGGGATGGGAATGACTTTCTCTAATAAATCCTTTTGTGGTGGGCTAGTGAAGGGTGCAGTCTGTGCTGGGCTTTTTGTTCCAAATGGCCAACTTAAGTCAATGGGGGCTGCTATGGAAGTGGGGTCCCATGACACCTGGCTGGCTGGTTGTAATTCATCACTACATGGCAGTAAGGAAGGAACCCAAGCTATTAGAACACCCGGGAGGCTGTGGTTGAAGAGTTCCAACAATTAACATTTGCAACTCAGTGTCTCAGTAGGAGACCGAAGCTTTGGAAACTCTGGAGCTCAGCAAAGATTCTGAGGCTTGGGAGCCTTGTCTTTTTGGACACCTTACCCCAAGGAGCTCTCCAAGCCCTTGACATTTGGGGGATTGTCAGAGCTTTGGGCTGCCAGAGAGAGGCCCTGTCTCAGAAGCCAAAGTCATCAACAGAAAGGGAGTTGAATGAGCAGGTTTTTCAGAGGCTGGAAGGAAAACTGTTTCAAAAATCTGTTTTGACTTTTGCAGACACTGCCTTTCCCTCTGGCCCCATAATTGAGTGGGGCTGGCGATACTTATTCATTTCTTAGTTTATGGCTGAGTCACCCCCTCCTTCTCATCAAAATGTTATGAGCATGCAGAAGAAAGGTGTTTATTGAGCAGCCTCACTTCATTTTATGGTGGTAGTGGTGGTGGGGTCATGGCTGTTCTCCCCCAGCAAATTCCAGAGCGGTCCTGAACTGAGCAACGGAGCAGGAAGACAATAGTCCGAATGTAGCTGACCTAGGTGACGGGCTTTCTTTAGGTGAGGGTGGGACAGGGGAATCTATTTGGGCAGCAAATAAGGCAGCAGTGTTCCTTCTACTCACCAGGATCTCTTTGACAGTTAGGCAAAAACTTATATAGGTACCCAGCAAATGCTTGGCAGGTAATAAGTGCTCCATATCTATATATATAAAAGCCTAAGCAACTGGCCGACCAGCCAACTGGCCAGTAGCTATGACACACACTGACCAACAGGGGACAGATGTCCAACGTAGGTGCTGCCAAGGTGCAGTCACTTGGCAGCGGCAGTTCTCGGGTGACACACCCGGAACCAGAAAGGAGGGAGCCCCATTCTGGGGTGTGTCACCTGAGAACCACCCTCTCACAATCCAGGACCCCTCAAGGGATGTCGGAGAGCTAGTTTCAGCCCAACCCCTGCAGGCCAGGCCAAGGGATCCCACTGGTGCATGAATTCATGCACCGGGCCTCTAGTCTTTATATAGATTCCTTCCTATATAAAGATATTTTTATTCTCCCCTTCCTACCCAGTTACATCCCTCTGATTCTGTTTGCAAATCCAGACTAAGTTCCAAAGAGCTTCTTTTAGACAAGGGTCAAATATGAGAATAGCGCCTTTGGTACAGATAATGCAATGACTTTAATTAAATTATTAGTTATGCCCCTGGGCTCTCAGTCAATAAGAAACACTTTGCTGTTGTATTGCATTATTTGTTTTATCAGTATCTTTAGGTTCACTACCTCATTCAGCCTGTACTTCAACTTCGTGAAGTAAATAGGCAAACAGTATTATCCTCTTGTACTAAAAGCTGAGATTCAAGAACAGTGATGAGCTGATGATTCCCTAAATATTTTCTTCTGACTCTTTTTCACTTTATTTTTCTTTGAATTCTAGTGAGAGATATATATACCTGCTTTACATTTTTACCATAATACCCCACAGACCCTTCCAACTCAGCACATCTAAAGGGTCTCATCACCTTTCCTTCTCCAGTTTTTCCTGGGTAATGTGGTTAGGTGGAAATCTGCTATTCATTCATTCATCCAAGAGACCCTTCCTTCCCTCTGTAGCCACATGGCCAATCATTTACCAAGTAACCATGTCTTGTAGAGTCTCCCTTCTATAATCTCAAAAATCCACCTACGTGGCTTCCATCTCACTCCAAGCCATGGCCATCACCAGCCTCCTAACCAACCTCTGAGTATTGACTTTGGTCTCACTCAGTCCATTCTTGACACAACAGACTGAGTGTTCTTTGTAACATGAAAGTCTAATCATAGCACTTTCCGCCTCCACTATGTTGAAACTTTCAATGGTTTCATGGGCCTCTAGGATAAATTCATACATTTGATTATTGGTGATGTGACTATTATGATTTGTGACCTGAATACTGGTAGCAGTTATCCCTCTAACAGTGTCTCACACATCAGAGGTCCTTGATGAACACTTGAAAGGTACAGTAACCTGTATGAGGCCCTCCAAACAGAGTGAACAAGCTGTTACTCTAATTCAAGCCTTGTTTCTCAAGTCAAGTACCACATGAAGGAGAAAAATATTCAAAAGGCCACATTGCAGGGATGATCAGAATTCTTTCTGCTCTCAGTTGAGAGACGTAATGTTGCCCCTAATATAGACTATAATGAACAGTAGTTGTCTTCTACAATGAAAGCTTCTCTAGCTTTCACCTTGTCTCCATTATCTCTCCACATCTTCTCTAGCTGTTCCCTTGAGGACCCACTCTGACTGCATCCCACATTGCCTTTGATTCTTGCAAGATGAGAGAAAAGTTCCCAAGAAGATTTTTGGTGTTTGCTTTTTCTGATTTTGTTTGTCTGTTGTTGCTCTCACCTACCCACCATGAAGCCCCCTATCCCATAAAGGGAAATACAAATAAATTAGAGGTTAGTGTGCCTGTAAAACCAAAGACTTACAACAGTACTTTTCTCCCTCATCATATGCTTCCACCAGTGTTTACTTAGCTAGAAATTTTAACATAACTAAAACAGCTGTCATTGCCCCAGGGAGGACTGGAGAGTCCCACAAAGAGCATCACTGCCAACAAGTCTGGTATTAAATTTAAAGATTGTTGTGAAGAAGTTTCCCATTTCTGTCCCAAGGAAACTGAGGCCAGAGGGTGAAAGAATGTGCCTAAGGCCGCTCAGTGAGAAAGCTGCAGACCTGGAATCCAGGTCTGAGGACACTCTAGTCTTTGCCTTTCAGCTGTTCTAACAACTCTGAGGATATTCAACATTGAAATTCCAGAAAAATGAATCCCATTTTCTGTGGATCCAGAGGTAGTTAGCATCTCTGTAAGAGTTTGAGGAGTGTGGAAAATTGACTGCATTTTGAGGGATGGGATGTTCCATTAATTGTGGAAACCAGTAATATGCATTCAGTTGACCAATTTTTTCAGAGCCAACACTCAATATCCACTATTTTCCAATACATTCATAATTTTAGCCTCACAGAGGAGAAAAAAAGGAGAGAGAAAGAGAAAGGGAGAAGAGAGAGAAAAAGAGAGGGGAGAGAGAGAGAAGAAAAGAAGGAGAGAGGAAGGCAGGAAAGAAAGAGAGAGGGAGGGAGGGAAGAAAGAAAGAGAAAGGAAAAGCACAGCAGCTGAATGACTGACTCCATGCATGTGTTTGGCTTTGGCTTTGGTGGAGTAGATGGGCTGGTTTAAATTTGTCAGTTGCTGGCTCAGATTTCCAGTGCTTTGCCTCTGAAGCGTGTTTCTGTTGAATTTTAAATGGGAGTGAAATTAGGTCTCCACATAGGACCTTTCATAGTTTTATTTCCTTGGGTGTTCCTGAATGGCTCACCAGGATGGAAAGCAGTGCTGTGCATGGGACCCTACTGAGAGGCCCTTATGCTCTGAAGGAGAAATTACTCATTGCCGCCGGGTTATTAGTTGAAACACATCTAAAACCTGGCCATGCAGATGTTAATCTTGGGCGTTTGGAGGCTTTAAAACATATCAGGAAAGGAAATTTAGGCTGTAAGGAATCCTACTGCTGATTTACCAATTCCTTTTTTTATTTTTTAAGGAGAAAATCAAAGAGCAGAGTAGGGAAGTGACATGTCTCAGGGTTACAGTGGTGAGTTACCAACAAAACAAGGAGGGATATCCCTGTTTCTCAGCTAAGATGTACTAAGAACAAGGAAGCCTTTAAAAAACTGAGTGTCGCCGAAACCGGTTTGGCTCAGTGGATAGAGCGTCGGCCTGCGGACTGAAGGGTCCCGGGTTCAATTCCAGTCAAGGGCATGTACCTTGGTTGCGGGCACATCCCCAGTGGGAGGTGTGCAGGAGGCAGCTGATCGATGTTTCTCTCTCATCGATGTTTCTAGCTCTCTATCCCTCTCCCTTCCTCTCTGTGAAATATCAATAAAATATATTAAAAAAAGGAAAAAAAAAAAACCTGAGTGTCACTGTGTTGATGGCAGAATCCCTGCAGACAAAACGGGGCTTAGTCCTTTCTCTTTCATTGTTGTCTATGCCAAAGTATAATAATCTGTAAAGTATTTTGAGCTCAACTATCATTTTTCATGAATAGCTGAGCTCAAATAGTTCCAAGGGCCCCCTCTTCCACTCTTCCACGCTCTGCCCCTTGGCCCTCTCCTTTCTTCACAAAGTCTGCAACTCCCCCCGCTTTCCTGGGACTTGCTTCACAGAGCTGCCCTCCATGCGGTCACTGAAAAGTCTCCTTCCTTCAAACACAAGAGACTGAGGCAGTTTGGTATTTGGGAAAGGAAAGTGAGGCAGGGCAAAGAAAAAGCAAACACAATCAGATAAATTACTGAGCTATCCACGACTGCCTAAAAACATATGGCTGATGGCTGGCTTGGGGAGGGTATATCTAGAACAGCAGGGTAGAATCACTATGCATCGGAACAGTTATCCAGGGTTGAGCAAAGACAAAATGGCAAGGATTTATCTGCTTAGTCTTTACCCTCTCATTGGTCATAATGTTCCACAAAGAAGCTAATGCCCCAGCATCATCTGACACCTCTAGAGATCACCGCAGCAGTCAGAGCACCTGAGGAATGGTGAGATCCGAACAGAAGGGATGCTGAAGCTGCAGGAGCCCACATCGCCGTGGGTTCCACAGAGGCCAGGCACCATCCTGGTCCTTCTTCCCTAGGGAAGGTGCAGGAAGTCAAGTGTCAGGAGATGAGGTGACAGAAAGATCCAAGAAATACCAGGTCAGATCACTGTCTCAAGCAGATCGGAGATGTGTGAACTGCAACCAGAAGCTTCTACATAGCCCAGATGGAGGAGGTCAGAATTAATAATTTAGAGAGGCCTTCAGAAACTATTTTCCTATTTGAATCCCATGCTTTGCCAAAATATATCAATAGTATATCCACTCTTCAGCCCTTCTGTTCAGGTGCCTTTCTCTCATTCTCCACCTCTCCCTTCTCTCTCCTCAGTATTCCTATTGCCTTAGATAAAACTTCACAACCTTAGTTATTAAACAGGAATTGATACATCCCCATCCCACTGCCATAACTAAGAAAAGAGTTTCAAAAGGAAGACTGAGGATAGGTTAGAGCAGGGGTGGGCAAACTTTTTGACTCGAGGGCCACAATGGGTTCTTAAACTGGACTGGAGGGCCAGAACAAAAGCATGGATAGAGTGTTTGTGTGAACTAATATAAATTCAAAGTAAACATCATTACATAAAAGGGTATGGTCTTTTTTTTATTTCAATAGTTTTATTCATTTCAAACATTTTAACAAGAAGAATGTAAACACTAATTATTGTAATTTGAAACTTCAAAAAATGGAGGAATCATAGCACAATAACATACCTTATATTGAAGATGGCAAAGGCAAAATAAAATTGCCTAACAAAGGAAAGGTACAAAAGCCTTTCAAATTAAACTTAAATATAATAAAATAATTTAAAACTAAAACAAATAGAAAAGAACAAAATGTGTAAACAGTAAATTAAACATTTTCTTTAGTGCAACTTCCAAATTATGCCCGGGACGTAGATGTAGATGGCAATGTAGACTGGGTTGAAAGGTTTTTGGTCTTTAAAACATCAACTTCAGTGGGAACAGTGTTGTTGGTCTCCTTTTTAGCTAATGCTCTGATACTGTGCTCTCCAGGGGCATGTCTCCCTACATCACCACGATAACGTGTCTACGCATTCCCAGGGTGATGTCAGGGGACGCGTCCGCGGGCATTACAAGGAGCCTCTGGAAGATTGAGAGGTTGTTCCTTCTACTGAATGGGCGGATATAAATCCGCCCACTCAGAAGAAGGAGCTGCGGCTTTGTTTCCCGACGTTGCCATGTTAACACTGCTGCTGGTGAAAGAGCGGAGGGGAGAGCAAGAGAACCCTCCACTCTTTTGGCTCCGCGGGCCGGATAGAACAGCCAAACAGGCCGGATCCGGCCCGCAGGCCATAGTTTGCCCACGGCTGGGTTAGAGTGTCTTGAAAACCAAGTTTAGCCGAGTTTTGGAGGTTGGACAGTCTCTAGCAAAGAGTGATGCTATACTTTTGCTCCAAATAGTCTTTACCAACTCCCCATACTTGAGTGCCATTCTTTTCTCCTGTCTAACCCAAGTCCTACCCATTTCCAAGACACACCTAATTTCATCACCTCTTTTTTTTACTCACGCTTCCATTTCTGAGATGTTGTATAGTTATTGAGCATCTACTGAATCCTAGGTACAGGGCAAGTTTCTGGGAATAGAATGGCAACCTAATGCTAGCAAGTCTAGCAAGAAGAGCTGTCAAAAACAGAAAATTACAGCCTCCTGTGAAAAGATTTAGGAAATACTTCCCAGGAAAAATGGCATCTAACGTATGGAATGAAGGACGAGATGAGATTAACCTAGATCCCTGCAGAGGAAACTATGTGCAATGGCTGGGAAGCAAGAGAGAGCATGGTGCTTCTGATCCTTCAATATGAACTGACCCACAGAAATATCGCATGAGAAGTGTGGTGGTCAGTGTCGATGATCCCTGGTGGTTCTGATCTAGTCAATTTATTTACAATCTGGTGTCATTTCCTTCTGCTTTCAATAGGGTGAGTAGGTGTAATCACTAAGCTGTTTTGGAAATGATAGTGTGTGACTTCCAAAGTAAAAAAGACATTACAGCTTGTACTATACCCTTTCCTGGATCACTCATTCTGGGGCAATGCCACCTGACATGTCTTGAGGACACTCAAATAGTCTTATGGAGAGGACCCACACAGAGAAGAACGGAGACATCCTGCCAGCAATTAGCATTCATTTGCCAGATGTGTGATTCCGCTCCTTTGGAACCCTCCACTTCCAGTTGAGCCTTTGGAAACTGCAACCCCAGATGACATGTTGACTGTAACCTCATGAGAATCCTGACCCTGATCCCCCTAGCTTATCTGCTCTCCAATTCCTAATTTACAGAAACTGTGGGCAATAATAAACATGTACTGTTCTAAAGCATACAATATTGGGGTAATTTGTTACACAGCAATAGGCGACTGATACAAGAGGAAAGGCACTAAGACTGGGGAAGTAGGCATGGATCAAATCATGTAGGGATTTGTAGGGTCTGTTGAGAAATGTTGGAACTTTAAGAACTACAATGAATCATTAATAGACTTTAAGCAGAGGAGTGATGTCATCAGATTTATGTTCCTGTGGACTCTTTGAAGTCAATTGTATCCTCAAATTTCTATTTCTTGAATGGTACTGGACACAATGCTTTGCATTAGACACGACAAATATACATTTCAACTGGAGAATGATAGATTGTAGACAGTATAGGATCTCTCGGTAGTGGCAAGAAAGGAGGATCTCTGGTTCCCAGACTAAGTAAAATTGATGAAACACAGCTCCAACATGCTCCCACTTCCCACCAGACCCATATTTTATGGATGACTGAAGTAAAATGTCTGCTGTCAAGCATGTTAAATGCAGCCTCTTTATTACATGAGTGTGGGGGGACAGGAAGAACATCTGCCTAACAGACATATCATAATATAGCATGATTTTTTCCAAATATATTTATATTCTTTGTGTGGGAGTTGGAGTAATGATTTGACCCCAAAATGTCAAAATATGTGACGCATAGAATAATATAGTCTTAAAATAATAGACTGTTGAAGTAATCTAGTCCAACTCAATCTGGATTCATCTATAAAGAGGCTCATAATGGTACCTGGAGTGTCAACTGCTAGGTACTCTGCTAAAACCCTTAAATGACCTGATTTCTTGTAAGCACACCTTAGAGGTACATACTACTAGCACTTTTAAAATAAATAAATAACCAAGCCAAGGTTTAGAAAGCCTACGTCGGTGCTTCTCAAATGCTAAGGTGCAAATGAATGGCCTGGACCTGTTAAGATCCAGATTCTGATTCAACAAGTCTGGGTTCATGAAGCCCAAGTTTCTGTATCTCTAACAACAATGCAGCCTCCAGTGATGCTAGCACAGCCTAGGTAAATAATACACAGTCTCAAGGTAGGGGTGTGGCAGATTGAAAGCCTCTCCTGCTGATGTTCAAAGAATAGATTCTTAATCACTAACAACCAACCATATCTCCATTCCACTTGAGTGGTGGTTATCCAGTCTCTTCTCAAATGCTTCCATATGCTTGGGGTCCTCCACTTCTCAAGGTGACTCTCCTTTCCAATTTTAAATGGCTATAAGGTGACAGGTTCTTTCATGGGCTGAGTCAAGTTCTTTACCCACGGAGCTTCAGGGGGTCACTTGCTGAACCATTACTAAAGCAGCACTTTCTTTATGATCAGACTATTGCCCCTTCCCCATGCTCCATTACTCAAGGGCCTCTAGAGAACAAAAGGGGAGAATTCAGATATGAACACATCTCTTGAACCCAGAACATGAATGAATGAATGGACACACAATAGGGGACAGAGGCACAGTATTCCAGAATGAGTCCAGCATTTACTAATCTGCACCAGTCCTAAAGGAACAGTGTTATAGAAGAAGCCGGCCATACTCAGGACCACGTTTCCTTTCTCATACCATTTCCACCAGTAGGGATATGGCCTTGAACATGTTGATAAGTAACGTATATCATGCGTGAAATTAATTATACCCCTCTGTACAAATTGGTCCTATTGATCAACTGAGTCTACTCTTACTCCCATTCATAAAGAATAAGGCATAACAAGTTGCCCATGAGAAAATGAGTTGGCTCTGGTGGACCGAATTCATAAGCTCTGAATGGGGAGAGTGCCTTTCCTACACACTGGCTATAGGCTCTCGAATACCAAGCTAAATTGTATGGTCTCTAGGAGAGCAGTATAGTATACAGAAAAGACATGGAGACAGGGGGTCAGACAACCTGAGTTCTAATACCACCTCTGCAGCTAATTTTATGTCTTCATCTAACCATCTGCAAAAAGAGGGGCTGGATGGGGTTCAGACCAAATGTTCACCCACTTCTCTTCCAGATCAGAAACTCTAGGCATTAATTTCATAGAATGAAAGCCAAGCCTTGGCTTCAAAGGAGACAGGAAGCCAGCATCTCACAACCAGGACACTAAACTGCTGATTACTTTTCTTCATTTTCTAACAGCAGCAGCAGGAAAAGAAACAAAAAATCAGGGGTATGATGTTAGGAAAGGAACCCGTGATGTTGACTGAGGATCCTAATCTGTTATTCACTTTTTCGGGGCAGGATGTATTTCTCTCAAAAGCCAGCGGAGAGAAAAGATCCACAGATGGATGGTGGCAATTCTCGCTGCCTTGCCTCTCAGTTCAGAATGTACTAGATTAACAGACACTTGGAAACCTTTCTCGGTTCCATATTCCCAATTCACAAATAGGAATTATGAGTTCTTTGATGTCCTGCTGACGTTATATTGTTCCTTGATGTTCTTTGGGTAAATTTCTTTAAGTGTCTATCCTCAGCTGAAATGATATCATATAATTGTTTCCATCAATAATCCTTAGTGACTTGTAGGAGATGGGCCCTCAAATGCTGCCATCTACCATAGGGAGACCAAGTTTCCATTTAGATGATAAACCACAAGAATTTTAGAAGCCATCGGCCAACTTTTATGGAGGTTTCTTGTTAATATTACTCATGATATATTTTCCCCCATTACTCCAAAGCCATATCCCTTTCAACGACTGGAAAGAGTGTGTATTGTCTGAGTTTAGTGTCTGTAGAGGCAGAAGCTTGGGGAAAATGAGGCTTCTTGGGTGTGGATTCAGCATCAGGAAAGTGTTCCAAATATAGAATTGCAAGGTCAAAAATGTAATAGAGTCAATTATTTTAAAAATCAGACTTTAGAGAGTGAAGGGCAAAGAGAAAGGAGGCTCATGTTTATCGACACCAGCTATGTGCCAGGCACATGTTAATACCTTCACGCATAGCTCCTGGTTTAAGTCCTGAGAATTATTGTTAACCCAGCATTCCAAGTGAGGGAATTCAGTGAGATTGCAAGAGTTTAAATAACGTGCCCAAATTCACACAGCTAGCAAGTTGCAGAGAGCCCTTGTTTCCAGCAGGTCTTGTGAGATCTAGAACCTAAACTCTTTTCAGCATTCCTGGCTCTGCCACTTCTTTGCTAAGTCACCTTGGATGAGTTACTTACCCCGACAGAGCCTCCACTTCTTTATCTCTAGAAAATGGGATGTAGGATGAGTTTGATGCTTTTACCCAAAGCAAACAGTCCTCAGCAAGAAATCAGCACAATAGAAATGGTAACTATTAAAGTTATCAACATCATCTTATTGCTTGCTGCCTCTTAAAGAAAGAAAAGAATAGAGGGAGGGAGGAAGGATGGAAGGATGGAAGAAGAGCGAGGGAGGGAGGATGGAAGGATAGAAGGAAAGAAGGAAGGAAAGTGCTAAGGCAGTGGAGAAGTGGGTAGGGGTAAGAAGAAATATCACACCATCTTCTCCCTGAATTATAACCTGATGTGTCTGAGTCTGTGGACATGAAGTTAACACTTCAGGACCTCATGTGCTTCTGGGACCATAGTTGGAATGCATGGGGAAAACATTCAAAATAAGATCCTTCCTCCTTTGTCTTCCCCTCAGTTATACTCTCTCCTTCCCATTTCTTACGTGGACCCCTTGTCTATTTGTACAAAGCCTCCTTGCCCTCTCTTGTCTGTGACTGCATCCTCATCTTGAGAAAGGTGGGCTGCATAGGCAGGAAAGCAGAGGCCAGGAGGTTGGATGTAACTGGTCCGATTCATGTGCATAAGGAGAGCCCCAGTTAGAGAGAATATAATGGAGTAGGTAGGTTGTACAGAGATATCCAGAATTATCCAAATTTAGCTTCTTAAACTGCCAGCATTGAACGGAATTCCTAAAAGCTAAACCAGATTGAGTAGGAAGGCCTTAAACATCACCTAGTATAATTGGTCCATTTTATAGATGAGGAAACTGAGGCACAAGACAAGGGACTTTCTACCACCAGGGAGGGAGGCAAAGGGTGCCCTGGCCGTCATTTCTTTTTGATATGTTCTGGCACTTCAGCCCCTATTTCATCTTCTGCTTAGAGATACATCACAGTGACCTCAGAGATTTTGAATTGTCCCCTTTGTCTCTGTTCTCTTTACCCTCGGGTTCCTGACTTGGAAGCTCCAAAAAATACTCATCCATCTTACTTTCTTTATCCACTTCAAAACTGTCTGGCTTTCCCTAGACACCAGTTACTCTCTTTTTCCAATCTTAAATTTCAGCCCTGAAGCATTCCCCAATAAGGACTCAACTAAGGGAAGTCAACCTAAAACAAATATGTTCCAGACTTATAAAACTAGCTTCAGACATGTGTGTGCGCGTGTACTCCACAATATACTTCCGATTAGCAAATGACTTGCTTTTGAACACTGGACAAGCAGATCCGCATTTCTTGTCTAGGACTGTGAGCCCTTAAGAATGCGACTTTTTGGTTGGATAACACTAATTTTTATGCTACCCTAGAAGTCCAGAGTGCATCTGAGTTGGTTATATTAATGAGAGCTCTTTCCAACCTAACTCTGTGAGTTATCAAATGTACAAACCGAGTTGGCCACCAAAAGGAGTTATAGTATAAGCAGGTAGTAGGAGTTCATTTTAGGAAGCTTTAATCTAATACTTCAGAATTGTGAAGAATTGTAATAATTCCTCGTTGTTTTTAAGTTTTGAAGTTACAGGATCAAATGCCTCCTTGAATGAATTAAAACAAATAAAGCAAGCAAATGAATTCATGTTGCATTCCATTTGGAAATCTTTGCCTTTTCCTTGATGGTGTGCCTCACCCCACCACCTTCTTGGGAGATCAAAAGCTCCTCTTTAGGACCAAGGGGAAAATTAGGTTTTAGAATTTGCCACACTTTCCCCACCCTCTCTCAGAATAGGGCAGGGGCTGCGGCCCCTTGGATCTTAGCAATTGCATCCCTCTTTTGTCTCTGTGGTGGTCCATGGGAAGACCCAGGCCATTGTCTGTGGCTCCAACCTTTGTTGGATTCTTGAGAAAGGGCTGCTAAGGCAGACACAAGGCTGGCTTTTAAGTTTTGCCACCTTGAAAACTCTATTGAGGCATTTTGTGTGGTTACTGTGGGGGTCAGGCATGTGATCTGACCCCTGGCATCCCCTGGTAATTAGAGCATGCAAAAAAAGTACCTCCTCCCTGCCTAATTGGCTCTCTCAATGAACCTTTCAGAGAGGAAGTTTGTCTATGACTCACTTGCCCTCCCAGCAAACTTCAGGCCCCAACACATTCCTCTGTCTCTGTGATGGGTTGGAGACTTAGGAAGTGATTAGAACTGGGATCAAACAAGCCCCTGATTGCCCCATTCCTAATGGGGCCCATTAACTCTTTGAGAGCTGCCTACCACCCTGGTGGGAAACTGCAACCAGAGACATTTTCTCAGGCTCGGTGATGTTAACATGCTTATAACTTATTCCCAGAAAGTACAGTAGCTCATGAAATCTACCTGGAAACCATGGTGTCAGAACAGCAACATATAGGTCGGTATTTAAAAAAACACCTTAGGAAAAGACATGAAGCTGCCAGGGGAGGGAGGTGAAGTAGAAAATAGTTATTTAAATAAGTCATGCTACACCTGTAGCAGGAATTGGGATCTAGGGAGGCAATAAAGAATCTGTTCTATTATTACGGTTCCCAGCTCTCTGGAGCTCTGTGCGGTTTAATTCAAGTAAGTGTGAATGCTCCTGAACAGCCCTAGATACAAGACCTTCCTGGACACAATCCTTGTAGACTACCCTCCAGCAATGGCCACATCACATTTCCTGCTGGAAAGATTAAGAAGGATTCTTAGCAGGCTCCAGTGCAGACAAATTAGGTCCTGGTTTTGTAGGTCATCTCTTGTTTTCCATGAATGATTTGCCTCCTACCTTCCTGGTTGATGTCCAAGTCATTCATAGACTGAAACTTGAATCATCCCTGAAAGGTTGTGACTTTTTGGAGTCCTTAAATGGTGACTTATGTGAATGAGGAATGCTAAATATTAAAAATACAGACAAACACAAGACTGTTAATGCCAGTTACATCAGGAGTGATGAGGAAGGAAGGGGGAATGAAGGGGTGGGAAAAGAGTAATTTTTCTTTGTACAGCTTAGAGTATATACGATATTCCTCTTATGATACTTCAATGAGTTTTAATTTTAAAAATCTGAAAAATAAACTTTAAGAAATGTGTTCATGTATTTTTCATAAAAGAATATATAAGTTGGCTTTGATTTGTGTTGGCTTTTTTATTCAATGTATCTTATGTTACATGGATTAAGAAGCATGAGATTTTTGAAAACTATAAAAACTCATTTAAGAATTCATGTAGATCAACCTATATATTTGCATATTGAATCTTAGTTCCACCACTTACTTGCTGGATAATATGAGGCTAGTAATTTATTCAATGTCATCAAAGATCTAAGATCTTCATCTACTAAATAGAGATATTGTATGACTATCTTAGGAGTTTGCCATGTGGATTAAGAAAGGACAGTGCATATAATGTGTCCTGGGCATAGCTTTGTCAATGGGGTGAATGTTGTTATAATTAAGAGAACTGTGACTGTGACACAGGGGAGTAAGTCAAGATCACCTAAAGGGAGAAATAATCTATGCTCCAGACTCTTTGACTCCAAGCTTGCTTCCCTCCCAGGACCCCAGGTGGGTCTATTTATAGGTCCTTACTATAGTCTCAGGAGATAATGGGAGATGTTTGCTTTATTATCTCTAATTTATACACGAATAAATAAAAGAAAGCATCTAATGCTGGCTTGAATAGTCCAAAACCCTTTTCACAGCCTAGCCAGTATTATGTTTTCTCAGGAATCTTACTTCTTTTGCAACTGAAATAAAATAGGACATTTTTAGGGTACCACAGATGAATTCCCCATCTGTGGTGGGGCAGTGTTCTTGGTATCAGTAAAGTCCACTATGGGACTTTAACAAACTGAACCCACTGGTGGAAATGGTCTGATCCCTTTTTCCTATACTGTGAAGTCCTTTGGAGTATACATCAATCATCAATTTACAGTGCTCATCACTTGACACACCTTTGGATGGAAAATAATTAAAGTCTAAATGGTGGGAAAATGTAAAAATTAATAAATCCATGAATACAGTGTAGGTTTTAAATGTTAATGGTAAGACTGAGTCTTATTCATTCTTATATCCCAAACAACATGTGCTGCGTCTGGTGTGTAGCAGAGACCAATAAATGCTGGTTGGTGATTTCTGGCTACTATTTCAAAATCTTAAAAATATATATATATATATATATATGAAGGGATCAAGGAACCCCACTTCATCTGGTGTCTACAAGGCATGTCCTTGGGTAATTGAAAGATAGGGCCAGACTTTGAATCCTTTGTATAAAATAAAGAGGAGAGAGGAGTGAAGGAAATGGAGAGATAGAAGAGGAGCAGGAGATGATATGTGAAGGAGGAAGAGAGAGAAGAGAAGGGAAGAGAAGAGAAGAAATAAGATTTGTACTCTTAAAACCCATCTTATGAAAAGTGAGCACAAGGAGTTGTAATGCAAATGAGTCTTGGCATCTGAAAGGAACAAGACAAAGGGTCAGAACTTTCTGAATTAACAATAGAGGTGTTTGTAACAAGCTCAATGAACTATGTGGCAAAGACTTCTATTTTCAGGCCTTACTATGAACTCATTACAATTTTACATATGCCCATCAGCTTCCTGCTGTCAACAGATGGTAAGCCAATTCAATGCAACAGGAATCCCCGATTTGGAGGTGCAGTGAAGAAGAAAAGTAGCCAGCTCTGCTATGTTCCACTCTGTTCCATGATCATTGCCTCTGGATCTGCTCAGGTGAGAGGTCTTTGGTGTTTCAGCTCTAGCCAGGGAAACACAGACTTCAGTGATCCCTGGAAAGTATGCTCTCTGAGCCACAGTGGCAAAGAATTCTCCACACCTTGACCTGATTGGTCCTTCCTCATACAAATGAGGACTCCAAATCCTCAGTTTTATTGGTCCAAAGGCACTGTCCTGATTGCTCAGAATAGAGCCATTCTGATTAGAGCTGTGCAGCTCTGATTGGATAGGGAAAGCCTGGATCCTATTTGTTGAAATAGGATTCCAAGAAACCTAAATGAGGGCTGGCTCAGATGACAGAAACACAGTGCCAGTAGGCAGTTCAGTGCACAGGTAGGCAGCCAGTTTGGTGTAGAAGCAGGCAGATGAGTGCAGAGGCTTCTCCAAGAAGTGCAGTTTGCATGAGAGAGCCCTGTGCAGAAACGGCTGCTAGGCTCTGCCTTTTTTATGTGAGTCCAGTTAGCCACCAGGAGCCCTCCTGAGTAGGTGTCTTCTCCTTCCTCCACCTCCAGGGTTCACACTGCTGTTTTCCCTCACATATATGCATGCACAGATGTGCACAAACACACATTTAAAAATCTTCATACAAATATACATTAGAGATAGTGCTATCCACTGGAAATTTTTCTTAACTTTCACATTCAAGTTCATGGTTTAGAGAAGAGACCAGGACTGGACCTGTCATTGGCTTTCTTCCTGCCCACTTAGTAAGACCGTGCAGTCCATGGGTGCTGAGAGGCAGAGTGTTGTGCTACAAGGCATACTGAGTAAGAGACCAGGTTTCCAGTCCTTTGTGCGCTTGTGTAACTCACTGTGGACCTGAACCTATCATTTTTCTCTTAATAGTCTTAGTTTTTCTCATGTGAAAGGAAGAGTTCAGAATAAAAAATCTTTATCGTTTTATCAGTTTTGAAATCTTCTATGTTATCTTTTTTTCATGACCACTTTGGTCAATGCCTTGGAAGGAAGGTGCCCCAGGGGTTGGTAACTACTATTTATTCAGGATGTGTTGTAATGATTCATGCTAAAGGCTTTATGTGCAATATCTCATTTAATCCTCACAGGAACCCCTAAAGAGGGCATTGTTCCATTTTATGATGAAGGTTAGAAGCTCAGAGAAATGAAGTTCTGATCCTATTCCTTTGTTGTAACTCTTGAGATTTCTTGTAGGAATGCCTTGATAGAATCTTCACAGTCATGAACTCTACACAGATTCAGCTGACTGCCTTTCTTCTTTTCAAGTTTTCTACTACATGGAGCACTCAGCTACATAAATAATTGTATTGTAAAGGCAATGCCCAGTGAACAGTTGTTGACTACCTTTCCTTCTAGAAATTATCACAGGGGAACTCCAGAGGTTTGGAAGTGGAGAGATAAACTCACTGGCTGTCCTTGAGGGAAGCATTGGTTTTTTTCTCTTGGATTCAGTTGCCCCAACTGTATATTAGGGGGGAGATATGGCATTTGATCTGAGGCATTACAGTGCCTTGGATAAGAACGCACAGTGGCTCTAGTCAATCCTACCCCCTCCTTTCTAGATGTATGTCTTTTTGAAAGTTACTTCACCTCATTTGAACTCAGTAGGTCTAGCTATAATATGGGAATAATATGACCTAATTTCCTGCAGAAGTTTTGTAGTCAGTGGCCTAATGCATGTGAAATGATTAGCATGATGCCTGGTGAAGTACTAATTAACTTTTACTGGTATCCTCTTGACAAAAGTACTTGTGACTGATATGTGCAGACCAGTTAGTTTTTAAGAACTGCCCCAGATATCATTTAAGAGTGGATTCTGAACCCTGAGCCATGAGTCTAGTCACAAGTTGGGGAAGGACATTCTCGGAAAAGGGCTCCACATGTACACAGGATGTGAGCAAGAGAAATAGTTATGTTGTGAAGTAAAAATAATCCCCTACAGTTGGAGCACCGGGCATATGTGTATGAAGTGGGGTGGGGGCTGAACGAGACAAAAGACTGGGAAAACAGGCAGGGGAGAATCATGGAGAACCCTAGATGGCAGGTTATAGAAGTGAGGCTGTATCCTGAAAGTGGTGGGGACCAGAGGAGTGTTGAGATCAGGTTTGCATTATAAAGTGAAGATGTACATGCATCTACAGAGCACATGCTCAGCTAATGAGCTGGTTTTCTTTAGAATGTGTGTTGATTTGGGAATGATTAGGGAGGTTGGGCTTGAATAAGTGATGAGGTGTCTTGGGGGCTCTCCCAAAACCACTTCTTGGCACCATCACTGGCGGGATTTAAAGGGAAGAGAGAAACTGGGCCCTGGGAGACCTGCATAGAGGCTTCTTGGTGAGCAGTCGAGAGATGCTGTGAGCTGGACTCGGGCAGTGACCTGGGGCATGTGGAAGGACAGGTCCCAGTCCACTTTGAGGTTGGAATGTCAACCTCTCTCTAGCCTTGCCTCCAGCCTGGTGTCCATCCTTTGGTTTAGAAACCTGACTGCAGAGACATTTGTCTACCCCAGGGCCACTCTGTGGACCCAAGGCCCAGCACAACATGAAGGTTGATGAGCTCAGTTCCATGGCCCTGGGGGACCACCACCGGCAGAAGGAGAACAGGCATGCCAGGTGGGAGTTTCTCAAAGGTTCGTCCACCTCCACCCCTTGATTTTGGGAATGCATAGAGAACCACTGTGGTTTGGATGTGTGATTAGTAGCTCAGCAGCCAAATGAAGTCAGGCTGTCCGTCTGTCTAAATTTAATTCCTTAACCACGTTTGGGCACAGTACCTTGTCTGAGGCTATTTTCTACCCAAAATATATAATGTCAGGGCATGCCAGGGAGGGATGCGGGTGATGACAGCCAAGGGCCTAGCCGAAGAAAATACAAGCAGCTCCTACAGCCAATCTGATTAGTACATAAACTATGAAGGCAACCCTCTGCCCCAAAACCTCACTTGGTCAACAATGACCAACTACAGGCAAGCTGCGTTCTTTAAACAGAATTTAGCAAAATTACCATTTCAGAGTCTCTGTGCATAAGTGTGATTTAGTACTCCCTACCTTAACCGCTTTTAGGGGCATACAATTTGGAAAATATTAATAATTGCTATTTTAAGTATTCTTCATGTACAAGGCACTGGGCTAAACATTCCCTATGTGTTATCTCATTTAATCCTCACTGCAGCCCTATGAAATAAGTTCTATTATTAGTGTACTTCTAAATATTGGGAAAAATTAATTTTTGAGTGACTAACTCACCCAGTACCTCAAAGATAACCAGTAAAAGAGTCTAGACTTGAATCCAATATTATCTCAAATGAATAGTACAGCATAGACCCCGGAGTGAAGGGAAGAACCCTCATCGACCACCTGAGCCAGCCGGCTACTCCCATGGAGGTCAAGTATGAGCAGCATGTCCTAAATCATTCAAGAATTAAGCAGGCCCCCACCCAGTGCCTTAGTTGGTTGTTGTGTTGTTCCATACAGCAAAAAGGTTGAGGGTTCATTCCTGATCAGGGCACATACCTAGGTTGTGGGTTTGATTCCCAGTTGGGGTGAGTATGGGAAGGCAACTAATTGATGTTTCTCTCTCACATTGGTGTGTCTTTTTTCTCTCCCTTCCTCTATCTCTAAAATCAATAAACATATCTTGGGTGAGGATTGAAAAAAAGAAGATGTAAATAGAAGAGCAAGTACTAGAACCAGGATGCCTACCTCTAAAAAAAAAAGAAAAGATTCAGAATAAGCAGCCTGTTTGCTGTCAGGTAGCTGTATCTTAAACATTTTTGATACTTTGAAATATGTTAAACTTATGAAAAAGTTGCAAAAATAGGACACAGAATTTCCATATATTTTTACCCAACCTCCTCCAATGTTAACATCTCATATAACTGCCGTGCAATGATTAGAATTAGAAAATTAACTTTGGTGTTACACCATTAACTAAACAAAAGGCCTCACTGAAATTTTACCAAGTTTTCCACTTATGTTCTTTTTCTGTTCTGGAATCCTATCAGGATCTCACATTATATTTAGTTATTTCTTTTTAGCCTCCTACGTCTATAATAGTTCTTTAGTCTTTGTCCTTCAGGACTTGGACACCTTTGAAGAAAATCAGTCAATCATTTTTAGATGGCTCCTCAGTCTTGTTTCTCCACATTTCTGGACTGAGGCTGTGCATTTGGGGCAAGAATATCACAGAAGGGATGCTGTTCCTTCTTAGGGCAGCAAATCACTGGGTTTATGATATCTACGTGTCTTACTACTGGTCATGTTACTCTTGATCACTTGGAGAATGTAGTTTCTGCTGGATTGATCCATTAATACAGTTGCTATATCTTCACCTCTGTAAGTAGCAAATATCTTGGGGGAGTTACTTTGAGACTATTTCTCTCCTCAAAGAATCATTCACTGATTTTAGTATCCATTAGTAAAACATGTATACAACAAATTTGCTCACTACTGTTTCAATTGTCCTTTGTATTTAGTGTATTAATGTGAACGCTATTATAAGAAAGGAACGCTTAACCACTCCCATCTGTCTATTTAATCAAATATTTTTATATCCTCATGAATTCATATATATACATAGTATTCTATGGATTATAATCTAGTACTAGCATTTCCCATTTCATTACTCAACTTGTTCAGCTTTGGCCACTAGGAGCTCCTACTGGTATGCTGCCAGACATCTTGCATCACAGTGCTCCTCAACTTTCTTATTATTAATCGCAACACACGCCTAAAATAGAAATAGAAGCAAATTCTTTGGTTCCTCTCCTTCTTTTATTTCCTACACCCTCTTCCAACTTCGTCCCCCGTTTCCAAAGTCTGTTGGTTTCAGCTCCAAAACGTCTCTGAAATCTCCTCTCATGGTCTCTTCCCAGCTTGGGATGCATCACTTATCAGTTAAACCACTCTGACATTTAGGTTTTGCTCTTTTCAGTTCCTCCTGCCCCCAATCAACCCTTTTTCCGCAGTGCAGATTAAATACTGTTTTGAAAATGTGAAGACCAGACTGCCCTGAAAAGCACACAAACATGCTCCTGCTTGTTCTCAAAGAAAGAAGCGATGTTTTGGCCACAGGCAACTTCTTCAATCTCATCTTCAGCTTTGACCTCCTGAGTTCCTCACGGTTCCCACAATATGCTATATCACATCATCTTTTCTTAAAATATGTTTTCATTGATTTTAGAGAGAGAGGAAAGGAGAAGTGGGGAGAAGGAGGGGGAAGGGAGAGAGAGAGAGAGAGAGAGAGAGAGAGAGAGAGAAACATTTATTTGTTGCTTCCCATATATACCCTGTCCCTGGGTATGTGCCCTGATGGGGAATCAAACCAGTAATCTTTCAGTGCACAGGATGTGACACTCAACCAACTGAGCCACACTGGCCAAGGCTCATTTCATCGGTTTGTGTTTTTGCACATACTGTTGATTTGGTCTAGAATGCCCTTAATCTTAAAGAGTAAATAGTAAAGGAGGCTCCTTACTAAGTTAGTATATTTTAGTCTGTGCTTTTTAAAAAATATATTTTTTTTCTTTCATTTCAGAGAGGAAGGGAGAGGAAGAGATAGAAACATTGATGAGAGAAAATTATTGATCGGCTGCCTTCTGCATGCTCCCTACTGGGGATTGAACCTGCAACCCAGGCATGTGTCCTTGACTGGAATAGTCTGTGCTTTATTAATCTTGCATATATGGTAATACTCTACCTCAGAGCTGGTTGCAAACTATGGAATCAAGAAGGAGTTCCTCACTTTATTCAATGGATCCTCAATTATTTTCACAACTTCTGAATATATAATTTACATTTTCTGGAGGAGAGAGTCGGAGGTTTTGTAGAATATCCTTAAATGTTCTATTTGAGTTGTAATCTTGAGTAGAGCAAACAGAATTGTGAACTGTGATGAAGGTCTAATCCATCTTTTGTTCATTGATTCCCTCTCTTTTTTTGGACTAACACCATTACCACTCTCATTATCACCTCATCATCACCACCACTGCCTTGCTACCACTTACCAACACCAAAAGCTCAACACTACCACAATCATCATCACTAATAAAATTTGCACTAACATAACTACCACCAACACCATCAACCCAACAATAACACTAAAGTAAACTCACCACTACTATCACCATCAGCCCCATTACACCCCACACCCAGAAACCAAGAACTAGCTTTTATTGAGTGCCAGCAAGTGTACATCCCACATACAGCAATTCATCTCTCATTCTTTACTGTATATACCTAGACATGAAGAAATTTAACAATATGTTCAAAATTACTCGATTGGTAAATGCTGAGAAAGATAGAAACATTGACTATAAGTACTGAGTGTATTTAGATGTCTGCTAATTCACTCTAATATTATACAAGGAGAAAAAAACTGAAGACAAGAGAGGTAGGGATTGGCCCAAATCTTGCTCTGATTCTTAAACCAGGACTATGGTCACTGTGCTAAACAGACCCCTATTCCCTCTGTACTCTGGTATTATCTTTATATTTTTCTCAGTGTACAATTTTTTGACATGTCATACATACATGTAATATACCAAAAGAAAATGAACACAGAACCCCAGAAAAAAAAGACTTAAAACATTATAAGAATGATTTTCCTTCTTCTCCAAACCCCCAAATTAACTTGACAATATGTAAATATTTTATTTTTATTCACCTGAATTTGTCCCATTAACTTGGTGAATTTAATGTGCTGTCTCAGAATGAACAGGGAGGCATCACATAATTTCCCAGACCACAGCCCAGCAGCCAAAAAAGAATAATTCTGAGTCCATGACTAGAAAGAAGAGGTAAAGTCTTCCAATGTGATTTACACAGATGGAGAGGCAATGAAGCAGAGAAATGAGGAACAGCAACGCCAAAGGGCAGAGGTGGGTTTGGAGAGTCCTCCTTAATCTCAGTGGTAGCAAGAGGTTTGGGCTTGAGTGACATGGATTAGTTGCATATTTGAGGGATGAAATGGTTTGTTGCTTCTGAATGGTTTGCTTCCTCAGGTGGGCCACAGCCAGGTCTGTGAAAGAAGGGAATAAAGCTGCCACAAATTGAAATGAGTTGATAACTGGGGCTTCTGGGAATTGGACAGGGTGTGTGAGTTGGCCACAGAGCCTCTGGCTAGGTTACTGAGACATTCTACTGGGCCAGTTATGAAATTTTGACAACATCCTACCCCTCTTTCTTTTGTTAATTCTGGGCCCCCTCTGCACTCAGCCTTTCCAATGTGCCCATTCCTCTGGACACTGGAGTCCCAATTGAGGTTAAGATCAGGACTTAATTGCCTACTCCAGATTTACTGTGGACATCTGATCTACCTTGTAGTGATCTCTCACTTCTATATTCTATTTGAATATTAATGGTGGAGGACATAGTAGAAAAGCACCAAACTTGACAGAAGGCTAGGACTTGGGTCTGGAACACATGTGGGATAAAGAAAACATGAGTCTACACACAAGGCCTCATAGTGATTTTGAGTCTCATTAAATGTTGCAATTATTAATAGCTCAATATGATGGGCTTACTGCATTCTGGCCCATGTTTTTTAATCCAACATCAACTTCTTTTTCCCCCCAGAAAAATGTATTGGCTTCTCAACTTGCCACTACCTAATTCTGCCTTCGGTTGTTTTTTTTTTGTTTTGTTTTTTAAGTTTGTCAAGTTTTGTATTGCACATTAAGTTTGTCATTCAGACAGCCAATACATATTTTTGTGACTATACTATGCCAATAAAGAGAGAAAGAAAGAAAGAAAGAAAGAAAGAAAGAAAGAAAGAAAGAAAGAAAGAGGGAGGGAGGGAGGAAAAAGGGGAGGGAAAGAGGAGGGAAGAAGGGAGGGATGAGGGAAGAAAGGGAGTAATAGTTTACTTCCTCTAATGATTGGATCATCATCAAAAGAGGAAGTCAAATATCAATGAACAATTAGAAAAATTCTAAGTGTCCCAAGCACTGTGAAAGAGAAGCACAAAGAAATTTTTATTTGGCTACCCAACCTGGTTAGGAGAGTTAGGGTGGCTTTTTCTGTGTAGTCACATTTCAGCTGAGTGATGAAGGATGAATAAATTTCAGCCAGATGAAAAGAGAAAAATTTGTTCTAGCAAAAGCAGAAAAGCAATGAGTAAGCCCAACAGACGGAATATTATGTAGGGAACATCAGGGCAGGGGTGGGGAAGTGGTGAGAGTTGAGGCAAAACAACTAAACAAAGTCCAAATCATGCAGACAGGTAAGTTAGGTAAAGGATCTGAGACTCGAATCTAGTGACTAAGTTGTATCTATGGGTCAGGTCCTTAGTAGAGCCTTGCACATAGTACCTTCTTAATAAACACAAAGTTAAATGTGCTGAGTGATGCAACAGTAGACCTGAAGCATCCCCTGAAGTGTTGCTCTTTGTTCACTCCTCACACAGAGGTCTCTACTGTCATAGAGGTGTTATGGGGAGTAGAAATGTCATATACCTGAACCTCAGTTTACTCATCTGTTAAGTGGGGAATTATGATAATCACAAGAGTCAGTGTGATTATCAAAAAAAAGCACTGAGTTTTTAGTAGATCTTGAGTAAAACTTCCTAACCTTTGCCTCTCTCCCGTGTTTTCAAATTTAGATAATCACTGATCCTGCCACATAAAGTAAAATTTATTCTAATTTTTAGGTTAAGGGATATACACCAGGATATCCCCAGGCAGAATGTCAACATTCAATAATTATTACTAATAATTATGTACATTCTATCATTTACAAACTACTTTGATGCTAGAAAGCTGAGGCTCAGAAAGTTGAAGTGATTCAACTGTCACTTAGCTGTTTAGCAATAATACTGGACAAGAACCCAAGTTTCCTTACTGGTCTAGGCCTCTTCCTCTCTCGTCCCTCTCATCTCTAACTCCTTATCTCCAATCTCCTTTCATTCCTACTACTCACACCAATGTTCAATTCCCATTCGACTTCTCAATCCGTGACTCAACACCAGTCATTTGGGTGTCTTGTGCACCTCTGTTGTGTCTTCTATAAAGTGAAGACAGGAAAACCTTATCCATGTATTCTTCTCTGGCTAGGGTGGTCAAGGGTACAAAGCAAGAGAGAGATTACACTAGACAGTCAGTCCACTGTGAATTTCTAGGGAACTGTGGTTATAGCTGTACTCTCCCCTATGGTCCTACAGGAGACAGAGGGGAATGGAAGAAAGAGAAAGGACATTCATTAAAACCTCAGGGGAAGTCAGATCTTGTCACTTATATGTAGAAAAATAATTACTTAGAACCCCAATAATGCTTCAAACTGAATCCAAATACTAAATATTTAAATCTTAATGGCCTCTTCCAATTGAAATATTTTATCTCTATTTGGTTATAAAATACAGTTTTTTTCTATATTTAATTGATCAGAAAATTATTCTAATTTTACTCTTTGAATACCTCTCACATCAATTTTTCTCCTATCAATTTGGTATTGTCATGACCCAAGGCCTTATGACCTTTCCCTAGGTCAGTGGTCGGCAAACTTATTAGTCAACAGAGCCAAATATCAACAGTACAACGATTGAAATTTCTTTTGAGAGCCCAATTTTTTAAACTTAAACTATATAGGTAGGTACATCGTTATTAACTTAATTAGGGTACTCCTTCAATCGCACTATACGTGCGCACCCGCACGTGGTATTTTGTGGAAGAGCCACACTCAAGAGGCCAAAGAGCTTCATGTAGCTCACGAGCCGCCGTTTGCCGACCACTGCCCTAGGTCATTCCGCCTCCTGTCTTTTTCTATCTCAATCTGTTTCTATACTTTGCCAGATAAAGCTTTCATATCCTAACTCTGCTCAAGTCTTTACCAAAATTACGCTATGCTTCCCAATCAACAAGACATTAAAAACCACCAGGCCTAAAATCCTAGGCCCTTCACAATTGTTTATGCTTTGCCCTGCCAACCTTAGCAGAGACTGATCTCCTTTACTTTTCCTAAGCCTGAGTCAAACTATTACTGTTTCCTGCTAGTCCTCTTTGGATGAAAAATCTCCCTCTGCCTAGAATCCTCTCTGTCACCATCCCCAATCTTTGACTGTCAGGCCTCCTCAAACTACGGCCCGAGGGCCACATGCGGCCTGCCGAGGACATTTATCCGGCCCGCCGGGTGCTGCTGCCTGTCCTGCTTAGCAGCCGACTCGTCCCGGGCCCGTAGTGCGCATAGGAATTTGTTCATATATTTTTTTTAAACTATAGTCCGGCCCTCCAACAGTCTGAGGGACAGTGAACTGGCCCCCTGTTTAAAAAGTTAGAGGACTCCTGGTCCTCGGGTCAAATGTCTTCTCTTCCATGAAGACCGCAGTGATTGTCCAACCTCACCCCCAAACATCATCTTCAACTTTCTAGCTGGAAATGCCCCCCAAAGTCTTAGGACCCCATTCTCTCTTTCTCATGCAAACCATTTAGTTGTTTTAAAAAATCACTTGTGGGCAAATTCCTTGTCTCTGATTTTATAGTGGGATTCCCTTCAGGGCAGGGCTCTCTGATTTTTTACATTATCCCTGGTGTCTAGCATGGTGTTTGACACACAAGAGCCCAACGTTCATCACAGGAATGAATTGGTTATTCTGAGCCTTTCTGTAAACTGCAGCAAAGAGAAGGCCCATCAAGAAGGCTAAAGGTAGCTCTGATAGAAACAAGAATAATCCCTGAATCATGGTAATTCATAATGTAATTTAGACAGGGAAATGGCAGACCCAGGCAGGGTTTTCTCCCTGAATGTTTATCTTTGGAGGACTCATGTGCATTAAGGCCTGAGTGTCTTGGTCTTGCTCAATTTGTTGTTTTTCTTCTTTTTCCTAACCACACCCCTTCCTCAGTTTCTCTTTACAATGTTCTTAAAAAGTTGAGAATAGTTTATCTTAGCATTTGTAAGTTTATTTGTGGATGCAATTGTGAGGCTCATTATGCTAGTTTTATGAGAAGTCTGGATCCATTGTCCTTAGAAAACGAAAATGATTAACATTGATTTGTTTTGTTACCCAATTGTTTAAATTATAATAACTCCCCATCAGGGTTTTTTAAGTACAGCTGTGTTTATGGATTAAGATCTACTGACTCAAATATTTACAGAGTTCCAAAAATCACGAGAACATACGGTGTCAGGAATTTTCCATAGGCTGATCCGACTGGGAGCGGGACACTATTTCTGTTGAACTTGAAGGAAAGGCTTTAGCCAGTTTCAGAGGACATCCACAGGTCCATGTAATTGCATCCCCTGACAGGCACCAAATGAAATAGCTCAGGAGTAGGGAAACGTTGACTAACATGCCCATATTAACAGTAAGCCATGGCTGTTTAAAGAAGCAGACATGGGGCTTTTAAGGACCTCTCTGAAGGCCCTCTGTGACTATGAAGGACAAGACCTCATAGCTTATAAAATCTAGCCTGTTGCTTTCACTTCACTCTCTCTAGGGCTTAAAGAAGTCCAACTGGCCGGGAGTGAAAACAGAGCACTACCATTTTCTAGTTCTATGACTGTACAAAGAGCTTCATGTTCCTGGACCCTCTGTCCTTATCTATGGGGTAAAGGTACTTGGGGGGGGACATGAAAATAAGATAGCGTGAAAATAAATACTCATTGGCCTCCTTCTCCTTTAAGCCAGATTCTGCCCTTGGGAGCCTTGGCCTATAAGTGGTATTTTTCCCAGAGGAAGCTTGTAAAAGGGTAGAAAGAATACTATCTTAGAAGAGGAAACTGAGGGTCCCATCTTTTCTCTGCAGTCATCTTGTACAGGTTTTAGCTAACCCACTTCTCTCTTGACTCCATCATGGATCTGTCTACTTCTTGTGCTCAGCTGCAGGTTTCCTCAGGGCTGGGGCCATGATTTGTTTGGCCTTATGCACTCAGTCACCATGCCAAACCCATGGTAAAGTCTAAACAGGTTTTTTGATAAAATGGAGAGAAGGAAGAAAGGAGGTAGTGAGGTTGAAAACTGCAAAGAAAGAAAGGAGAGGAAGGAAAGGGGGAAATCTGGGATAAGCAAACTTGCCCTACCAAATTTATGTGCTAGATTGGAGATGGAGAGAGAGAAAAAACCACCCACAATATGCTGAATGATAACATGACAAAAATAACCTACAGGCCTATTACATCTTCATTGTACTTTATAATCTGCAAAGTACTTTCACATCCATATTGCAATTTGATTCCCAATGTCCCTCGAACTAGGTGGGACAATTACCCCCACCTAACTGATAACCATATCCTTGAAATTATTCACCCAAGGTTACACAGGTAAACTGTGGGTTGGGACTATGGCTACTATTTTCTAACTTGAAATGCAGAGCCATAATACACAATGAGAGTTTGATGTATTTTTGGAATTCAGAGAAAGAAATTATAAATTTTAACTGAAATAATGAGAAAAGAGACAGTGAGAATTTACTATATTTTAGGAGAATCAGTTGTGAAAGTATTAATTATCCAGGAAAGGAATTAAGTTCATATAAGAATTGCAGCAGTAATTGGCCAAACATGTTTATCTTAAACACTAGATGAATATAAATTACCAGTGATGTCTGTGGGACTCAGAGGGTGAAGATGCCTGTGCCTCAGGACCCCTCAGCTACTTGTCCCTTCTGTGACCCTGAATCATGTGGACTTTGAGCCGCAGTTTTTCAATTCATAAGTGGGGTTACTAATACCTGCCTCGTGTAGCAGTTATGAAGCTTAAATATAATAGTCTATGAAAAACATAATACATTCGAATGATATGACCATTACTAAGGCAGGGAGAAATATTCTTTTGGGGAAGCTCCTTGTGTTGCTGGGTAAAGGCAGATTTTGTTCTGCCATGCTATCATTCTATGTGAGAAGTGTACCTTGTCCTGACATTCTCTCCATAGCCATATAACAACATGCATAATCCCTGCCAATCCACTTGACAACAGATGTAATCCTGAAGAATGCTGAAACATGGTAATCTGCTTGCACGGGAACATTCCGTGCCGGGCAGGAGGAAAGGGCTTAGAGAGTGGCAGTAGAGGCTTGTCAAACCCTGCTTGCCCCAAGTACCTCTTTTTCTTGGAAACACTCCCGCCCAGGAATTCTAGCCAACAGCCTAGCCCCTACCTCTGGCCACCTTTTGTATCTACCTGTGTCTGCCTCTGTTTTGAAAGTGAGATCCACCTGCAAAGAATGTGTTTGCTCATTCGTGCACTGCTTCAATCCATCATTAATTTATCTAAACTATCTTGACTGCTTCCATGTGCCTGGCTCCATTGTCGAGTGTACAATTAATGATCTTCGAATGAATGATGAAAGAATGAGAGTCCCAAAGGTCCATATAGTGTCTTTACTTCTTTGTGTTCTTCAATACTTCCACAAAATAAACAAAATTAAACTGTTCAATAAATTTTTGCATAGTGGAAAGTTGACAGATTTTGAGAGTCATAGAAGTACAACATTTTAGATAGGTAAGGATCCTCAGAAATGGTCCTGCACATCCCATATTTTTCAAGAAAGATATGCATAGCACACTTAAAAGCGATAATTCAGGAGAGGGTAATAAAGAGATGATTTATGAAGGCACAGTCAGGGTCAAAGGATACATCAAGAGATAGTACAGCACCACAAGGCTAGCAACAGTAGAGAGCTATTGGCACCCTCAGGTCTGATGGGGTACATGGAAGGAGCACTGTTACCAGAGCCTAGAGAGAGCAAGATATGACTGAAGGAGGTGACCTCTGACAAGGGCTATAGCCATGTGGCCTGATGGGGAGCAGAAGAGTAAAAATCCCTATCTCAGTGTTCTCCCTCCCTTCAACCTCTTGTCAGTGTCTCCCATTGGTCAAACCCAACTGAACATCAGTACCCAAGGGGCCTCCCTGATACAGCCCATAGAGGTAGGCCTATTAGGTCAGAGGGCAGAGGGGAAAAGGGAAAAAGACGGTGGCACAAAGGAAGCATAATCAACATAGGCATCTTAACAGAGCAAACTGAGGCCGGAGGAAGAAGGGTGACTTGCCCACATGAAGGCTCATTAGCAGGGTAGAGTGACAACTACTGCTTTCAGAGCAGTTACTTTGTGGCAAGCACAATCCCGCATGCTTGTACTTACATTAACTTATTAAATTCTTACAGTGCTATGAGGTAGTACTCTTTTAACCCCCAAGTGAAACTGAAATATTCCATATTAAGCTGCACTTGATTCAGTTACATAAAATGCCAGGAACATATCATCAGAATTGACAAAATGTTGACAGAGGGGGAAACACTGAGAGCAGAGTGTGAAATTGCAAACGCTTCCTCCCCGAGAAGTCGGCATTAGTCACCCACAGAGCTGTGGCAGGCAGAGGGATGGCTCCCCAAAGATGTCTATGTCCTAGTCCCTGGCTCATGCGATTATGTTGTACTACATGCCATAGAGACTTTGCAGATGTGATTAAAGTTATAGAGTTGAAGATAGGACAATTATCCTAGCAGGTCGTAATGGTATGAGCCCTTAAAACAGACAACTTCTCCAGCTAAAAGCAGAAGAGCTGCAGCGGAAGGGTAAGTCAGAGATAATCCAAAATCAACCACCGGGGTCTGTGCTGGAGGGGCCAAGTGCAAAAGCTAGAGAGAGGCCCTTAGAAACCAAAGGGGTTCTCCACCTGACAGCCAGGAAGGAAACAGGGGCTTTAGTTCTACAACCTCAAGGAACGTGTATCTACCAACAATCTGAATGAATTTGAAACATGTATATGTGTATGTGTATGTGTGTGTGTGTGTGTGTGTGTGTGTTCTTTTATTGAGATACTAGAGGTCCGGTACACAGATTCATGCACATTGAAAGTAAATTAGAAGGTGGCTAGTGGGGCAGGACTGGGCAAGATGGGCCAGACACACCCTGGAGCCAACCTCCCGCAGTCCCTCCCTGGACTGCCGCACCTGGGGCAGCGCTAGGGCTCAAAAGGCATCTGCCGAGTGAGCAGGGTCCCTCCGGCAGGTGGGATCCCTTGGCTTGGCCTGTGAGGATCCAGCCAAAGCCAGCAGTCTGACATCCCCCAAGGGGTCCCAGAATGCGAGAGGGCACTCTGCAAAGTTGCTGTTGCTGGGCAGCTTCTGCATTGAGCATCTGCCCCCTGGTGGTCAGTGCACATCATAGCTACCGGCTGGTCGCTTAGGCTTTTATATATATAGATAATCAACATATAACTTATTTGTATGTATTGTAAAATGATCACTACAATAAGTTTAGTTTAACATCCTTCATTATACATAATTACAATTTTTTTACTGTGATGAGTACTTTCAAGATGTACTCTCTTAGCGACTTTCAAATATGCAACAGTGTAAAACTGATTGTAGTTAATAATGAGTGAAGGTAAAAAAAAGTACAAACTTAGAGTTATAAAATAAATAAGTCATCAGGATGTAATGTGCAGCATGGCGACGGTAGTTAATAACACCATATTACATAAATGTGCACTGTTTCAATGCACTGTGTTGGCAGTAGTTTGTTATGGCAGCAACATAAAACTGACATAGGGACATGTGTAACTTGAATTGAAACCCTAGGAGCTCGGAGCTCTGTGGAGACATTCTTGTCCAAGCTCCTCATTCCACAGGAACCCTGCTACCATATTTTTGTACAATGTTGATGGACTCACCAGAATAGCGGCCCCCTCCCTATCCCCAAATTAATAGCACCACATGTTGGTGAGCATGCAGAGCAACCAGAACTCTCATGCATTGTTCTTGGGAAAATAAAATGATACAGCAGCTTTGAAAATATATGTGATATTTCTTATATAATTAAACATACACCTGTACTGTGAACTAGTAATCCTACTCTTAGGCTTTGACCCAATAAAAATGAAAACATATGTCCACAAAACACTTTCTTCATGAATGTTCATAAAATATTTATGTAAACTAGCTCACGACTAAAAATATCCCAGGTTGCCATCAACAAGAGAATGAAAAAATAAACTTTGATAAGCACATACTCTAGAATAGTATGTAAAATGTCCAAAATGATAAAGTACATAGAAACATAAAGTAGAACAGTGGTTTCCAGAGGCTGGGGGTGAGGGTGAGAGAGGGGGAAGGGGCAGGAAATAGAAGTGGACTGCTAATGTGTACAGTTTCTTTTGGTGGTGATGAAAATGTTCTGAATTTAGATAGGGGTGATGGTTGCATAACATTGTGAATATACTAAAAACCAGTGATTTGTAACTTTAAAAGTGTGGATTTATGGTATATAATTATATAAATTATATCTCAATTTTTGAAAAGCAGCAAAAAAGATAAAGGAGCAAATTATGAAACAACACAGGTGAATCTCACAAATATATGCAGCATGAAATAAGCCTTACAAAAAAGAGTAATTCTTTATAATTCTATTGATATGAAAGTCTAGAAGAGGCCAAATTAAAATACGGTGGAAACAATTCAGAAGAGTGGTTGCTTTTAGGGTAGGAGTAGGGACTGACTGTGGAGTGTCAAGAGAAAACTTTCTGGTGTATTGGTAAAGTTGTATATCTTGATTGGGATTTGGGGCCATGCAGGTGTATGCATTTGTTAAATTCAGCCACAGAACACTCAGATTTGTGTATCCATTGTATATAAACTTCACCCCACAAAAAAGAAACCAATACTTAACTCTAGTTCATTATAAGCAGCCTAGAATATTTAGAGGAAGGTATACCAATGTCTGCACCTCACTTTGAAATGCATAAAAAACTCTGTATTGTCACATAAAGAGAAGGAAGAATAGATGGATATGGGATAAAGCCAGTACAGTAGGTCCTCGGGTTACATCACAGATGTAACGCAATTTTCTCCATAAGTCGGAACCCACCTACATAAGCATCTACATCACTCACATGGAGCACATACACAGCAGTAATTAAGTGAAACAGTAAAACAAATTTAAAAGAAAGATAACAATTCCTGCCCTTTACTTGTGGTAAATAATAAAAAATATAAAGCACATATGCACATACGTCGAAATGATGGAACTCTTCTTTTTTTTTTTTTATAAATAAATGGGAGATGGCAACATAACCACGAAATGATATACGTCGAGTCTGGCGTAATCTGAGGACTGCCTGTATACTAATATGCTAATTGTAGAATCTAGAACTTAGGGGCATGCATATTACGTGTACAGATTTTTCAATGCTCCTTTATATTTGAAAGTTTATAGTAATGTTCGAAAATACTACTTGGTCTCTGCTTGAATATCTTACCTAATAATAGACAAACATGTAAATTGACCATACCTCTGCTACGCCCACAGCCAATCAGAGTGAGTATGCAAATTAGAAGGCCAAAGATGGTGGCCGCCCAGCTGCTCCAGGCAAGGAGTGGCCAGGTGGGTCAGGGGGTCAGGACACCTGCTATGAGGGGCGGGAGGGGGGGGGCGCAAAGGGATCTACAGGAGTGGAGTGCCACAGCGAAGACAAAGACTGCAGACTCTGGAGTCTGCAGCGAAGATGAAGATGGCAGACGGCAGACTCTGGCCAGAGTCTACAGCGAAGATGAAGATGGCAGACTCCAGCTGGAGTCTGCAGCAAAGATGAAGACGGCAGTCTGCAGCGAAGATGGCAGACTCCAGCCGGAGTCTGCAGCAAAGATGAAGATGGCAGGCTCCGGCCGGAGTCTGCAGCAAATACGAAGAAGGCAGACTCTGGCCGGAGCGAAGGCCTGGGTCCTAGGTGCTGGAGGAAAACTGGTGCTGGAAGCCAAGGGAAGGAAGGCCTATTGCACGAATCTCTTCATGCAACGGGCCTCTAGTGTATAATAATGGGGCATTCTTCTCGTAAGACAGTGATGGTTATTCATCAGCTATTGATGTCAGAATCATGTTCCTGATTTTGAGATTTTGCTCTACTTTCATCTAGTGGTCCTTGTTTCATCTTCTGGGGTCCCACAGAGAAAATCTACTCTGCAAAGCCTTTAGAAGGCTGCCTGGAAAGGTGTAGAGACATGGGCTTGGAGGGTTCAAGACCTGGCTTTGCCTCTGGTGCCTCACTACTCTAAGCGTGGTTCTTCAACCAGCAATATACACATCACTTGGGAGTCTTTAGAAATGCAGAATCCTGGGCCTCATCCCAGACCTACTGAATCAGAATCTGAAATTTAACAAGATCCTCTGGGATATCCATGCAAGACAGAGTTTAAGGAATGAGCCAGGACAATAAGGCAAAAATATAAACGGGGCTTGTGCCAGGGTAGTAACAATGGGGAGAGAGTGAATTCAACAGAATAGACACATATTTGGGAGAGGTACCTTACAGAACTAAGAGATTAATTGAATGATAGTGATGAGAGATAAGGGGAGTCACAGTTGATCCAGCAGTTATAGTGTGGATGACTGGATGGTTAAGAGGGAATCTGGACCTGAGATAACCACAAAGTCTGTTGCTTTGGATGACATGGATACAATGTCAGACTTACAGGAATATGTCAGTCCTCAGCAGCTATCCTTCTTGACCTTTACCTTTTTTGTTATTATTAATCCCCACCTGAAGATATTTTTTTAAATATATTTTTATTGATTTCAGAGAAGAAGGAAGAGTGAGATAGGAACATCAATGATGAGAGAAAATCATTGATCGGTCGCCTCCTGCACTCCCCACACTGCTCACAACCCAGGCATGTGCCCTGACTGGGAATCGAATCTGAGACCCTCTGGTGCACAGGATGACACTCTAACCACTGAGCTTCAGTGGCCAGGGCTTGAGCTTTACTTCCAAGTATAAAACCTGCTCCGTTACCCCACCCAGTCTGGTGTTTCTAGGAGCAAAACTCTTGGGACCCTCTGCCATGGGTTTGCCATTGCTTAACTTGTCCAAAAGCACTTTTCTGAATGAATAATAGAGCTTCCCCTCCATTTTCCATCTCCTCTTTCTAATTACATAAGCACAACCACCAGTGTTTTAAGCATTTAAAAACATGGTATAGATCAATTCATCAATATTTCTAAAGGAGGCTTTTGCATGACAGAACATCTGCCCAGAGACGAGGGCTCTGCTTTCTTATTACTGATGACCTTGGTTACTGGGACTTCCTGGAGGGTCTTTGGTTTTGATGTTGTTTTAATGAGCACACAATACTGTTTTCTAACCCAGAGCAAATGTCCAAGAACAGGTCCCATCCTCACCCTTTGTGAACCTTTCACCGATTTTGCAACTTCTATGAACTCTAATAGTCCTTGCTGGTGGTGAATTTTCCTTCTGAGCATGCTGGGAGCTCACCTAATTGGGCCTACCTCATTGTGGCCTGAAATAGTCCTTGGGAGAGCGGTGACCTGGGCCTAACTACCTGGCTATCTCATCCTTCAAGGTTACGCTCAAATAATATATGCTTAGTGAAGCCCTCTATAACTTCCCTACCTGCCTCTAAATGTGGCTCAGGCAGGTAGCCACCTCCTGGATTATGTACACAACTCTGTTCTAATGGTAGAAGGGAGAAATTATATACAAGAACCTAACAGTTGGCACAAACATTCCTCTTGGTGTAGGAAATGTTTTGTTACCTTTAGTAACTCCTTGGGGTAGAAGGTGAGGCCCAGCGGGAATGGTTAGAAAGAATCAAGAAATAAAAGAGATGCATAAATTGCTCAGTACTGGAAAATCAGTGAAGGTGAGGGAGAGAAGAGAGCACAGAAATGAAGGGAAATGGGAAACAGGGCAAGGGATTGGAGACTGAATCTCAGGCATATTTGAAGCTTGAAACTTGGACTCAGGTCATCTAAATACGAGCAATTTATGGCACCATTGTAGTCCTTTACCTCTCCCTGAACAAGAGAGGTTTTTATAGAAAGGCTCTGTGAACTGCAGACCTATTTATAAGCACAATATCTCACTTATCCAAAAATAACTATGTCTAACACAGCCTGTGACCTAAGGATAGACGATGTAAGGCTTTCTAAAGTAGCTGACATAAAAATATAAATAGCAGCCCCAGTAATAATGCACAGCTATCACTGACAGCTTACACAAGGCATCAGTCACTTTGCTAAGAGTTTTTCCTCAGCTATTATGTCCTGTGATATTTGCAAACCTCATGTGCATATTTCCCATGTTCTTGATAAGCAACTGAACCTTAGAAGGCTGACTGGATGCCAAAGGTCTCTGAGTGAGAATATTATGGAGCCTGCACTAGAACTCTGATTCCAAAAGGCATATTCTTCACCAAATATTCTTAACCAAAAAGCTTGTTCTTATGGATAATCAGAAGTACTAAAACAAGTCTCCATTTTTTAGCCACAAATCAGCCCCTTGGGTTCAAGAGTAGAGCTTATTTCCTCTTTATATAATAACTTAATGATGTGACGTCCTGGTTGACGTATTAAAACATTCAAAACTGAAGTATGAATGAGGAATAGTGGTGAGGGACTCTGAGAGGTAGGTCCACTGGCAACTTCAACAGTGTTGGGAACCTGAGTATCAATGAGGAAGGAAAAAAAGAACAAAAACAAACAATCAAACAAACAATCCAAACCAAGTGAATTCTAGGTCTAGCAGTTGGAGCTGTCAAGTACTCTAATAGAGAATGTTGACGGATAGAGTGCTAAAAAGAAACAATCTTGTTGTATTTCCTTTTAAAAAATAACATGAAAAATAAAATGTATTTCAAGGGATAATAATCCAACACAAATGGCTAAAGTTAACAGCATGTGATGAAACAGCTCTAGCTATGAAGGGAGGAGACGTACGTGCTCACCTGGCCTTGTACCTATCCATGCTGGGACCTAGGACCTCACCACTCTGAATCACACTCTGCTCTTCTCCACAGTGGGAATACTATCTGTTGCTAAAAGTCCTTGTGAAGAGGAAACAGATGATTTGCTTGGCACATAGATGATGCTCAACACAGCTATATTAAATCACATTTAAGGACAACCTTGGTGCCCCAACCGGAAAGTTCTGGCAATGGGAAGGGATGTCCAACGTGGAGTTGACCTTGTTTGAAAATGGTATGTGCATGGAGTATGCACTCATCATGAGGAGGAAAAACAGGAAGGGGCTTCCCTACCGCTGTGCTACTACTTCCACTTTGTGAAGAGAGCCATGTCAGATGCACTAGCTCCTTCCTCACATCCCAGCCAGCAGCGCCCCGGAGACAGAAATAGCATTCATCGAAAGCCGCAATTACCTCATTTCACTGGCCCGTTTGTGTGTGATGTGCTTTGCCTCACAGTGACTGCATGGGGCCAAAAGTCCAGCAAACAGAGCTGCTACTTGTCCGAGAAGTGGCCCTAAGAACAGGAGAGGACAGCGTGTTCCCTGAGCAGACTGGGACCCTTGGCTGTTTTGTGGGTGTTTTTGTTTTTCAGGCCAGAAACAGTTTCTGAAAACTCCTGGGGATTTCCCAAGCCCCATCTGTCAGGCAGCCAGGCTCCTTCTGACATCATGTGTGAGTGATGGGGTACGGAAAGGGGGTCACGCACAAGATAGTCCTAGGACAGCTTCAGCAGGATTGCGGGAAATGGGAGAGCTTGTGCCAGAATGGTCAGAAAAACAGGAGAATGTTCTAAAACAGTGTCTCTAGAACATAGTGGGCCTTCAAGGACTAGTTTTCTTGAATGAAACACCAAAAGATTAAATGACTTGATTTCCAAATCATGCATCCAGCAAATAGCAGAGATTTTAATTTCAATCAGGGTGACTAACTGAACTGGTTTGCCTGGGGTTAAGGGTTTCTGAGGATATGTGACTTCCAGTGCTAAAATCATCAAACCTTTGGGCAAATTAGGATGTGTCTGTCACCTTAATTTCAAATGAAGTGTGACTGACTCCAATGCTCATGTTTTTGAACATAAAACAAAAACCAGTCCTCAAGGAGGCTTGAGTTTAAATAGGGAAACTAATATATGGGAAGACACCTATCATATACAGAGAAAGGGTCTACTTGAATGAGAGGAGTTAGAAGCTCAGCCAAGCACCATTCACCAATTACCATCACTCCTCCTTTCTAAGAGCACTTCTATTAAACATGGGCTTCAATGAGCCAGTCACCAAAACTGCATTCCTCTTGGCAATGACTGGTTCAGGAATGAGCATGTGACTTAATATTTGGCCAATGAAATATGAGAAATATAAAAACCTTTTCAGATTCTTGGAAAGGTTTCCTTGTTCTTAAAAAGAAACCAACATTAACAAAAGCTCATTTTATCCACTGGACATATTTATGTCTGAAAGTGGCACTCAGAACTGTGGTGGCTATTTCAGATTTACCAAGGGAACTAAAGCTGGACTGGAAGATGGAGAAGGTGGAATGGACCCGAGTCTTTTATGATATTAAATGAACTGACCATCCAGCCATCTTACCTGAGGACTTTTGAGATAACACAATGTTTTTATGATTGAAGCTATTTGAGACAAGACATTCTGTTACGCAGTCAATAACATCCTAATGAAGACAATATTTAAGGAAGGCTTTGAGTTCCAGGCTGAGTAAACTAGATGTTCCCCAGAGATGCAAAATCTCTTAAGATAGATGGTTAGAATATCACCCTACCTCTTCCCCAAACTATTGTTGGCCACTGTGACTTCATCTAGATTCATTTAATATTTAGAATTATCATTCACAACTTTATAAGCATATTAGAATCACCTGAAGGGGATTATAACCATCTGTTTATACAGCATAAACATGGGATGTAAGTAGAGTATATTTCTCTGGAGAAAAATCTGGATGTTTTTCACTTTCTATTAAGCTCTTAGGTGATCCTTAAGTGCAGTCATGTTCCAGAACCATCTGAATAGACTTGGTCATCTATAATTTTGTATATTTTCAGTTTACTTATATGAAAAGTCTATTAGAATGTCAATCTAGAAGGAATATTGAAGATGTTGTAAGCTTGACACCTTTCATTTTTGGCTAATGCCTGTTCCACCTGCCTCTAAAAGAATATAAAGGTATTGTAAATTTTAAAGGGAGTGAAAATTCACTGGCTGTTATCACCACCACCATTGTCGTCTTAATTGAGATATAAAGGAAATATATAGAAGTTAAATTGATTTTTCGAAAGCCAACCTGCACATGAGTATCAGATCTGTAGTCACAAGGCTTTGTTGTGATACAAGGCCTTTGTTGTAATACAAGGCTTCAATATCACTTATTTAGCATTCTTTCCACTAAACTGAGCTGTTGATGTTTCAGTTATGCACACTTCCTCACGTCCTGCAATTACTCTTTGTGTAGAAAACATGTGTTATGTTTCTTTGCATCCTCCCAGCTACGTTCTCCCACTGTAGCATTTCTGGATGGCTGCTTCTTATATGATTAATTAAATCTCACTTATCCAGTGGTTCCAAAACAGTAGCCTGCATCAGAATTACCCAGAGGGCTTGTTAAAACACAGATCTGTGGGCCTCACCCCCAGAGTTCCTGATGGAGGAGGTCTGAAGTGGTTCATATTTATAAATACTCCCAGGTGAGGTCTAGTCCAGAGACCACACTGAGAATCACTGCACTTGACCAAATCCAGAGGTGGATTTTTTTTTTTTTTTCTGTCTGAGAAGAGTCATTTTTTAGTCCAATGAAACTGATTTGTATGCTGGGTCTGGCACCTTCTACCTGTGTGACGTGAACAAACTACCTCTACTATGAAGTCTCAGTTATCAACCCTATAAAATGGAGCTGCTAATAAATACCTCGAAAATTTACTAAAGACATAATCAGCCTAGTGCAGTGGCTGGCAGATGGGAAGGACTCGCTGACCATCCATTTCCCAGTTTCTTTTCTCTCGACTTTCCATTCACAATGCGCATTTCTCATGAAGAGAGATGCTGCCTGGCTCCAACTATAGATTCATGACTCCTCTTGGAGCTGGCTCTCCTTCAACAAGCCTGAGTTCACACTTCTTCCACTGAATTACTAACACCCATATGGAGCCTATTTCTAAGAAATGTTAGGCAAATCATTTCAAAGGGGGAAAATATGATAGGCAAATTATGTCAATATTATCCTCAAAGCAATATTTTGGAGATAAAAACCTCTCCCATATGTTCTGTTTCACTTACTTTGGCATTTTTAACAATTTCACCATAGCAGCTGCTCCGGATCACTAATTGCCTGCAATATTAAACAACTGATGCAAATCAGTTCCCAGAATTTTCCTTCGATGTCAACCCCCGAGTTCCCAGATATCTGCACATTTCTCCAGGTCATTGCATTCCTCTTGTGCTCAACTCTGTCAGCCTCTGATGGAGCAAAAGATGGTACAGGACAGATCTAGGTAACCTTTGGCATAAGCCTGGGTGAAACCAGAGCAGGAACAAATGGGGTTCAGACCCTGAGACAACCTGGCTGCACACACCACCTTTCCATGCCTCAAAAGACCTTGAATCACTGTCACCCCTTCTAGTTGACAGGTGATTTTCCATGTGAATTTTCTGGGATCTTCCTCATCAGAAATTAGGTACAGTTGTGCATCTTGTTGTCTCTGGTAGATGCATCAAATTTATTGTTTCTTCTTTATTCTGATCTATTGTTTCAAGTAAGTCTCCCTGTCAGTATGTCTACTTAAACTTTTTTTCTGATTTCTAACAAATCTTTATTGTTCAGATTATTACAGTTGTTTCTCCCCCCCGCCCCCCAATAGCTCCCCTCCACCGGTTCCCACCCCACCCTCTGCCCTTACCCCCCACCACTGTCCTCATACAAAGGTGTGCAATTTTTGTCCAGTCTCTTCCCGCACCCCCACATCCCCTTCCTCTTGAGAATTGTCAGTCCACTCCCTTTCTATGCCCCTGATTCTATGCCCAGTTTATTCTGTTCATCAGATTTTTTATTCACTTTATTTTTAGATTCACTTGTTGATAGATATGTATTTGTTGTCACTTTGTTGTTCATAATTTTTATCTTTACCTTTTTCTTCTTCTTCCTCTTCTTAAAGAATACCTTTCAGCATTTCATATAATACTGGTTTGGTGGTGATGAACTCCTTTAGCTTTTTCTTATCTGTGAAGCTCTTTATCTGACCTTCAATTCTGAATGATAGCTTTGCTGGGTAGAGTAATCTTGGTTGTAGGTTCTTGCTATTCATTACTTTGAATATTTCTTGCGACTCCCGTCTGGCCTGCATAGTTTCTGTTGAGAAATCAGCTGACATTCATATGGGTACTCCCTTGTAGGTAACTAACTGTTTTTCTCTTGCTGCTTTTAATATTCTTTGTCTTTTGCTCTTGGCATTTTAATTATGATGTGTTTTGGTGTGGTCCTCTTTGGATTCCTTTTGTTTGGGGTTCTCTGTGCTTCCTGGACTTGTAAGTCTATTTCTTTCACCAGGTAGGGGAAGTTTTCTGGCATTATTTCTTCAAATAGGTTTTCAATATCTTGCTCTCTCTCTTCTTCTGGCACCCCCATAATTCGGATGTTGGAACGCCTGAAGTTGTCCCAGAGGCTCCCTACAATATCTTCATAATTTTGGATTCTTTTTTCTTTTCTGGTTGGGTGTTTTTTGCTTCTTTGTATTTCAAAACTTTGACTTGATTCTTGTGATCCTCTACTCTGCTGTTGGATCTCTGTATATTACTCTTTATTTCAGTCAGTGTATGCTTAATTTCTAGTTGGTCCTTTTTCATATCCTCGAGGGACTCACTAAATTTATCAGCGGTTTCTAGAAGATTCTTGAAAAACCTTATAACCGTGGTTTTGAACTCTATATCAAGTCATTTGCTTTTTTCCATTTCTGTCATTTGTGATAACCGTGGTTTTGAACTCTATATCCAGTCATTTGCTTTCCTCCATTTCTGTCATTTATGACCTGTTTCTTTGTCTCTGCAATTTGGCTGCTTCCCTGTGTTGATAGAGTCGCTTTGTGTGCTAGGTATCCTATAGGGCCCAGTGGCTCAGCCTCCCCAATTACCTGAGGTGGACACTCTTGGTGCACCCCTTTGTGGGCTGTGTACACAGTCTTGTTGTAGTTAAGCCTTGATTGTTGTTGGTATCACTGGGAGGAATTGACCTCCAGGCCAACTGGCTGTGAGAATCAGCTGTGTCTATGATGGGAGAACGTCTGTGCTGGAGACACCCTTATGGGGCAGGACTTGCTTCAGTGGAGCTTTGGTGCTCACTGTCTGCCCCTTGAGTGTGTCCTTTATGGATCTGAGGAGTTGTAATCTGGATGGTCCCACTCTGACCACTGGGTACACTGGCTCTTGGATTTCCAAGGAGGTGCAAATTTAGCTCTGCCTGAGGCCACCCAGCAGGAGCTATGGAGAGATCTGCAAATTCCTCTTCTTTGTTTGGGGTTTGGAGGTGCCCAGATGAGGCCCAGCTGTGAAGCAATGCAAGCTGCTGTGGAGCCTTGGACCTTCTTTTGGAAGTTCTGGGGCTCTCTGACCCAGCTGCAGTTTGTTAGGTAATTTTAGATTGCAAAGGGCCAGGCCATTCATATGCAAAAGCCTCTGCGGACAGCGGGGGTGGGGTTGTAAGTTGTGTGGTTCGGGGTCTCAGGGAATCAACAGGGCGGAGCAAACAGCAATGGCTGACCTTCAGCCCTGCCCTAAGAGGCCCCCAGGTCTCAGTGTCCCGCGGTAATCGCTGCAAGAACCTCTGAGAGAAACCGCCCTCGTGTTCCGGCCTGATGCCAGACAGTCCAGCTTTTCTCTGTATGAGTCTGGGTCCCCAGAGTCTCGCCTGGAACTGGAGTTCAGAGCAGTCGGGAACTTGTGTCTCCCTCCCGATTAAAAAAAGACAACCGCGTCCTCAGTTGCCAGCCTTTTCTGTTCGCGCGCCTCCATACCTCCACACTTTACTTCCGCACCTCCTCTGAGTCTCAGTGTGCTTTCCCCTTCCCTTCTAGTTGTAGAATTTCCACTCAGCCAGCCTTCCTGTGGTTCTGGATGATGTTCGTTTTATCTTTTAGTTGTAGTTTTGAAGTGGTTGTGAGAGGCAGCAAGTTCAGGTGTTTACCTATGCCGCCACCTTGGTTTCTCCTCTACTTAAACTTTTGACTTTACTCTTTCCATCTGTAGTGTTCCTACATAAGCCACCATCACTTTTAGCAAGGATCACTGCAACATCATCCCAACTAACATCCCCTGACTTGTTGAACCCCACTCCACCCATACTTCATCCCAGCTGGAATGATCTTTCTAAGACACAAAGTATATCACTTCATTTTCTTGAATCCCTTTGAGTGACTCCCCACCAGTCTCAGAAACTAAGTCCTATCTCATCATCCTGGCTGACTGTCCACTAACCACATGTAGCTATTTAATTTACATTAAAAATAAAAAAGTATGCAAAATTTAAAATGAAGATCCTCATCCATACTAGCCACATTTCTTTTTTTTTTTAATATATTTTATTGATATTTCACAGAGAGGAAGGGAGAGGGATAGAGAGTTAGAAACATCGATGAGAGAGAAACATCGATCAGCTGCCTCCTGCACACCTCCCACTGGGGATGTGCCCGCAACCAAGGTACATGCCCTTGACCGGAATTGAACCCGGGACCCTTCAGTCCGCAGGCCGATGCTCTATCCACTGAGCCAAACCGGTTTCGGCACTAGCCACATTTCTGATGCTCAAAAACCATGAGTAGTTAGTATCTACCATTTTGAACAAGGAAGGTATAGATTATTTACTTCATAACAAAAACTTCTAATGGAAAGCCCTGTTCTAAATGTTGAAAGCTGGGTAACATTATTTACTTTACTGTGATGCTATTTGTGGCTATCTTGTGGGGAAGTGGTGCCTGCAAGCACTGCTGAAGGGAATGAACTGACACAAGCATTCGTAGTGAAACAGTTCTTAATGAAATTAGGGATGCGTATAAGCTCCAGAGAACTCTCACACAGCGCCTAAAAGGACTGCACTCAAGGATATTTGTCATAGCATTATTTGTGCTTGTGACTATTGGAGACAACCTAAGTGTTCAGCACCAGGGGACCGGAAGAGTGAAATGTGGAAGATGCAGAACACTGTGAAACAGTCAAAAGCAAATGACCAGAAGCACACATACCTATCTTAAAAACATAGTTTTCTATTCTTACTGTGGAATAATACTCAACAGTAAGATCATGATTTTAAAAATTACTAATTCATGCAAAAACTTGGATGCGTCTCACAGATATTAAGTTTAGTAAAAGATGCCAGACATAAATAAGTATATACTGTATGACTCTACATTTATGAAGTTTATTAAATGTGCAAACTAGTCTATGTTAATAGAAATTAGAACAGTGGTTGCATCTAACTGAGGAATTTACTGTAAAAGAACAGAAACAAACCTTCTGGGTGATGGAAATATTCTGTGTTTTGATTAGGGGTATCCATTACATGGGAATAGACATTCGTCAAATTCATTTAGCTGTATACTTAAGATATGTGTATTTTACTGTATGTACATATATCCCAATAGAATGTAATTTTTAAAATACTTTTAAAAGGCAAAACAATTACTGTCAAATGAGCTATATAACCAGGTATATATGCATTCAAAGGTACAGTATTTTACAAAGATACTCACATATAAAAGGATATATAGGGAAAATTTGAATCAATATTTTTTGGTAAGGATTAGGGGAAATAAATGTTAGTAAGGATGAAAGAGATCTTAGGACAAAGTTAACTAGAGAGTGACCTTCAATGGACTGGAGGTGATTCACCCATGACTGGGGAGGGTGACCAACTCAATTCAACTTTCTGCAACTGAAACCAGTAAGACCTTCACTGGGGAAAAGTCACTCTTTTGTCAAGGGGTGGCTAAACTGGGATGTGAAACACTGCTGTTGTCTCAGTGTTCTCTACCCGCTTCTCAGAAAGGAGAAATGAGATGGAAAGCTGCAGGGAAGTCCACTACAGGACAGAGGGAATGGGTGAAACAGAAAACATGTAGATAGAGCAGGAATGGGGAAGTCCGGGAAGGGGAGACAAGGGGAAGGACTGGAACATGCAGACAATTCAGAGTTTCTGAACCAACTCCATCTCTGGAATCTTCAGTAATGTAAGCAAATATATTTCCTTTTTATTTTGTTAAATTAGTTTCAGCGAGATTCTGTCATTTGTTCAAAAAGTACTACTACCTTAATGTAGTTTAATATTTGAAAGAGTCTGAGGTAAGTCCTATTTTAGCATTTTAAAAACATTTTTATCATGGGAATATCAAACATATACAAAGATAAAGGATTAGTATAAAGAATAATCATCTTTAACAAAGTTTTAATATATTGCTAATCTTGTTTCCTTCATTCCCATCTGTCCTCGCCCTCGCCCTCCTACCTCCTATACATACACACACCATGGGATTAGTTTGAAGCCAATGCCAGAAATTTTATCATTTCAAACATGAATATATATATATATATATATATATATATATATATATATATATATATATATAATTTTAAAACTCTTTTTGAAAATATAACCTCAATGCCAAGATCTCGGTGTCTCTCTCTCTCCTCTCTCTCTCTCTCTCTCTCTCTCTCTCTCTCACACACACACACACACTAATTTCCCCTTAACATTCATAATCAAATAGACAAATATTCAAATTTCTGATTGTTTAATGAATGTAATTTTATCATATATTTTCAAAACAACATTTGAAATAATTAATCTGGGTAATATGTCTCTGAAATTTATTTTATAGTTCCCCATTCTTCTGTGTATGTTTGGTGTGTTTATGTGTACATGCACACACATGTTTGAGCTTGTGTGTAATTTATTTGTTGCACAAACTAGGAATTTATTCCAGTAGAATTTTCCTTATTCTGGATATTTAGATTGTATTTTTCTGCTTAATATCTTACTCTGGTACTGAATTTTTTATGAACCAATATGGTTTATTTCAATTATTTTGTAGGAATACTTTATAGGAGGTGTTCTATTTTCTCTTGCATCACTTCGGAAGAAAATTAACATCTGATTATGCCTCTTCCTATGATGTAAAGAGTGATTAGTATGTCCAGGTGTTTTCATTCTTATCCAACTATTTTAAAGCTCCTTATCAGCTTTTTTACCTAATGCAGGGGTTGGGAACCTTTTTTCTGCCAAGGGTGATCTGGACATTTACAACATCATTCACAGGCCATACAAAATTATCAACTTAAAAATTAGCCTGCTATATTTGGTCAAACATTTAATTAACTCACCCCTAATGCCTTGGCAGGGGCAGACCAAATTATTTTGTGGTCCTTATACGGCCCTTGGGATAGACATTCCCCACCCCTGACTTAAGGTTTTGGAAACCATTGGTGACAATTCATTATTTCATTAAAGGTGTCAAAATGCTGATATTCATTTACTCCTATGTTTAATAGTTACAATTAGTCTATAAAGAAGGATTTTCCTTCCACAGTATATGAAAACAGGAGGTACAGTTCTATAGGAAAGGCAAGGTAATGCTTGACTCCTTCTATGTGTTTAAATGTTTTCAGTCAGTTGTCTCCTATAAAGTTAAAAAATAAAAGCTTGGGATTTTTGTTTAAAAATATATCTATGAGCTCATGGATTAGAAAATATTTTATATGTTTTAATTTACTTCCTTTATTATTCTCTCTGTGGCTCAAACATCCTGTTTTGTTTTGTTTTCTGGTCAATGGCGGCTCCTGAGTCCTTTTGACACAATCTCATTCATTGATGGACTTGATTTCAAATATGATAAGATGTCCCAGGCTTATCTCATACCTTTCTGGCCCCAGACCTGGAAGTAATTAATTATTTCTCCAAGGTACCCTTTTTCTTTTTAGTGGACTAAAGGTACTAATACTGCTCAGTACTGATCAGACATTGTTTTTTGGCCTTTTCCGTGGACAGAGCTAAAAAAAATCTGTATCTTCTTAAGTAAAATATTTCCCTATTTCCAATCAGATTTAGGTAATTTGTGGCTTTGCTCAACATCTTGATTTTACATTTTTATCTCATCTGCTGAAAATTTTTGATTCTTACTTATTTGCTTTATCCAACTATAACAGATAATTGTATTAGAATAAGATAATATCATTACTATCAATATAATTGCTGAAAGAGAATAAGATTTATTTATGCAGTTCATATTGTCCTTCGTATATATTACACATTTTGTAATTTATCATCAGTAAAGTCTTCCATGGGCAGCTAAATCACTGTCTTAAGAGACAGATCCATTTCTTACATTTAGCTTTTGATTTTTATGGATTGACATTTTTGTTATTTATTATTTAAGTATGTAAAATGTTTACAAGACCCTAATGTAGTACTTACAAAATTAAATATATTCAGACAGTGCTACATTTTATTGTAACCTCTACCTACCTTTCCCCCCTATTACATTTATAGGCAACAGATGTTTCTTTCTGCTTATTCATATATATGCATATGTGCATCTCAGATAAGACATAACATATGCTATACATGTTATTCTGAAAATTTATTTCAAAAAGAAAGAATCCTTTCTTTGAAATATTCTACTTTCCTGCACTTACCAATATTTAAGTAAAAGTAGAGGTTTATTTAGAGCAAGTTTTCTTTTTTTTTTAAATATATTTTTATTGGTCTCTGAGAGGAAAGGACAGGGAGAGAGGAATAGAAACATCAATGATGAGAGAGAATCATTGATTGGCTGCCTCCTGCATGCCCTCTACTGGGGATCGAGCCTGCAACCAAGGTACATGATGCCCTTGACCAGAATCGAACCTGGGAGCCTTCAGTCCACAGGCTGACGCTCTATCCACTGAGCCAAACCAGCTAGGGCTAGAGCAAGTTTTCTTAACAAAAGGCACACATATTCTGTAACCAATGGGAAAAGGACTTGAAAAGTTCCTTTGAAGACTAACATCTATAACTATTAAGATTCACATCAGAGTTTTTCTACTCTTTGGAGCTGAACAGCTTTCTGATGAAGAAAGTATAGGTTTTACTAATGGAAATGGCCTTGTGTGTATACTGAATTGGGTTTGTGGAAATTAAAAGCTGTTTGACATGCACGGATCTTTCACTAGTAAGAATTTGGAAATAACAATTTCTCTCTTGATTCTTTGATCTCCTCCCAAATCCCGTAGTGATATATTATGGCTGCAGAGAACTGTAAATGTTAGCAGGCTGTAATTTGAAAGCCCTAAAAAAATGTAGTTGCAAAGGCAATTCAAACATCAGGTATCCTTCTCATGATGTGACCCCTGGTTTTAGAACTATTGAGGGAGTTTTCTCAACTCCCACACTGCACTGGGTTGCAGATTTGGTATGAATACTGGAGTTACTCTGAATAACTACATTTTCAATGCATGATAGCAGCTGTTGCTTTCTTCTGCCCTTGCCTTAAAAATACAAATACATGTACACACGCACACATATGCATATGTCTGTGTGTGTGTGTGCGAGCACAAACATACACATATTTAATTAAAAAGGCATTTCTTTATGAGGACAAACATGGCAGTTTTGAACAAGGAGACTGAAATTTCTAGCCAGTCCAGATGCATGTATGATCCCTGACATTCTCTCACTGAGATCTCTTCATACATTTACCGTTTGGAGAGAGTATTCAGTAAGTGTTTGGGGTATGGGGGGATGGCAGGGAAGAGAGACACTGTGTATCTCCTGCTACAATATTGTGAGAAAACTGAAGGATCATAAAAAAGGTAATGATACATATTGACAATCCTATGCTTTCTTTCTTTCCCACAAATAGTGGTATAGAAGATGCATAGTTTATGTTTAGCTATATAAAGCTAATTTCATTTTACTAATATTGCACACACACACACACACACACACATTGTACATTTAATACTTCTAATTCTGTCAATGGCATTTATTGGGAGTTTCCCATCTTCCACTTTACTGAATTATCAAAAACTGGTGTCTACAGAAACAGAAGTTACTTGCCTCAGGGAGACCTAAGAAAGGGGAAGCAGTAGTGGGGAGGATTCATTTTTCCTTAGAGATTTTTGTCACTAACACACCTTTTTGACCTCATAACCTTTCAGTATTAGGTTGATATAAAACCCAATGACTCGCCTCCACATGTGCTAACCAAGTTTGTGATAACTCCATAGAGAATAAGCTTCTATTTTCCATGTTGGAATTTTATTTATTTATTTATTTATTTATTTATTTATTTATTTATTTATTATTTTTTTAATTTCTTTATTGGTTAAGGTATTACATATGTGTCCTTATTCCCTCATAACCCCCCACCTCCCATTCATGCCCCCACCCCCTTTTGCCTGTGTCCATTTATTAGGCTTACATGCATGCATATAAGTCCTTTGGTTGATCTCTCCACCTCACCCTCACCCTCTCCTACATTCCCTGAGGTTTGACGTTCTGATTGATGTTTCTCTGTCTCTGGATCTATTTTTGTTCATCAGTTTATGTTGTTCATTATATTCCACAAATGAGTGAGATCATGTGATATTAATCTTTCTCTGCCTGGCTTATTTCACTTAGCATAATGCTCTCCATCTCCATCCATGTTGTTGTAAATGGTAAGAACTCCTTCTTTTTACCACAGCATAGTATTCCATTGTGTAGATGTACCACAGTTTTTTAATCCACTCATCTGCTGATGGGCACTTAGGCTGTTTCCAAATCTTAGCTACGGTGAATTGTGCTGCTATGAACATAGGGGTGCATATATCCTTTCTGATTCATGTTTCTAGCTTCTTGGGATATATTCCTAGAAGTGGGATCACTGGGTCAAATGGGAGTTCCATTTTTAGTTTTTTGAGGAAACTCCATACTGTTCTACACAGTGGCTGCACCAGTCTGCATTCCCACCAGCAATGCATGAGGGTTCCTTTTTCTCCGCATCCTCGCCAGTACTTATCATTTGTTGACTTGTTGATAATAACCATTCTGACAGGTGTGAGATGGTATCGCATTGTTGTTTTGATTTGCATCTCTCTCATGATTAGTGACTTTGAGCAGGTTTTCATTTGTCTCTTGGCCTTCCTTCTGTCTTCTTTCGAAAAGTGTCTATTTAGATCAGTTGCCCATTTTTTGATTGGGTTGTTTATCTTCTTTTTGTTAAGCTGCATGAGTTCCCTGTAAATGTTGGAGATTAAACCCTTATCGTTGATATCATTGGCAAATATGTTCTCCCATGAAGTGGGCTTTCTTGTTTTACTGATGGTCTCCTTTGCTGGGCAAAAGCTTTTTAGTTTGATGTAGTCCCATCTGTTTATTTTCTCTTTAGTTTCCATTGCCCCAGGAGCAGTATCAGTGAAGAAATTGCTTTGTCATATGTCAGAGATTTTTCTGGCTGTGGATTCCTCTAGTATTTTTATGGTTTCTCGTCGTATGTTTAAATCCTTGACCCATTTTGAGTTTATTTTTGTGTATGGTGTAAGTTGGTGGTCTAGCTTCATTTTTTTGCATGTATCTGTCCAATTTTCCCAACACCATATATTGAAGAGACTGTCTTGACTCCATTGTATGTTCATGCCTCCTTTGTCAAATATTAATTGAGCATAGTGATTTGTGTCGATTTCTGGGTTCTCTATTCTATTCCATTGATCTATATGTCTGTTCTTGTGCCAGTATCAGGCAGTTTTGAGAACAGTGGCTTCATAATACAGCTTGAAATCTGGTGTTGAAATCCCTCCTACTTTGTTCTTCTTTCTCAGGATTGCTGTGGCTATTCGGGGTCTTTTTTTTTATTCCAGATTAATTTTAGGAGAGTTCTTTCTAGGTCTTTGAAATATGCCATTGGTAACTTAATGGCGAGTGCATTGAATCTATAGATTGCTTTGGGTAGTACGGACATTTTAATGATGTTGATTCTACCAATCCATGAACATGGTATGTTCTTCCATCTGTTTACGTCTTCCTCTATCTCTTTTTTCAGTGTCCTGTAGTTTTCCGCGTACAGGTCTTTTACCTCCTTAGTTAAGTTTATTCCTAGGTTATCTTAATTTTTTTGGTGCGATGGTAAATGGGATTGCTTTTTTAGTCTCTCTTTCTGTACGTTCACTATTGGTGTATAGAAATGCCATAAATTTCTTGGCGTTAATTTTTTATCCTGCTACATTGCTGAATTCATTTATTAAGTCTATTACTTTTTTGATGGAGTCTTTCAGGTTTTTTATGTCATCTGCAAATAAGGAAAGCTTTACTTCTTCTTTTCCAATTTGGATGCCTTTTATTTCTTCTTCTTGACTAATTGCAATGACTAATACTTCCAGTACTATGTCGAACAGGAGTGGTAAGAGTGGGCATCCCTGTCTTGTTCCTGTTCTTAGGGGAAATGGTTTTAGTTTTTGCCCATTGAGTATGATGTTAGCTGTAGGTTTATCATATATAGCTTTTATTATGTTGAGGTATGATCCTTCTATTCCCACCTTGTTGAGAATTTTTATCAAGAAAGAGTGTTGGATTTTGTCAAATGCTTTTTCTGCATCAATTGATATGACTATGTGAATTTTTCTCTCAATTTGTTTATGTGCTGTATCACGTTTATTGATTTGCAAATATTGTACCATCCTTGCATTCCTGGGATAAATCCTACTTGGTCATTGTGTATGATCTTTCTGATGTAGTGCTGGATCTGATTTGCTAGAATTTTGTTGAGGATTTTGGCATCTATGTTCATGAGGGATATTGGCCTATAATTCTCTTTCATTGTGTTGTCTTTATCTGGTTTTGGTATTAGGGTGATGCTGGCTTCATAGAAGGAGCTTGGAAGTGTTCCTTGCTCTTGAATTTTTTGGAATAGTCTGAGGAGGATAGGTTTTAGTTCTTCCTTGAATGTTTGGTAAAACTCCCTAGTGAAGCCGTCTGGCCCGGGCTTTTGTTTGCTGGAAGCTTTTTGATGACTGCTTCAATTTCTTCCATAGTTATTGGCCTATTGAGATGTTTAGATTCTTCCTGATTGAGTTTTGGAAGGTTATATTTTTCTAGTAATATGTCCATTTCCTCTAGGTTGTCCAGTTTGTTGGAATAGAGTTGTTCATAGTATTTTTTAACAATCCTTTGTATTTTGGTGGGGTCTGTTGTTATTTCACCTCTTTCATTTCTGATTTTGTTTATTTGGGTCTTCTCTCTTTGCTTCTTGGTGAGCCTGGCTAGAGGTTCATCAATCTTGTTTATCCTTTCAAAGAACCAGCTCTAGTTTCGTTGATCTTTTGTATTGTTGCTTTGGTCTCAATGTCGTTTATCTCCTCTCTGATCTTTATTATTTTCTTCCTTCTGCTTACACTGGGATTTTCTTGTTGCTCTCTTTCTAACTCTTTGAGTTGTAGGGTTAGGTAATTTATTACAATTGTTTCTTGTTTTTTGCAGTAGACTTTTAGAGCTATGAACTTCCCTCTCAAGACTGCTTTCGCTGTGTCCCATAGATTTTGGATTGTTGTTTTTTCATTGTCATTTATTGCTATGATGTTTTTTTATTTCTTTCTTGATCTCTCTGATAACCCAGTAATTGTTTATTAGCATGCTGTTTAGTCTCCATATGTTTGATTTTTTTTGGATTGCTTTTATTGTAGTTGATTTCCAGTTTTATGCCACTGTGACCTGAGAAGATGCTTGATATGATTTCTATCTTCTTGAATTTGAAGAGACTTTGCCTATGACCCAACATATGGTCTATCTTTGAAAATGACCCATGTGCACTTGAGAAGAATGTATATTCTGTGGCTTTGGGGTGAAATGTTCTTAAGATATGAATTAATTCCATCTGCTCTAGTGAGTCATTTAAGATTGATGTTTCTTTGCTGATTTTTTGTTTAGAGGATTTGTCCAATGGTGATAGTGGGGTATTAAAGTCTTCTTCTATGATTGTATTTATGTCAATTTCTCCTTTGATATCCTCCAGGAGTTTTTTTTATGTGTTTGGGTGCTCCTGTATTGGGTGCGTATATGTTTACCAGAGTTATTTCTTCTTGTTGGATTGCTCCCTTTAGTATTATGAAGTGCCCTTCCTTATTCCTTGTTATGTGCTTCACGTTGAGATCTAATTTGTCAGATATAAGTATTGCTACCCCAGCTTTTTTTCATTTCCATTCGCCTGGAAGGCCTTTTTCCATCCCTTCACCCTCAGTCTGTGTGCATCTTTTTTTCTGAGGTGGGTTTCTTGTAGACAGCTGATATATGGGTCATGTTTTCTTATCCAATCCGTTACCCTATGTCTTTTGATTGGGGCATTTAATCCATTTACATTTAAAGTTATTATTGATAGATACTTATTTGTCGCCATTTTTATTCTATACCTCTGTGTTTCTTCTTCGCTTCCTATTTCTTTTTCTTTTTTTTACAGCAGACCCTTTAGCATTTCTTGCATTGCTGGTTTGGTGGTAATAAATTCCCTTAGTCCTTTTTTGTCTGTGAAGCTCCTGATTTCACCTTCAATTTTGATTGATAGCCTTGCTGGGTACAGTATTCTTGGATTCAGACCCTTCCTTTGCATGACTTTATATATTTCATTCCATTCCCTTCTGGCCTGATAAGTTTCTGTTGAGAAATCAGTTGCTAGTCTGATGGGGGTTCCTTTGTATGTAACTTTCTGTCTCTCTCTGGCCGCTTTTAAGATTCTTACTTTGTCGTTGGTGTTTGCCAATTTAATTATAATGTGCCGTGGCGTCAGTCTTTGGGGTTCATTTTGCTTGGGACTCTGTGAGCTTCTTGGATTTGTGTGGGTTTTTTCTTCCCTATATCAGGGAAATTTTCTGTCATTATTTCTTCAAACAGGTTTTCTATTCCTTGCTCAGTTTCCTCTCCTTCTGGAACTCCTATTATGCGGATGTTGTTTTGTTTCGTGTTGTCCCAAAGTTCCCTTAGGCTCTCCTCCTGCTTTGTAATTTTTTTTTCCTAGGAGCTGCTCTACTTGGGTATTTTTTCCTACCTTGTCTTCTAGCTCACTGATGCGGTCCTCTGCTTCTTCTAGTCTACTCTTGATGCTTTCTATTGAGTTCTTTACAGCAGCGATGTCATTTTTCATTTCTTCTTGGTTCTTCTTCATTTCCTCTTGGTTCTTACTCATATTGTCGAATTTGTCTTCCATTCTTTTCAGCCACCTTATGACCATTTCTCTGAATTCTTTCTCTGGCGGGTTGCTTGCCTCCATTTTGTTTACTTCCTTTTCTGGTGATGCCTGCTTTTCTTTCATATGTGGGCTGTTTCTTTGTCTCCCCATGGTCTCTCTTCTCCAGGTGTCTGGTTATGTAATTCTCTCTCTCCTGCATTGATTTAAACGCACAAAATACAACACAACCAGGTATAACACACAAGGCACTGAACAGAAATGTATTCACGATATTAATAACCCCAAATAAAGGTGACCACCAGAGAAAGGCAAATTAGAGGATAGGAGAGAAAGAAGAAGAGAGAGGAAAAAAAAGAAAGGAGTCCAAAAACGAAATTGGGAAAAGGGAAAACAAAGTAAGAGAGAAAAGAAAGAGGATAAGAAAGAAAAGGGGAACAAACTATATATATGGGGAGAAAACTCCAATAGAACAGCCATTAATCCCAGCAAATGCCAGCAACAAGTACTACAAACAACAATTAATATCAAGCAAGGCAAGGAAAAACAGATGCAAAAAAACAAACAAAAACAAAGCAAACAAAACAAAAAAATAATAAGCAAAACAATCTCACAAACATGCATAAAAAATTGATATAATCAACATTCAAGCAAACAACAACAAAAGGACAGAGAGAAAAACTATTTTTTGGATAGTGAAGACAGATAAGAGAGAGGTGCGTATGAACTCGGAGCAGGGGATTGGAAATTTGTAGGGTGAAAGTTTAACAGGGGGTAAAAAGAAAGAATAGGGAAAATCTAAAGCAGGAAAAGGGTAAGAGAAACGGGACAACGAAAGGCTAAAAGTTAGGAAGAGAGTGGTGGTATAAAGGTAGAGTTGAGATAGAGTAGAATGATGCTAAAGGGAAGATGAAAATAGAATGTAGAACACTAATCTCAAAGTTGAATAAAAAGAAAATAAAATGACACTTTTTTTAAAAAAGGTAAAATAGTAGTAGTAATAATACTGATTGAAAATAAAAATGTAATAATGAAAAAGGTAAAATCAAGTGAGGAAAAAAGAAAAAAATTAGTTTCTTAAGTAAAAGATGAAAAAGAAAAAAAAATAATAAAAATAAAATGTGCAGTAGTGAAGGTCATTCACGTCCTCTATTGTTCTGTTTGGCACGCCTGTTTCCCAGTCAGGACAGTATTGCAGTTCCCTGCATTCCACTGCTCCTCAGTGTTGTAAGCCAGTCCTGATTTTTAAGTAGGTGGTTATGTCTTACTTTCTTGTATTCCTTTATTTGTGATTACACAAGAGTCAATTTGTGATTCAGCCCCTGGGTGGCAGTGTTTCTGGGTTGACCTCTGGGTCTATAGGTCCTCTCTAGCCTGTGCTTAGATCCTGCTTTCCCTATGGCAATCAATACTGGTTTGTGGGAGTGGGCTGCCCCAGAGCTGGTTCTCTGACGGTCACTCCCCGCTCTGATCCCCAGGTTCCAGAAAAAAAAAAAACTTTACCCTGCAGTCTCCTAGGGTGTCCCCACCTGGGTGATCTTATGTATTGGGCTCAGTAATCAGAAGCGAGAATTCAAAGAGGAGAAAGCGCAAGTGTGCTAAATCCAGGTCTGCGCGCAAGCCTGCACAATCCCCTTTTCCCCCTTGTGTCCAAGCAGCCGGCACACTCCCAAAATTTTTAGGCTGTCCTTCTGTGTCAGATCAAAATGGGTTGCTTTTTAGAGATCCCCTCTGTTAGCAGCTCTGAGGACCCCCTTCCACATTCATGGATCATGCCAGCCCAAACAGCCACGGATTTTTCTAGGTGCAGACTTCCCCCGGTCCTCCAGCTCCCGCAATGCGTGCGTTTCTCTGTCCTGCCGGGCCCAGAGACGTCACCTTATCCCAGGCGAAATCTGACCTTTCCGTTGTGGAGTGTAGAGCTCCTCTGAATCCGTGTGTTTGCGCCAGTTGGGGACTGGTGCTCTGGGGTTCACAGCTGTTAGGTGGGTGCCGCAGTTGTAGATTTTCAGGCTTCAGATAACATCCACTTTCCCCTTCAAGATTGTGCAGTCTCCGCGTCCGAGCAAGTGGCTCCGGGAGGGAACCCAGCAGCAGTGAGGGCTGCCCAGTCAGGGGTCCCCCGTCCAGCAGTCCCCCACCTTCTCCTGGAGTATAGCTGTCCCTTAACTCTCCAACAGACACTCCCTGTGTAACCCTCAGCTGTTCTTTCTATCTGCTCCGGGACATGGCTCGGGACACGTCTGTCTATTCCACCACCATTTTCCCCCCATGTTGGAATTTTAAAACGGTCTGGTTAAGTGTGTGATGAAACATAACTTTTATATTCTAATCTATCCACACACTACTCCTACTGCATCCCAGCTGCCCTCTTCGAACCACCCTAACTCTACAGACATAATGGAGGTGTGTTTGGGAGAGATGGCTGAACCAGGAGCTGTGTGAAGTGTGACCTCTGGCCAGCACTTTTCCTCTGCACCTTAGTTCCTTTTGCCATAAAAGGGGAGCCTTGGAATAATGATCTCCATGGCTCCTTTCAACTCTGACATTTGTAGGATCTGAAAAAATGCTCCAAGATATTAGAAGAGTTCCATTTAAGCACCTGGCCACTTTTGAAGAGTTTTGCATATATATTGTATTTCACTTGTTAAATTGCCAAATAAACCTGACAGGAGTGAGCCCCAAGAGGACAAAAGACCAAATTGCAAATGTCTGTTTGTGATGATGGAGGCCTAGTAATCTGAGCATTGATTCTAGAAAGCCGTTGGGTGCTTCTCAGAGTAACGTAAGATTATAAAGTGATATATTACCCACGAGAAATCCCTTCCCATTTACATTTCATTTTCCTCTGTGGTATTTAACTTGTTGTTTTATTATGTGAAGCCATCATAAATATTTATACAGCAGTGTAAGATTGGTCAATAGAGAAAAATCAATACTGGGTTTTTACTGCCCAGGAAACAGATTATGCTTTACCTGATTTTAATCAAAAGTCTAAACAAATTTTTTCTAAGTACAGGTAGGATAAGGACATAGTGGAAAAAGGAAAATAAATATTTATTTTATATTTTTATATTACACATTTATACAAATACAGAAAGACACTTTTGTTTTAAAATGGTTTCTTGTCAGTAACCCTCAATTCAGTATAACTACCTCCCTATGGTACCTATGAACTACAGACAATGGTGAACTTTAACACGGAATGCTATCCATCACAGTTACCCCACCCATGCTTATGGTTGTATTTGTCATTAACCATAAGGAAAAGGAATTTTAAAGTAAGACAAAAGAGTTTGCTTACTGGTTCCATAAACTTTTATCAAATACCTACTCTATGCTATGTCATATTTTGATTTTTGTGCCCTAGTTGAAAGGATCATGCTCTTGCTTTATAATGAACAGGATAGACAAAGAGGATAAATTCTATATGCGCTATTAAAATTAGGTTATGTGATAGAGTGTCTGGGTGTCTGTTTAGATTAGTCAGAGAAGTTCTAAGAACTTCATGAGCCATAGATTGTCAAGAATATTACTATCATCCAATTGAGGAAGTCAGACACATAAGTAAGTAAATGTAAGTCAAAAACTGACCAGTGCTTCAAACACTTGCTATAGGGGACCATCAGCATCAATACCACTGAGGAGCTTCATGGCACAGCAGGATCACAGGTCCCATCCCAGACCTACTGAATTTCAACACATTTCTAAGTGCTTTATATGCAAATCAATGTTGGAGCATTGGGGAGATTCAAAGGAAAGAGAAGTCACATCCAGTTTGTAGTTGAAAGGGTTTCTGGAGGAAGAATCATGAAGGCAACCTAAGAAGATGGATAGGACACTGGTCATGCTTTGATATTTCTTCTCAACCTCTTTCAGAGGGTTCAGAACTAGCCCACACAGTGATGACCAACTGGCTAGAAGAAGTTAAGATCACAAATGAAAGAAAAGGCATTACAACAGATGCTTCAGAAATCAAAAGGATCATTGGGGATTATGAGCAGTATATGAGAACAAACTGGATAACCTAACATATACAGGTAACATCCTGAAAACATAAAATCTACCAAAACTGAATAAAAAAGAAATAGAAAGTGTGAAATGACCAATAACAAAGATAAAAATTAAAGTAATAATTAAAAACCTTCCAAAAAAAAGGAGTCCAGACAAAATGGCTTCACAGCTGATTTCTACAAACATTCAAAGAAAAATACCAAACCATCTTAAACTTGTCCAAAAAATTAAAGTGGAGGGGTTACTTCTAAACATATTTTATGAGGCCAGCATCATCCTGATATCAAAACCAGACAAAGACACCACAAGAAAAGTGCAGAAAAATATATCTGATGAACAAAGATGCAAAAATTCTCAATAAAATACTAGCAAACCTGCCCTGCCGGCAGGGCTCAGTGGTTGAGCACGGATCTATGAACTAGAAAGTAATATGTCCAGATCAAACTTTGCTAATGACCCTTTAAAAATATGTTTGTTAATTATCTAATTTGTTGGGCAAATTAGGTTGATTTAAGACTTCACTATGCTTGCTCTATTCCCCCTATATTTTACAATTTTCAGAACTTAGGTGAAAAATATTATTGACATTAGATTCCCATTATAGTGGTATAATTCTTTATTAGATTCTCTCACATCCCCCATCCTAATTCCTAAATTAAATTTGATGAAACACCAAGACAGGACTTTGGAGAGGGCCACCAGAGGCCAAGCTAATTGAATGTTGCTATAAAATCCAAGGACTCATGAGTCGTGAAGGTATTAAAATCTGATTCAGAGAAAGTGACAGCAGCATAGCCAAGAATGAAATAAAAATGAAAAGAAACTGAAGGAATATAAGGGAAATAATTCTTCAGCCAGGGAGAATATCAGCACACTCTTCAAGCTCATTTGCCCTTGTCCAGCCAGCACTGCTTTAGACCTCAAGGAGCTGAGAGCTTCTTGAAAGAAGGAAAGATAAATGACAAACAGTCTCTCATCCTATTACTGTAGATGGAAAAACATACTAAACTCTCTTTTACTTTCCTTCCTTTCTTTTTTTCTTCCCTCCCCAATTCCACCCCCACATCTGCACAGCAAGACAATAGCATCTTGGAGTGGTTTCTTTCCTGGCATTTTCTTATGGGAAAGGGGAGAAAATCGTTGGTGTTTCAGCCTTGCCTGATATATGACAGCAATGCATACCCCACTCTACCCATCACCCCACCTGCTCAGTGAAGTATTTGAAGCATATGCTCATCTTAGACTTGTCTTCTCCTACCCTGAAATACAAAAAAATCAAGGGGAATAAAGATGAAAGGTCTCTAACAGCAGAGGAGACTTGGTTGGAGTCTGGGGTCTGGCTCACCCCTAAGCAGTGGTATGAACTTGGAAGATCCCCCTTCTTCTTTGCTGTCCTATCCTCCTCTGTTAAATGAAATACTTTGAATTGCCATGTGATAGGCCAATAACTACCTGACTGCTGTGTACATTCTACTGTGGGGGGATTACAGCTTTGAGTAACACAGAGTTTATAGCACCTTAGTGGTTAAAAGCCCACCTTTTGGAATGTTTCAGACCTGAGTTTTAATTCTGGGCCCATATCTTGGGCAAATGAAAGAATCCTTCAATTGCCTTACCTGTGAGGTACAGACGATATTATAACTTTCTCAATGCTAGTTTTTTTGGGGAGTAAACATTAAATGAGATAAACACAATGCCTGACACAGAGTCAGAGCCTTTTACAGAACTCTTTACCCTGCCTTAGGCCACTAGTTTGAGCATGTGGAATCTGGCGCTACAGAAGCAATTTTAAAATCACGGTAACAAGCGAGTGGATGAAATCCTGGGTCCTTAATGGCATCATCAATGGTAAGCCTTTTTGACAAATCAATTAATAAATATCTGGATTGTTTTAACTATTTGTCAGGACTTGTTTCTCATTGACATCCCATATGGTAGAGAATAAGTGCCTAATTGTGGAGAGCGCAGGGTAAAGATTCAAGTATGGACTTTGAAAATTATAAGTATGCGGAATGGTATAGGTGCAATTTAGGTTCTGTGTTAAGTTTGTTTCTTTCTGCCTTTCCCCAGCTTGACTGTGAGTTCCTTGGGGGCATTAATCATGTCTGTCACCCACTGTCCACATTGCAGATGGCACTTCCGGTCCACTGACTGGAATCAAGTTTACCCCTGCAGCGTGATTTCACTATGAAGTCTAAGGGGAAGGTGGGTATGTAAATCCTGAGGTAGATTCCTGGTCACTAAGCCTTTTCTGCTGTGTCACCCTGAGCAAGTCCCTGGACCTCTGTAAGCCTTAGTGTCCTCATCTGTAAAATGGTGACAATGCCTTCTATGCCTCAGGGCTATAGAGATTCCAAGATATAAAGAAGGAAACAATGTTACAAATGTTTTAAACTTCAACAACGTGTCCCCCACTCGCACTTATTACCCCACATAGGGCTCTTGGAAAAAACTAGGGAAGTAAAGGTCCTCTTCCAAGTCTGTCTCGACTGCGGCTGGGCTGTGGTCCTTGCCGTACATCCTCCAGCATGTGTGGCTGCTTTGTTCCAAAACATCTGGCTGTTTTATGACTTTAATCCCAATTTTGAATTCCACAATGCCTCACACAATAATTTTTCTTTATCCAGAAAACACTTTGACTCAGCCCAGATAAGGAAAGGGAGAGCCTGGAGTGTGATCCCTCCAGTTGTCTTTTGACCTCTTTTGTGCTTCTACTAAATGTTTACATGACAAGTCATTTCTCCACCATAAAACAAGGGCGTTGTACCATAGAGGGCCAGGATTTTTTAACTTCATAGTGATTGGGAAAAGCATTTTCGCACAACTGCAGGGCTTAGGTCCCTGGAGGTTCCTGTTCTGACAGATATTAACTATGGTACCTTGAGCAGGTAACTTGCTGAGCCACTGTCTTCTCGTGAATAAAATAACACAAAAAATATAGACTTGACATGGGAATGAAATGTCATCATGCACGTGAAAGAAAGGTCCTGGGGAACAAAGAAGTTCTGTACGGTGTCATCCACATTAAAATCACATGTTTTGTGAAACATTTTACAAGAAGCAACTAGAACAATGGTGTTAAATTTACTGTGGGTGCTTCCCCTTACTTTTCCAAGGAAACATATTTTAAGAACTCTTGCTTGTTAAATGGAATCAACTAGTCCAAAAATGGCTTGCCCAATAGCAATCAGATATGAGGTCATTTCTTTTCATTCATTTTCTATCTACTCTCTATTAAATCTTCCTTGAGGCATATTTTGAGCATAGAAGCTAAGCTAAAGAAAGAAAAGTATACAGAAGAAACCAAGATGTGGAAAAAAGAACAGGTATACTCACTTCTCAGGGCTACTGAAACAAACTACAACAAACTTGGTGGCTTAAACCAACAGAAATGCATTCCCAACAGGTCTGGAGGCCAGAAGTCTGAAAGCAACCTGGTGGCAGTGTTGGAGGCTAAGGGAAAATGCATTCCATGCTTTTCTCCCAGCTTCTAGTGGCTGCCGGCAATCCTTGGCATTTCCTGGCTTATAGACAACATCACTCCAATCTCTGCCTACATCTTCATATCACCTTCTCTTTTGTGTGTCTGTGTCTTCTCCTTTGTCTCTTATTTAAAAAAAACACCTCATCATTAGATTTAGGACCCACCAGGTAATCCATGATGATTTCACCTCAAAACCCTTAATTACATCTACAATGACGCTCTTTCCAAATAAGGTCACATTCACAAGCTCCAGGTGGAATTATCTTTCCAGTTCCATTCAACCCACTCCAATAGGCTCAGAGTTATACTAAGCTGGATTTGAATCCAAGCTCATATGCTAATTACACACATATATATATAAAACCACATTGTCCCTTCACATACTCACTTGTAAAATGGGGCCATGACAACAGGATTTTTGTGATTTTAAAAGGAACCATGAATGTTGAGTTCTTATCCTGAAGTAGGCACTCAATACATGGTAACACTTTTTTAAAGTAAATGCTGCCTTTGGCACATTTGATATTCATGAAAATGAAGGCCAACTCACAGGAAGAAAGAAATGCTCAGATTTAGTGGAAACCACCCTGGACTGGGCCTCAGCAGTTCTTTTCCAAATTCTGCCACCAACCAATTCACAATAACACTTTGAATAGTCCTCCTATCCCACTCAGTGGTGCAGATTTCGATCTCTCTATCTGTAAATTGTGTGGGTTGAACTAAATAATCTCTGATTTCCCCCCCGCCTCTTTGACATTCTGCATTTGCAAATATAACATTAATATTGTTTGGGGATTTAATTAGGTGGGAAAAAACACCTAAAAGTCCAACAAGAAAGAAAAAAAATATCTACCCATTCTCTTGAGTTCACATAGTTCTGGAGATTTGTTTTAAAGGATATATTTTAGTTAGGAGCTCCCCCGACTCATTTCTAGAAAGTGCAGTGAGCTGGTTTAAGTGAAACTTTGGGGACAGCAAGTGCAGGGCATTCAGACCATGTTCTCCCTACCACAGAGTTCTGTTCATGTTCAGTCCTTTTTTAGTTTTATTTTTGACAAGATTTCCACTAGATTGAGATGATGAACATATCAGATCTAAACTCCCCTACTTATAATCTTATAATTCCTTTCTATCTACTCTCCTCCTGTATGCAGCTGCTCATGATTCCACAAGAACACTCCACAATTTATGAAAAATATTTTTTTTTTACACACAGGTAATTTTCTGAAGGCTGATATAGGTAAGTAGGTAGGTAGGTAGGTAGACAGATAGATTAGATAGAGCTAAACAGCATACTTAGCAATTCATGATCTATATCTCTGGGATTTTCCTTAGGTGTTGCTCAACACAGATCTTCCTGAATAACAAACAGTGAGGTGTTTTTTTTTTTGTGTGTTTTTTTTTTTTTTTTGGGGGGGGGGGAGATTCTTTTACATTTATACCTAAACAGCACTATAATGTGATTTTCTCAAAATGAAAGGGTTCATTTCATCCACTCTGAAGATATTGACTGTGGGGTTCTTAGGTATTAGTTGCTATTCCATGCAAGTGCCTTGGCAAGATGGGTAGCCAGGCGCAGTAATGAACTAGATAGATTAGGGAGATTCTAGTGTTCATGGAGTTTCTAGTACAGGTGAAAAGAACAACAATGACATAACAAATTAACAAGGTAATTTAAGATAATGACAAATACTGGAAAAACAAAAGGCAAATACTAGTATAGTAAGAAAGTGCCAGGCTGGTAGCCCTTAGATTGGGTGGTCAGAGACACATGTCTGAGTTCAAGACACTGGACTGAGACTTTAGTGAGAAAAAGAGAGCAGCCAAAGATCTGGGATCAAAGCTTTTCAGACAGAGGAAACAATGCAGGAAACACCCAAGGAAGGAATGATCTGGTCTAGAGGGACAGTGAATGCCTGTGACTACAGCAGAGTAAACCAGGGGACAGAGATATGAGCTGTACTCCAAGTGGAGACAGGCCAAACCATGCAGGGCACAGACAGGCAAGCTAAGGAGTTTGAAATCCAGACGTTTTAAGCAAGGAAATGGTGTGGTGTTTTTTAAAAGATCCTTTTGACTGCTTTGGAGAAAAAGGTAGGATAGATGATAACAGTGGAAACAGAGAAAGAAGCAGGTAAACCATTGCGCTAGCAGGGTGAGAGATGAGTACGGCTCACTTCTGGAAAGTAGCATTAGAGATGGACAGGGGGAGAGATTTTGAGAGATTTTCTGCAGGTGTAGAAAGTAGGATTCACTGATAGATTAGATGCAGAAGGAGAAAAGAGGAATCAAAGGTGACTCCTACGCCTTTGACTTGAACAACTGGGTGGGTGTCATGTGAGTGCATCTTCTGAGATAGAAAGACTGAGGGAAAAAGGAGTTTGGATAGATAATGAACTGCTACCTTCTCAGGTGAGTTCCAAATCACCTCAGGGAACCAGGAAACCTGCATATGCCTTTAAAAATACTAGTATTATTAACTTTATAACCAAACAAAACCATTTTAAGTTTCTGTCTCTACTGGGTACCTCACTCTAGTTCAATTCCAGGACTTAGCAGAGGGCCAATCCCAAAGTGGGTCTTCAAGATAAATATTAACTGAATGGTCTGAGAGTAAGACAAGCTTATACTAGTAACTACTTTGGAGTCTACAAAGCAAGTCCCATCCACATAACTTCTGACCTTCACATTAACCCTGCCAAAGAAATGATATTACTATCTTTTAAAAATATTTTAAAATTGATTTCAGAGAGAGGAAGGGAGAGGGCGAGAGAGATAGAAACATCAATGATGATAATCATTGATCAGCTGCCTCCTGCATGCCCCACACTGGGGACCAAGCCCACAATCCGGCATGTGCCCTGACCGGGAAGTGAAGTGCAATCTCCTGGGTCATAGGTCAATGCTTTACCACTGAGCAACATAGGCCAGGCAATATTACTACCTTTATTCTATAGAAAACTGAAGCCAAAGGGAGGAAGTGACCAGGGAAGGCTTGACTCCTCTGGATGAACTGACCCTGAAATGCAGGTATCCTGGCAAGCCAGTTCCAGCCTTTGTTGATGAGACAAAGAGTTCTAAAAACTCCCCCTGTGTATAAAACTCCGGGAGCTTTCCCCTCCATCACTTTACATCAGCCAGACTGTGACTCATGGCTGAAGAATCAGCCTCTTTATTATGTAGTGAATTCCATGAATACACACCAAGTTTTGTTTTCTGTAACAGGCTGAAGTAGATTCCTCTCCCAGTCTCCTTATTCCATTAAAAGTAGAGAATTTTTCCTTGGAAAACTTGGCCAGGTTGAGGGGCCTTCTCTCTGGTTTTGTGTAGAGTCTTTGATATACTTCAAGCTCAACAACTTTCCTTCAATCCCTGGGGCCTCAGGAACAGCCAACCCACATGTGGTGGGGAGCAAGGCGAGAGGGAAGGAGGAATGTGAGGGAGACACAAACACAGCACAATGTTTTCTTTCTGAGAAACTTCATCAAGGCTCCGGTTCCAGTGACCTCACCTCCAAGCAATGCCAACTCCTTTGCTCTAAATCAAAGTTGACTTGTGGTGGTGGTTCACATGTTTTGAGTCTAATGAGCCTGCAGCTTCTGATGCTGCAAAAGAAATCCTGGGGGTAGTTGGCAATTGCCCTCTGAGATCAGGATGCTTAATAACCCTGACTCATGCCAACCTGCAAATGTCAGTCCAGAACTTAAAAGGAAAGTGTACATGAGACATGAGGGCGTCCAATGTCATGAGCTCCATTCAAATTGGGACACTTACTGTGACCCACCCACCAGGATACATTCTACACTCTCCTTTCAAGGAAATGAAACAATTGTAGAAATAGGCTCTCAATGGACCTCCCTGCTTTCATTCTTACCCCTCACCCTTATGTTGTTGTTTTATTTCTCAGAGCATGTTGTGCCACTTACCTTTTCATATTCTTCAAATGTTTGTCACAAATAGAATACAATCCATGTGCCTTTTGATGTCCTGCAAGGCCATTCATGACCTGACCTCTGGCTATATCTCTGTCTTCTTTTATGGCTGCTTCTATCACTCATTCCCAAACAACCTACTCCAATCTTGCTATCCGTGTTACATGGCAAGCATTCTCTGGCTCATGGGCACTGGAATTGCTGTTGTCTTTGTAACTGAATGGAAGGCTCTTTCCACAGTCTCATGGCTCATTCCTTCAACACATTCAGGTTTCTGCTCAAATGTGACATGTTAAGAGCATCCTGGCACTGCTATGGTGGAAGTCTGATTTCCGAGGTTTAATAGCACTGTGATTTATTTAACTTTATTATGGCTGATTAAATTGGAATGTTTTCTATTTGTCACATCTGTTCTTTGCTTTCATTTTCCTCTGTTTTTGCCTTTGTTTGAATTAACTGAATATTTGCATGATTCCACTTTATTTTTTTGTTGTTGGCTTGTTTATTACAACTTTTAATTTGTTATTTTAGTGGTTCCTCTAGAGTGTATAATATGCATTTTTAATATATTTTTATTGATTTCAGAGAAGAAGAGAGAGAGGAGGAAGGGAGAGGGAGCGATAGAAACAACAATGATGAGAATCAATGAAAGGCTGCCTCATGTACACCCCCTACTGGGGATTGAGCCCACAACCAGGGCATGTGCCCCGAAGGGAATCAAAATGTGACCTCCTGGTTCACAGGTCAATGCTCAACCAGTGAGCAATATAATACGCATTTTTAATGTATCAGTCTATCTTCTAGTAATATTGTACCACTTTTCTCATACTGGATTTTATTTATTGTTGATATACTAGTACATTTTACTTTTACACATCATAAATTCCACATATTATTTTTGTTTAAGCTATCGATTATCGACTCATACCTTTCTATATACTGCTCTCTCTTCGCCAATATTCTGTTCCACAAACACTCTGTTCTCCCTAAATTCACTATTCTATCATCTCAATTCAGAGAGTCCACATTTCCCTTCTTTGTGCTGTGACCAAGAAAACTTCTCAAGACAATAAGCTGAGACAATTGCAAGGCTCAGCTAATGTGTGTATCACCTCTCAGGCATCATCACCATCCTTTTATGCCTAATGTCCAGTGCCGTGAGGACCATTATTTCATGCATTTTGTTTGTTGCTGTTGTTTTAAGTGAAGAGGGAAGTTGTCTCTGGAAGTGAAACACGTTCAGAAGAAAACCAAAGGGAATAAAAGCATTTAGAAATCATATTTTACTCCTGATTTTTGCATTTGCTCTGAAAACTTATGAAAGTGTTTTCTCCTTTCAAGACTTTAGTTGTCTAACTATAAGATGGAAAGAAATAAAACTTGTCTCAGATGGTTGATGCGAGGACTAAACAAAGTGGTGGTAATAATCCAACAGAGCGCACAAGAGAGGGCTTCTCCCCTTTTCATGGTGGCACATGGTACAGCTGTCAATTAGAAACAGCCTCTCCATCAGTGTCCCTGCTTGGAGAAAACTCCTCAACCAGTTCTTGTGGAGTCTGTTACTTGAACTTGACAGCAGGAATTCAAATCTATTTCTGCTCGGTGTTATTCTGAGAAACAATTTATCTTTGTCTAATTTCATTCCTATTTTTCTGGATATGGACTCTGATGGCTAACCATTTTCTCCATCCTTTCAAACAAAACTGTCACAAATTGGCTAAGCACGCCTTCCCTCTAAAGTGTAACTCTCCATCTTGAAGTACTGTTTTGCAATAAACACTTAAGCATCTCAGTTTTCTCACATATTCTGACAAAAAGGCATAAACAATGACAGTATTTATAGATCCTAAAAACTATAAATCCAGAAAAATAAGACCACTCGTTACGTGTCAAGGGCATGAGCAATGCATTACTTCATATCCAGAAAATATAGCCAGCAGATTTCACATGCGACATCAGCACCAATATAGAAGCATCTTTTGGCATCGAGCAATTTAAAGAATGATTTGCATTTTATGAGCCAACATGATTTCTAGATGGTATTAATATCAGATTGATGTTGCCAGGGTCTCTAATGGGCAGCTCGAATAGTCAGATAAAAAGAGAAAGGAAGAAACTTCAGAAGGAGGCTGATACTGGCTGAGCACTGATGATCAGAGTTGTTGCTTGGAGTTTCCATCAACACCAAGCTAAAACAGTAGTTGCTGGATAAATATTTCTTTTATAGCGGGAAGTGTAACATAAAATCAGTACCTGATATTTCATAGGTGCTTATAATGAAATGACAAAGTATATTAAAAAGTGGGAATACATTATCCAAATAGGAGTATAATAATTACAATAATGGATCTTATTGTAATCATTCTAATACCTAACATTTACACATTCTTTTCAAAATTTTAAATGAAGTATATATACCAAGGTGATGGAGAGCATTTTTATGTATTATAAATATTTTCCATGATTGTTTGAATTTTTGTTATGAACTTCAAGTTAGAAAAATGTCATGCCTAATTGAGGTTATAGATACTGCCTTCTTGCAGTAGTTTTGGTTTCCAAACACACTGAGTATTCTCTTTTTGGTTATTTTTTGTAATTTTTGCTGTTTTCTGAGAGGTAAAAACAATTCAAACTTATATATAGGTTTAATTAACTTTTGAAATCATGGTGTTTATGATACAGATGGAATAGTAAATGTTAAAAAAAAACCCACATTTTTTTAAAGGTGGCAGGAAAAATGTCTGGGCCAGGAACATGTACATTCCATCTGGTCATCATGGAAGATAAGGATAATTTTTTTAAAAATCAACATTTTTTCTCCTGGCCAATGCTTCCAAGGAGAAGGGTCACTACTGCTTTCCGCCACAGAGCCAGTTCTACACTGGGGCAACCATTAGACATTTTGCAAAAGAGCATCATGAATGGGGTCTGTGCTTGTGGCCTTGGGTTTTGCAGATAAGCATTTCTGCTAGGATTTTTCCAAAGTGCTCAGGCAATGCTTGAGCAATATTGAGTAGTTGTAATGATGTGGGCAATTAAAGAATGCTACTTTGACAAACATTTAGCAAAGTGGAAGGAAAACATTCTGACTATTTTTAAGAGATTGTAATCACATCAGATACTCTCATTTTACATATGGGGAAATTGAGTCTAATGAAAGAAAGTAATATGCCCGAAGGTGCAGAGATGGAATCAAAGGAGGGTCTGTCTGGACCTAGCGTTCTCCATTATCAAGTTCCGGAATTGGGAAAAGTAGGTCCAAAGTCACAGCATACTAGTAAATGGGGGAAAAGATAGTATGCACTAGAATTAAGCTGGCCTCGACTGGGCCAGATGATGGGGAAGGGACCACCATTAACCATTGCTATTCTAGATAAACTATGCTGGGTGCCCACTCCCACTAATAAGTGTCTCCCACTCCTCCTACAATTGGAAAGAGAAGGCCTCACACACAATTACAACAGTTAATGGAATTAGATGGTAAATGTGAATTTGAAATGGGAAAATTAGATTAAATCCATAAGGGAACTTAGTCATTTGCTGGGTAAAACAAAGAAAGTCAGGAGATGGAAGCAAGAAAGTCAGGGTGGGCCTAGCTGTCCATTTCATACTGAAACGCTGGACTTTTTAAACTGGTGGACCTCTTAGATTTCCTGAGAGAGGAAATTGTGCTAAAAGGGGAATACAGCCCTTCAGATGGAAAGAAAATGCATGATTCCAGCACTTTTGTTTAGTTTTTCTGTGACTCAGATAAAGCAAAAAGCTCATTAATTTAGAATTGGAGATAATTTGTAAGGGCCTATTCTGAAGTTTACCTTTGCTTTATCTGGCTAAAAGGATTTGGAAAGCAAATTAACAGTGTAAACAGGACGGCAGGCAGCAATATTTAACCTCTTTAGGAGAGCAAACTTTTTCCCAATATCTTTAAAACACAATTTATACATACAGAGATGGCATGCTGGTTACAGCTTCTTCCTATCTATTTATTATAGCAAGCCCCCAATGATTTCTACCTGGGAGAATTAGCTTAGTTTGACCCAAAGCTTGTGTTCCCTAAAGAAGTAAATTTGCACTTATTTTATAACCATCAAACTTTTAAAACATTGATACTGACTTAAGCCCTGAGTGCCATAATTAGTTCCACTTATCACCCTACGACTTTACATTTATCAAGAAAAGAAACACAGGGCTTTAAGCAGCATACGGAGTAGAAAAAGAATGGATATGAAACCAGAGGTCTTGGGTTCAAGTCCCTGTTCTTGTGTTTACTAGTTATGTTACTTGCACATATTTAGGTTAAGTGGGGATTAATCTCCTCTCTAAATCCATTTCAAATGGCATCAAGATAACTGCTTAGAACTCAGAGGTGACCCAGAGATGAACTTTGCCAACAGACAAGAAAGTACATTATGTACTAACTACAAGGCAGTATCAGACTGCGAAGTAATTATGTTATTGTTTTTAGCATTATTAAAGACTCAATCAAAACTGAAGCAAAAACCAGAAAGTCCATCTTTTCTAGACCAACTCATTATTTTTTCCAGAAATGCCACTGCTCAGGACTAGAAGTGGCCACTTAATCCAAAGCCAATTGAATCAGACATCATTACCACCAACATCCAATTCCACTTTTTCCTTGATAACACAATCTGATGTTTGTACAGGTTGGTGTCATTCATTTGGGAAAGTTGACTCTTTCCTGCTCAGAAGTAAGACTTGAGCCAGTCATGGAAATCTCCTTCCCTTTGCCAGTATCTGGTTTAGACATGCCATGAGTCATAATTCCAGTTACTGAAATGTGACTTTGATGTGGAGTAATCTCCTGATGAACTTATGGGAAAAGTATCTTCATTCTTAAAAAGAAAACTGAGTGTCTTCTTTTACAGGATCTTGCCATGTTTGGATAAGACACTTAAATTGGCTACAACAATGACCATGTGGGAAAACTAGCCTTAGAACCAACCAATTATGCTGAGGACAGCAAAGCAGGCTGATGTAAAGAACCCAGACCTTTGGGTCATCAATGAAATACTGAATTGCATGACTCAGGAGAAGCCCTACATTGGGACTTATAATATGAAAGAGGTTCCTTAATTGTTTAAGCCTCAGAAGGAGTATTTTGTCAGTCAATACTGTTTAGTAACAGTAGGTTTTGTGCTAGAAAGGAGGGAGTTCACTCCATATCTAGACATAGCAGACAGAGACTGGGTAAACACTTGCTAGAGATACTGTAGAGAGAAAAGGGACATCAGATAGGTGGGCTTCTTATTTGCTTGGTTTGGTTTTATTCTTATGAATTAAAAAATACAAAACACAAAACTTAGATTCATTGAGTGTAAGCAGCCTGAGGGAAGGAGAGAAATGGAGGGAGTATTGGGTCCTATAAAATACCTTGGTCTTTCATGACTTCCCTTTTCCATTTCCTGTATACATGTAATCCTTTCCCTGACTTAAACTGAGTCTTATCTGGCTCCCTATGAGGAAGAAATTAAATTGATTTCCTGAATCCCCAGCATCACCTCCAATCAGATATGTCAGCAGTTATCAACAAAGACCAATCCCCATTCCCCCAGCCAGTGGACAACTGGCAATGTCTAGAGACATTTTTAGCTGTCATAATTTAGGGATTGCTACTGGCATCTAGTGGGTAGAAGCCAGGAATGCGGCTAAATATCCTACAGTGGACAGAACAGCCCCCCACAACAAAGAATTATCTATGCCCCAAATGTCAACAGTGTCAAAGTAGAGAAGCCTTGACCTAAAAGGGGTCCTTACATAGTAGATAGCTCCCCACCTCCCTACTTTGACAGAGGAAACAAAAATAAATAAATAAAATACTGTGGTTTTGGAATGTTTCTATTGAGCCCTTCATATTTTCCATTAGTAGCAAATTTCAGTTATTAGTTATATGCTTTTGTATATAATACTTGGTTTCCAGGTCCTGAAATAGTTGAAAGTAGAATAGGCCTTATTTGGAGATCAACCAACAGTGGAGCAAACAACACTGAGGAAGACTTAACATCCGACGCTCAGAGGTGCTTCATGAATAGCTTCCCATGCCATGGAGTTGAGTCATCTGCAATGCATAGGAATCTCCCCAGATGTTAAAACATGTTCTGATCTATGAGTAGATGCTTCTTGACCCTACTTTGGAAATGCCTGCGTCACATTCTTTGTTGCTGTAGTAGACATCTCTTTGTTTCTCTACCATCCCCTCCCTCTTCTTTTGGGGATAACACTCAGTTTTACTTTGGGAAAATACTTCTCCCCACAGGAGTATTATCTATAAAGTCTTGATGTAACTACCAATCAAGGGCTCTTACTCTCATGTGTTGGCAAGTGTCTCAAGCTAGGCTAGTCAGTCTTCATCTCCTTGGGAGTTGAATCACATTTGAAACTGATTCATACCATATTGGTGTGGTGTCCTAAAGAGAAGGCCCATAGCTTCTTCTGCCTAGATCACCAACTGTTTCTTGCTTCTGACCCAATTATTCAATTGACCTCTCAATTCTGTAAGTTGCCTCACATATTTTCATCTGCCACCCCCCACCTAAGGAGTAATTTCAGTTTCTTATATTAAAAAATTCTTAACTTTTGCAACTTTTAGAATTGGGTACTAGGCAGGGAATCATGATATACGGATTCTATCTTAACTCTTAATTGGCCATTATGGTCGTGAGAAGGATATGTTGCCTCTCTGAGCCTGTATCTTCATCCATAAAAATAGAAATGGTGGGCTAGGTCATCCTTAAAGGCCTTTATAGCTTTAAGGTCCTATAATAAATATTGGACCTTTTTCGACTAAAAAAAGCAAATTAAACTTTCAAGATAGCCAGGAGGTGGTGCTCCAGTACTATGATGATACAACCACTAACGGTGTCCAAGCAGTACTACCCCTGTTGGGGATAACGGCTTCCAAGAAGTCTGGAGGGTCATTTCCACACTGTCTGGTTGCTTTGGAACATTTTCCTCATCTATCGCTAAACACAACTCGGTGTGTGGCTAATGTAGGAAGTTGTTGTTGGGTCTCTGTTGGAAAAGATAAGCCTTCTTTCTCAAATATTTCCCTACTGGATAATAGAAATATTTTTCTCAATATTTGGTAAGGCACAGTGATGGTGAGTGGAGGCAGGTAGAATTATTCATGTGGCAGATACATCAGAATGAGACACACAGCTCCAAATGCCATGGAGAGAGAAAAAAATATGGACCTTGCATTGTGGTACAAGCTCTGTCATGTATTTGCTATGTAATATTGGGAAAGTGTTCCTGCATTTTCCTTTAGTTACCTCCTCTGTAAACAATTACATTGTATGAGATCATTGCTTCCCAAATTTATATTTTGTCAGATAAAAACAGTAGAAAAACTATTTCCTTAAATAAGTCATACATTAAATCCTCAAAACATAAATACTTCTCAAAACTTTTTACAAGAGGCAAAAAATGCAATTCAAACAAGCTCACAAGTAAAATGGGGGGGGGGGCGAATAAAAAACATCTGATGTGGTTGGTTCAGAGATCAAAAACTGTCATCAGAGATCCATCTCTCTACTACCCATGTGCCTATATCTGTTGGCTTCATTCTTAGGCAGACCCTCAACATGTGATAAGATGGATCTAGATAAGATAAAGGAAGAGAGAGTAATTTTCTCTACCACCCCTACTCCACATTTGTTTTACTTCAATAAAGACCAATGAAATAGTGTACCTCCATTGTTGAAGATAAGGTTCCGTGCTTGCCAGTTCTATCAGGATAACATGAACTGAGAAAAGGAATATACCACATAGAAAAAAAGAGAAAGGAAGGACAAAGGATGAAAGGGAAGATGAAATGATGGAAGAAAGGAGAAATGTTCAATGCTAAAAAATAAATAAAACTGGAATTACTCTGATTGGAAGAGAAGACTCATCTTCCCACCAGGTAGTTTTTCAAATATCTCCATAGAACACTTAAGTTATGAAGAAAGAAATTAAAAATCATCTGACTAGGGATATAGAAAATTTCTTAAAGTTATAAGGGTCTAGACCTCTAAATTGAGAAAAGCATGACAGGTCTAGTCTCTCTCTTTTTGCCATATTAAACCACTGTTACTCCATTTTCTTTGGGCTATTTATTTAGAAAACACACTGATGATTTGCCATCTTTGTTGAGTATTTTCTCATTCTCCAAAATGTTCTGAAACCTCATTTAAACCATGCACTTTCTTTGTAGATGGTAGGAAACTCAGAGATGATTCTATTACTTAAATGATGCAATTGAAAACAGATAATAAATAAACCAATTACCAAAGGATTGGTATAAAATGGTATATCTGGAAGAACCCAATGAAATAATATTGTCCAGCTCAATCATTTTCATTTTGAGGAGGCTGAGATCCAGAAAGAGGAACCTGTCTTCCTAATGCTGGGCAAGGATTTAGTCCCAAAGCAGGAAGCAGAAGTCCAGATTCAGCTTCCAAACCCATTATTCCTTCTAATTGGTGCATAAGTGGGTGTTGTGACAAGTGATATCTTTTTCTAAACACAATTCTGATCATGTCACTTCTGACCCTAACAATTTCCATGGTTCCCCATCTATATGGAATGGTAACACTTGAGTAAGACATCAAGACCCTAGCTGACTTGTCCAGCTTCGTTCCTACCACTCCTTGCTTTTTCCTTTATATGCAAGCATATCTGGCTTTTCCTGGCATCTCTCACACATTGTGGTATTTCTAGTTTCTAGTCTCTGCTCAGATAATCCCTCTGTTTACACCAGCGGTCGCCAACCAGTGGTCTGCGGACCACTGGTGGACCGTGAGGTCTGAATGGTTAGCAACCACTGGGTTAAGGAAACATTTGGAGCAGCAGTCACCAACCGGTGGTCCACAGACCACTGGCGGTCTATGAGGTACGAAAGGTTGGTGACCGCTGGTTACTATGCCTATCCCTCGCTTTTATCTCATAAACTCCTTGTCCTTCTCTAGGGCTCTATTCATCTGTTACTCCCTTTCAGCATGCTATGACACACCATCTTCTTGCAAACTAGTTGAACTATTACCCTTTGTTTCTCCATGGCATCTCATCCATTGATTTTTTTTTTAGAGAGTTGGAGAGAGAGGGAAAGATAGAGAGAAGCATCGATGTGATAGAAACACATCGATTGGTTGCCTCCTGCATGTGCCCCAACCAGGGCCTGGGCCGGAGAGGAGTCTGCAACTAAGGTACGTATCCTTAACTGGAATAGAACCTGGGACCCTTTGGTCCACAGGCTGATACTCTAGTCACTGAGCCAAACCAGCTAGGGCCTCATGGTATCTCATCTTTATTTCTATGGTTACTTTTCCTAAATTGAGTATACTTGTCATTTTATAGATTTAGTACTGTGCATGCCATTTTGAATAAATCCTATGTAATAAAAGCCTAATATGCTAAGTGTCGGTTTTCCAGTTGGCCATTTAACTAATCAAAGCGTAATATGCTAATGATATTCTAAGGCCTCTCAACCGCTCGCTATGACATGCACTGACCACCAGGAGGCAGACACTCCAAAGAGTAGGTTAGCTTGCTGCTGGGGTCCGGCCAATAGGAATTGATTGAGACATGCCCTGGAGCTCTCCCACAGTCCCTCCCTGGCTGGCCAACCTCATGCGTCCCTCCCAGCCTGGATCGTGCACTGGTGGGGTCCCTCGGCCTGGCCTGTGCCCTCTTGCAATCTGGGACCCCTCGGGGGATGTCAGAGAGCCAGTTTTGTTCCAATCCCGCAGGCCAGGCTGAGCGAACCCACTTGTGCAAGAATTCGTGCACCGGGCCTCTAGTAAAATTATATTGATGTTAGGCTCATAACATCAATAGAGAGAGAAGGTTAGGGACAAAAATGCTTTTCTAGATTCTCTAAAAGTATACCAAAACAGGCATCACTAATGGCTCTCTTTCTTGAAAGCCTGAAGGAAACTGCAGATTCCTCCTCTACACCATGATGTGGCCACTATCATTTAATTGAAGTTGGAAACTAAGTGAATATTTTACTTATCATTCCCACATTTCATTGGCAGAACCCAAAATTGGATGTTTTCCCTGGGGCTGTTTCTTAAATTTGCTAATCCTATTTCAGCTGGAGCAGGTGGGAATGAGGAATGGGTATTATTTTCTGACCCTGTAAATCCTAGGTTGGGAATATTTTCTCTGGATTCTTTTTGGAAACTCAATAGGTCTTTCTTAATTTATTTCTCTATTTTCCTCATTCATCTTCACAGACTGAAGAAGTCAATTAATACTGTCAATATACTTCCTGAAAATTTCCTTGGCAAGATCCACAAATTCATTAGGTCCATTTTTTCCTTAGATTTTCTATTTTACTATAGGTAATAACATTTCCATTCAGTGACCCTTTTTCCAGTCTCCAACAGCAACTCTCACACTCTTCCAACATCTTCCACTAACAGTTTCTTCCCCACCCTCCTAACCTCTGTCTGCAGCTAATTCCATGTATTTTATATGTTTGTAATGGTCGTACTAATTTATTTTTTTAAATCACCAAATGCTTCGTAATATACATTCCAACACACGTGGCTGAAAATAACAATTTTTTAAAAAAATTTCTTAATGTTTTTGGATCAGCGGGTGGTTCTGCTCCAGGTGAGGTTGCCTAAATTCAGTGAGGGAGATTTGTTCAATCAGATGCTTGGCCAGGTCTGGCAGAGCCCAGGGGTCCCACTCGGTGCCTCAGCTCTCAAGCATCTTTCTCTCCCTCTCCCCTTTTTTCTCCATCTCTGTGTTTTCTCATCATTCAGTAGTCCAGCTCCAGCTGATTTACATAGTGGCTGCATTTCAAAAGAATCAAAAAGGAAGCAATCAAAACTTAAGGGATGGGCCCAGACTGGAACAGCCTCACTTCTGCCACATTTTATTGGCCAAAGCAACTCACAAGTTTGGGACAGAATCAAGGGTAGGAGAAACAGAATCCACTCCCTGATTTTACAGAGTCAGGAGGATACAGAGATGGGAAGAGCTCGTGGTGCCTATCTTTGCAGACAATCTACTATGCTTCACTACCCTTTAACTTTTCTGGTATCAGAAGCCAAAAGAGCTATTATTCTCAACCCATTTTTAAAAAAATAGTATTAGTTAGGCTTCTATGATTAGACTAAAAGAGTTCTGACCAATACATATGAAAGAAGTGAATATATGGGACAGTTGGCTAAGAGAGGAAAGTAAGGTTAAAAAGAAAAAAAAAATCCTGGAAAAGTGTCAGTGCTGAATGTGATTAGTTAGTTATCTGGAACTTCAAGTCCACAGGGCATGGTGGACTCTCCACAGAACCAGAGATTAAACCCCAAAGAAATGTCTGAAAGTATTTCACCCAGTCTTTCCCACAGCGTTCTGTAAGACTTTGTTTCGGCAGGATGCTTTTAAGTGATTCCATGGAAAAATGAGTTTCACTGCTCAAGGATTCAGTGGGGCGTTTGATAGCTAATAGGCATCATGAATCATAATGTGTTTATGTGTCATAATATCTACCAAACCCATTTTACCATAGACTCTGCACTTCGGCATTTAAGAAGTGAAGTTTCATGGACTATGTCTGTGGGGTTCTGGTAGAGTGTGAGCTTCTCATTTTAAAAGTGAGAAATCGGAGCTCAGAGAGTTTGAGTCACTTGGTTGAGGAAAGTAGGAGGAGAACTTGGGGGCCCGTCTGAAAATTCCTGGTTCCAAGTTCTATTATTCTCCATCTGGCTGAGTTGTGTACACTGTTAGATTAACTGAAAAAGGAGGCCACTAGACTAGAGTGCTTCAATGTCATGGTGGCCTTCATAAGCAAACAAAAATCTAAGCCTGCAGATGCCTCAAGGCTAATAAATAAAATGCTGAGGTCAGCCAATCACAAACAGCCACTAGACTGAGCTATAGCCCATCCACAATGGCCTGACTTTGCTTCTGTTTTTTAACTATGAAAGTTTCTCTCCAGCTCCCATTGGTGGACTCTCCTAACCACTTCTGGATGGGTGCTTCCCAATTCGAATTGATTTTTGCTCAAATACACTCTTAAAAATTTAATATGTCTCAGCTTATCTTTTAAAAGCTCTGGTGACAGAAGAGGAAACTGAAAGAGATGCCATGGTCCACAGGAGCAAAAAAGGAACATGGCGCAGGTACCTTTGAGCCCTGGAGCTGGCAGCTCTGTAGGGGATGCTGGAGGCGAGGTGGGGGTAAGGGCAAGGGTAAGTCCCTCTGGGATCCCAGCTCCATACCTTTTCCGTTATGAGCTTCCAGATTTTATTTGAGCATTTCTTTTTCTGGACTGGATCTGGAAACTGGCAGAGTTGGAGTGGGTCTGACCTAAAAAGCATACCGGTCCCATCAGAATGAGTCCGACTTAGAAACCAAACTAGTTCTGGGCTCAGACTGGGGCCAATTTATGAACTGGAGTGCATCTGAGTTAAAGAGGATTGGGTCCAGTGTGAGGCCCCAGGTGAATAAAAGTTTGTTTTAAGGCCGAATAAACAAGTTAACATTACCAAAGACCATCTTGAATCACAGTGGTCACAGTGGAGAACTTTTAAATCATCTTAGTTAAGGTTATCTATTTACCAGGTGCCCTAGAGGAAAGGGGGTCTCATACAAACACTCACCACAAAGGGTAGGGTAAAATTGTTTTTCCTCCTCTACAGTTTCCGGTGACTAGGATGAGACCCGCGGGGACACCCCACTCATTCCAGAGCCTACCAATGGCACCTGGGAAAGTTGGCAAAAGAAGACAAAGGGTAAGAGTGCTTAACAAAGTTGTGCCCAGTTGAGGGAGGAAGGAATAATTTCATATTCCAAATTCAGATTGGCAAAAAAAATAATTGGTTTTAGATCTTTTTCTCCCAGGGACAACCCTTGCCTTCTTCTTTGTTTTGTTTTCTGTCCTAAGAAGTTGGTTTGGCAACTATCAGATTGGTGGCCCCCAAAATATTGCTGGACAGAAATGCAACCCCACTTGTGGCTAGACATGGCTGGACAGAAATGTGCTTGCACTTGGTTTTCAACTAGAGTCCTACCAACTATTGCCAATTCCTGGAGGAATGTCTAAGTCCTTCTTTCTTTTGACTATGTTTAGGTATGGATCTAGATATTGAGAGGGTAGTATCTGTTTTAATTATTATTAATGTCAGAGAGTAAAGGAGAAGGAGAGAGAGATAGAAACATCAATTATGAGAGAGAATCACTGATCAGCTGCCTCTTGCACACCCCACACTGGGGACCGAGCCCACAACTCGGGATGTGCCCTAGACTGGAATCAAACTTGGGACCCTTCAGTCCGCAGGATGGCACTCTATCCACTGAGCCAAACCAACTAGGGTGAGGGTAGTATCTTTTACACCCTCTTTGGGGATCGCTCTTGTGTCCATGGTGTTGTTCAATAATACCAGGAATATGTACTGTTGGTCCAGGCTGGAACTTGACAAGATAGTCAAAAGGATTTTTTTTTAAGTAGCTCTGTGGTAAGACTTTGGCCAAAATGGAAGCTAATATTTAGACCATGACAGAAACTTTTGAAAGGGCTTCTCCCATAAGCTAAAATGCAACCACATAAGAAAATGTTGCATTATTGTACCTGTTTTATGGCTAAAAATTTGTAACAAAAGCTGTAAGATCAGTGCATTTATCTTTATGTTCATGTATATCTATGAATATATGTTATATATGTGTGGTATTTTTCTACCTCAAGATGGTATTGCCAAAATTAATTTGTAAAAGCTCTATTTAATTGGCTTAAAGACAAACAAGTATTTATATAAATCAAGTAAAGTCTTAGAAATACAGAAACCAATCCAACTGTTTTTCAAGTTCATTTGATCTAGGGTAATCTTTGGTAAATAAAAGGTCATTTGAGTTTGTTGGTTTAATTAAAATACGCATGTCTTAGAGGTGTTAAGTATTAAATATAATACTTTTATTATAGGTTTCCTAAAAGTCAAATAATTGTATGTTATCTCTGTTACAGAATTTGTCAGCAAGAAAGATAATTTAAAGTGATGGTTAGCTGTTTAATGTCTCATGGAATTTTTAAGAGTAATCTAAACATAATTGTTAATAACAAGTAAATTAAATGAAGTAAAATAAGTTTATAGATGAACTTTTAAACAAAAATTATTCTTTATGGTATATTTACTTAAAAATATTTTCCAGACCTAGCTGGTTTGGCTCAGTGAATAGAGCATCAGTCCATGGACTGAAGAGTCCTGGGTTCGATGCCAGTTAAGGGCATGTACCGTGGCTGCAGGCGTTAAGCTGAAGGGAACCAATCGATGTGTCTCTCTCACATCAATGTTTCTCTCTGTGTGTGTGTGTGTGTGTATCCCCCTCCTCCTTCCCACTCTCTCTCTAAAAAAATTACATATATCTCCTCAGGTGAGGATTAACAAAAAACCCACAAAAAACAAACAAAACAAAAAAACACACTTTCTAAAATCTTTTTGGTAACTTGAAACCTTGAAGTTACACTGAGATAGTGAAATGATAGGTAATCATTGAATATTTAGGTTATATACAAAATAAAATACTGAAATATTAACTACTGAACATAAGTTTATCGATTTTTGCCTTTCTTGTATAGAGGCACTAAAGATATTTGGGCCTATCAGTAAATATGTTTTGTATCACATTGAAAAACTTACTCTGAGGAAGAATAGACTTCTAGAAATTATAAAATGTATTTATAAATTTGCCAGTCTACAGAGTGCAATTACAACATGCAAACCATAACTGTTTACTACTTAATTTTTACTAGGAATAAGAGATGCTAAAGGTTAGGATTCCTGATCAATATATGTAACTAAAGCTATTTAGAAATAATAAGGGTGAAAGAAAACAACTGTGTATGAAAAGCAGGTAAGGAAAGAAGAATGACTGGTTGTTCCCGAATGAGAGAGAGAAAAACATAGGACAAATGGATAAAACCCAAATGGATAGAAAAAATGTTGTAAATGACTTGTGGAAAGGGAATTTTTTGTGCAGTCAGCTGACTAAAATCAGGATGAATTTATTTAAGATTTTAAAGCAAGTTTTACTCTCTAAAGTACAGTAGTACAAAATTACAATTTGGTTTTTTCTCTGTTAAGAGGACAGTGTTTTCCTGGACTATTGGTCTGCTTTTGATAAGACAGTGTGAAGGTGTTTTTTTTGTTTGTTTGCTTACTTGCTTGTTTCCCTTTGGGTAATCTACCTGGGAAACAGGGACTGTGTGTCTTACAAAATAATTGACTGTGCTCTGTGTTGTATTTGCCAGGTCTTTGATAGCTATGGAAAACCCAGTCTTCTCAATAGTAAAAGAGCTAAGTTTCATTCACACTATGTAACCTTATGTGTTTGCCTTTAAAATCATCTATTTTCACTTTACTTAACTAGATAATTTAATATTATTTCATAATGATCTGAGATTCTATGTAGTCAAATGTTCAAACCTTTTGACATTTTGACAACTTCCCCAAATCAAATTCTAACTGGAGCCTTTTTAATCTTAAAGTAATCCTGATATTTCCCAGAGGGTTCTGGAAAAGCTCAAAAGATTTCTCTCTGACTTGTAAAATGAAGATACTAAAATAATTAGGATTATTTGATATGCTAAATTATATGGGATGGGAAGTGTTGTCAAATAAGAAGTGGAGATAAAGTGTATGGAGATATATTATTAATTTAGGAATTCTAGAAATTAATTTTTTACAAATTTGTCAATACTCTCATTGTTCAATTATTATCCTAATATATTATACTAGAGGCCTGGTGCACAAAAATTCGTGCACTCAGGGGGGGTCTCTCAGCCCGGCCTGCACCCTCACACAGTCCAGAACCCCTCGGGGGATGTCTACCTGCTGGGTGAGGCCCACTCCCCGGGGGATCGGGCTTAAGCTGGCAATCAGACATCCCTTTGGAAGCACAGGAGCCCTTGGGGGATGTCAGACTGACGGCTTAGGCACGCTCCCCTTGAGCGGACATCCTTAGCGCTGCCATCTGTCGGACATCCTTAGCGCTGCTGAGGAGGTGGGAGAGGCTCCCACCACCACCATTGTGCTTGCAGCCCTCAGCCAAGCTTGTGGCTGAGTGGAGGTCCCCCTGTGGGAGCACACTGACCACCAGGGGGCAGCTCTTGCATTGAGTGTCTGCCCCCTGGTGGTCAGTGCATGTCACAGTAGTTCCCAGTGGTTCCGCTGTTAGGGTCAATTTGCATATTACCCTTTTATTATATAGGATTATTATATAGGATGCCACTGAAATAACTACATTTCCTTATCATACTAACTCTCATCAGATATTTAACCATGACCATTTAAAAATTATTTTGTCATCTTCAGACAGTTACTGTTTTACTCTGACGCATTTGCAAAGGTTCTTCATCTTTGGGAAGATACATAGAAAGGTCTATGACAAGTAGTCTAGAATATAGGGTTTCATTACTTTAAGATCATAAAACTTAACTGGGTAAGAATTTCTAGAGCTCATGGAAAAACTGGATTCAAGTAGAATAATAATTTAAAATATGGGATGAACAAGCTAATGAAGATGATTATGATTTTTTAAAAACCTTTTTTAAACATTACTGGTTTCTTAATGTTTTATTTTTCCAGATTTAAGAAAACCTTTTTTCTCTTTTCTCCTAGATGATCTTGGACTTACAGTAATTATATAATGTATGACTCTATAAGCAGAATTAAATCATTTACTTTTTCTTTCTAGCTGAACTCTCTAGAATTCAGAAACTTATTGAGTATTCCTATTTCCATGGCAATAGTTATTTGCATAAATGTTTAATAATATTCTGTTATCCTTATATCAGGACACAATTGGGAACTTTGGTTATATTACCAAGGCTTTGACTGGAATGTCATATTTGAGAATCTTCATAAAATCAGATACAACCAGACAGTTTTAAGGAATGCAGGTTGACTTCATTGAGCCAATAAAATCCTTTGGAAAAACTGGTGGGGTACCCTTGCTTACAGGGTTCCTGGCAGCCTTACTAGGTAAGTAAGGAAACATTAATTCCTGGCAGGCCCCAGAACCTCAGGGTATCCTAGGATCTCAAGGAGAGGAATTCACCCAAATCCATAAATATCCCAGGCAAAAAGTCCGAGGTTGAGTTCTTGGCCTGGCTTCTTAGCCTAGAGAGGCTTTTAAAAATTCAATCTAAGATTCTTTATGAAAATTCCAGCAAAGCAGATTTTAAAAGAGCCTGTATGATCAATCACTACTCTTGCTATACTTGGGTCAATAATCAGGCCAAGATTAATGAGACTAGACTTATTTTGCAAATAAATTAGTCTTGCTGTGACTATCTTTGCTAGAAATGAGGGTGATTGTAGAGGGGAAAATTACATTTCAGTAGAAAATTATAACATAACCTTGTGGATATCTGATGCTAGTCCTATTCACTGTCTGTAAAGTTTTGCTATGTATCTATCATGCAAACTGGATCCTCAATTCTTCTTGTTTCCCCAAATATCTGGCTACAACTCTCCAAACTAATGTTTCCAATTTCCTCCCACTCTTTTGATTTCAAATCACTAAGAACAAACACTGCCTCTGAACCTCCTTGGGAGGGATCATACCAGGTCTTCCTCACTAGCCAGGTGGCAGCCAGACACCAGGAACTTGAACCTTGAGTCCATTTCCTCCAATAAAAAGGGTTCTTCCAGACTCTCAGAATCAGCTGGAGATATAAACTGAACATTGACTAGGAAGGGTCTCCTCCAGAAGCAGATGGCCTCTTGTGGTGAACAGTTTTCCCAGGTCATGGATCAAGATCTTCATCTCTAATATGAAAACGTCATTCCGTTTGCCTTTTGCTACTAGCTTTGTCTCTCTGTTAATGCACAAGAAGACAGTGCTTCTTAACTTTGGCAACTATTGCTAATCTACTGATAAGGCCATAGCCACATAAAAATAAGTCCCTAGTTTTTCTTGCTAAAGTTATTTTAGATAATAGAATTGCTTTAAATTACTTTTTGGCTGAACAAGTAAGAGTCTGTGTCACAGAAAATACCTCTTTCTGTACCCGGATCAATACCTATGACATTGGAGCAAATAAAGAAATTAACAAACAAGCTATTGGCTAAAACTGATTGATGGCCCTTTAGGCGCATTCTTTGATTGATTTGATACCAATTGTTTTGGTTTATGGGGGTCCAGGTTAAGGAGTATACTTTCATATCTTGGTATTATCCTGCTAATAGTTATCAGAGTGGTCTCTCTAGAGCTCTATGTTCTCTCAAAGGTCTTAAATTCATAATTACAGCCATCAGCAGTACATCAGATTGGGCTTGAAGAAACAGAAAAAAAAGATGAACAATGAGATGAATGGCAAAAACAATTCTTCCAGGGAACTGATATCACAACCTACAAGTTTCATAATGAAGCCAGAGCAACTTAACTCTGATGGTGACTGAGAGTGGCATTAATACCAAACTGTTGTTCATTCTCTCACTCATAGCTATAACAGGATGACCAAAAGGGGGAAATTGTTGAATTAATTAAACAAGGAGGCCATTAGATTGATGTTTCTCTAATTCCGTGGCAGCCTAAATAATCAAACAAAAATCTAAAACTGTAAATGACTCAATGTTGAGAAATACAAATTATTAAGGACAGCCAATGACAAACAACCAAGTAGGCTGTAAACTATAGCCAGTCAATAATTGCCCTATTTTGCCTCTACCTTTCCTCTATAAAAATCTCTCCCCAAGATCCTATTGATAGAATGCTCTTAACTACTTCTGGTTTGGTGCTGCCCAATCTGAATCAATTTTTTGCTCAAATAAACTCTTAAAAATTATAATATTACTTAGTTTACCTTTTTTTTAAAATATATTTTATTGATATTTTACAGAGAGGAAGGGAGAGGGATAGAGAGCTAGAAACATCGATGAGAGAGAAACATCGATCAGCTGCCTCCTGCACACCTCCCACTGGGGATGTGCCCGCAACCAAGGTACATGCCCTTGACCGGAATCGAACCTGGGACCCTTGAGTCTGCAGGCCGACGCTCTCTCCACTGAGCCAAACCGGTTTCGGCCTTAGTTTACCTTTTAACAACACACCACAGGAGTACGATTGTTCCTGCTACTTTAAGTTCTTTGCGTTCTGTCTATATTCATCCTTTTCATACTCAATTCATTCTGTAGGGTCATGTGGAGCTGACATATATCAGGCATTGGTGGGCGTCCTGTCAGAACCTCAGTAACAGGTTTCACCACTGGAAACATCATCATGTGATCACTAAGAAATACGAAATTAGTACTCTCTTATTACCAAAGGTCTTATAACACAGACCTCTTTCTGGACTTCATTCTGATACTTCATAGATCATCACCTTCCCCAAGCTTTTTGGAAAAATGTCCATTGTACTAAACCAGCCTCCAAAACCTCCATCCTTCCCCATGAAAACACACCCTTTTGAGCACCTGCATGTGTTTTCCAGATAACCTAAACACTTTGGATGCACATTCTCCTTAACCAAGTTGGAGTTCTGGTCTCATGTGAAAACATTCCACTCTTTCATGTTTTCCAGACAGTGTCTAATTGGAATGGAAACTAGCACAGAACTAAGTGTTTGGTAAAGGAAATTACATGTGGCCCTCTTAGAACTAAGAGGTGATGTCACTCACTAAGATGAGAACTCTTGTTGCCTGATGCCTTTTAGACTGAGGATTAGTGAGGTGTGGTGGACAGAGCACTGGACCAGGAGTCAGGAATTCCAGATTCCAGTAGCTGGAATTACTCTGCAGCTGCTACCTCTCTGTTTGCCTCTGTGTATGTTGCTTCCCCTCAACTTTGTTGGATTCCTTATTTATACTATAAATCCTCCCCTCCTAAGTCTTGTTTTCACTAAGGTAGAAATTCTTATTGCAGGGGTTCAGGCACATATAATTTGGATAGAAATTGGAAAGAAATTGCAAAGGGTCAGCTTTTGACACAAAGTCTAGATGATGAATAAAAGAAAAGTGCTAAAGAAGAAACATAAGAGAGATCACTTAATTCTGCTTGGTGGGTTTATTCATTCAAGAAAATATTTATGCATGAGAGTGAAATAACCTAATTTTTTATTTTAATAGGTCTCTTTAGCTTCTGTGTAGATAATGATTTATAGTGGGCCGTAGAGGAAGCGGGGAGAGGGCACCTGGGCGGCTAACCAATAGTCCAGGTAAGATATGATGGTCAACTGGACTATGGTGAAAGCATTCAAAATGCAGTCAATTTAAAGTAGATAAGGAATGGGGAATTATTAGAGCTTACCAATGGCTTGATGGTAGCTAGTGAAGAAAAAGATAAGATGAATAACAATTCAATAATTCTGGCTTTAAAAATGGACATGTTTTGTTCCCATTTACTGAGCTGGCAGAATAGAATACTAGTGAGTAGAATACTAGTATGCTGAGGTGCAATGGGGGTCAGGATCTCGGACATGTACATTTTCCAACTTCCAAGTACAGATATTAAATAGAATGTTGGGTATATGAATTTGGCTAAACTTAAGATGAAATTTGAGAGTGGTAAACATTAAGATTATACTTGATAAGCTTCAGAGGGGGGTGCCATTTGAACTGATTCTTGTAGGATGAGTAGGGTTTTACCAATTGAGAATGTGGACAAAGGGAGTAAATGCAAAGGGAACTGAGTGGGAAAAGGCTGAAACGGTCAGGCCAGAGTCCACGGGGCTCTCACTGCCAGATCTCAGACCACTGAACGTTACTCTCTGTAAAAGCAACATTGTCTAGAAACATCCACTAGTCATCTTAGATCCTTGGACACTTAGGTTCAAAGCCAATAAAGGATTACAGATGAGAGCAGTTAGCTTAAGGATAATAATAGATCCTACAGATTATTTATTTTTCCCAAAAATTAGAGAAAATTTCCTTTTTTTCCCCCCTTTCCCTGAATAATGTTGAATTCATTAGTGTCTGTCTTTCCCAAGTCTGGCAACCTCATCCAGTGCAATTCAGTTCAGACTTCATGTCACTACCCAAGAGGCTAGGATGGATTATATGCAATTTAGAGATTCCTTGTCGCATTTAATTTGTCTTTGGCCAGGGATTTTGAGTTTATTTCTGAACCTTTCCTTTTAAATCAGTTCCAAAAATAAGGTATGATGTCCTGCTTTTAGACTGTGTCCAGCAGAAAGTGTTCTTATAACACCAGCTTCAAGGAATGCTCTAGCCCCATGTTACCTCGGGTTTTAGCATCTCATGATGTTCTCAGAATCCTTGTGTTGTGCAAGCAGAGTATTAACTCCCTGTGGTCTCTCTGTCTCTCCAGAGTTCACCTGCTCTCACCACTACACCCCTTCTCACCGTTACCCTAGTAATAAAGCACACTGATGCTGCCTCATTTGATATTTTCACTTTAGAGGTGATGCATTAATTTTCTATTGTTGTTACAAGTTACTCTAAATTTAGTAGCTTAAAACAATTCAAATTTATTCTCTTACAGTGTATAGGTCAGAAGTTTAGTATGAGTCTCACGAAACGAAAAGTAAGGTTTGGAAAGCTGGTGTTCCTTTCTAGACAGTTGTAGGTGAGAATCCAATTCAGTCTCAGTGGTTGAAGTCCTGGATCTCTATTTGCTGGGGTACTCTCTTAGCCCCCTACATCTCGGAAGCATTAACCAGGTATCATATCCTTCTCTCACTTCACCTCCCTTGCCTGCTCTTCCACACCTTCCTCTTAAAATCTCATGTGATTAGAGACTGAGCCCACACAGGTAATCTAGAATAATCTCCCCATCTAATGGTCTTTAACCATAACCACATCAATAAGTATTTTTTGCCATATGACCTTGTAATATATTCATAAGTTTTGGAATTAGGGCCTGGGCATCTTTGGGGGGGCATTATCCTGCCTACCACAGCTGAGAAAACTGAAACTCCAAATATTGTCATGCCTGATCCATGATGCATAAATATAAGTTTAAATTTGAATCCAGGCATGAGATTTATAACTTCCTATTCTTTCCACTATGAAAAAAGAGCATGCAGCTTCAGTATGAAGATAGGTATCTCCTAATAGTAGAATGTAAGGCACACATACGTTCAGAAGCTTATTCATGCCATAGTCACTCAACATTGAGCAAATCAGTTTGCCCCTCTCAGCCACCATTTTCTCATCCATAAAATGAAAAGCATATGATCTGTGCTGCAGGGGTTTAGGAAGGATTTAATAAAACATTTCTTGAGCACTCAGCACAGCATTTATATTTTAATAAATAGCTAAAAGGACCAGTTTGAATCCTTATATTGCACAGATGAAAAACCAGGCCCAAGAGGAGAAGCAACTGGCACGAGGTCACAAAGTGGGTTAGTGGCAAACCTCAGGCCAGATTACACCAAGGCATGAGAATTTAAAGGGAAAGTAATGACAGGAACAGAATTCCACACCTGCTTTCTACAACATTCCACAACCAGCCCAGGGGCTGAGCCTCTGGGTTTCCTCCCACCAGGGCATCCCACAGGAATTAGTCTCAAAGGCAGGCATGCGGGCTTCACCTGGTGTGACAACCTTGGTCTTCCTCTGGCCTTTTCAGTCTCCACATTCCTCTATGAACCTCTGCCTACAGCCCAATGGATGTCAGTTCACTTAGCACTAAATGCTTCCTGTGCACCGAGCCACTTTGCATTCACTTAGTAAAAATGGAGCCATCCAGCATCAGTTCGCATAAAATAATTTTCCACCTCATGTCAAAAATTACCGATTTCCTGCTCCAAGTGACACGTAGTGCTGGGAGGCGCTCGGAATCATAAGTTATCATCACTCACACCGTTTGCTGTTTGCCTTTGTGCGGCCAAATCTTCTAGCTAGAGAGAATACAGATCTAAGCTCTATATTTCTGTAACTACATATAAGGATTAAAATATAACCCATCTTCCTATCAAGTTGGAATCTTATCACCATCTGAAGACAAATGATAAATTGTCATTGAGCTTGTAAGTCCAACAGGGCAGGCCAAAGAGATTCACTCACTCATTTGGTAAGCCTCTAGAGAACTCTTGCAGACATGAAAATAAGTAAGTAGAAGTACCATCTATTAAAAGAATCTTACAGTCCAGCAGGGAAAGTTAATTGTATACCAGTCAACCATATTAAAAGGTTTAGTTATAGGCAGCTGCTAAAAACTGTATCTTATTTTTTTGTTGTTGTTCATCCTCACCCAAGGATATTTTTCCATTCACTTTTAGAGAGAGTAGAAGGGAGAGGGAGAGACAGAGACAGAGAGAAACATCAATGTGAGAGAGACACATCAATTGGTTGCCTCCTGCATGCACCCCAACCAGGCCTGGGGATCAAGCCTGAAACTGAGGTACATGCCCCCCGACCAGAATCGAACTCAGAACCCTTCCACCCTCAGGTTGATGCTCTACCCACTGAGAAACACTGTCACACATATATAGAATCTAATGAACAAAATGAACAAAAACAGATCCAGAGACATAGAAACATGGAACAGACTATCAAATCTCAGAGGGAAGATGAGGGTAGGAAGAGATCAACCAAAGAACTTGTATACATATATGCATAACCCATGGGCACAGACAATAGGGTGGTGAAGTTCTTGGGTGGAGGGAGGGGGTTGGAGGCAGGCTAGAAGGGATCAATTGGGGGAAAAAAGGGGACACAAGGAATTTTTTTTTTTAATTGTATCTTAAACTGGTGGTATTCAAATATTATTGGCTGTGAAATCTTCATTTAGGTAAAATGTCACAGCAAGTCCATTAAGTAAAACTGATTATAGGGGCCTGCTGTGGCTGAAGTGGGAACAGGAGACCTGAAGACCTCAACATTAAGCAACCACTTCTCCTCCTACCCTCTCATGAACACACTATAGTTTCTGATAGAGTTCATCATATGTTTAAAAGTCACAAGTTTGCAGTATCTATAACTGGCTTATTGAATGCATTGATCTGCAGATTCAAGTAAAAAATAATTCTTTCCTTTTGCATCAATATCTTTTAAACTTATTCTATAGATTGACTTTTCCCATACTCCTGGTTTGTATCCCACAGCAAACCCGTAGTTTCTCACAGCAAACCCGTAGTTTCAGTGTAGAACTAGAGTCAATCTCAAGTATTAATACACTAGAGGCCTGGTGCACGAAATTTGTGCACAGGGTGGGGGGAGGTGTCCCTCAGCCCAACCTGCACCCTCTCCTCTGGGACCCCTCGAGGGATGTCCGACTGCCCGTTTAAGCCCGATCCTAAACGGGCAGTTGGACATCCCTGAGCCAAACCAGTCAGGGCCGGTATGAGGATGTCCTGGCCTGCACCTGGACTGCTGGCTCTTAACTGCTCGCCTGCCTGCCTTCCTGATTGCCCCTAACCGCTTCTGCCTGCCAGCCTAATCACCCCCTAACCACTCCCCTGCCAGCCTGATTGATGCCTAAATGTTCCCCTGCCATCCTGACTGCCCCTAACTGCCTTCCCCTGCAGGCCTGGTCACCCCTAACTGCCCTCTGCAGGCCTGATACCCCCCAACTGCTCTCCCCTGCAGGCCTGGATCCCCCAAAACTGCCCTTCCCTGCAGGCCCGGTTGTCCCAACTTCCCTCCTCTGCCGGCCTGGTCATCCCTAACTGCCCTCCCCTGCAGGCTTGATTGCCCCCAACTGCCCTCCCTTGCATACCTGGTCCCTCCCAACTGCCCTCCCCTGCTGGCCTGATTGCCCACAACTGCCCTCCCTTGCAGGCCTGGTCCCTCCCAACTACCCTCCCCTGCTGGCCATCTTGTGGCGGCCATCTTGTGTCCAATGGGGGCAGTCATCTTTGACCACATGGGAGCAGCCATCTTGTGTGTTGGAGTATTTGCATATTATTCTTTTATTAGATAGGATAATCTTGTTTCCCAGCTCAGTGTAGAACTAGAGTCAATCTCAGACAATTGAAAACAATTTCCTTTCCCAAGCTTAGGTCCACATAACTAGAAAACCTAGGCAGAAGTAAAGAGACTTCTTATCGGCTTCTTCATTTCCCCACCATGCTCTTCTATTTCTCCTCCTCCACTCATTCCCTTTGACTCATCCCAGAATGGAGAGAGGATCAGAGTGAGGTTATAAAAGAAAGAGGCAAGGGTGTCTTACTTGCCACCAGGGTTGCCACATACAGTTGTGTAGGTTACATACTGCACAAGGATACGAAGCCAAAGGAGCAGGGAATGTAGCTCACTCTGCTAGGGGGATATGTACTTTGGGTGTGGGACTGCATCTACCTGGGTGAAGGGAGCATTTTTGTAAATTATCACCTAGTTCTTTCTACCTCCAAAAGGAAGGCGTGCCTTTCAGTAAACTTTTTACAAGGCAATTTAGGGATAGAGGCAGCCCTGTTGACCAGTACAGTTTAAAATTGGCACTGGACTGAAGGTGGCCTATGTTCAAAGCCTGGCACTTGTCTTACTGAGGTACTCTGAAAGGTAACAGGCGTTCTCTCACTCTAGGCCCATCATTACCAGGACCCTCACCTTCAATAATCTCTGATTCCAATGCCCTTCTATTTCTTACCAGACCTCAGCCCTCCAATCTTTTCTTCTTTCTTCCTGTTTGCTAACTTAAATGAGGATCAATGACTCTTAAATCCTCTAGTCCAGTGGTCGGCAAACTGTGGCTCGGGAGCCACATGTGGCTCTTTGGCCCCTTGAGTGTGACTCTTCCACAAAATACCATGGCCTGGGTGAGTCTATTTTGAAGAAGCGGCGTTAGAAGAAGTTTAAGTTTAAAAAATTTGGCTCTCAAAAGAAATTTCAATCGTTGTACTGTTGATATTTGGCTCTGTTGACTAATGAGTTTGTCGACCACTGCCTAGTCCAACTTCAGCGGGCATCACTGGGCTGCTTGTTTCAAATGCACATTTTACACATCCACTCTAAATTCATATCAGTTGGGACTGCAGGAAGATGCATTGAAAGCATGCACAAATGACTGTCTAGCCACTAAGCTGTACACTTGAGGTTAATACAGAATAGTAATAAATGTAACCTGTAATTGAAAAAAATTTAAATTAGAAAAGAAAAAAACTAGGAAAAAATAGAAAACATAAAAATACACACACACACACACACACACACTCAATTCAGGTAACTACTCTGAAGAAAGTTGCTCAAATCCTATCTAATCCCCTACCTAATGGATCTTAGAAACTGAAACCCAGAAAGAGGAAGTAATCTCCCTAAAAGTCAGTGTTGATTTGATAGCAATTGTGAAGAAGAAAAGTCCATGCCTGATCATGATTTCTGCTTCAGAGCCCTTCAAAAGGCAGGTTCTGGCATTCCCTAAGGAAGTAGAGTGTTTGCATGCAAATCACGCCTTTTCACCTTCTTATCCAGCAACGGAAATCAGGCTGACACAAACATGTAGAGGCCTTCTGAAAGGGCAAGAAATCGGAAAAGAGAAACTTGTAGCCCTGCCCTGGTATGGCTATGAGGAGCACTGACCTACCAGGGACCACACCACTTGCGCTGGGCAGTGCTCCATATGCTAGCCGGGATGGTGTTTTAGGAAGACAAACCTCCCCTGGTCACCCTCCACCCAGACACAGCACCCTCCACACAGAGCTTGGGGTGGCTACATCCCATGGGGTAGAATTCAAATCCTTCCTCTCCCACCTCAAGCTCCATAACCTGGGGCCAATGGCTTCAGTTTGCTGTGCCTTGGTTTCAAGATTTATCAATAGGACAGCATAATGAGCACACAGGGTTTGTGGTTGAGAGATTGTGTAATATCATATTAAGATCACAGGCTCTGAAGTTGGACACCTGTGTTCAAATACTGATTCCTCTTCATCACAGCTATGACTTTGAGCATGTTACTTAACTCTCCAGGACAAATAAGGATTATGATGGCATGTGCCTTTCAGGTCACTGGGAAGACGAAATAAAATAATGTATGTAATACCCTTGGCTGAGCAACGGACTCGTAGTAAGAGATCTGTGGATGCAGGTTGTATAAAGGATGGGTAGATGCTTTATAAATAGGAAACAAATTGAGTTGGGGGTAAAGTTTGAGCAAAGCGTATTCACAAAGCGACATGTCTTCTCCACAGAACACTCTCTAAACCCAGTGAATTTCCACTGTGCATGGAGAAGCAGGGATGGCAGGCCAAATTAGGATAATTGTTTTCCTTGGAAGCTGAAAAATCAGTTTGCCTCCAGCACCTCTTTTACTGCAACTTCAATCCAATCCCCAAATCCCACTGAAGTAGTGAATGAAACTTAAAAGGTACAAGAAAAAGAATGAAGGCAAGGAGCCAAACGCTGCAGGCTTCAGGGTGATCCTTTCCTGCCATCTCCCCACCCTTGTCTTCGGCCCATGCCTCTGCAAGCTTCTTCTCTGCCTGGGCCTTTTGGGGGGAAATTATCTTTCTTCCACAGTTGGCTATAGGAAGTTCCCCACCCCACCCCCAACCCCGCTTTTTTTTTTTTTTTTTGTATGGGCAAGTGCAGGGGAAGGGTGAGCACATTAAGACCCCGAAAGGGAGAACCCAGGGGAACACAAGATCAAGCCCTTGGTCCCAGTCTGAAAATGCAAAACATATAGTGAAGGTTCTCATCACATCATTGCAGCTGCCTCTACCTGTGAGGATTCAACGGCAGAGGGCTATCTGGGTCATGAGCAGTCAGACTTAGTCTAAATCTCGGCCTTACCAATAGTTTTATAGTTAACTAGGGGCCCAGTGCATGAAATTTGTGCACTGGGGGGGGGGGGGTCCCTCAGTCCAGCCTGCCCTCTCTCACAGACTGGGATCCCTCAGGGGATGTCCTACTGACAGCTTAAGCCTGCTCCCCGTGGGGAGCAGGCCTAAGCCGCAGTCTGGCCTCCCTCTGTGAGAGGTGGCTGGGCTGATCAGGGGAAGGCGCCAGCCCCATCATGCCACTGCTGCAGCTACTGCCAGCCACCACAGCCACCAAGGTGTTTTCATCAACATGGACTCCAGTCCCTTCACCATGAAAAATTGACAACTTTTTTTAAGCATTTTCAAGATGTGTCTTCCATAGGATATGACATTTCTTTCTTTCCTTTTTTTTTTATCCTCACCTGAGGATATGCTTCCACTGATTTTTAGAAAGTGTGAAAGAGAGAGAGAGGGAGAGACAGAGAAACATCAGTGTAAGAGGGACACTTTGATTGGTTGCCTCCTGCATGAGCCCTGACCTGGGCGCCAGCCAGGGAGGAGCCTATAACGTAGGTACATACCCTTGATCAGAATCAAACCCAGACCCTGCAGTCGGCAGGCCGAGGCTCTATCCACGGAGCCAAACCGGCTAGGGCAAGGTATTTCTTAGCCCCTCCAGCAGTGGACCTTCGTTTTTTTCTCCAGAAGTATTGTGGAAAAACCCTAAATGACCTTCTTGGATTCTTATTACCCAAATTACCAAGAACACTGCAAATGGAGGTGTACAGGGAACATAGCCAATTAGCAGTCAGCAAAGCTGTTTATGCTCAAGCTGGTTTGGTTCAGTGGATAGAGTGTTGGCGTAGAGACTGAAGGGTCCCAAGTTTGATTCCTGTTAAGGGCATGTACCTTGGTTGCAGGCACATCCCCAGTGGGGAGTGTGCAGGAGGCAGCTGATTGATGTTTCTCTCTCATCGATGTTTCTGACAATCTATCCCTCTCCCCTCTTCTCTGTAAAAAAAAAAAAAATCAATAAAATATATTTTTTTAAAAAAAGAAAAGGTGTTTCCTCTGCAGCCCATGCACAGAGGACCCCCTGCTCTGTGTCCACTGGGCTAGGGGTGTGTCCCCGGCCACCGAGGGCACGCCCCTAAGCCCGGCGGCTGTGGGGCAGGAACTTCCGCCCTGCCCCACAGCCGCTTGCGCTTGGTGCCCCCCGCCGCTCATCCTGGGACCTGGGCTGCTTGGCACCAGCGCCCGTAGGCTACTCCTGGCCGGGGGCATTGTGGGACCCTGGCCACTCAGAGCCTACATGCACGGGCCTACAGGCTTGGAGCGGCCTGGGTATGCAAATTAACCCACCATCTTTGTCGGGTTAATTTGCATACTCACTCCTGATTGGCTGGTGAGCGTTAGCAGAGGTACAGTCAATTTACATGTTTCTCTTTCATTATATAGAATTTGTTGGTACCTCAGTCTTAACATTTGTAAAATGGGATAGGATATGTAAAATACTTGGCACCATGCTCAATAACATGCCTTTTTCCTCCTTGTTCTTGTTCTACTTCTATTTCGTCTTTTTCTTTGTCCTTCTTAATCCTCATCCTTTTCTTCCTCTGTCCTTCTCCATCTAGACTGCACAAAGTCAGGGGTCACGTGTTACTCATTTCTGCCTCCCTAAGACCTTGTACTAGTGTACAGCAGGTGTTCAATGGATATTTATATAAGGAAGAAAGAAACAAACCCCTATATCCTCTTTCTGCATGATAAAAAGCACAATTATCTGTGTTCTTACCAATATGTAGTAGTTAATATAATGCAAAACTTCCAACTAAAGAATTAGAGAATTAACCCATAAGTAGCCTCAGTTCTAACCCTTTTACAGAAAAGGCAAAGGAGGCCCAGAGAAGAGTATGAACTTATCCATGGTCCTCATGGGGGCAGGGGCAGAGGGATATGTCTTACTTCTCATCCATCTCCCTTTATCTCTTATAACACTTCCCTCTAGAGCAGTGGGACTCCTGATTGTCCCATTCATATATTCATTCATTCATCCAGTCATTCACTGAAGAACATTTAATAGCACTGACAATGTGTCAGATAGGCATGGTGCTAGGCACTGAGGACCACTACAGGTATAAACAAGCTTGATTTCCACCCTCACAGGGCAAACACAGCTTAATGAAGGAGACTGCTATCAACTGAAAACATATACATCCCACTCCACTCCCAATAACTTACATGAATATTCAGTTTAAAATAAAAAAGGAAAACTGCGGGATGCTATAAGAGAGGATAAAAAGGTAGATTCTATTGAACTAGGACATTGGGGGAAGTTTGAAAAAGTGACTTTTCATAGGAAACCTAAGTATTAAAAGATCATTCAGTGAGTAAGTTCTGCTAGTCCACCATTGCTTATGTGGTTGACCCACCTGGAAAGCCCTCTCAAGACCTTTCCTTATCATCTTAGCCCCACCCTTTCTAAGAAAGGATGAAGGTTTGCTCAATTTATATTTAACAAACACTTTATCAAAGATGGTTGACTCCATGGGCCCAGGCAAATCCATCAGTCTCCTTTATATCTGATGAACGAGGTCCCTGTTTACCTGGCTAACACTGATGAAAGTGTATTGGATTGGTATGAGCTGAGAAGTTCCACATACAACCTATTATCTAATTGCATTAAATATATGTCATGAAGTGGTATATATTGGAACAATGAAATTTACTGGAAAAAATGAAATCTTAATTGAAAAATTAGAAATGAAAGAGTGGAGGAGAAAGAAGGGTAGATTTGAAGACACATAAAATTTAACTTCTACTATTTCATGACTAACAACACTATCAACAGAAAGACTAATCTCTAGGCCTTATGGAGTTCTTAATATATTCTAGATATATAGATATATTAGATATATAGATATTCTAGATATGTAGATAATATACCTGGGCATTGTGTTAACAACTTCATGTACATTACCACATTTGTGTCTTAGAGTAATCTTATTAAAATAGAAATTATTAGTTTTACTCCAGTTTTACATATGAGGAAACTGAAGCTTGGAGAAGTAACTTTACCAAGGTAACACACTTAATGAGTAATAAAGGTAGAGTTCAACCTAGATGGTTTAATTTCAGGTCCCACCCAGCATTCTCACCTGCAAGTACAGGGTCTCTTAATAAGTTAATTAACTATAGTTTGCACCCATTTTTCTAGCCTAAAATAAAAGGGGAGTGAGCACCGTCAAGTACTTGTAAAGTGTCTGCTTAAAAGGGCATGCCCTTCCTGTTTTTTCCCTGCCTGGAAGGATGGAGAGGATTCCTGGAAGAGTTGATGAAGACCTGGAGTTTGAAGAAATCCTCAGTCTCCTGGGTTTCTTTCACTCATCTCAAGCTCCCATCCTGCAATTCGCTGATTATTTATAGAAGATATTCCCCAAGGAGGGCAGCTCCATACTCTGCCGTACAGATTGCAAAGACAGATAAATAACACATTCTTCATTCTCTTACTCACTGGGGAAATTGGGGGCTGTGTTTACATCGCTTCCTTGGTATTTATCCTCCTGCTGGCTGTTCTATCCCCTCTATTTCATGTTGTTATTTTACTTCCATTAGGGGAGCAGAAAAAAACATGAGAAGCCATTCTGAACCACCCCAATCCTCAGAGGGCACTGCTAGGTCAAAGTCAGCATCCTCTCCCTTGTAATTTCCCTACAAACATCTCATTCAAGAGGCATTTTCCTCCCTCTGCGTACTAATGTCCTGATGATGACAAAAATAAATACCTCTCTCTCTTTCTCTTCCTCTTCCCCCCCCCCCCAACACACACACACACATCAAAACAAAACAGAAAGGCGGGGGGGGGGAGAACAGAAAAATCCATTGCACACTTGGTTCATTTCTTGTGTATACCCTTCTGGATGTCCTTCCTGGGCCCCTGATAATTGCCTCCTTAGCAGTGAGGAAGGGCTGGCTGTTTCCCTGCAGTTTAAGGTGTCACACTTTTCTTCTGTGGCTTTTTTTTTTCTTTGGGAAGGGGCTAGACTTTATTAAGAAAGCTTTTGAACCCTAACCGGTTTGGCTCAGTAGATAGAGCGTCGGCCTGTGGACTGAAGGGTCCCAGGTTCGATTCCAGTCAAGGGCATGTACCTTGGTTGTGGGCACATCCCCAGTAGGGGGTGTGCAGGAGGCAGCTGATCGATGTTTCTCTCTCATCAATGTTTCTAACTCTCTATTCCTCTCCCTTCCTCTCTGTAAAAAATCAATAAAATATATTTTAAAAAAGAAACCTTTTGAACATAACAGCCTCCTTTATTTATCCACCAGGCCCACAGAGATGTTATATAGTCCATTATGTATGGGAAACTGACAGGATTATTTGTGGGGTTTTGTTTGTTTGTTTTTTAGTATTTTTCCAGAAATGGAGGCTTTACTTCAACAGAATCATGTGGTTGGTCAAAACAAGGCTGATTTCAGGAACCCTTATTCCATTTAATTATCTTTACCCTGGCTCTTTAATGAAGAACAGCACACACCGAGCATCTAGCTATGTCTCAAACATTATTCATGTCGCATGTGTTATCCCGCTTAACTTTTAATAAAGAAAAGACATAAAAAATATATTGAAGAAAATAGCAGTGTACTAATTTCATAGGTGGAGAAACCAAGATTGAGAGTAGAAATACAATTCTAATTGGGAGGTTGTAAGAAATCTCTGCAGTCCATTGATACAGGTTTACTTCCCTCTGAAAAGGTTTAAAAGGCAATTTGGTACAGCTCACAGCACTAGATTTGAGTCCCTTGCAAGATGCATGACCTTAAGAAAATATATGAACCTGTCTCGATCTTATTTTTCTCCCCTCTGTGGTATAAAAGAGGATGGATAAAATCTGGATACAGAAATGAGAGACAAAAATTCTGGCTCCACCATTTACTAATGTTCTGTCTTAGGTTACCTTTCCCAAAAGCAATGTCTGGAATGAGGATTCATACACATGCTATTTATTAAAGAAATGCTCCCAAGAGAGACTGATAAGGGAGAAGTAGGAGAGGGGTGAAATGAAATCAAGGATTTCAAATGAAGTCCCCATCTCAAGTCTGATCCCACAGGGCACTCAGGGGCATGTTCCTCCTCAGAGTTTGTCTACAAGGCAGGGGAGCTGAGTTTGCACATGGCTATGCCCATCTGTCATTGGTAAGAGCTGCCCTGGGAAGGATGGGAACTCCCAGGTACTTCCGGCTCTCCGCTTGTGCTGGGCAGTGGCCAGAAGTGAGGCAGGCCTAAGAGGGTCTGGGTGGAGTCCTCTGAGATTGTGCATATGACATTACACTTTGATATTTTATTTCCCTATCTTTAAACTGGGCAGCTATATTTTACAACTATAATTTGTATAGCTGTTCCTCATGTAATTGAAAAAAAAAAAAACATAAGTTCTTCCCACTAGAACTTAAGATTTGGGGCCAAGGATCTTGATTTCATTCAATAAAATAGTTCAAACCCCTACAAGAGTGATTTGTTATAGAAGGAGATAAATGACTATCTAACAAAGAATGGATAAGGAAACAAATGAGTATTCACCAACTATTGGATAAGGGTTATACTTATGACTATCATTACATCACTATAATTAATCTGCTAATTATAGCATTGAAATGGTCTGTATTCTTACAATGTGTTTGCCACACTTATCATATTGCTGTAATTATTGGAAGGACACCAGTGGACCCAGAGAATGTAAACTTATTTTAACAAAAAATGATGGAAACATACAGAGAAATTTCATTAAAGAAGATAACACACTTGCCCAAGCCCATTTGGCTCAGTGGATAGATTGTTGGCCTGTGGACTGAAGGGTACCAGGTTCCATTCTGGTCAATAGCATATGCCTGGTTGCAGGTTCAATCTCCAGTAGGGAGCATGCAGGAGGCAGCTGATCAATGATTCTCTCTCGTCATTGATGTTTCTACCTCTCTCTCCCTCTCCTTTCCTCTCTGAGATCAATAAAAAATGTATTTCTTAAAAAACAGAAGATAACACTATACCCTAGAGGAGGGTGGAGGGTGTAACTTTCCAGTCCAAGTTCTCCACAGGAACAAACTGCTATGAATGATACCACTGCTTAGAATGGGGATGACAGCAAGTATAAGACGTTCCCTTTTCTATTTTTATTTTTTTAATATATTTTATTGATTTTTTACAAAGAGGAAGGGAGAGGGATAGAGAGTTAGAAACATCGATGAGAGAGAAACATCGATCAGCTGCCTCCTGCTCACCCCCTACTGGGGATGTGCCCGCAACCAAGGTACACGCCCTTGACTGGAATCGAACCTGGGACCCTTCAGTCCGCAGGCCAACACTCTATCAACCGAGCCAAACCGGTTAGGGCCCCTTTTCCATTTTTATGGAGTTTTGTGCCCTCTAATTGCCTTCCAACCGTCCTGGATAGTTAGCTAAGCAATACCCTTCCCTTTAGGTATAAGAAACTGGAACTAGAAACAACCCAAGACTCCATAAATATAGACCTGAACATCATGTGGGTTTGAGGTTTTAATTTATATAACTTGTCCATCAATCCTCACGATGAGGAATATAAAAATATTTTAAGTGAAAGGAGACTGTCAACAAAAAAACACATACTGTATCATACCATTTATATGAAATGTTCCAAGTAGACAAATCTATGGAGACAGCAAGTAGATTAGTGGGTTAGGGATGATGGGAAATGACTACTAATGGATATAAGTCTCCTCTTGGGTGTGATAAACATGTTCTAAAATTAGATTACAGTGATGTTTGCACAACTCTAAATATACTAAAAACCATTGATTTAAACAGGTAAACTGTATGGCGTATAGCATATGTGTGAATAATGCTATTTAAAATCACCAATGAGATGTCCAGAATGTCTAATATAGGCAAATAAAAATTTCTGGGAGGGCATGCCTTTATTCAGGTCCCACTGGATTCTCTCAGGTAAAACTTCACTAAAAATGAGCTCACAATCTTTAATTACAAAGCAAATCATGAAATAATTTAACATGAAGGAGAATCAGCAAACATATCAAACAGAAGGATTAAATCCTCAAGATCTTAATTTTGGCTCTATCAGTTAGTCAACCTCTCTCAACCTGTTTAATGTGAACAATAATAATGCATACCCTATAGAATTTATTGTAAAGATTAAATGGATAACAGTAAGTCCAGCTTAGAAACTGGTGCCAGACACTGAGACATGCATGCTGTGTAAATATTAAGTATAATTAACTATCAACAAGAAAGAAAAAGAAAAGCATCTGGACTGAAAAATGGGGTTTGAAAAATAGACATAATAACTCACAAGTAACACAGCCAAGGTTGAAACATATGGAGGGATATTTGACTTCACAGAAAAAGTTGTATGCACCTTAAATTTAAAAAGTTATGTTTCTTGTGTTTCTATCAGGTTGGCAAAGATTAAAATTTTTTGTGTGTTTTACCAGAGGTTGATAAGGAGGGATGGCCATGGACTTTGTCATACATAGTTGGAGAGACTGTGAATTGGAACAAACCCTTGTAATGAGCATTTGGACAAATTTATCAAAAAGTATTTTTATCATTAGGAAGTTTCCCATATTATTTTTCGTCTCAGAGCCAAGGATAAGAAAGATAAGTTTTCTTTAATGGAAATGATACAGAACATGTAGAGGTATTTAAATAAAAAGGAGATAACAGCATACTTTAGACTGGGCTATAACTTACCAGTTTCCATAGGATCAGATCTGATACCAATGCTCAGGAGGAAAGATTCACATTGAGTCTACCTTTAATTGAGGTGTAGAATTTTGAGAGCCCGGGCTTGGTGCAGAAGTCTAAATTTCAACTCCCATCTATGAGCAGGTCCAAGCCCTCCTTCTCCTGACCCTCTGGGGCATTAAATCCCAACCCTTATGTTACCAAGACCCTAACAACAGCCCCTCACACTCTTCCCCACCCCATGGCCCACCTTCCTAGGCTACAGGCAGCATCCTTATTTGCTCATTATCTGGATCTGTATTTAAAAGGACATCTCCTGCCCTAGCAGGTTTTGCTCAGTGGACAGAGTGGCAGTCCACGGACTGAAGGGACCTGGGTTCAATTCTGGTCAAGGGCAAGTACCTTGGTTGCATGTTCCCTGGCCCTGGTCGGGATGCATGCAGGAGGCAACCAAACGATGTGTCTCTCTCACATCAATATTTTCTCTGTCTCTCCCCCTCTCTTCCACTCCCTCTAAAAATCAATGGAAAAATATCCTTGGGTGAGGATTAACAAAAATAAAAAATTAAAAATTAAAAATCCTATCTAATAAAGAGGGAATATGCTAATTGACCATCATTCTGTCACAAAGATGGCTGCACCCACAGCTGAAGCCAAGTTCCCATAAGGAGTCTTAAGGAGCAATCAGCAGGGACCTGAGGCTACGCCCTCCCCCACCCCCATGGGGCTTGACAGGTGACCTCAGGCTGCATCCCCCACCTGGCAGGGCTTGACAGGAGACCTCAGGCCATGCCCCTCCCTGGCGTCAGGCTGGGGGACCTCAGACCTCACCTCCTGCCCAGCGGGGCTTTATGGTGGACCTCAAGGTGCGCTTCCCGTCCTGGTGCTGGGCTAGGGGACCTCAGGCTGCTCCCCCTGCCCCAGCGCCAGTCTGGGGGACCTCAGGCTGCAACCCCCAACAGGTGGGGCTTGACAGGGTACTTAGAGCCACGCCCCCCACCCCGGCACCAGGCCAGAGGACCTCAGACCGCACCACCTGACCAGCGGGGTCTGACGGGGGACCTCAGGCCGTGCCCCCGCCCCAGCATTGGGCCAGGGGACCTGAGGCTGCACCCCCCTGCCTAGCTGGGTTTGACAGGGGACCTCAGGCTGTGCCCCCCACCCAGCAGGGTTTGACAAAGGACCTCAAGGTGCACCCCCAGTGCTGGGTTGGGGGAACTCAGGCCGCGCCCCCAACCCCAGCACCAGGCAGGGAAACCTCAGACCGCACCCCCTGCCCAGCAGGGCTTGATGGGGGACCTCAGGCTGTGCCTCCTGCCCCAGCATTGGGCCAGGAGACCTGAGGCTGCGCCCCCCTGCCTGGCTGGCCTTGACAAGGGACCTCAGACCGCAACGCCCACCTGGCGGGGCTTGACAGGGGACCTCAGGCCACGCCTCCCACCTTGGCACCAGGCTGGGGGACCTCAGGCCACACCTCCCACCTTGGCACCAGGCTGGGGGACCTCAGATCATGACCCGGGCCCTGGCGCCAGGCCAGGGGACCTGAGGCCACGCCCCCCGCCCAGAGGGGCTTGATGGGGGATCTCAAGGTGCGCTTCCCGTCCTGGTGCTAGGCTAGGGGACCTCAGGCTGCTCCCCCCGCCCCAGCGCCAGGCCGGGGGACATCAGGCCACATCCCCCACCAGGTGGGGCTTGACAGGGGACTTCAGGCCGCGCCCCCCACCCTGGCACCAGGCCGGGGGACCTCAGGCCGCACCCCCCACCTCAGCACCAGGCCAGGGGATCTGAGGCTGTGACCCCCTGCCTGGGGGGGCTTGACAGGGGACCTCAGGCCGTACTCCCCACCCAGCAGGGCTTGACAGAGGACCTCAAGGTGCACTCCCAGTGCTGGGTTGGGGGAACTCAGGCTGCGCCCCCTGCCCAGCAGGGCTTGATGGGGGACCTGAAGCTGAATCCCCCCTGCCTGGTGGGGCTTGACAGGGGACCTCAGGACATGCCCCCCACCCAGCGGGGCTTGACAGGGGACCTCAGGCCATGCCCCCCACCCAGCGGGGCTTGACAGGGGATTTCAGGCCATGTCCTCCACCTGGCAGGGCTTGATGGGGGACCTCAAGGTATGCCCCCCACCCCAGTCTGGGCTGGGGGACCTCAGGCCACGCCCCCCATCCTGGCGCCGGGCCAGGGACCTGAGGCTATGTCCCCTGCCCGGCAGGGCTTGACAAGGGTGGGACTGGCCAGGTCTGGATCTAGCCCAATGGGGGCAGGGGCTGGCCGGGTCTGAGTCTCACGCAATTTTGACACGCATGTGGGTGGGCGGGGACTTGACTCTGGGTCCCGTGGTGCGCCCCAGACTCTGACAGGAGGAAGGTTTTCACATACATTTTACTAATTTTCTTTCATCTCTGACACTTCTATTATAGAGAAAGGGCAAATAGCAATATTAAATTATTTCCTCTAATTAATCCCCTTTTAATGTGCATGAATTTCGTGCACCAGGCCACTAGTAAATAAATAAAAGGACCTCTCCTAGTATAGCTATGGTTTCTCAGGTTTGTATAGTTGTGGAGCTTTTCAATTCTCTAGCCCATCCTATGGCCAAAACCAAAAATCTGATTTTAAAATGATCTACACATTTGCCAAATCCTATGGTCCTATGGCTCTGAGAAGAACCCAGAATCATAAGCACCCAGAATCCTTGAATGAGAATAAGTATGAGAGAACAAAGGAACCCTGCATTCGGCCAAGCACTGGAAGCACTCCAGGTTTTCACCTCTGTCTATGGCTATCTATGGAAAATCTTTCTATGCCATCTTTAGAAAATCACTATGCCATCTTAGACCTCATGTGCACATACCTAGGACTAGTTATACCATCTGATATTGTCAGTTTAAAAGTCAGTGTTATCTAACAACTGTCCCTTCTCTAGAAGCTAGCATGCTGTCTCCTATAAATCTGTGTGTAGCTCCTAGAACTGCCTCTCCCACCAGAGCATGTGCTCTGTGCATGCTTACTGAAAGAATTAGTGACTTTTTTAGAAGTACATCTGATGGGGTGGTATGGAGAAAAGAGGAGAGAGGAGAGAGAAGAGAGAAAGGAGAAGGGAGGAGGGAGGAGGGAGGAGGAAGGAGGGAGGCGGGAGGAGGGAGGAGGAAGGCGGGAGGAGGGAGGAGGGAGGAGGGAGGCGGGAGGAGGGAGGAGGGAGGAGGGAGGAGGGAGGGGAAGAGAGAGCATTTCTCCTTTGTAAATAATAGTGTGCTTTATATATGATGTGAAGACAAATGCTTCAGTGTAGTAGCAGAAACATCTGCTGGACACGCCTGCCTGGGTTAGATATTTTCTAGCTTTGTGACCTTCAGCAAGTTACTTCCCTTCACCAAGTATCAATTTTCCCCTACATGCCTTCCAGGGTTGTTATGAGAATTGAGAATTGTAAATAATGTCTCTAAAATACCTGGCCCATAGTAGGTTCTCAATAAATCATCACTGCTGCTATTATATCATAACATAAGAATCCTTTTCAAATGTGAAGGTTAACTTCCTTATTGACTATGTTTTCCCAGTTTGGAACCTGGACAGTTGTTTTCTTTAAAATAGGGCACAATGTGACTTCCTGTTACTAATTCTAATCCTGTGAAACACATACCATGATGGGTAATTATGCCAGTTAGGCCAAGACAAGATCAAGCTTGCATATTTCTTTAGACATCAAGTCAGCATGAAGCAACCTTCTTTAGTGGCATTTCCAAATCAGAGCCAGCGGCAGAAATACACATTGTGCCATAATGTTGATGCCTTGAGATTCTCTAATATGCAAACCTATTTGATATTACAACAGTTGACCACATCCACATTGGTTACTATGAAAACCTCAGGATGTCCAGACGAGCCCTTAGGGCATCAAGGGTGAGGGTATCGCACTGCCCTCTGTCTCTAATTGAACAGCCTCTCGTGGAGACATTTTACCGCATTACCACATTACTTTCATTTTGTGCCAAGAATGTGCTGGAAAAGCCAACAGAAAATGAAAACTAGCCAATTTGCAAAATTTTCTCATGCCTCTTCTATTTCCCAATGTATACTTTCATTGATCTCTTAGAGTCCTTGAGGCTGGAATGAAGAACAATAACCCTAGGCAATGGTCTGGCCTTGGCAGTGTTTTTTCTTTAGCCTTTCCTGGTCTCCATGGGTCGGATTCCCATGACTGAGCAGCACATCCACAGAAGAATCTCATCTATAGCCCCTCTGTCTACTTATTGAGAGGAAGCCATGGAAAGGGGTGGTAGGGAGAATATCAGACTTGGAGTTCTACTACTTGCAAGCTTAGGGGTCTTAGGTAAATTATTTTATATACCCAGGCCTTCATTTCTCATCTATAAATTGTAATCAATGTCTAGCTGATGGGATTGAAGTAGGGATCCCCTGAGAAAACTGTTGTGAGAATAGTTTATAAATGTTAAATCTTTATACATTGGGGGCTTTTTATTTTTGCCATTTTCATCAAGAGAAATGAACCACCACACCCTCCATTATCTTTCAACCTAATACAATTTCTAATATTTTCTTAACCACAATGTGGGCACCAAGTTAGAAATGACTATAAACATGTCTTATACTTCAGAGAAAGAGAAAGAGGATAGAAAAGAAGGGAAAATGAGAAAGAGATAGATTTATTTTAAGGAATTTGCTTAGTGAATATGGAGGCAAGCTGACATGCTGGGAATTCAGGGAAGGGGTGACATTGGTGTTAGAGTGGTAAATCCAAAGTCTACAGAACAGCAAGCTGGAAACTCATGCAATCCTGCGAATTCCTTCTACTTTGAAGAACCTAAGTCTTTATGCTTAAGGTCATTAACTGATTGGAGAAGGCCCACTCACATTACGGAGGATAATTTGTATAGTAGGATGTCTAGTGATTTAAATGCTAATCACATCTGAAAAATACCTTCACAGGCATTCCCATCCAGATTGGTGTTGACCCAAAAAATGGGTTACCATGGTCTAGCCAAGGGGACAGAGAAAATAAACCATCACAACATCAAATACTGTAGAGGATTTCCAAGACTGGTAGTGGTTTAGAAAGAAGACGACGTAGGGAGCACAACATGATCTCTGGTCTCCAACATCTACAGGGTGGTTATTCTCTGGGATTGGATTTTAGAGGTCACTGAGTGCCCAATGATGACCAGAAGGCCAATCTGGCTGAAAATAAGGAACAATGTTCTATCAGCTACATGTGTTGGATGCTAGATGTTCTGTCTCAATGGAAGGTGGAAGGCTTCGAAATAAAGCTGACCTATTGCAACCCATGAATGTTACACTGCGATGGGATGTTGCATCAGATGTGATGGCACCAGGTAGCATCCACAGTCCTCCTAAAATGTGGAACTGCATGATGCCAAACAGATATTCCGCATCATTTAGAGCAATTTTCAAACTGCAGTTCATATCTGCATTAGGTACTTCCTTTTATGAAACCTCAGATTGCCTCCTTTCAAGAAGCAAATAGAAGCATTTCATTGATTTAAGGTTTTGCTTTGCCCTGTTGGCATTTGTTAAATTTATCGGAGTAACATTTTTTCAAAGGTGCTGATTCCTATCTGACATAAGACTTATTTTAGGCTGATTGTTTTCTCAATATTATGCCAGAACAAGGCTGAAGAAAATAAAAGATGGCATTATACTCCTGAATTAACATTCTCTTTCTTTGGTATACTGATCATTTACTATACAGCGTGGGGCAAAAGTAAGTTTACAGTTGTTCACATAGAAAATAATACAATAATTAGTAAATAATTATATAAGAATAAACTGTCTTGCATAATCACAACTATAAACCTACTTTTGACCCACCCTGTATAAGATTAAAAATTGGAATTGGGATTGCAATTGCTGTAATCACATCTCAAATCCACCAACTTAATTTACGGTAAATAAATAAATATATCTGCCCATATATTTCAGCTTTCCTTAAATTTGATGGTACAGTTTCTATTTTGTCTTCAATTCATTCTCTTCTCTTAGGCAAATTACCTCCTCTGTCTCAGTTTCCCTATCTGTAAAATCACTGTGTCGAAATTCTTGATCACTCAGATCTAGTTCTTACCTTTGGTGACACCAATTCTAAGTTACCTTGGGAATGCTTTTATAATTCTACTAAAGCTTAATATGTGGCATTGTTTAAAAATTCCTATGCTATCGAGAATTTATCAATATTTCTGCTTATAAACAAAACCTGTTGGGATACTACAGCTTCTTCAACAAGTGTTGGCCCAGTGCTCAATCCTGGCAACATAAAGAAATCCTGCTGTTTTTATTGTTAAAAATATGTTCAACAGAACCTGCTATATGTTCCCCTCAATTAAAAGATACTTATAGGTGCAATTGTTCCTGGGTACTGATCCAATTAGAAAAAGAATTCCTAAATGCTCCCATGAGGTGACTTTCAATGCATCCACTCTCTTATCCCATACTTTTTGTCTTCTGCTGTGTATGTCCCTTTGTGAGGTTCATGTATTCTTACTATTTTCTAGGTTTTAAATTCTTTATTTCCAGGGTAGAATTACAAAGGAGGGAGCAATTGAAAACATCTGCTCTGCTTTCGGACCCTGGGCAGGCGCCTTCATCACGTGTCTTTCTGCTGCTGGATAATTAGGTACAACTAGAGGCAGAATTGTTTTTACCTTTGACTGGGATTCTCTTCTTGGAAATGCACCAGATGGAGCTCGCTTTCTCACCCACTAAATGGATGTGACTGTCACTCACTCTGATTAGGAATGTCTATCCCACACAATTCAGGAGTGGCAGAAATTTTGATGAGTTGAACACTAAAGCCTCTGTTTGTTTTTCTAAAGCCTGGGCTGTCTTTGAGGCAGTGTAGTGTGGATTTCATATATGCTGCCTGGGGAGGGGCTGGAAGAGAAAGGAGGAAAGAGCTGTTCCCATCATGAGTTCTCAAAGTGAACGAAGGCTGTAGATGCTGGTCAGTCAAGGTTGCTGCATTAGATTTAGGCTTGACAACTGTACCAACACAGTTACTGAGAGTTGAGCCTA